>NW_027273853.1:1785000-2385000 GCF_046630095.1 Trachinotus anak | reverse complement strand
GATGAGTGCAATGAATAGAGACTAAATATAAGCTACAGGATGGACAGTACTGGACTGAGTCTGTAATCTCATATTCGCACCATCACTTTGTGATATATGTATTTGGTATTTTTTCTTCTCCTCTATTGTTTATTTAATTCAGTATTTTGACAGAAACAAATATGTGGTTTCAGATGGTGTCACTCAGACAAATCAAGCTCGAGTAGCTTAACTTACTCCGTGTTCATTCTGTCTGATTTAATGAAGCCAGTTATGAATGTGAATGAAATTCGGAACTGATTCATTCTGAAATACACTTTGGCAAAGAGAGTCACTGCTTCTAATTAAAGGACCAGT
Organism: Trachinotus anak; assembly: GCF_046630095.1. Taxonomy (NCBI): domain Eukaryota; kingdom Metazoa; phylum Chordata; class Actinopteri; order Carangiformes; family Carangidae; genus Trachinotus; species Trachinotus anak. Next base: position 2,384,664 of record NW_027273853.1, on the reverse strand, counting down.
TTGACATTTTTGCTTATTCACTCTTGCTGAAAGTTAAATGAGAAGCTCATGTCTGATCAGTGCCATCCTGTATGACAGAGTGTGCTCAACCAAGCAATAGTTCCAGGATACAACTTTATATAAAACCATTAACTGTTGTTTTTTGTTTCTGACAAAGAAAAGCAGATATAACATGAGATGGCTTTGGACAGTGCTAGGCTAGCTGTTTCCCCCTGCCCCCAGTCCTGATGATAAGCTAATTATCTGATGGTTTGAGCTACATGTTTAACAGGTAGATGTACAAGATGATCCAATCTTCTCAACTAAGCAAAGATGCATTTTTCCCATTTTCATTTAACTAGTCCTTTAATTCCTTTAACAAGAGTAAGACAGTTTTTAAAACAGCAATCTTATGCAGAGCAGCTTTAGAAAAGAAGAATTTTTATTAACCTCCTCTGGACAGTGGTAGAAATGAGAACGTACAGCACATTAACACATTTACACACATCCAACAACCCAAAATAAACACAACAATTACATGAAGACAAAACATAGAAGACTAAGGATAAATACAACAGGGTAGAATAAAAAAAGACAGACTGTGGAAGATGCATGTTAGAGAGAATGAGGGCCCACCAGCAGCACCACCACCAACTGCAGCACCAGAACCAAGCGCTCTCAAGGCCCTTGCCCTCCCCCAAGGGGTATATGGGAGGGGGGGGTATGGACGGACGCAGACACCTCCCAACATCCCGTCCGTGGTTCTACCCTGTGGTAGAACAGTATGATGTCACCTACCATAGGGTAAAACCACTGACGTGACACCGGAGACAGAGACACAATGCAAAACCAAACAGAAAAATGAAAACACTGCCAACAGAAAAATAACAACATATATATATAGAGAGAGGAAGACCTGGAACACAGCAGACGCAGGGGGCAGGATGGATACATGTGATGGACAGATGGAGGGATGGGGAAGGAGGACAAAAACATCGCACGAGGGGAGGTGGATGTTGTACAGTTTCACGAAGCAACATGTAACGGTGTTAATGGTTTACAGTGTGACCTCTGAAGGCTACCAGCAAGAATTTCATCCTCACACACACAACTCTCTTTCTAGAGAAGTTTGGAAAAGCAGCCTCGAGTGAAGGCTGCTGTAATCGACTCTTTGTGAGCTTTATTAAAAAATGGTTTCAGTCCACCTGGAGCTGCTGTTAACACCAACTTAAAGCCAGTTCCAGAGGAGGAGGAAGCTGGTGCCGAGATCGAGAAGATGTCAGTGGAGGAAAAATACACCAATACTGCCACCAACATTAAAGACAGACGTTTAAAAAAAAAACAAAACAAAAAAAAAAAACAATCCCTGACAAAACCCTGCAGAACAACACAAAGTGAGGTGCTGGTGCAGGTGCTACTCTCACCTGGCAATGCCGCCGTAGTCCAGCCCCTCCTCTCCTCTCATAATGATGTAGAGTCTACGCCGAAGGTCGTACGGCTTCACATTCATGATCTGATGACAAAACAACCCGTTATTAACAGTCATGTTAATACTTTTTAAGGCAACATTTGAGATTAATAGTAAACTGGAGCCCGTCTCTACTTTTGCGAGGACAGTAAAACTAAATATTTGCTCCTCACCAGTATCACATCTTCGAATCACTTTAACAGTTGCTGCTTAATTCATTCACACAACTTTTCAGAGCAGAGTTAAGTATAAAGCTGAGTTTGCTCCTTGTGACGAGCACTGCTCAGTGTTGATCATTCCACTCCATGAAGGTGGTGCGGTTATATTTCAGTCTGGAGCAGAGATGTGTGTTTTGTCTCTGACCTGCTGAAACGAGTCCTCAAACAGCGTCTGTCTGGACACAGAGATCTTCACGTGGCTGGGCAGCGCGTTGGACTAGACAGAGACAGAGACAGTCACTTTCAGACAGAGATGCATGTGTGCAAAAATGTTTCGTTAAACAGATTTCCTTAATCCCTGGTGAACAATAAGAACTTGCAGTGGGAGCTGCAGGCTTCGTTCACTCTCCTCACTTTAACCCTTCAGTTAAAGATCAGCTTGTGTTACAGCGACAGATCCAGTACAGATATCAGCTTTTCTTCAGCAGCATCTGGTCCTGTCACTTCGGTCTGCCACTGATAGTCTCATACAGTTTTTTTATTATTATGAGAATATACATACGCAGATTTAAGTCAACGAATTCTGGTCTTCACAAACCCATCAGTTCTGAGTTCTTCCATCTAGCCACACAGATGGTTGTTGTGTTCTTTGCTACACTTTGCTATGTCTGAACAGACTGAACATGACATTTGAACAAATTCAACAGCAGCGTGTTTTTCCACAACAGTTTCCCTGTTGCTGTGGACAACCCACAGACCTGACTGCCACCAGTTGTACTTATTAAAGGAACAGTTCAGAGTGTGGTCTGTAAAAACGATCCAGATTGTCAGCTGTGATAAAATCCCATTCACTTCCACTACACTGACGCTAACAACTGAAAACCTGGATGAATACAGACAAAACTAACTTGGATGAACAGACTCAGTAACACACACCAACACACAGATACAGGAGAGGCATGTGGACAGGAAAACATTTATTGTGGCTGCAGACTTAACACTTACATGGCACAGGAAACGGAACTGGTGGTATTTCCACCTGAAGCTGCGGTCGTAGGCGCCGGGTGAACCGCCCTGCCGTGATCTGCACAAACACGTTCACACACACGGAGAGGGAGAGGAAAGGAGGGAGGGGGAGAGAGAGAGAGAGAGAGAGAGAGAGAGAGAGAGAGAGAGAGAGAGAGAGAGAGAGAGAGAGAGAGAGAGAGAGAGAGAGAGAGAGAGAGAGAGAGAGAGAAACTCTTTGTTAAAACCAATTCCATTGGGAATCACTGCTAATAATCTATAACAAACAAACTGACAGACTTGGTGTCTTGGTTTCGGCATGTGACAGATCAGCTCATTAACAGAAACACAAATTTCTCCTTGAACACGTCCTGATGCAGCCAGAGACTCAGAGGGAATATTAAATTCACACCAGCCGTGCTGCTCTAAATAATGACTCCATGGATCTTGGCCTCAAAGACAAGAGGTGAGTGTGGGTCTGCAGCTGTGTTAGTATAAGCTCCACTAACACACTGTGCACACACACGCTGGATATGTGCCTTGTCAGCACCGGAGAGAGAGAAAGAGAGAGTTATACAGATAATGGGAGGAAGGGATGAGAGAGTGAAACGGAGTGAGAGAAGAAAGAAGGAGGTCTCTAATGCGCCGGGTCTGTGCTCACTGAGCTGCCGGGCACATCTCGGTTTGGGTTAGGAAATGGAGACCGCAGCGGCAGAGTGCTGGCTGTGGACACACACTCTGCCAGGACCCAGTGCAAAAACAGTGAAGAAGCCCTCCATGACCACCAGCCCAAAATACATTCAGGCATCAGCAGGAAAAGCAGCTTGCAGCTTGCAGATGCACTCACACACACACACACACACAGAAAACCACGCCATCTTCAGCAGCGACGACAGAGGAAAATACACACTTGCATGCTGAACATAAACACAGAGAGGCACAAACACCAGCGCACTCAAACACACCCACACACATGCCAGCACAGCCTGCAGTGGATCTGTTGTCGCACATCTGCACATTCTCCTGACTTTGTGGTGAGATTTGGGACTTCAAGGAAAAGCATATATCCACAGGCTGAGGGGAAGAAGTGTGTGTGCATGTGTGTGAGTGTGTGTGTGTGCTAGCATGTACATGTTGCTGTGATAAAACACGGCTTTATGTTATTAGACGCTGAAGCTGAGTGCCTGAAACAGGCAAAGACATGAAAGGCAATGGACAGAACATGATCCCAGCAAAGACACTGATAGAAAATAAAAAGAACAATGTTGTTTAAATGAGGATACAGTTTTACATTTTTCACGATATTTTGATCTTATGATGATATTTGCAGTTATGATCGAAATCTAATCTGGATATAAATAAAAATCATTGTGCAATAATTAGAAAACTGAAGAAGTTCAGTTTTGTATTTTGACTGTCCTGTCTGTGATAGACTTCAGTGTTTTTTTGAGCAGCAGGTTCTGGAGGAAGGGCTGAGAGAATATTTACCCTGACTCAAACCCGGGTCGGGGATCTTTAAAGGTGGTGGTGCGTGAGTTGTGGTCCACAAAATATCGGACTCCCTCTGCGGTGTACTTCATCTCCCAGCCCGGGGGCAGGGGGTGCTCCTTGATCATCCTGCAACAGGGAGAGGGCAGTGAGCACGGTCCCAGCTGGAGGGGCCCCGTCCTGGGTTTGAAACTAACAACTAACCTCCCCCGCCAACCTGAGGGGACTAAATGAAGTTCTGGATGCTAAAACAAAAGCTGTGCTGGCCGTGATGGAGTTAAGCTCCTGTGATTCAGGCCTCTTCACACCACTGCAGATCAAACCTGCAGCGGTGGGGCCCACAACAGCAGGAGCCCTTATAAAATGTTATTTTACTACAAGGACTAGTGACTTGCAGCGATATTGTTAATGTGGCCGAGACTTGCTTGTCTCAACCTAGCAGCAGTATGTGCCCCTCATGTATTATCACTGTGCTTGAATCACAGAGCTAAGCATCAGTTTTTATAAAACATAAACCAACAATCTTTGAGAAACCCAGCAGGTCATTTAACAACACTTCCTGCAGGTCTGAAGGCTTTTCCCGAGTCTTCAGAGACTCCTCCAAAGACTCCCCTGGATGAGAAAGAAATCAGTCTGCTGCGCAGCGAAGATTTAAAACCCTGTTTTCTATCAACGCTGGAAACGACATGTCTTGTCTTTGTTCATTTTGTGTGGCATGAGAAAAATAAAAACCTTATTTTTTATATGAAAATATAATATAACAGTGGTTAGCACTATTGCCTCACAGTGAGAAAGTTATGGGTTGTGACTTGTGCCCTGAATATATATATATATATATATATATATATATACACACACATATATATATACATATATACATATACACATAAATAATGCTTTTTAAATGTTTTAAAATGAAATGTTCCATTGCTCTTTTTTATATATTAAGGCCTGTCAGTGTGATTAAGCCAATGACTGGATCATTTATCTTGTTGCCACAGGACCGCATTGTATTTGTCTGCTATCTCAGTCTGATTGTGTGCTAAAAGATTACATCTATTGCAAAAACTGGAGGATCAAAATGTATATCTGGTTAGCAACAGGAAGCATTAAGGAAAGAGACTGAAGACAGAGGGTGAAGTGACAAGTGAGCTTCCCCGTCCAATAAAAAAAGGAAATAGAGCTTCCCCTGCTCTCAAGTCCTGATTGTTCAGTCTTTATCATTAAAATATAAAGCGCTCTGAGAACATATTCATTGGCCTCCATATTGTACGGGGTTGGATGTGGGCAGCCAACATATTTCAGATTTTCAAATATTTTTTTTTCTACTTCAGTATTTTTTATCCAGATGAAAAAATACAGAACACCAGTAAGTGCTGAACAACCACGTTCTTGTCTGTCAGAGGTTGCTTGACTTCGCTCTGTGACCTAAAGGTGATGTAAACAGCTGAGAGGCATAAACTGGGGCTCGTAACCACATGTCCCACTCGCTCTGATGATGCCATATAGAGATGAAGATGCCCTGCAGGTTCAACAGCCTGACCATTAAAAGAAAGGACAGAAGATTCAAATCTTCTTCATACCAGCTGAATGAGTGAGGCGAGAAGAAAAGAACTTTAAAATCTCAGGAAGTGTTAAAATGTCAAACAAACAGAGGCTTATGGCAGAAGAATGATCAAATGGGCAGCAGATAGATCAGAATATCTGATTAGATTCCCAAACATGGAGAAGTTCAAGCTAATTTCCTTTCATATTGCCACTCATTTTCAATTTGCCCTTTCTCAGGAAATTTGTCTAATTTTCCTCGTTTGGGAAGACGGCTCTTTAAATTCCATGATATTCCAGGACATTCCTGATCAGTGGGAAACACAGGGCTCAGTCTGTCGTCAGAGGAAACTGTGTTCTGCACAAGCAAACACCCAAAGCAACGTACCATCTAACAAGCAGGCACATGCGCACGCACACACACGCACACACACACACGCACACACACAAATACTTCTGCTCATAGACTCACCCTTGGGTCCGCGGATCGTCCCACTGTGTGGTTCGTGTGTTGTGGTTGACGAAATACACTCTGCCATTGTCCTGACGCTTCTCTGTTGACACAAACGCAAACACAACATTGAAGAGGCATTTTTGATATTTCAAATGGAAGGATTTGTACAGAAATCCACAATAAATTCACACGATAAATAGAGAGCGATCAAAGAGATCAGCCGACTGTGTGTTCGGTAACAATATGACTCTCTCTCTCTCTCTCTCTACTGGGATGAAGAAAGAGAGAGAGAGGAAAAAAAAAAATCACACCACCATGACAGAAAACCAACGAGTCTGTGTGGTATTTCGCTGTGGCTTGATCCAAATACCTCAGCAGGGCAAACCTCAGTGTGTGGATTTAAGGCTGCGGCCGGAGCGTCTGAACATTAACGTAACTGCAGTGGTGGAATTGAAAACAACCTTAAACACAGAATTAAACTGTATGAAAGTATGTGAAATGGCGTGTGTGTGTGTGTGTGTGTGTGTGTGTGCGGCACTGGTCTCGAGAGAGTAGCTGGTGCCCCATCCTCCTCCCTCCATTGCTCTGACATCTTTTTCTCATTAACAGCAGTGTGTGGAGGGCCCAGAAACAGTAGTGCTCACATTGCAACTCTTACTAGCTTTCTCCTTGACTCTCTCCACCCCCACTCTACTATCCAGTTTACCCCCCACCCCCCTTCAGTTTCTTTCATTCGCCAATTTGCCAAAAAAAAAATTCCCTCTTTTCTCCCATCTTTGTCTTCTTGAATCTGAGCCTGACAAAAAAAAAGCGAGGGAAGCAACCGCAGCAGGAAAAAAAGAGAAAGAGTGCGCCAGAGAAACAAATCTGAGCCAGTGATATAATTGAGGTTTTCGTCTTGAGGTACCACAACATGTTGAAAAGGCATCATGGGCAGGGAGCGAGGGTTTCTGGAGAGAACATGGCTGTGTGATGAAGTCTGTGAAAATGTCGGTGGGATGCAAGCTGCCAGCAGCGTTCGTTTATGAATGAATGTGTGTGACATGATTCTGCGTGGATCCGATTACATTATTCATTTGGGGGAAATGCTGGGAGATGAAAAGTCCCATCAATAATGTGGCCTATGTAATTTTTGGCCTTCAGAGTAAAGGTAGTGCGTGCAGTGATGAATTGGTATAGCATGACAAAAAAAGCACAGAGAGACATTTTATCCAGATTTTCTACAACACGCTGATAATAATCAAGAGCAGGATGAGGACAAATCAATCAGGGAAGAGCCACTGAACCAGCATTGCTTCCAATTTTGCATAAACTCTCTCATCAAATGTGCAGAGGGCTCCGTTAGCAGAAACAACACTGTGGTGCTGAAAACATTATGCAACACTTCTCCCAAACCTCACTCCCTCACAGCTGCCTGCAGAAATGACCTAAATGACCAAATCAAGAACCCTGTGTTTATATCTTGACAAATTGCAGAGCTTCACTGTTGACTACTGGCAAGAGTCCTCAAAAATACCTTCACCAGACTGGTGAGGGCTGCAGGTCCTGACTGAAGGCAGCTCCAGTCCTGACTGAGCAGATTTATTTCAATGAGGGTCACCTCCAGACTTTCAGCTTGACCAATATCTAGCCTGCTGACAGAAAGCAAACCTTAGCACCCCTCACCGAGACCAGCTTTGCCTGCAGTTTAAGTTCAAGGAGTGTGTTAGGTAAACTTACCCCATCCAGGAGGCAGCGGGCCCAAAGGGTCATTTTCCAGCGGAGCACCAGACGGCTGAGGGAGAAACAGAGAGAGACAAAACAAAAGCAGTTAGGTCACCTTTCTGTCTCTCTTCTCTCTCCTCTCACCTCCTTGTTGTCTGTCCCTCTGTCAGTTTTTCACTGCCGTGCGAGGACGAGGAAAGGAGGGAAAAGGTTGGGGGACACCCCCCCCCCCCCCAAAAAAAAATCAAAAAAAGAAAATGCAAAAAGGAGGGAAAGTCGCAGAGGTTGCAGATGTAAAAATAAAAAAAAGCCAGAAGAACTCACTCAGTGACGATGTCCCACATTCTGCTAATAAGATCGCGCAGCAGACGTGTGAGACGACGCTCACTCACAAAATGAGGACGATACCTGAGTCAGGCTTGTTGAAGCAAAGCTTGGGGTGTGTGTGTGTGTGTGTGTGTGTGTGTGTGTGTGTGTGTGTGTGTGTGTGTGTGTGTGTGTGTGTGTAAGTGTTAAGGGCAGAGGAGAGTGGGGGTGGCTCCTCTCTGCTGCAGCAGTAAGGGGCGACTGAGGGAGCTGGCTGCCCGGCAGCTCGTATGCCTTCCAAAAACTACACGCTCGGTAGGAGGATAAAACAACAACGCTGTTCCAATGAGCTCACTGGCTGGACGCAAGCCCCACCCCCCGGCTTCCCGCTCACCTCCTCAAATACACCCCACCTCCACCTCCTCCACCCTGGCACCCCTCCCTACCCCACCCTGTGGTCCTCCTCCTCTTTTCTCTCGCTCTCTTCTAGTGCTGCTGTGAAAGTAGGCAGGGAAGTGCGATGTCTGAGGGAACTGAGGGAACATTCATGCTTGTTCCAGACTGGAACCCCCGCCCCACCCACCCCGCCTCCTCATCCACCACCCCAACCCACCCCAGGTCTGACAAAAGGCACCTTTATTCACCCTGGGTCTGGAAACCACTGTGGGGTTTACTCAGCCTGCACTCATGTACACACACACACACACACACACACACACACACACACACACAAAAAAGAACGCGCACGTGTGTGTGTGTGTGCACCATGGCATGGAAAGTTTGTCTGTGACAAACAGTCAGTCAATGTGTAAGTTCTTATGCTGTAACACACACACACACACACACACACACAAATGTATTAGCTGCAGTGGAAAAGTAGCTGAAAAGACGCTTGTTAGAAATTAGCGGCTGCTGATGGTTTTTCAGGCTGGAAGATGTTTATCAAACAGTCCAGCTTAGGTGTGTCGCAAACAACTTCAGCATCATTACCTGCACCTCTAATGACAACATGTTACACTGGTAACAGGCAGAGTTGCAGTGGTGCTGTAAATAAAAAGGTGGGAACACTGTGCACAATATTTGGTAACACTGTAATATATATTAAAAAAAAAAAAAAAAAGATGCACTCAGAAAAACTTTTTTTTACGTACACTGAGGTGAAAGGAACCAGTGTTTCCCAACTGAAAGCTGGTGGAGCTTCAAGGGTTTTTTTTTTTTTTTTTTTTTTTTCTCAATGAGACATGCTGCACCACAAAGTGACGATTATTTCCTGAGAAGCCATAGAGTATTATCTACCGAACGTCAACGTCACTTTACACAGCATTTCCCAAAAAAACTGTGCCCATTTAAAGTGGCTCTGTCATGGAAACTCTGAGAGAGCTGGGATGGAAAGGACTGGGTCTGCTGGAGGAGTAAGAGTGGGCACACGAGTTTAAGGTGTGTGTGTGTGTGTGTGTGTGTGTGTGTGTGTGTGTGTGTGTGTGTGTGTGTGTGTGTGTGTGTGTGTGTGTGTGTGTGTGTGTGTGTGTGTGTGTGTGTGTCGCTACCATCGACAGCCAATCTATGCCCCTGAACCCCACCCTTTTGGGTTTTCTGTGACTAAAAAAGGTAAAAGGAGAATATAATGATATAAAGACATGATGACTTCATCCTGGCTCTGACCATTCAGCTCCTCAGCAGCTTCCAGACAGAGCGAGGCTGGAGGGAGGAAAAGAAAGAGAGACTGAGAAAACAAGGGAGGGAAAGGAAGAGAGGGAAAAGCAGCATGTTGGCAGAAACGTGTGAAATAAAGGTTGGGTGTTATGGATCTGGAGGGAATATGCCATAAAGGCCTGTTTCAAAGCATCACAGGTGAAAATGGCGATTTCAGCTGGTGAATTATCATGTGAGCGAACGTAGCGACTCCAGGCGTCATTCAAAATGAGTAACAATGAACTTAACTTCATTATATTTTAAAACTCTAAACTAAAATTTTGCATTTCACCAATTCTTTTCAACTGCTGCAGAGAGCAGAGAGTCACCTGTGTACACCAGGAGCCGGATGCATAAATGATGCATACACACAAAAACCCTGTGTACACCTTTTCCCCCACACATGAACTGGTAAGAACACAGGATGTGAGGTCACACAGTGCACACCTCATGCACTCTCTTGACCATCCATACACATGAATTTTATAGCGAGACAAGTCAGATACAGTGATGCAAAATAAAGAGGAGACAGAATTTAACATAAAACTGAACAGACGACTTCCTGAGCTTCATTCATTATTACAATAACAAGTCAATCTGTAACAATCTGTCAGTTCATAAACAGAAATAATGCTCAGTGTTTCCTTTAGCAATGTTTAATATTGTATCCTCATTATTTATTGTGGGTCATCTCCAGTTATGACAGATGAAATTCAAATTTAAAGTAAACTGATGAGCTCCTGTTTGTAATCTGCAAACTGGATTAAGGCAGTGTCCTCATCCACTTATTGTGGGAGTGGAAATGAGGCTTTCTAAATGAGTGAGATTTATTAAATAGTATCATGCAAACGCACGCTTTGATATTTCTGATGGAAGGAATGTGTGTGCATGTGTCTGGTTTTGTGTGTACACATAGTTTAAGTCACAAATCTCCAGAGCCCCAGGAGGAAAAGTAAACTTGAGGTCATTGAGTTCATTCAAAGTTAATTTGTCAGTATACACGTAAAGTAATCCAGTGACAGTTGTCTGTATATCCAGCAAACAGGAACATTCTTTTAATGCAATGTGCCAAAATGTAAACACATATAGGCTAAAAAAAAGGGACACAGTCATTACAGTTTTATCTGAGGGGGGAGGATCCCAAAGTGCTGACTGCACCAGTAACAAGCAAACAAACAATCTCTTATTAGTGCTGTTTGGAAAATGCCAGAAAGCAACTTGAACACATGTGACTACAGCAACATGGATTTAAAATATAAGATTGTAAAACAATCTCCTCAGACAGATTCTGTTCATAGTCCTTCAGTTTTATTGTGGAGATATTTCTATTGAGGTCTAAAACCAACACAAATTGCACTTAAAGCAAGCGCTCTTTATTTCTTGTCCTCCTAACATCATGTTAACACAACATCGGGGCAGTTTCCATAAGTTATGTTCATTGTCCATTCATGAAAAAAAAAGCACTTACAAAAGTGCTTTATGAAAACATGAGTGCTGACGGGTTGTGTGTAAACATGAGTGACACGCAGCTGTGTGGTTGTGTGTGAGTTTTCTGTTCAGAGCCGCAAGTGATAAAACACAGGGCTGATTCAGGTGGTGCTGTTAAGGGTCCTTGTTCCAGCAAGAATGGACAGAAAGTCAGAGAGGGAGAGGGGAGGGTGGGAGGAAGAAGGAGGCAACTGAGGGAAGGTAAGGGGAGGGGGCTGAGGACTGATTTGAGGGTGGAGAATGAAGAGTTGTAAAAACAGAAAAAAAAGAGGAAAAGGCACAAGTTATCCAAAATGAGCCAAGATACAAGTAAAGACATTTTAGTGTGTTGCACAAAAGGGGGATTTTGGAGAGGCAACAAAGCGGTGGGTGGGTTTAAAGGAGAGGATGGAGGTAAAGGAACAGTGAGGAAGACTGGTAGAGGTAGGAGAAGGGGGATGGGGGGTGGGGGTGTTGGGCGGAAACAGCAGTTAATGACTCTGAGGCTGCTCTCTGGGGTTCCTAACGAGCTGCAATTACTCTGCAAACACAAACATACACCACCACTGAGGATCAGCTCAAGAGTGTGTATCTGTGTGTCCGCGTGCAACTGAAGTATAAAAACTCTGAATACACGCTCCGGTGCTTGTGTTCTTGAGTTTGCACAGCCACAGTTTTGCACTGTGTGTGTGTGTGTGTGTATGTGTGCATGTGCATGTGTAATGGTTCATTTAAGAGGACGACCGGCCTCTTGACCCTCTTTGGTTGTCATGTGTTACAGAAAAGAAATGTCGCACCTGACCTCAACATTACAGGCCTGTGAACACATCTGCTCAAACACACTCAAACACACACACACACACACAGAAGGAGAAGCATGTGATTTAACAATAGGGACCTGCACACACATACACACATTTATAACCACATAATGACTGACACACACACACACACACACACACACACACACACACACACACACACACACTTGTACTTCTATCTTTGTGAGGACACTCATTGACATAATACATTCCCTAGCCCCTTACCCTAACCTTAACCATCACAACTGAGTGCCTAACCCTAACCCTGACCCTAACCTTAACCTAAACCTAATTCTAACCATAACTCTAAAACCAAGTCTTAACCCTCAACATGTGATTTGAAGAAGTGAGGACCGGCCAAAATGTCCTCACTTTCCCAAAATGTCCTCACTCTGTTAGTGAAATACTTTTTTTGGTCCTTACTATGTAGCAAGTACAAGTACACACACACACACACACACACACACAGTAAAAGAAACTGACGTGTCCTGGTTTTTCATTGCTGATAAACGATTGTTGTATAGTAATGATTATTTTTGAGTAATGATTTTTTTACAGTGCTTCCATGCAGTGTGAGTGTTTGTCAGGCAGTGGAACATGCTGCTGTGTTCACAGTTAAACTATGAGCTCCTTTTATGTGTGTTTCCTTGTTCACACACACTGGGGCCATAAATAGTCCCTGCTATCAGCAGTGTGGGCATTCCAAGACAGACCAGTGTATTATCAGCGTGGAGGGCAGACCTGCTTATTGGCTTTTCTCACACACTGAGAGAAGTGGGGGCGGGGGTCCCACTGAACTTGAATGTTTCTGTCCCAACGTGGATCCTGTATGATGCTGCCTTGAGTGACACGAACGCCCAAATTCATCCCGACGCTGCTAAAAACTGAGTTTTTGTTTGGTTATTCATTTATACCTTTCACATGAAATCTGACATCACTGTAAATGTTTCCATACAGGGTAACCTGGCCATTGTGTATTGTCTCATTTCCTGCTGCTGGTGCTTCTGTTGTGTTCATGCTTTTCAGATCTGCTAGCTTCTTTAGCTTAGCAGTTACCGATGGCTTCTCTCTTTCCCTCTCACTCTCCTGCTCTCTCTTGTTTGGTGTGTTGGATGTTAAGTTATTCCTCTGCTTCCTTTAGAAATGATGATACATATGATGAAAGTAGTTTATTTGCTGTAATGGGGCGAGGCAAGGTGTATTGGAAGAGCTCCTCTGCCTCCCTGCAGTTCCTGAACAGCCAGGCAACCTTCTCAAATACAGCTTATGTTTCTTGTGGTCTCAACACGAGCAGCTCTAAAAACTAAAATCTAGAGTCTGAAATCAGCAGAGCTACAATTTCATAAGTTTAATTTCAGCACTTATATAATTAGACATATTTTGTTTGGTAGCTCAAAAGTACTGAGGTTTGATAGAATTTTTCTCTATTGACTCCGTCCTATTGTTTTCCTATTATTTGTGATTTGAATATTACATGAGAATGTGTGCTGAAGCTTTGGTGATGTCCCTCGCTGGTAAGTTGCTTTGGATAAAAGCGTCTGCCTAATGAGTAAGTGTGAATGTAAATGTAAATGAAATGGAGATATTAGAAGGCCACTTCAGTTACAGCAGTAACATTGGTGTTACAATCAATAAAGTAAACACAGTAATAATATGACCAGGCACCAAATAGCTACTATAAATGCCAGTGGACTCTAAATCAGTTACCAACCTCAACAGCTGTGAACGTTTTGTTATGTTTTTCACAAAGGAGTTCTGTTCCTCTGCTGCTTGCATGTTTAACTGCCCAGATGTTGGATGAAGGTTAGGGTTCAAAGTTAAATGATTCACTTCAATCGTGTGCCGAGAACAAAAAAGTTAGTTTTGTACACTGAATGTTTTTGCTGCTTAACATTTCAATCATGACCGCAGTAGCCAGAGGCAGACAGAGACACTGTCACTACGCTGATGGGATGTGAAACTGTTATGTGGAAAAAAAAAGTTAAAGAAAAGGATGATGGATGATTATTTCTGGGTAAAATGAACCAGGTGAAGGTTATTTCAGGTGGAGGTCATTCAACACACAAACAGCCACAGAGCGATGTAGAGAAAGAAACAAAGAAAGATAAGTGCAGACACAAACGCACACATAAATTGCAAAAAAACTGAAACACTTGCACACACAGTGCAGGGTGGGGAGTTTTTATGGAACCCTGTAAGAGTTTTAAGGCTGGTTTTACTAATGGTTCATTGAGAAAGCTCTGTTGTTTCAGTCCCCTACGTTTTTACTGTCTCGCTGCTGTCTGACCTTGGCTGCTTCAGTGAGAGGACGGCGACTGTCAGAGAGAGACGGCCCAACACTGACTCCACTGGAAAAATACTTTAACAAGTCTCAAATAACATCTGCAATCCCACCATAGCTGACATCTTTTGACGGTTAGACAACGAGTAAACCGCACTGTGTTGCATACAATGCTGAACTTATTCAAAGCATGTACAGAGCTGCATGTGTGGGGATCACACGCAAATCTTAAAGTTAATCACTGTTTTCAATCCAACTGAGCTGAACCAGAGAAACTCTACCCAGCAGTAATGACACCGCTGGTTTGCTGGTTTTGAATAAACAGTAGAGGAAGTTGGCAGTTAGCATGAGCAGTAATAGCCACCATGGCTAAAGAATGGTAGCATCAGACACAAAAAATTTGAGGAACTAGAATTACCACCTTGCGCTTGTATGCCTCTGCCAACCACTCAAGATGCAGGAAATATGGTCACAATCTCTCCTTCTTGAACTACAGTGCTGAATAACAATAATAACCTTTTTGCATAACATGATATCACAGTGACACAGTGCAATGATGAATAATTAGTATGTTAACAATGGTTGAATGGCCCTGGTTGCTTCAGTAAGGGGATGGTGACTGTCAGAGAGACGGCTCAGCATTCACTGGTGGAGAGCTTGTATGACATGAAAGGTGTCACTTGAGAATAATTACCAACTCTGCAGTTCCTCTCAGCTGTTTTGAATCCTTCAGATGGTTGTTTTGATTTTACGGCCTGAAACTTTATTGTTTTGCTTCAGTTTCACTGCTCTCATCAACCTCATGTCCAGCATCAGCAGGCTGCTGCTGTCAGCAAAAAACCCTCTGATAAACCCACTGGACACTGCATGTCCAGCACAGGACAAACAGACAAAGTTAGAAACTACCTGATAAACAAAGAGGAGCATCTTGCCTGATATTTTTTCGAGGGAGGTGGTGGTGATATTTAATTTGTTGAGGAGTTCTGTCCTTAAGTGGCTGAAAAAAATAGACTAATGAAAGATCTTTTCCACTGGTGAAAAAACCTGTTAAGACCCACTTACATCTTGTTTTTCTGAGCAATGGAAAGGGGCACAATTGGCATTCACACCCAGGTCAAATGACTCTGCAGATGACGTAGGTATTTATTGGCTCCAGCTCAGATCAGCATTAATGTAAACACAACACCCGAGTGAACATGTTCATTTTTGCATTTTTTCCATGCTGTGACGTCTTTGAGAGCACAAACACTGTGAACAGACCCGTCACCTACAGGCATGAAATATGTTTTCAAATAGGTGTTCAGACCATGCATTAACATGTGTCTTCAATGATCCGATCACCAGTGGTCAGCTCTAAGTACATCACTTCACACCAGACCACCACCAAATGTGGTCTAAGTGATCTGATCTCAAATCCGTCCTTGATGTGTCCTGGTAGTGGTCACACCTGGACTTAGAGCTGTCCACTTGTGATCGGATCAGCCATGACAGATTCTAATGCCAGGACTGAACAGGGCCACAGAGGCAGGACGCAGATGCGATGGATCTGTTTTCCGCTGTCTCCACAGCAGCTAGCAGCTCACTCTTTGTCCTACATCAGCGTCTGTGCTCTGTTAGTGTAATTGTGTGTGTCCTCTCAGAAAGGCAAACTTGGCTGACAGTGTAAAAGGAGTTTCCCATGTTTAAAAAAAATTTAGGTGTAAAAAGGATATGTGGCACCCCCAGTGGCTGTGTCAAAGAAGACCCTGTGGCAACACACAGTAGTGGCAGTAATGAATGCTGCTACTCACCGAAATTCTGTGAAAAATGCTTTAACCACATAAAACTTCCACACATTGCATCTTTAATTTTACCGAGCACAAAGTCAAAATACCTGAGACAAAAAAACAAATAAAAAGAAGGAGGTAAAGCACTTTCAAGACCAACGGTCAAATGACGGTCTTGTGGTCTCAAGAACCGTGGCTTCTTTCATACCAGTCTAATTTCACCAGAAGCTAGTGTGGCAGTGGTGCGCACTCTTCACTGTAGATTATGCTAATCTTTTGGTTTTATCATTTGTGCTGATACACAGCTATTGACAGAAATTTCTGTTCTCCATGTAAAACATCACAGGATGTTGGCCAAAACACTGACTCCAGCTTTCTGATAAAAACACCAATACTACACTGTTGGTCTGTACAGTTGACTTTGTACAGAGCACATGTTGATCGGGTGATGAGGATGCATGTTGTCATTCCTGCACATCGAATGACAGAACTAATCTGTTACCTTTGGCTAGATGAGGTTTCATTATCTCATGCATACTAGCACACTGTGCACGTAAACGTGGCCACTGAAGACCTGGAGTACCTGGTAGAGGAAACGCTGGCTGAACTGG
Organism: Trachinotus anak; assembly: GCF_046630095.1. NCBI lineage: Eukaryota > Metazoa > Chordata > Actinopteri > Carangiformes > Carangidae > Trachinotus > Trachinotus anak. Next base: position 2,367,919 of record NW_027273853.1, on the reverse strand, counting down.
TGCATGGCACCCTGCAGCTGGCTGCGCTGGCTCTGCCACTGCTGATAGTTGCGCACCGACTCAGCTGTGGGCCTCTGCCATGTAGTGGTTCTGGTGTTGTGGTCCACATAGTAGAATCTGCCCTGCTGGTCCACTCGTTTCTCCCAGCTGCATGGGTGACAAAGAGGGGGGGAGTGAGAGAGGCTGTGGCTCTCAACAACATCTTTATTAAGCATGTCGGGGAGTGGGCAGATGTATTAAAAAAGCAACCGAAAGTAACAGCACTGATTTACGGACACAAGGAAAAAGAAACAAAGGCAAGAAAAGGAAAGATAACAGTGAGAGGGTGGAGACAGAGCGGGAAGAAGGGAAAAGAAAAGGGAAGCAAGGGATGAGGGATGAATGAGTAGACATGTAAAGACACTGGGGATTGAAGCAAGACAGAGAGGGAGAAGGAACATGAGAGGAGGGGAGGATGTGAGAGACTGTGCTGCTGAGATGCTTAAAACAAACCATTCCTGATAGATACACTTCTTACACAGTTCCAGCCCTGAGTTGATGAGGGAAAACAACGGGAGATGCCAGGTTTTTGAGTGACAATAACCATGCTCTGCAGTGCATGCGTTTGTGTACCATTACTTTTCAGTGCCATTACTCAGACATCTGTGTATATCCTGTTCTTCCCATGAGACAGGGGGTCTGGACATGGACTGAGATATAGACGGTCCATGGAAACACACACACACACATAGGTTACACATGGTCACACATGCAACAACACACATGAACATAGGTCCACACAAACAGATCAGGTTCCTGGACTCAGCAGAGACTAACTGCTGTTCTGTTGCTATTCTCATATCTCTGACTTAAGTGCTACAGAATTTGGAAGAGAAAACAGCATCGACTTCCGTATGCTAACAAAAAAAAAAAAAAAGCAGTGCAGACACCAACAAGACTGTGAAATACACACACCCGCACAGACAAAAAGGGATGCTAACGTTCTTCCACTGTGACCCTGATATTAAAACTCCATGATCTTGTTCCTCTCTGGTTTGTTCAGTGTTTTTTCCACTACAGTCAGGATGAAACACTGAAGTGGATGTGTGAGAGAAGCTGTATCATAAATGCATAAAGTGCTTGCACAGTCATAGATAGACAAGACATACATTTTCAAAATTCCCTAACTTCACCTGTTTGGAAGACACTTCTGAAAGCTCCATGGCACTGGATTACATGTACAACCTGACTTTTGGTGACTGGTAATAACACACAAAGTGCAGACGCACACACCCACACAAAGAAAAATGTGTAATGACTGAGTCCTGCACATCAGCTGCTACTGGTCGCTCACTGCAGAATCTGACTGTTCAGATGTGTCCTCAAACAAAAGATATCAAGTCCATACTGGTGCCTTGTGTTATGATGTGTTTATTTCCCAGTATCCGCCTCTGCATGTTCCATAATTTCCAAAAAGATTTCTACAGAAAAAACCAAAACATGAAGTTGTCTGAGCACACTCAAAACGGTTTGCTCCTTTACAATGAGCAACACCTCTGCTTACTGCCTTGTGGCTTTTAATTATCTCTGGGCAGCCTCAGCCTTACAGTGCTCCCCCCAGTGCTCGGTGGACTATCATACAGCTCAAACACATGGCTCCTACAAAGTGAGAGTTTACTGGGTCCTCCCAGTGGTCCAAGTCCTCTACAAAGACTCACTGTTGTTGCACTGAAGGATTAATGCAAACTCACAAACACACATATTCACTGTGACTTCAGTGTGCAGGAAGAGATGTACTACAGTTGACATGCTCAGCCAGGTTTCCCTGGATGAATATATGATCTCTAACATTTTCATTACCTTAATCAAAACTATATGACAGCAAATGAAAATGGACAGAGTGATGGTGGAGGTGTTCTTGTTACTGGAAGAGCCCACCTTTTAATGCACTATTATAATTGTGTATCCATCCACAAGAACTTCACAGGAAATAATGCTCTTCTGCCACGGCTCATTACGTTTCTCAGTTTACTGGTGAACCGAACATTTCCTATTTCTACTTCACATTAAAAGGCTTCCACTTGTGAACCACAGGATGAACTAATTTGTCACCCAGGTTTGCAGCGCTGTTCAATTACATGGAAAATTACATTAAAATTATACTTTTGGTCTGTGGATCGGTTTTGGCAATAGCCAAAGTGAGCTGTTAGATGAAAAGCTGCAGATGGAAGGTTCTTACCGGAGCTTGTGAGAACCAACACATCTCCAGCACGTCATCAAGGCAAATAACTTCTTTCACTGTGTCCAAGCGTTGTGTGGAAAACCACCCTGCAGCATGAGATCAGGTCGTAGGTGCTCATGACGTGGTATCAGTATCCCAGCTGTAGAACTGTGTTTTTTTATTCAGGCCACAGTTTTGTTTTGGCTACACTATAAAAAGATACACCATATAAACACTCAACAGAACAGCTGGGCACTGATGATTTGACAACCCTAACCCTAACCCTACCCATTCAAAATGATTTGGTGTCAACAAGCAGTGTTGACAACTTAGCCCCTTTGTTGTGACTTTTCAACCACCTTTAGCAACTTTTATGTTTTCTTCAAAAAAGCATCTAGTGACTTTTTGGACAAACCTTAGCTACGATCTGTACAAGACATTTGCCAGAATTGCTCTGCAAGTACAAGGTTTGGCTTTCCCTCATGCTGACCGCTGACCAGCATGGACATGATTGAGCTTATAACTTTCTATCTGAATGATCACTTTACAGTAAATACAGCTGAAATCAAAGCACAGTCTGCCATGGACACCATGCTCCATAAAACCATTTACCATGATTTGAATATACTGTAGTAGACACAGGAACGCAGATGGTAACCAGCTCCAATGACTGTAACTCTCTCACTCTCACTAAGCATTATGCTCCGTTTCTGTGGAGTCACGATGGAGAAGTAGTCTCAGATCTCCACTGTATGTACTTTAAATTATATTTCTAGGGTCTAAAGCTCATGCCTCTTTGTTGAAGGCTTTTTTTGTGCTGACATATTTAGCACTGATGTCTATGAGGATTTTTTACTCAACAGCAAACTAGGCTGATGTATGGATTTAAATAATAATGAAACTTTGTTGTCCTCCGAAGGGAAAACCTCTTTTGTCTTGTGGTCAGGAGTCAGTCTGAGCTACAGGTCAGCACCCCAGGAGCTGGTAGGTTTCAATGTCTTGCTCAAAGACACTTCAGCAGTGTGGATGATTACAAACACAGGGAGTTATTTCGTGGAAGGATAGTCTCTTTGACCACTGTGCCTCCGAGCTTCCTTTAGAAGGCAGGAAAAACACTGTTCCTTCTCTGATATTAGCACTAGCTAGTTATTTACTGGAGCCAGGGAAAATCCCAGAACCCACAGCGGCCTGTCTGGGAGTCTCTACTTAGTTCTGCTATCTGACTTCAACTCTTTGTACCAGTCATGTCATTAACTATCTCCTCCATGTATTTCTTGGAACTATAAGTGTACAGTCTCTTCAGCGTCCAGATTAAGATCATAGCAAATACTGTGAGCTCCTGTCTCTATCCACTTTTCTATTGGGATAGAGTTTGACAAGTGTTGACCAAATTACACTGAGCAAGCTGCTTTAAGACTCTTGATCTTTGGTTCACATATCTGTATCTCTTCAGAGTGTACTACTGATATTCTGCTGCTGGAAGGACACACATTTACTTTTTCAGGTTTGAAGTGGTATCGTGGCCCAAGTGAGCCCTAAACATTAAATCTACAGAAGTAGATACAAAAGACAAAATTCATCCATTGATTAATTTTGATTCAACTGTGGGTTAGTTTAACTGTTAAACTCTATACAACATTAGTATCAAGAACACTGATTACATGGGAGACTGCACCTATACAAATAATATCTCTTTATGCCTCTGCACTGGGCCGGTGTAGGAATGTAGCCACAAACACCAGATTTAAAACTTTAGTATATACAGTGAAGTACAGATTTTCCTGGTGCTGACAGCCTTAATCATTGTGTAAACTAATTTAGCAAAGGCTTGAACACAACAGACATTTATTTGTATGTAAAAGTCCTACACGACAGCTTCAATGGTCGACAAAAGTCTGTCAGGTGAAAACTGTTCTTACTGTGGCAAGAAACTCTCTATGCTGCTTCTTTCTAGATGTCTGCTCACTCTGACTGTGATGGTATATCACTATTCCTCACTCTACTGATGAAAGTTAATCTTTAACAGATATAAACTGACTAGAAAATAAGCCTGGGTCAAAATATAGTATATTTCTGATTTTATACCATGACATCATCTGACAAAATCAGCAAACACATAAGTTAAAGACAAAGACTGTGTGGCGATTTCAGCTGTATTTACTGTAAAATGATATATCAAAAAGAAAGTTAGAAAATACAGAAAAAATACTTTCTTATTGTGTCTCTCACACAGAGCACAGCCTCCACCTGGGATCCACAATAGTTCAGCCTTTATTTACCTCAACTCCAGGAGGTCACAGACTTTTATTAGAGACAGCTCTTTATTTCTAACTCCCTCTGTTTGATATGTAGAATTGGTCGGTCTAGCGTTTCAGTGGGCAGAAACTCTTAACAGGACTTTTATTTCTGTGCTGCAGGAAGTGCATTGTCTCATTTCTGGTTGCTGGTGTTTCTATTGTTAATATGCTGTTCAGATCTGCTTGTTTCTTTAGCTTAGCAGTAACTGATGACCAGTGTTGATGTAAGGCGTTACTCAGTAATGAAATACTGTAATATTATTACTTTCCCCAGTAATGAGTAGTGTAAGGGATTACAATTCCTAAAACAGTAATAATATTACCATTACTAATCCTATCAGCACTTCATTACCAGAACATAATTTGTTTTTTGTCATAGGTTGGCTATCTTATGATGATGTAGTTCTGCTGATGTGCTGGACAGCAAATATGCTCTTACTGCAGCTGCTGGTTGTCTGAGGTTGAAACGGTGATGGCTGAGAGATGAGAGATGAAGGAGGAGGGAACTTGTGAGGGAGCTTCTGACAGAGGAGCTCTGTGTCCACTACGTCAGTTAGCTAATGGACTTTTTGTGCATCAGAGACAAAGTGCGAGGACAAATTCTTGACAGAAAAAGAAGCTATGGAGTATTGGAGGTTTAGGGGATCTGAGGTTGAGACTCTGAACCAGTTCCCAAACGCCAAAAACATTTACATAAAGTACAACACTCCAACCCCATCTAGCGCAACCAAAGTTTAGTTAAGGAGCTTTGGCGCTCACCCTGACAAGGAACAGACTGCCTGATAAGAGCTTCAAAAAGCTGCCGTGAGATATAATCATTATTTCACTTCTGAACATCTGGACCTTTTTTCATATGTCAGGGCTGAAATAACAAAACAGGAAGCTACGGTATCACCCTAAATGTGCAATGTTTAAAAGAGAAAGTAATATAGTAATATAATGAGTAATATAACAAATTACTTTTGATATGAAGTAATTAGTAAAGTAATAGTACTACTTTAAAGGAGTAATAAGTAAAAAAGTAATTTATTACTCTTCCTGAGTAACTTGCCCAACACTGCCGATAACTTATTTCTCTCTCTCCTGGTCTCTCTGCTCAGTGTGTTTTATGTTGAGTTATTCCTTCTCAGTATCCTTTAGTGATAATGATACATGTGATGAAAGTAGTTTATGTGCCATAATAGCGGCAAAGCTCAGTGTATTGGAAGCACTCCTCTGCTTCCCTGCAGGTTCCAAGCAGCCGGGTATCCAGCTCAGTTGACTGCCTGTAACAAGAGGTGTAGCCCATCCACACACTTGCACACTGATGGAACAACAATTAGAGACAACTTAGGGTGCAGTATCTTGCTCAAGAACACTTTGACACACAGACTGGAGGAGCTGGGGATCTAACCACGATTGAACCAGCGGATGACCCGCTCTACCTCCTTAGCCGCCCGATCCATGTTTTGAAATGCAGTGGTGAATAAAACACACAATACACAATGTTGCTTTACTTACTAGTTTCTGTTGTTTAACTAGATAACTTTGTCATACAATGCTGACAAATACAGATTTATGTAAACATGGGATTGGTTTAGAAAAAAAGGTCCTGTTACTGTTAGACTGAGAGAATTGTGTTATAATGTCCTGCAACTTAAAAACCAGAGTGGCTGAGCTTGAGATGCATGACTAGTGACAAACTCTACAGTCCATCTGATAAAAAGCAGTGTGACTCAGAGGCTCTCCTTTCGTCTGGCTTGCGATGGCTTCCCTTATTTCAGCTTCCAAACCTAGATTGCTCAACTCCCCCCCCCAACCTCTAAACAGTTCCTGGTGTGTACATCTGGAGTGGTAGCCTGGCATTAGCCTGCTAATTGATCCTCTGAAGAGCCACCGGCCAGCGGCCAACATAGTGGTGGATGGAAGTACATGTGGCGCTAAGAAAAGACTTCTGTTCTCTGGGCCCCCATGCTCTCATTCCTTGCATGGAAAAAGTGAGATGGGGGTTGGAGGTTTGGGGAGAAGTAGGGTTGACCTTTTCCTAAAAACAGCCTCTCTTTCTCTCTGTCACCCAGTCACACAAACTGTGAAAATCAATAAATAATTGGTGAAAGTAAAAATGTCATAAAAGGGCTGGACTGTGGCAGGGCTCTTTTCTCATGATGCCGTACACAAAGAGAGGGAGAAAACTGCGGCTTAGCACACAAACACGACAATCAAATCTCTGGTTTAGGACCAATTACAATGTGTATTGTAATAACAGAGAACATAAAACACTTTTTAAGACAAACAAGCAAGAACAAGACACCGCTGACAAGACCAAGTTGAACATGAACATTCCTGGACACATCTCTGTGCTTTGGCTGAAAATGACACCTAAAGACACAGTCACACCAGCACTTAAAACTGCAGGATTTTGTGGCAAATTGAGCATTGAGCTCAGCTTTGATGAACTTTGACATGTTGTTGCCTCACAATCTATTGTTATTTAACCTGTCAGAGTGTGAATTCCACATAAGAGAAGCGTTTGCAGACAGCTATGAGACAATAGTACAAATATGTCTTTTGAATAAACTGTGTGAAATGACTTTATAGAATGGAAAGGTATGGTGAGTAGCCACTGTGTGACCACACATGTAGAGCCACATACTTTGCAACATGTGAATGAACCAGGCCTGAACAGTGTGTAGAGAGAGACGTTTGAGCTCAGAGAGCCCTTCATACCATACGTCCTAAGAATATGGGGGAGACGAAACAGTTTTGTGGGAACAATGGTCTAAAATTTCTCCTGAACAGTGTTCAGGTCTAATCGGCAGCTACTTCACACAAGAAAATCAGGTCATACCAAAGACTTCACATACTTTTTCTTGCCTTGCACAAAATTGGGAAACTAGCTTTTTCCCAATTACCAAAGAAAAAATGGAAAAAAACCTGTTCCCGTTCCATTGTTGTGATTATGAAGGGAAATCAGAAATTGAAATACCTGGAAATCATCTTTCTCAATTTTGCACTGATTTCTTTGGTGCGACCCGGAAGTTGTAAAAAGTAGGTCACTTGTCACACAGCCAGAAGTCAGGAGCAATGATTTTAGTTGCAGTGATTTTGAGCCATGATTTGGAAATGGACATAAACAAAATGTCTTTGCAGGCATATGTAGGTTTTACTGAAGAACACAGAATAGATGGATTCCCTTCTGGTGATATTGCTGCTGTATTATGCACCCAGAAATCAAAAGTGTAGCTAATGGTATGCTCTATAGTGGTGGAGAGGCTTATGCCGATGGTAATCAGGAAAAGGCTCATTTCCAAATTTTAGTTTTCTCATTTCAGAACGAAAATTCATTGGCCTCAAAGTACCCGTCTGAGTGGCCACCTAAGATCACTTAACTCACTGTCATGTTCATGAAGCCAGTTTCAGATGACCTTTGCTCTGTGACATGGAGCATTATCCTGCAGGAAGGAGCCATTAGAAGATGTTGAACTGTGGCCATACAGGGAAGCACATGGTCAGCAACAACACTCAGATACACTGTGGCATTCAGACCATGAGTGACTGGTATTAAGGGGACTGGACTAGGACCAGGACCAGGCTACATTATTCCATACTTCATCTGTCCAGTGTTGGTGAGTCTGTGCCCTCTGCAGCCTCAGGTTTGTGTTCTTGGAGGAACCTGATGTGGTCTCTGCTGTTGTAGCTCATCCACCTTAAGGTTAGACGTGTTGTTCAGTCTGATGCTTTTCTGCTACGTGGTTGTAAAAAGTGGTTATCTGAGTGTTTGAAAACCCGAGGATATCAGTCACTGAGATCACATTACTCCCTCTTTCTGAAGTTTGATGTGAACGTTGTGAACAACTGACACTCCTGACCTGTATCTGCAGGATTTTATACATTGGACATCAAAGCAAACTAATATCCAAAGCACAGACGTAAGAATGGAGTGTAACTCATCGGCTAGTCCTTCAATACTTTTTTGCTTTTTTGACAGGAGTTAATAGTAAAGTCCAGTCAAGTTAATTTTATCTACATAGTCCATAACCACATTTTTTTTTTTTCAGGAGTTTAAAATCTGTACTACAACACTGAAACCGAAGTCTCATTCTGGAGACTGAAAAATGATGAGAAGAATAGGTAGCTTTTAGTCTATATATGTCTTTGAATCCCAATATAAGCACTTCTGTACTGAAAAAGCTGGCAAACGTTTGTGTGCAGAGGTTCATTATCATGACCAAAAAACAAAAAGATTAAAATACAGCAAATATCCCATAAACTCTCCACTGAGGCAGCATGAAAAAGGCCCATCTAGTGACCTCAGTCACTGATTTAAATGTAAAGAAGGAGCATTTGAAAACATTCATCTCAGAAATAAGTGTCTCACACAGTTTATCAAGAGCATAGATCTGCATAGATCTCTCCTATTTTACTGGTAAACCCAACATTAGTTTGGAAACCTTGTTTGTTTTCTTGTACCACCGGTCAGGCAACATGGCCGCACACACACATGCAGTGGCCAAGAGCTTGTCAACGAAACTGTAGAAGCCATTGTCTTTTATGAGAGAGTAAATTTCGTTGTATGTGAACATGCAATGACAATAAAGGCATTAATTAATTAATTAATTAATTAATTAATTAATTCATTCATTCATTCATTCATTCATAGTGGTTAGCCTTACCTGGTCTCCCTAATGTCTGTTAAACTATAGATGCATCAACACAAAAACACATAGAATGCTAGAGGGCCTACCCTGGTGGCAGCGGCCTCTCCCATGTTGTGGTTTTGGTGTTGTGGTCGACGTAGTACACTCTGCCATGAGGCAACACCCTCTGCTCCCAGCTAAACAGACAGTGAGAAAGAGAACGGCATAATTAATCTAATTACAGTAATCAAGCTTTTCTCCCCATTAGACCAGTTAGGTCTTGCTTTAGACAGAGGGGATGGGGGGTGTCCCACCACCTTTTCAGTGTGTAATAGTGACAAACAAAGACACAGATAAGTATTGATGTTATGACCCCTGAGGAAACAGCAGCGCTCGAAATTCATGTTTGTCATACTCACCTGCAATCATTCACTATCTTAAGCTGTATTAATAGCCTTGAAATTATTAATCAAATATATCACATCTATTCATGCTTCTGTTTCACTTTGCCAACGAATCCTTTTGCAATTCACTTCAATGAAGCTCATCTGACCTGAACTGACAGACAGAGAGAGGAGACAGTAACAAACCAATGCAGTAATAGTTAACCATCTATTCTGACTGACTGAGACATCATGGCAAAATGTGGTCCTGGAGACACCTACAGTAGCAGGAACCACCGCAGAGGAGCAGGTGGCAGGTGTTTATGTCTGTCTGCAGGCAGATTTTGTCACTGTGACAGCATTAGTTCAAGATACAGTCACAAAACTTTACAGGTGTGTAGGTTGCGTTCAAAGATGGATGTGGTGTGACCCATGACCACTGAGTACTCATATAATAATGCAGTTATAACAACTCAGTCCTCATGGGTTGGGAAGTCAACATGTTGATGGGCTGGTGGGATCCCACTGCAAACTGGTCTCTAGTTGTGTGTTTTATATTCATATTTTTTTCTTTCCTTCATAGTGACATTAGGCCAGTGGAAATCAGAACTTTGGTCTGATGAGACCAAATTTGAGAACTGCCGTGTCTCTGTAAGAAGCAGTGAAGGGGACCAGATGGTATCTGAATATGTGCAAGTCCTAACCAGCCTCACTGCCACAGCATTCTGCAGCGACGTGCCTCCCATCTGGTTTGAGCTTAGTGGGACCACCATTTGTTATTCAACAGGACAATGACGCCAAAGACACCTCCTTGCTCCGTAAGGCCTATGTAACTAAGGAGAGCTAAGGAGTGCTGCATCACATGAACTGGTGTCCACAAGCACCCGACTGAGATGGTTTGGGATGAGCTGGAGTGCAGATTTAAAGAAAAACTGCCAACAAGTGCTCAACATATATGAGAACTCCTTCAAGACTGTAGGAAAACCATTTTCTGTTTTCTACATAATTCCATACGTGTTATTTCACAGTTGTGATGCCTTCAGCTTCATTCTACAATGTAGAACATGATAAAAATAATAAAGAAAAACCACAGAATTAGAAGGTGTGTCCAAACTGTTCACTGGTGATGTATATTTTCATAATAACACTGATGAAATTTACCAAATCATCTTCTATTTGTCTTCTGCCTCACATGTACATTTTGTGAATATTAAGCAAGCAACACCTGATTTACTGAGGACAAGTTTTATAGAAGCTTTTCGTTACATTTTACATGTCACAGACTCAGAAACATGCCCTGTCCAGGTCCTGAGACTGTGCACAGTCAGTGGACATTTTGTAAAATTGTCTCTTCCTAACACAACCACCTCCAAGCATTGGTGGTCACTTTCAAAAGACAGAGTGCACCTTCAGTAAAAGTGAAGAATCAAGTAATAAAAAAACAGGTGTTTCTGTACCAACAACTGTGCCCGTGTTCTCTTTTGTTTGAGTCCCTGCTCAGTTTTCATCCCTCTCATACAACCATCTCTGCAGGGTTGTATGAGCGTTTTACAGTGGATGTGAGAAGGCTCGTGTCTCTTACCCTGCTGGGAGTGAATCTGTGGTGGACTCTGTTGTGGTGCTGCTGCTGCTGCTGCCCTGCTCTGTGCTGGAGGTGGCATTGGTGCTGGGCGCTGCAGGGCTGGCTGGACCTAGGGCGTCCTGACCTGGAGAGGGGCTACCACTGCTGCTGTTGGCAGCTGGGGATCTGCCCGATGGTGAGGGTGGAGGAGGTGTGTGACGGGCCACGTCCCCATGGCTGTTCTCCAGCCCATTTGATGTAAACTCAACTTTGTCTGAGAGAAGACACAGCAAAAAAGAACAAGAGAAATTGAAAAATGGATAAAAGAGTGACTTAGTGATCTATCTATCTATCTATCTATCTATCTATCGTTACAGTTTTAGCTCCAAAGCTCAAAAGGTGAAAAACCAGGATCTAAGGATCAGCTGATGTGGTGATGTGGATTTTCTACAGATTTCTGGCAAATCTAAGACAGCTGCTCAACACTGTTACATTGTAGTGTATGTGTAGTGTCATAGGAGTACCAGAATACAATCATAAAAGAATAAAAATATAATTTGGAAATATAAACAGGAATAAATAAAAGAATACGAAAAACATGCTTTTACCTATTGCTTTTGTTTTTACCCTCTGGATTTTTCTTTTCTCTGTTGCCTCTGCTCAATTCCTGTGTGCAGGAATCGACTACCCAGCCTTGGTAGGAAAGCCCACCCAAAGCCAGTTGATTGACAGTCTGGCTCTTCAAGAAATAGCAAAAGCAATTTGGTAAAAGGAAAAGCAACAGGGGAAAATCTTTTTTTATTGTTTTATTTATTTCTCTTTACATTTCCAAATTTATTTTCTTATTCTTTTACAGATTTATTCTTTTTTAAGACATTCTTATGACTCCATGCTAGTGAGCTGTAAAAACAGAGGACAAACAGGAAACAAACAAGTTGCTGCAGAGGCCTCAGATTTGAGAGCTGAATAACTGTTCAGCAGATACAAATCCTCTTGAACTTTGCTGAGAAGTGACCTGGAGTAGCATCATACAAGGATTAATGTGGGAGAACAGATATCAGCATTACACTCTGTCTCAATAGATATTATACAGTTAGCGTGAACACAGTCAGCATGTTTTATAATAAGGGGTTCCGATATCCAGCACCACTTCGGATCAATTTCCTGTTGAGAAAAATACACAGATTTTTCTCTCCACCCTCTTTTTCATTAGAAAAGACTAATGTAGAAAACATTCAGGTGATGAAAAGGCGTCCAGAGCTGACGTCACTACACTGGTTTAAATGACAAACTCATCTGTGGCGGATTAAATCAGCTGTAAATATTTTACTGTTTACTGTTTTGACACAGAGTGATGAGTCTTCTCTAGTGAAACCATCTACTTGATCAACTCCATTTCCATTGATGCAATCTCAAAGTTTAACTTTAAAATTAATTAAATCTAATTTAATTCAATTTATTTAATTTTACTTCATTTGACATTAATTAATAATAATTTGCACATATCACTGTTTTCATTGGATTGTCGTTGGATAGTGCTTGTCTTTACCACATGAAGGTACGAGTGTAAATACACCCAAGATGCACTGAGGACGTACTGTGATCACTTCTGTCTTTTTTCTTTTTATTGTTTGTTTTTTTTTGGCTCCACACAAACGAAAGGAGGATATGATGTGAGCAGGAAAGAGCGATCAGATTTCAATCGGACCTCAAAGTGGGCACATTAATACCAGCATAAGTGTTGGTAACATGAGTCAGTTATTTACTTACTTGCAAATGTTAAAAGTGACTAGGAATCCGGAATTAATCAGATTCAATATGAGGATTTAACAATGAATTTAGTTTCTAAAAAATGCTATCAAACAGCGACAAAAGGGGCTCATGAGAACTGAGAAGGGATAAGCGTGTGTGTGTGACTTCAAGTCTGCCAGTCTGTGTGGATGTGCAGAATGTGCCAGGGGGTTAGGTGAGGCAACATTCATAACTGATTCATATCTTAATTGTCTATGGGAAGATCTTCGCTTCAGTCGATTCTCCTGAAAGATTCTGACTCTACATAAGTCTGAATGAATAATACAGGACAGAATTCCCCCTGCAGTAATCATCAGTGTGCTCATCACTGTACATGTCGATGCAACATCATGTGGTTATTTTATTAGTCAAAACAGCATTTAGTTCCATTTAAAGATGCAGAATATCTGCACAAACTACTAGCAGCTTCTGTCCATTAATAGTCAGAATCAGCTCCATCAAACAGATCAAACTCTAGTTAGTGTGCACACATAAAAGTTGAGATCCTGTTTAAGCCAGGTCTGTTTATGTGTATGTGTGTGTCATATACCTGCACTGTTTCCTGGGCTGCCTTGACTCTTGGAGGACTGACGGCGAGCAGACGAGACCAGCCCAGGGATCTGCTCCTCGGTCAGCTCCCCATTAGTCAGAAAGCCCCCTCTGGAGCACCCTGGGGAGCCACTCTGTGAACCCCCCACTGAGTGCCTATTACTCCTGCAAACAGAAAGAGATACAGAGAGAAGAGGATTTGGAATAGATGAGGAGGGAGAGTGAAAGAAAAGGCAATGAGGAGGAAAGGCAGGGGGGAGGGGAGGTAAGAGGGAGGCACCATGAGACAAAGAAACATAAACATTTACATTTAAACTATCAAAAAAAAAATGTGACTGGTTCTTCAACTGTCTTTCATGTGTGGTTGCTGTGGATCAACCCACAGTTCTGTTTTGACAATTAAGGCTCAGACCTTCCTGACTCAGAGGAACAGGCCTGGTACACATACCAGTGTGTACATGGGTTAAGCCGGCATACAAAAACACACAGAGGTGTCGAAGTTGGCTACTTCTCCTCTTTGAACGCCCTCATATTTTCCAATACTAAATATAACTTCGCTTTTCCGACAAGAACTTTTATAAAAAGATAAACATGTTGGCTTTCCCTCCCCAGGACTGAGGAATGCTGAGGCCCAGCTTGGACAGGCATTAACAAAAAAAACGGATTCAGGGCTGCACTTAGTTGTTTATCTGCCACAGAAAGGAGAAGAACCATGAGAGGAAGGAAGCAACAACTGACAATGTAAAATGTTGTGTGTGTGTGTGTGTGTGTGTGTGTTTGTGTGTGGGCACTGAGTTCCTCACCATGGCAGAAGAGAAATCTCCTCTCCTCTTATACACAACTGGATGGAGATGTGGACGGTTCTCCATGACAGCGGCGGTTTGGGCTCTTGGCTTAACTTGTGTTTAATGCCCCCCTACAATGTTTAAAGGGAAATACCATCTGACCCCATGCAGCCTCGCCACAAAGCTTTGAAATAAATGCAGCCTGCTCGACTATTTGTTATCCATCCTAGCCAGTGAGAGCAGCATCTGAAACCACATTCAGGGGGAATAACATGCTGGCTCTCTGCAGAAGTGCTTCAGTTGACCATACTGGCACAGGCTGCCTTCACTCCATTCTTTTCTTCCATTTATTTTCATTACCATTATGCCTCGGGTCTTATGGTTTTCATAAGCGCTTTGCAAACAGTGTTTTAGAAAAAGGTTACACAAGTTTATTATTGTGCTATTATTCTTATTATTTTACCAGAACGTCTAGAGATTTGAAACCAGCGGTGTAATGAACTGTGCTTGATTTCGATGCCTGAAAGCTGCTTTTTGTATGTTTCTCAGAGGTTTAAGACTAAAGCCATGAACTTGCTTAGTGTTGCGTGAGCCTCTGATCCAGGTCACCACAGACTCCTCCTATACGGAGTTTTCAAAAAGTCTTCACTTCTGTATTGTAGATTTAATTTTAAATGGATAAAATTGGTATTTTTTGGCCAATCAATCTACGCTCACCAACCCACAAGGATGATGCTGCATAAATCTGTTTAGATGTAACATGACTTTCTGCAAGCCCACTTCCTCTTCTTATTAATTCATCTTTTCCTCCCCATAAACACTCTTGTGTAGATCCACTTGCACCAGACAGAAAGATGGACAGATGGCAATATGAGGCTTGACCAAAGAGAGAGTGTGTGTGTGTGTTTGTGTGTGTGTGTGTGTGTGTGTGTGTTGACCTGCTCTGAGATCCAGCAGTACCGGGAGTCTCCTCACTCTGTGTTCTCCTCAGGTTGGGTCTGTCCGACTGAAGTGTCTCTGCAAAAACACACACAAACATCATCACTGTACAGATATGACCTACTGTCACTGAGGGGGTGATGGTGGGGGTTGGGGGGGTTAGGGGCAAAAACGTATGTGCTGCATTAAGACAGTAAGATCAGTCAAACAGCCACACTCACATCAGCAAACACAGCTGACATCCATATTTAAACATGGACATGACATGGACTGTGTAGGCTGCATTGTTTCTCCAGCATCAGGGGAAAAAGCATCTGAATGTGAACACAATTCTTCGTTGCTTTTAAAAAATTTAGAGGAGACTGAAACAGTCCAGAAGAGAATCCTTGACAAAACTAAAAATTCTGTAGTGTCTGACTTTATACTGCAGCAAAAAATGTGACAAAAGATCTGACTGTGTTCATGGATCAGCAACAATGTGTTGTGTTACTATAGAAACCCAAGTTGAGTATTGGTTACAGCAAATTATGAAATGTTGAATATTGTGAAAAGAAAGGAAATGTTTTTGTTTTTAACTTTCTGAAAGGATAATGGGAGAGAAGGAAACTAGTTGATGCATTGACATTAATGAAAAGTTGAGGATAAAAGACGACTGGCTTGTCAGAAAAATGGATGATGCAGAATTTAAAAAAAAAGATAATTCTCCGTTTTAAGATAAATTAAGAAATTAAGAAATTCAGTTTGCTCAGGGTGTCTGCTCAACATTTAGACAATCTGTTCCATTACATTGATACACTGCAGTCAGAAAGTCTTCAGATCCCTTCAATGTGTTCACATCTTGTAATGTTGCAGCTTAATGCTAAAAACCATTGCAATTCATTCTGTCCTCATCAATCTACACTCAGTGTCAATAATGACAAAGCAAAAACCATGATGAAGTATTAAGACACTTGGATATGACTCTTGAAATTAAGCTCATTTCTCTTGATCATCTGTGAGATGTTTCTGCCCCTTGACTGGACTCCACCTGTGGTAAATTCAGCTGAGTGGACATGATGTGCAAAGGCACACACCTGTCTGTTTAAGGTTTCACAGCTGAAGATGTAGATCAGAGAAGAAACCATGAGGAGGAAGGAGCTGCCTTCAGAGCTCAGAGACAGGATCGTGTCGAGGCTCAGATCTGGGGAAGGCTACAAAAAAATTCTGCTGCTTTGAAGGTTCCCAAGAGAACAGTGGCCTCCATCGTTCTTAAAAGGAACAAGTTTGGAAAAACTAGGACTCTTCCTAGAGCTGGTCCCCCGGACAAACTGAGCAACTGGGGGAGAAGAGCCTTGATAAGAGAGGTGACCAAGAACCTGATGGTCAGCCTGGCTGAGCTCCAGAGATCCTGTGTGGAGATGGAGAAATTTCCAGGAGCAAAGAATAAAACACCTGTCAGTGGTGTTTTGTTCTTGTTTTTTTCTAATGGAACAAAAAGGTTTTTGTGTTTTTTCTTTTTTAATAATGCTGCCTCCAGCTGCTACTCTGGCTGACACTTCATCAGTTCCAGTCTCTCTTCCTAGAGGGTTTATCATCATATTACTGTCACACTTTGAACGTTAGTGAGGTCACTGGTCCTCTGCAGAGCTGTGTAGAAAATGAGAAAGTGCTCATAGTGTAGTTTAGGTTTATAAAAACCTCCAGAATAATCAAATCCATACACACTTGAAACATGTGGCAATGGAAGTACAGTTAGTGGATTAATAGAGACCATTCATCCTCATATGTATGTGTGTGTGTGTGTGTGTGTGTGTGTGTGTGTGTGTGTGTGTGGGGTATGCGGTCCTGGTGGTGTGAAGGAATGTGTGACTATATGCTCAGTTCCAACTGTGACTGAAAACCTCAGGCCTATAACATGTTTCTCATTAACACTCACTTTCTGCTTTATACACGCAAATGCAGCAGCTCTCTGTGTGTGAGACACTCACACCAGAGGTATGGCAGCCTCACACACTGTCCATGTTTACATGCATATATAGCCTGCTATCGGCAGTAAAGCAAACACATAATCTCTCCCTGACTCCCTCTCTCTCACACACACACAGAGTGCTGTTTTGTGGCTATGAATGGGCTTCTTGTGGGCAGACCTGATGGACATACAGAAAAATAAACAGTGGGAGCAACCATTTTGTCATAGCCGGCTCACTGAGTTCATCACCCCCCCTCCCTCTTAATGGCACAAGTCTATTTACTGACCTGATGTGTGTCTGTGTGTGTGTACATTTAAATGTGTATGTAAGTGAGTAATGTAGAATTTCCAGTCAGGAACCATCTGAAGACACGGAAACATCCCAACTACAAAAACAACTTCACTGTACTAAAAACAGAACAGAGCAGATATCAGTTCAGCAGCTGCTGTGGGTGACTGAGAACTTTAGGTTACTTGAGTAACCCCAGTTCTCTGAGTGGTACAAAGGGGCATCTAAGTGAATGCTGTGGTCAAACACAGACGCCACTGATTCACTGATCAATGACTGTTATCCATTAATCATTTAGTCTATAAAATGTCAGAAAATATTTAAAATAGCCTAAGGTGACGTCTTCATTTTACTTGTTTTGTCTGCATAACAGTCCAAACCTAAAGATACTGTTTGTCAGGATGTTAAAAACAGGAAAGCAGCACAGCCTGACATCTGAGAAGTCAGGAAAAAAAACTGTTTGGCGATTTTGCTCAAGGAATTAATTATCAGAAAAAAAAATCCATAAATCACCTAATCATTTCAGCACTACTGACATTAATGTTGCACAAACTGAATGTATTTTTGATCAGAAGTTCCAGTGTGAAGTCACCACTAACGGCTATGTTGTCAGTGGTCAGTCTCACACTCTACACAGTGATTGGTTCAGTTGCACTGCTGCCATTTAGTAGACACCTAAAGTCACCTGTAATAATAAAAAAAAAAAATTCTGAAAATGACATTTCATTGAATTGTAGCATCATGTAAAATTGTCAGAAAGACACGACTGACTAGAGACAAATAGTTAGAGACTGTTTTATATTAAAAACTAAGAGTACCACCTTATGGATGTAACCCTCCACCAACCAACCAAGTTACAGGAAATATGGTCACAATCTCCCCTCCCGAGTTACAGCGTTGAATGATGGCCAGAAGTGTTTTTGCAGAACATTATGATTTCACAATGAAGTTGACCTTTAACCTTTTATATATAAAATATTACTTCATCACCTTGTCCTGGTAACCATTTGTTTTAAATTGTGTCATAACTAGATAGATATATAGATTTGTGAGTTAAGACCAAAAATGTGTTTTGTCAGGTCATAGTGACCTTGACCTTTAACCACCAAATTCTGATCAGTTCATCCTTGAGTCCAAATTAATGTTTGTCCCAAATTTGAGGAAACTCTCTCAAGACGTTGAGATATCATGTTCACAAGAATCGGACAGACAACCCGATAACACAATGCCTCCAGCTGCTGCCTGTGCACAGGCATAAAAAGAGAAAGGAACGTTTCCCATCTAGCCAGCTAACATATGACATGTCACATTATCTATCACCATTTCAGCAAAAACAATTCAATGATCATTGATTGTTTGCTTTTAGGGTATGGGCTCAAATCAGGGTCAAAAAGATTTTTAGCTTGTAATGTGATGCCCACAAATACAAAAATTTAGTTGTAAATCAACCTTCGTAAACCTGTAAAATAAATCTGCATGAGAAATTCATGTTTGCACATTTGTAGAAAAGATTTGTATCTGAACAGAAAAAAGAAACGGTATGAATATTGACAGTCCAGTCACAAAGCAGTCCAATCAGAGGGCCGATGGCTGCATTACCTTAACCTCTCACACAGGTTTTTACAGGTGTAGTAGTTTTCCATCCCGGATGATGGGGCAGGCTGTTCTACAAAAAATTACTCATCAAAATGATTCAGAAGGTGTTATTTTAAGTTAAACTAGTTGTAATACATCTAATATAACACTAATTAGGTCATTGTGGGCAATGCTGCAAATCAAGAGAGTTTAAATGCAGCATAACATCTCCAGCATAATGTGTTTAAGTCACTGGTGTGTCTGTGTGGACAGTCTGAGTGTGTGAGCTGTGGTGTACATGTGGCCTTTGCTTCTGAGGGGGGGCATGTTCTGTGTACATGGAGTATGTATGTGAGCATCTAACATTTACAAAGTGTTTCAATACTCCCAGAGAAATCTTTCTGCTCTGGCTTATGCCTTCCCCCCATCTTTCAATACAAGGGGTTGTTTGTTTTGTGTCTGTGTGTGTGTGTCTGTGTGTGTGTGTTTGTTGCCAGGGGAAATGAGTAAAAAAATGAACAGGAGGTACTTTCAGAGCAAGGAAACAGAGCACCTTCACACTAGCAGAAGGTAACACACTCAAACCTTTATAGACTTTATGTATTCAGGCAGTCCACAGATACCTGCACACACACACACACACACACACACACACACACACACACACACACACAGAGCAGAATGTAAAACAGATATACATGCACACCCATGAACAAACAAAACGCAACTGGTCAAAGATTGAGAAAACCTCCATTCTCTTCCAGCTGTTGTCAATGTCTCAGTGTTTCTGAAATGAAACACATAACAAATAAACTATTGGAAGCGCAGGAATCACAGAATCTTCTTGTGGAACTGAATTCAATCTAAATCTTTTGACTCATACAGCAGCTGAACACACCTGTGGCTTCTTTCTACAATGGAAATTAAACATTGTTCAGAGAGTTGGTCCCAGCACTGTTGCAGAAGTTCCCACAGATGTGTCCAGTTCAGTCTGGAGACTGCGCTGATCTTCAGCCTCCATCTGATTCTGTTCTTCTATTGTTGTGGCTCATTATATCTTGCTGTAGGATGAAGCCCTGACCAACTTGTCTATCTTCCTTTGTTACTGGTCTGTTTCTACCATTCTGAATGCAATAAACAGTGATTCTTCCTGCAGCACAGTATTGTCCTTGTAATATATCAGAGTGTATAGTAACACAGTTTGCAGCATCCCACTGATCCTGCCTTGGTGGCACAGTGACCAAATTAAGCCTCTCCTCACTGAAAGACACATGAAAGTTTTGCAGAAAAGCACCTGAAAGACTCAGACTGTGAGAAACAAGGTTCTCTGGTCTGATGATGGTCTGTTTGGCCTGAGTTCTAAGCATCATGTCTGGAGGAAACCAGGCGCCACTCATCACCTGCCTAACAACATCCCAGCAGTGAAGCATGGTGTGGCAGCATCAGGGTGTGGGGGTGGGGGGGTTTCAGTGGCAGGGACAGGGAGACTGGTTAAGGCTGGGGGAAAGCTGAATGGAGCAAAGTACAGAGACGTCCTCAATGAAAACCTGGTCCAGAGTTAAGGACCTCAGACTGGGCTGAAAGTTCACCTTCCAACAGGACAACGACCCTAAGCACAATAGCCAAGTTAACACAGGAGTGGCTTAGGGACAGCTCTCTGAATGTCCTTGAGTGGCCCAGCCGGTGCCCTGAGAGGAACCCAATCAAAGATCTCTGGAGAGACCTGAAAATGTCTGTTCACCACAGTCCTTATCCAACCCGACAGAACCTGAGAGGACCTGCAGAAAAGAACAGCAGAAAATCCACAAATCCAGATGTGCAAGGCTTGTTGCATCATCCCCAAGACGACTTGAGGCTGTAATCACTGCCAAAGGTGCTTCAACTAAGAACTGAGTGAAGTGTCTCAATACTTTTGCCAGTGTGATATTTCAGTTTTTCTTTTTGATAAATTTTCCAAAAAAAAAAAATAAATAAAAAAATTCTGTTTTCACTTTGGCATTATGGGATACTGAGTGTAGACTGACGAGGGAAAATGAATGGAAACTAATTACTTTATGTATATACTTTCTGAATCCACTGCATAGACACACACCGGCACACACACAAACACGACCTGTCATCCCTGCCCATGCAAGCCAGGAGAGGAAACCCCCTGCTACCCTGCACACTGCTTTGGGATCACAGGAGCAATTGTGCTGCCAAACTTGCAAACAATGAGACCCAGTTACACAATTTTCAGAAACAAATTAGACAAAAGCACTCCTCATGTGTGTGTGTAAGGTGTTTTAAGAGAATTCCAAACAACAGGCCATATTAAACAGGGTGAGGCACAACTCTAGTCACTGAACGTTGACCTTTGACCTATGTCCTGAACCTTAAAGCTTGACTGGAAGCACATCTATGCTTAATTCCTCATTAAGAAATTCTGGATCAGGCCTCACCCCCTCCCACCACTGCTGTTTGTGGTAGGCTGACCAGTGAAAGAGCAGTGTGTATCAAGATGGCTAGCGAGGAAACATCAGAGAGACTCCAGCCAAGAGTCTGCTGTGCACCAAAATTACCGACTAGCAAATGTATTAGTACGGTTAGCGTAGTTAGCATCTTTATTTGGTTATGTTATTTGTTAGCTTGTTAGCTTATGGCTGATGTAGAGCCCACAGACTACACTGTTGGTTCTGTCAAAGCCTTGTGTGCTCATGAGGGCTGGGTGATATGACTTCAAATCAATTATTACGATTATTTCAAACCTTAACCTTGATTACAATAAATGAACAATTACTTTTTTTAATTTGCTTTTTTTTAAAACTTATAGTCAAATTACAGTTCTCTGACAATTGTCTGCGCTGTAAATATGCTGAATTATTGAAGCTTGGATATTTTTTTCTAAAGAAAGACTCCATATGTGTGGCTATTTATTGAATAGCTACTTCAACAGCACCTCTACAGCTCACAAATTAACATGTCTTGTTTGTTTCGTCCATACAAAAGCCAAAGTGTAAAAATGACATGTTACAGTGTTATAGTTTTGTGCTGGACTACTTTTAGCTGAGAGCAGTGACATCTGGGAGTCTCTGCTGACTGCTAGCCAACCTGAAAATGACAAGTTTTTAGAGGTCTCTGCTCCCAGCCAAGAAAAGAGTCTGGCTGGGAGCAGAGAGTTTTTGTTATGCTAGGCTAACCAGTTGATAGATTTATCTTTAACAGACAGGTAAGTGTCAAACTAGCCCTGTGATTGACTGGTGGCCTGTCCAGTGTGTACCCCGCCCTCACCCAGTGTCAGCTGGAACTGGCTCCAGCTGACCCACAACCTTGTACAGATACGTGGTATAGACAATGGTTAAATGGGAAGTGTCAAACTATTCTGTTGAGACAGTGATTCCCAATCTTTTTGGTTTGTCCCCATTTTAAAAATACAAGTGTAAAATGAGCCAACATTTCACTAAAAAAGTCCAAAAAATGTCGGATTTCTTTGGTAGAACCTAACATGTCCCATTAATCATATTACAACCACACAGATTTACCGTTGAACAGAGTGGAGGGTCACAACTCTCAGACTGGGAAACAACTCTTTTAGGAATACACACATTTTCATGCCAGTTTTTACTGGTAGTAAATTGTCCATTAAGTGATAATTGCGCTACACTATGCTAGTATGCAGCAATGGGAAAAATTCTGCCACAGACACACCAGTCATTATTGTGAGTGTGTTCTCAGAACTTGACAACACTGGTCCATGAAACCTCTGTGTATCTTACCTTAACCTGTATTTAAATCCAAACCCTTAACTAACCTCTTTCACAAGTGAAGTCTTGCACAACATCCTCCTTTATAGGAATCCTCTCATCTTGCTGTCCTTGTGAAGCCATATGGTACAACAGCATGCACAAACACACACAAATACACATACCACACCTCCTCTTAACCTTTCTTCACATCTTAACAGTTACAAAGAGACACATTTATACAGTCCATGCCGTGGCAGGCCTTGGCCCTTTCTGCTGGCCCTGTGTTCATTCAGCAGACTACACTGTGGGCTCTGTGTGGCACTCTATGAAAGCCTTGTGTGTGTATCTTTTTGTGTAAGTGTGTATGCAGCACAGCGAGGAGATGGACACATGGACCTGGCCGCAATTTTAAGAGCAGCTTAATAACTGTGCATTTGTTAAAAAGACACCTAGTCTTCCAAACCATAAAGGAAGGTAAAATGTTAGCGCAGTGCCTGGAAGTGGAAAATACTGCTGACAGAGAGTCAATAAGTCTGTGGAGGGTTTGAAAGTCTTCCTCTGAGGGCTGTGAAATGGTTTTATATTGGTTTGGGAATAGTAACACATGCACACTGAGATTAAGTGCTCTCGAATGTCAGTGTTAAAGTTCAGTGAATACGAGTTGGTGATAAGTTACTATTTTCTGCTGGTATTAAGTGACTTTAAGTTTAACAATATTCTTTACATGTTATTTTTGCTGTAACAAAGAAACTTCTGAAACACTATTTAAGCATCATCCAAACTCTCCACAGAGTCCGAACCTGCTGAAATAAATGAACACACATATTTAAATACGAAACCTTTTACAAGTGGGTTCTACTGTTGTCAGGGTTGACACAACCCAGCAGAGAAACTGAACTTATCTTTTACTATTCAGAATAGTTGAGAAAAAAGGTGGATAGAACATCTTAGAGAGTTAAAGAGCAGAAGTGCAGAATTGGGTCTGTTCAGAGAAACATATAACCTTTGCTAACAAGGTATGGGGGTGTCATGGCAGAGTTCAGGGGACTATATATAAAGATGGACAGCAAGACAGCTGCACAAACATGAAGCCAAAACATTTCAATTGCCCCCTGGTGTCTGGCTGCAGTATAGGTCATAAGCCCTGCCCCTCCACTAACATGGAGGGGACAGGATGGGACATGGTCCAAACTAAAAGATCGAAGAAAACGTCAGATTTTTCCCCAAAATTGTTTCTGTCATTTTAGGTAGTTATCACACTGATGAATGTTCAAGAGATAATTTTTATACCTCCACGTGGCCACAGCCAGTGCATCCGTACGTACGTCCATACCCTTCTCATGAAT
This sequence comes from Trachinotus anak, assembly GCF_046630095.1. Classification (NCBI taxonomy): domain Eukaryota; kingdom Metazoa; phylum Chordata; class Actinopteri; order Carangiformes; family Carangidae; genus Trachinotus; species Trachinotus anak. The sequence goes on along the minus strand of NW_027273853.1, from coordinate 2,343,915 downwards.
GCAACATCTCAATAACGCCTTGAAGGAATTTCTTCAAATTTGTTACAATCATTTACTTGGACTCAAGGACAAAGTGATTTGAGTTTGGTGGTCAAAGGTCAAGGTCACCTCATACAACATGTTTTTGGCCAAAGCTCACAAATGCATACACTAATGACACAATTTAACAACAAAGGATAAAATGATGAAGTGATGACATTTTATACCGAAATGGTAATAATGTTCTGTAAAAACAATTCTGGCCATCAGGAAGGGGAGATTGTGATATTTCCTGCAACTTGGCTGAATTTGATTTTAATTAGTTATTTGATGCTATAAAACAGGATTGTGATGTCATGATGGGCTTGGAGGGTGTATGGACAGGACCTAAATCTTTATCTTTCACTCACAAAGAAAAAGTCTTCCTCCCATCAATAACAACATTTTTAACTCATCTTTCTCTCTGACACAAAGTCAACACTTTAGCTGCTACATGAAGCCAACACACCCTTCACTCATCACTGATCTGTTTCAATAGCTCCTGTAGTACAATAGCTACTTACATTTTTGAAGAGGTGCACATCCGCTTCAACAAAGCCTACTGTGTAGCTACAGTGGCTATGTGTGTTGGCTCTGCAGCTACACCATAACCCCTTAATACACAATAATCAGCCTTTAAAGCCACAAAGTCAATAGGTTTCAGTGGTGGACTGTGCATCTTCTACATTTACAGTGGAACTCGAGGTGTTCTTTCCAGATCACAGAGCCTATTGGAAGAGTACTGCATAAAATGATAACAGTGCTAAACCCTGGCACTGAACCTTGTGGCAGCAAGTGATATTAAATGTACATGTGCAGCCAGTGAATTCAGTGTTTTCTCCTGCATGGTGTTTAACAACACTTAGACCACTAATAAAGTTGTGAGACTCTCACTGACAAACAATGTTGTACTGATCAATTGTACAGTAAATAGGGTTGTTTATTAAACTCCATCATGTCAAAGATGGACAATATCTATTGGACCAGGACTGGTTTTTGATTAAGTACTTTATAGAAACCTCATCTATCCATCAACTTGCAGTTAGTTACATTCTTTGACTTCAACAGAAATAACATTTGAAACGATATAAAATTCAGCCTTAACAGATCAGAACATAACAATATTCCATGTACAATTCTGTCACCACATAAATAATGAACCCGAAATCAAACCAAAAAGAAAGACCACAAACAGTTAAGAAGTGACATTGGAAAATTGTCATTTACACAAAGCAAAATCGCTGCTTTTTTTCCCAAGTGGGAAAAGCTCTCATTTCCAGGGTGGACAGACACGCAAACATCTTACCGTACAAACATATGCATATGTGTGTGTTTGTGTGTGTTGTGTGTTTGTGTGGTTGTGGTTGCAATATTAATGAGACAGGAAGGGAAAGAGTGAGAGGAGGTCTGTGGGAAAACAGTGCATCATGTTCAGTTTCATTTATCTTGCATATGAAAACCTTGTACTTCCAAAATGCTTTATTTTCATAAACTGAGAAACCTCTTTTGATGTTAGTCCCTTCTGCAGGTCATGTTTTCACCTGTGTCTGTTTGTTGGTTTGTTTTTGTAAGCAGGATTACGCAAAAGCTACTGAACTGATGTACACTAAACTTGGTGGAGGGATAGGGCCAAGGAAGAACCCACTAAATTTTGGTATGAAACCAGTCAAAGGTAATTTTTTTATTACTTTCCTTAACATTGCAAGTTTTTCAACATTTCCTTCAATTTCACAGGAAATAATATGGGAATCATTTTTTCTTTTTTTTTTTAACTTCTTTAAGCCAGTTCTTTCTTGTTTTTTCCTCTCAGTCTCAGAGGACTTAGGGGTCCAGGAAACATTAAAGTCACTACCCTGGAGTTAGAAGTTTTTTAAACTACAGCAGTTATATCGATGTGCACATGTCCTTGGTGTGAGTGTTTCTCAGTATATTTCTGTGTTATTACCTTCACCTCTCTGCAAGTGTGTGTGTGTGTGTGTGTGTGTGTCAAAGGCGGGACTCACTGTCTGCTGCCGTGCTGCCATTGGGCAGCGAGCCCAGATCAACAACCATGCCGTCCAGACAGACGTTGAGCTCGCCTCCTGCTACAACCAAGCCTTTGTTCTCGGTCTGCAGCACCAGACTCAGCTGGACGTTCTCCACTAGAGGGGGGAGGAGGAGCGACAGAGTCACAGAGTGAGAGGATGACTGGTTGACTTTACTGCTTTACTTTATAGTGGTTTCAGAAGCAGACATGACACTTCTGCGTCAAGAAGTGAAAACTGTCCCACTGACGACTGAATAAATAGTTCCATAACAGCAAGAGCAGAAAACTGTCAGGTACTGAAAGATGACACTGAATGCTTGGTCAGATGCAACTTGTTCTATGATCAGACACTGCATGGTTGGATTTACAGAAGCTATAATTCAGATTTTTGTAATAAAAGCATGTGACGGGGGTCGCTCGTAGTGACGCATCAACAGAGAATTATCACCTGAATCCAGAGCTCCACATGACTCTCCGCAGCTTTGAGTTTCAGCTCACTGATTCATTGTCCAGCAATTTTATTGTTTTGGTTCATTCTCTCTGTTCTCAATGTTGTTTTCAAGAACAAAAGTTACAACATCAACACTGTACACTAGCAGATATAGGCCTTACAGTCAGCAGGGAGCCAGGATCACAACTCCCAGTGAGTGATTATGTTGCTCCCACATAGCTGGATCTGTAAATAAGCTGTAATAAGTAACAAGTCCACCATACAGACTTAAAAGGTGGTGACAGCTCAGTGTTGTATTTACAACTTGTATCCGTTTCCCCCAGGTGGCTAAAAGAGCAGCTACTGCAGGCTGAAATACTGAAATACTTTAACTGTGTTTTACTTAGGTATAGTTTTAGCATCAGTTCTGTTGTAGTGGCAGCAAGTTCTCAGCTTTTAATATCCAGCACACAGTAGCACTGTACATCCAATTATAGTAATACACAAATTTTAAATTAGAGCGTAATTGTGTCCTTAAAGGTGAGAGGCATATGACAGGAAATTCAATCTGGACACACTCTAAGGGCATTACACAATACTACTCAATCTGCTCCAACACAGGATAACACAACTTCCTCAATTCACGTGTGCCAGATACTTAGAGGAGAAAATAGTTTTCATTTTGCCAGAAATATTAGAATTACAGAGAAAAGCTAAACAAGTCATTTAAGAGGACCGAAGCTTAGGACAACAGAGAGAATTCTCCTGGAAGAATATTATCAAGTGTTTCATCACTACAAAGATACAACATTAAACCAGTTTGTGGTCACTGCTGGACACTGTATGATCATTTTAGCAGCACGTCCCTGACAGAAAGTCAATGCTCAGACGAACTGCAGTTCTGGTACGATAAACAGTATTCAGGTCATTTTAACACTTTTCAGAATGTGACTGAGAAATGCAGCCATCTTTTGTTTCAGTTTGGACGACATCCTGCTGTCAGGATCCCATAATCCATTATGGGCCAGACAACACAGAGACTAAATATATTTATTGAAGTGGGCCACCGACAAAGCCACTATAAAATATAAATAAAGGAAGCCAGGTATAAACTTCACTGCTGTTATATGGATACACTGACACTGTTAACGTGGTACATTGTATGCCAGCTGTCCCTCATGTCTCAAAGGGAAACTCACAACTTGTGCTACCCTGAATATTTATCTGCTCTCTGTGGATAACATCCTGGTTATTAACTTTGATTTACAAGGAGCACCCAGGTCTCCATGAGGTGGCCTGCAGAGGTTGAAGAAAGTGCACAAAGTGGTTGCTATACTTCAGCACAGCAGGAGAACAGGAAAAATTGTTTTACAGTATTTTTAGAGGGGACACTTGGTCTTCTCTGTTTTTTTCCTTTGCCCTCTCATCTTATTGTCTCGTTACTTTTCTTTCTTTTCTAATTCTGGATATGATGTATGTTAAATTTCCTGCATATGTTCTGTAGGGCTGCACAAAAAATCGCAACATAGCCTAGTGTAATAACCAAATTGCAGAAGCTGCATTTTTTTTTTTGATAAAGGTAAAACGTGTCACAACATTGTTGTGCATCTTTAGCACCATAAGCATTGTGGTGCTACAGAAATGCCTCGGCCCACAAATCATATTCTCCAGACGTAAGGGAAGATGCTCGTTAGGTACAAGCCCCAACAAAAATCACATCATCATTTGAATTTTTCTTTCACAATCATTCCAAATGAAATCGTGACTCAATCACAATATGATTTTTTTGCATATCATTCAGCCCAAATGTGCTGTAAATCCATTCACGTCTCTTGTTTTCGCTCCCATTTGTTCATCTTTGCTAAGTTAGGTTGCACTTTATAAAACACTGTGGGAATGATGGTTTTAGTGTGTCTGTCTGTGTGTGTACGCCTCCTTACTCTTGCCATCGTGTGTGCGCAGTGTGTCCAAGAGGTCTATTGTGGCGCTGCCCAGTAGCTCCTTCCTCAGGGTGTGGCAGCTCCACAGCTTCAGATCCAGATGACTCTGAGGCGTTACATTACTGTGAAACACAAGGCAACACAAACACACACACACTATCAACTGTGGTCTGTTACCAAGCTAACACACAGATACCAACATGAAAAACAAACTTGAAAACTACAACCTGACAACACTTTTGCTTCACTTTATTTTATTACCGAGACTGGTTTTACCTTCTACTTTTCTGTACCTACTGTTGCGCTAACAATGACTCTGTGTGTGTTGTGTTTTACCTTGAGAAGAGTGTTTTTAAAAGGCTAATTTTACTTTAAATAGATTTTTACAGCAGAATCAGCTGATCTTCAGTTTAATGTCAAGCCAGGTTTTTAGCACTTCTAGAGTCTTTCCTTCATAGCCGATATCACTGAGCACACAACAACAATACAAAAGGAAAATTGGGATCAATTTCTATGTTCAATGTAATTGTTATGCAAGTTTACAAACAACAAAGACACAGAAGTGTATAAAAGCCAGTGTGTGGGTGATAGGTGTTCTCACAGCGTGAGGTCTTCATTCCACTGCAGCTCAAGATGTCCACTACGTTTGCCTGTTTTTTTGGTTTCGCTGGTCAGACCGTCAGCAGTCACCTCCACAAAGGAGCTGAGTCGAGAGTGGCGGTTTGGCAGCTTGGGAGACTGGGGCTTTGCCGAAACCACTGTGCATGTGCGCAAGCACACACACACACACACACACACACACACACACACACACACACACACATTACGGCACACAGTTATGAAGGTTTACATCAGAGGGTGCAGGGAGTAAATATGTGTGTCTGTGGCCATAGTCCAAACACAATAAGGAAATGTATTTCTATCTTTGTATCTTAAAGGTGCAAGGTTTCATATCAACAACACAGCTACAATTTCTCTCAATGAGAAAGGTTATCTGCAGAGGAAACATAAACCACAGGAACCTCACACAAACACACAAAGACAAACATATTACTCCAGTAGTTAAATGACTAAATTAGCTCAGAGTAACGATCCAGATTCAGTTTGTTGTGACCTGCTCACTGATAGGTCAGCAGGTGGCGCTTTTCAAACTGTGTCCAGATGTGTTGAGGGTGCTTTTAATTATTATGGTGAGTGATTTAGTTAGTGATTAGAGATTTCTGTATTCACATCCAAACTGTCAACTTTTATATTTGCTAGGGCCGATGATTGGTTACTCTGTGTGTGTGTGTGTGTGTGTGTGTGTGTGTGTGTGTCTTTATGGTGGGTATGGGCTCCTCACTGTCTTTGGATGGGTGTTTAAACATCTGTTTTTACACAACATTTTTGGAAATAGAAATATAAGTCCCGAGGACAGGGACAACTGGAACAGCTTTACGCACTGTTCCAATTGTCCCTGTCCTTGGGACTTATATTTCTATTTTTTAACTGTGTCACACGGTGTTAAATATTTTTCAAATAACTTTCAGATAATTAAACATCAGACATAATATGAACGTGTTCTAATAGTGATTCAAGTGTTACTAATTAAATTTTGTCAGCCTCACTAAGCAACTTTGTTACAGTTGATGGACCCAAAAGTATCTGTTTACAGTGAACCGATTTTTGGTTCTGGCAGCATCACTGTCACCATAGTAACCACTTTGGCCGTGAGCAGAGAAGAGACCAACATACTTTAACATTATAAAAAACTTTCCCTGCCCAACAAAACTGTAGTTTTAAAAAGCCCCTGCCATTTACACTTTAAGAGTCACAGGATTTTTTGGAGGCGTTCCTGGAGCTGTTTCACTATCCTTCACTGTTAGCCTGAGCTTTTTTCCAGCTGTGTGTTCATTTCCTGTGTGAATTGAAAGTTTTAGGTTTTTCAGAATGCATTCTGACTGTTTTGAGTAAGCCTCATGTTGCCACTTATCACAAATGAACATATTACATTCTCAAAAGTTGCCTATAATGGATTTGGGACACAAGTTGGGTGTCGCTGGCAGGGCAAGCAAAGAGAGAAATATAAACATTGCCCTCTAGTGGAAGAAGAAAAAACACATCTGTGGTCATACTTTCATTTTAATACATGAGACCGCGGGCTAAGAAAATAATTATATGTCCATGATGAGGCATGTTAAAACAAAAACAAAAAAAAAACAAAAACAAAGAAAAAAATCAGCCAAGGACCCAGTGAAGGACACTGGAGGGCAGTGTTTACACTGCAGGCCTGGTAGAACCCTGACTTTTCCAGGAATTTCAATACCTTCACTGCCTCCACAGCATAAAAACTACTTCTGCTTGCCAGTTTGTTTATGCTGTGATTCAGCTTCCCCACCATTTGAAGTATAACTACCTTCAAGAAACAAGCTGTGCAACTGTTAAGTGACAGTATGCTCATGGAAGGTGAAACGTCACAAAACTTCCTGCTTTTTGATGAAACTCTCTGACCTTTCATGAATACACTTCTCTGCATTTCAGCATCTCAGCACTATTAGGAGCTCTGGAAGTGGGGTGAAAAGTCCACAGCAGAGCTTAGACTGGCTTAGTGGCTTTGAATTCTTGGAGGCCTTCTGAGGAACTTGTTACGGCATGTGTCAGTCATATGAGAGGTGCTTGGTTCATCCTGAATCACAGCTGGATTGCTAACACACAGCCTGGCAGCATTTCTCAGGATGTGTCAGGACGAGTGCTTGGATGAAGAAATGTTGACTGAGAATAAAGGCTTCCATATGTACTTGCTCCTACCACAGATGAGATATTAGCAGATCAGTGCTGGCTAAGACAAACTGACAATCTCTGAACTCTTATGTCTGGCATAACAAGTGTGACTCATTTGCACATCAGTGAAGAGGGGAAGGAAGTGACACAGAGGTGGAAAAACGCCACAAATGGAAGATTTAAAAAGTAGGTTTCAACAGAGTGAGAGGAGGTGGGAGGAGTGGAGGGAAGGTAGACAGTGGTTGAGAGCAGATCAATAGCAAGGTAAAAGGACTGGTCACATACTTTTTTGGCCCAGTTATAGGAAAACTTATGTGACACTGTGCACTCAGAAAGTATTCAGACCCCTTTTGCAATCTTTTGATTTTTTTGCAAATCTATCAAAAAGGAAAAACTGAAATGTTACATTGACATTAGGCATTCAAATGTTTTGCTGTGACACCAAAGAGCTCAGAAACAAGGTTGTTTCATGAAGTTTCTCCATCTCCACACAGGATCTCTGGAGCTCAGCCAGACTGACCATCAAGGCTCTTCTCCCCCAGTTGCTCAGTTTGTCCTGGGGACCAGCTCTAGGAAGAGTCCTAGTTGTTCCAAACTTGTTCCTTTTAAGAACGATGGAGGCCACTGTTCTCTTGGGAACCTTCAAAGCAGCAGAATTTTTTTTGTAGCCTTCCCCAGATCTGAGCCTCGACACGATCCTGTCTCTGAGCTCTGAAGGCAGCTCCTTCCTCCTCATGGTTTCTTCTCTGATCTACATCTTCAGCTGTGAAACCTTAAACAGACAGGTGTGTGCCTTTGCACATCATGTCCACTCAGCTGAATTTACCACAGGTGGAGTCCAGTCAAGGTGCAGAAACATCTCACAGATGATCAAGAAAAATTGAGGAATCTGAGTGTCACAGCAAAATGCCTGAATACTTATCTCAATGTGATATTTCAGTTATTCCCTTTTAATAAATTTGCAAACATTTCTAAATTTCTGTTTAATCATCATTATTGGATATTGAGTGCAGATTACTGAGGAAAAAATGAATTTAAACAGTTTTAGCATGAAGCTACAAAATAAAAAATATGAAAACAGTGAAGTGGTCTGAAGACTTTCTGAATGCACTATAGACAGACATCATCAATCAACCCTGAGAAAACTCCTAAATATACTTAAATACATTTTTTTTAGCACAATGCCTATATGAAATGCCTATATGCCTATATAAACAAATGACACTCAAGCGAGTGTCATTTGTTTATAATAAGGCATTTCCATAGATTTGGTCATACCTGTATGTTATGTTATAAGAATATAGGGTACCTACTACATACACTTTGACAACGCATACAGCAATTGTGGGCAGTGCATGGAGGATGGACTTGGACAACCAACCAACCATATTATAATTTGTATGACCTTATGGTTCCTGCTATGTCTAATCTGTTTAACACTTTTTCATTTCTATAAATACTTTGCATTATTGATGTTTTACCAATATTTTTCTCTAATACACACCTACAGTATGATTATGAGACAGATTATTATATTCCCTCCTTCACTCAGTTATCAAGCCTTTATCAAGTACAGTCTAGTGTACCTTAGTTTTCCTAGATTTAAGTTTAATGTCTTTGTTAATCACCTCTGATAAGAAAACATCATATTTCCACTCAGTCAGAGAAACACAGAGGACCACACAGGACAGCAGGAGGTTGTAGCGGCTTCTGTTTAAAAGTAGTGTAGCGGACTGCAGCTAGGTGTGTCAGAGCAGCAAACAGAAATTATTTGTGCCGCCCTCCTTTTCCATCACTCTCCAATTACAGTTAGTTATGTCATTTTAAGATAAGACTCAGTTTGTAGACATTTACATGTTGTATTACTCTGTTGACAAAATGACGCAGCTGAAAAAAAAAAGAAAAAGGGCATTGATTCAAATGACAGAATGAGAATAAGGATGTTTGTCAACGGGTCATCTGAGTAATCGATCTGTAGGGGCAGGCCTGATTAAGGCAGGACCTGTCTTATTCAAACCTGCATCACAGGTTTTTTTGGGAGCAGTGGAATCAAGACGTTAACACAAAACTAACTGAATTTCATCCTATTCCACATCCTACCAAATAACATTATCATACGTTAGAGTGGTGAAGTCTAACATTCACTCTGTGTTTAGCTTTTGGTCTCTTTCAGCTCCTGAAAAAAAGATCTGGATCTTTAGCTGCTAAATGCCCCACTATGATCATGAGTCGCTAACAGTGTCTGTGTGCTGTTTGGTGATGGGCAGGTAGTGTATGGTTGGTTCATCAGAGCTTTTTCACTAAAAACAACGGAGTCAGAGCAGTAAGAGTGACCCAAACCAGTCACTCTGGCAACGATAAAACCAAAGCAATGAGCTGAAAGACAATAAAAAGGTCTACAGAGCTGAGGGGAACTGCAGAGTCAAGTGATAAGAAGTATAAGTTACATGTGATGTATCTGTTATACTGTTTTTAACAAGTCTGGTTCAAACTCTAGTATCCGGCTGGGCTGTGTATGGTCAATGTGTGAAATTGAGGACGTAGTTAGAAACTATTGTGTGCTGTGTTCCGGCACACTGTAACCCCTGCTGGCGACCCGCTTCTATGGAAAGTAACGGAGGTTTCGCAAAAAAGTCGCTGGATTTGTCGCTGGGTGCTTTTCTGAAAAATATCTCCAAATTTATTGACAAATGCACTAAGATGGCAACACTGCAGCTGTAAACGCCCGCCAGTGGAAACTATTTGTGTCAATTCATTTTGAAAGAGCAACAGCCAACGGCCATCGCTCACAACACAAAGCCAAAGAGGGAAACAAACACTAGCATTCAGATGATCAGACAAGTTGTAAAGAAGCCAATAATTTATCCAGACTATCTATTTGGAGGTCAAACAGAAATGAGGAACAATCTCTCATGGTGTACACGCTAACGTGTTAGCATGGAGCACAAGGGGCAATAACGTGCCAGACCAACATGGACAGTTTTCATCACCATTCTACATTCACATTAAGTACATTCACTCTCCAGCTGAAACTGGAACAAATCTACAGTTTCCCCTCGTACTGTAACTGACTCACATCTGGTTTTTGAAAGACACTCCTACTTGGATCCCTTATGTGTCACTAAACGTAATATGTGTTGATGATAATCAAAAATCGTGATTTGTTTACTGTGATGGAGGTGTTCAGCTAATGGACAGAGAGGTGTCTGCAGACTGCAGAATTATTTGGAATGTTGATGGAAGTAATGGAAAGAAATTTTTTTTTTTTTAAAAAGGGCTGCTTTTGCCAGCTCTACCTTTCTACACCACGTTTGCCTCAGATAATGGCCATTAATAATCAAATGTTTGATTTCTTTTCATTATAAACCTCATTATCCTTATTTACCCTCATTCAGAGAAATACACACACACACACACACACACAAACACACACAGACAGAGAGAGAGCACACCGGAAAAATACTGCTATACACCTGTTAAATTATTGACATAATATAATTATAGCCTACACTGGGTTTCTGCTATGACTATATAATACATGGGGCCTCCACATGCAGTTGCTAAAATGGTAAAAAAAAATATAATATTAATAATTTCTCATGTCTCTGTCATATTCAGATACAGTCTAGACATTGTAACTAGAGTGATAGATTTTAGTGAAAGTTTTATCTAATGTTGCTGTGATAATGTCAATATGCCTGTCAACAGATCTTTTCCTTGTCTACTGCAAAAACCACATGCATCATGCATGAAAAATAGGCCAGATGTCAAAACAGCACATCGTAGCAGTGAGCTGTGTAGCTGTTCTAAAGCCAAAACACCAAAATGTACCACCATGCACACATAACACAGGCAGTGTGTCCCGGGCCCAACAGTTTTCACGGCAACAGACAGAATGCCATGGCTGGATAATATGACAGTATCATCTAGACTATATTAGCTTGACTGTATTTTATCTGAGACTTATCTGAGGTTGTGAGCTACCTGAGCTGCATGACCCCATCATACGTGATAAGTTTAGTCTCTGTGAACCAACATGTGCATCATGGGTTTTACATTTTTGCCAATGATTTTTTGTGCATGCAGGTCACATCAAACAGGTGACTTGTTTGGTCTGGTATAGTTTCATGAAAACACAAAAACTGATCTAAGTAAATAATCAAACTCAAACACTCAGGCTTATCTACTGTAACAATACATTGCAGTCTATTAAACGGTGATTAACTGGTGTGTAAAACACAACACAGTGGACACCACAGGTCCCACAAGAATACTCAACAGTAAAAATACAGCATACACAAATGAACATTTAACTAACAGTCTGATTTGCCCTAATGCTGTTTCCATTTTAAAAATGCTATTAACTTCATCTATTAACTACATCCTGTCTGAAAATGTTCTGAACAGCAGGTTATCTGTGTAAACAGTTGGATGATGGTTATAAAAGTGGCCATGACCATCAGGAATGAGTGCAGAACTGACAAGAGCAATATAGATTGTGAGGTGCCTAGTTGACTCATTGTCAATGAAGGAAGTAGCTCAAAATGAGAATGGTGCATCCTGCAGAGAGGATATTTTCACATTATGATGGATGGACAGATTTGCAGTTGACATTGTGCTGCCTTGTGTGTTGAGATAGCCAGGTGAAGAAAAGAGAGGCACCTAATAGAAACTCAAGAGAACGCTGTTACTCATCTGGAGAACATTTCTGAAATTAAATACACACATATGTTTTCACTGCAGTTTAGGGACATTCTCTTTTTTTGTCCTTATTTTGGAAGGACATTCTATGTCATTATTTATATCCGTATGTTAGCAAAGTTAGCAAATGGGATTACCAAAATAAAAATAATTTTAAAAAATGATAATTACCTTTCAAGATCAACTGAGACTTTTCAGTGGTCTGGGAACCGGCAGGTCGGCTCACACTGGCAGCTGCCATGACATCACAGCTCTAAAACAACCACAGTCACACACAATATTACAGCATACTGTCACTGCATCGCAACATTAGAGCAAACCGTATAATTACAAGGTGTATGACAAGTATATTTAGCAACCAGTCCAAAAACATTTAAATAACAACAAAGATTTGTTCCCCCATTAGGCATAGTGAAAGCCAATATGTTCATCAGATCCTATCAACATCACCTTGAGCAAAGTCAGAGATGTAGCCTGCTAAACTTAATGCAAAGACTGCTGCATACGCAAGGGCACAACACAGCAAATCTGAACTCTGGTCTGAAGCTATTGTTTATACTGATCTTACAGTATACATCAATATAAGACGCTAATCCTAAAACTGGTTTGAGGAGGGGATCTTCGTCCGAGTATCAGTGTAACATTTCTTGCTGCACCACCAAGGTGACTGCCGTTTGCATCTCAGCCTGAGACCAGCCAAAACCCAGTGATGCATGGTCAGATGTGCCCTGGTCATAATCATAGCGAACAATTCGGTGTTGTATTAACCAAATGAGGTCTGCATCCGGGCTGCAGAAACATAGATTAAAGCTATCACAATAGAAACGCACAGCATCTTCCGTCAACCTTTGAATCAAACTGCTAACTACGCAGCGTCAGTTAGACCCTCTACTCAGTGGATCCTTGCTAAACTTCTTACAGAACAATAAAGATTTAACTGGCATCCTGATAAAAGAATTTTATTGTCCCTGAATTTAAATACCCTTGGCTGCTGCGTCCAAAACACAAACACGGGAGATGATCAAGGTATTTGTATGCATCACTATGAAGCCAGGGTAAGACAACGTTGACACTTCCGGTCAGTTTTTCCAAACTAAAACTCAACTGGCAACTGTAGCCACGTTCCAACGTGTATTGACTAATACATTGCACAGAAGAGAAACCACACACTACAGCTGTGGCGAATGTTTACTGAAAGAAAATTGTACTGTGTAAAACGATAGTTGTTTTCTTAACACACTGGCCGTGTCTTGCCTTTGTTTTAAAGGTGATGTCTCTACATGTCCGGTCCGATGTGGCTAATTGTGGCTAACTTGATCTAGAAGAAGCTAACTGTTAGCAAGCAAGCATCGTAGGGGGATCTCGTAAAAGGACATGCCAATAAAACCTATTCTAATCACCTGACAACAAGTAAAGCTGCATTGACAGTTGTGTGGTTCATGTCAGAACATTCCATATCCAATGACACGTTAAACAAAAAAGGTTTAAATGTAGTCTTCCTCATACCTTTTCAGCTGTGCTCCGTTTCTGTCGCTAACGAACTTTCATTTCCGCCTCAGTGCCAATACCACGTGACCCTAGGTATGGCGTTGTTTTTTTTTTTATGCACAAAGGATTGTGGGTCATAAATGACAATAGACATTATCTCTTTATTTTCACATTATTTTTTCAAAAAGTAAAGTTACACTTCACGTTACAATAAAATAAAATATATTGCAAAGAATTACAATATTATGAGGCAAATATTAAAGCAAGGGAATGAAACATAGAAAAACAGGGATGTTAAAAAATTCTAACAGTAATAGGACCGCTAAGCCAAATCTTTGTTTGAAGGTTCAACAAGGTGAAGGTTTAAGGTTTAAGTGTCAGCAAGGCCTGATTGTATGAACTCTTGTTCTCATTTGTAAAACCAGGGTTGTAGCATAACCCAAATGGTTTACTTCATTTTGAACTCCAGTTCGTATTAAATGCCATATGTATGCCCCCATCACCATCTGACACAAAAAGGTCAGGACCACTGGACAAATCTGCAGGCTCCACAGCAGTGCATCTCCGCTCAGAAACATCTATCACTGACTTGACATATAGACTTGACATTGCTAAACCTCAACAGATACCGCAAAATATACTTAGCGAAGAACTTTGAGCTGCATCTAACATGAAATATGCTCTACAATAAAGTTATTATTATTAATACTACATGACTTTCTCAGTATTATGCCACCAATCATTAAAATTAAAAATCATAGCAGCTAACATCTGGCTGCATTAAAAAACTGAATGAGCCACTCTCTCATATCAAGGCTACAAAACCTCACAAAGGTATGTGGGGTGGCCTGAGAAGCACTAGCAGACACATAACACCATCGCTTATCTAATAACTGAATACATTAATAAGCTAATGGACAATCTGAATTTCTATCCATCTATCTATCTATCTATCTATCTATCTATCTATCTATCAAAAATAATAGCCTCCACTTTCCAGTTTGACAAATGCTCTATAGACAGGGATTTGCCGGCTGTCTTGGATCCCAAACAAACAGCTGATTAGAGGGCACAAACTAGACAGAATGTATGTCCAGTTATCATATTCCTCTGACTGAAAAGGAGGAGGGCAGAATGGAGGGTGTGTAAGAGCAGACTTCAACCCGGCCCAATTGGGCTGTTTTTAGCAATAAAAATTCTAGTCCCACATCTTGGAGAGGCTAAAACGGGGCCCCTGTCAAAGTCTCCAGGACAACAGCAAAGTCCCAAGAAGGAGTTAGAGAGCAGTAAGGAGTGTGCAACCAATGGACATCCTGTAAACTGTGGGGCCAGAACATGGCTGCCTCGTGGTTTGCCATCTTTCCCAACACGGCAAGCTGAGATGTCAACCAACCACACCTTTAGCATAGAGGATGTAGAGGACTGTAGCTGTAGGCTTTGAGGGACACACAGAGTAACAGAACAAATACTGCAGTGAAATGGGTGCCCCTGCGCTCAATTACTTTCCTCTTATATGAATAGAGAGTCCTGGTGAAGGGGGCTCTGACATTTTGGATAATGTCTATGACCACTAGAGGTAACCCTTCACCTCATAAACTCTCCCGCTCAAAAGCCAAGCAACCAGCTCCCAATTTTGAGGACCTGTTTACATTGACCTGTTTACTGATTATTCGTGCCTTTTCCTCCCTCACCTTGTCCAGCACCTGCTGTAACAGGGGAGAGGGCAGGAACACAATAACAGGGACATTGTTTCTGGCAAGAGATGTTGCTGTTGCTGAATTCTAAGCTATAATGTGGCATTGATCTAAGGATTGCAGTGTTGGTTTGTCAGTCCACCACTTTGGTCCTGACTGAAATATCTTAGCAACTATTGGATGGATTGCCACTAAATTGCAGGCATCCGTTGTCCCCAGAGGATGAAGGTGGTCCTGACCTTCCCTCGAGTGCTACCTTGAGGTTGACACTTGTGGTTGTTAGTGAAATATCTCAGTATTGTATGGGTTGGCATAATATTTGGTACAAATATCTATCTTCCCCAGAGGATGAATCCTAATGATTTAAGTGATGCCTGACTTTTCATCTAATGCCTCAATCAGGCCAGACACTTCACTTCCCCAAGTTAGGTAATCCCCTGACATTCAATATTGCACCATTATAATGTTGACATTTGTGGTTTTGAGTGAAATGTCTTGACAGCTATTGGATGGGTTAGAAAACATATCATAAAATTAACATTCTTTAAACGGATTATAATAAACAATTTACAGTAACTTCCAAGGAACAGGGAGGAGTTGTAGGGGAAGAAAAACCAGTATTTCTTTAACAATCTAGAGTTGCCAGTTCATCTGAGCTGCGTGTTTTTGGACTGTGGGAAGAAACCGCGGCACCTGGGTGAAATCCACACAGACATGCAAAGAACATGGAAACTCCACACAGAAAGACAGACCAGTCTATGAGGCACAGTACTGACCACTGAGCAACCATGTAGCCCACAGCAAAAAAAAAGGTAGTGGAGGTGTGGTAGAATTTACTGAAATGTATATGAGTAACTGCTGAATCACTGTTAATAACTCATACAGGTCATTGCATCCGTTGACACCAGACTGTCTAGTCAGGAAGATTGTAGTGTCTCTGTGTCTGAGCTTACTGGAATTTCTTTCATAGAGGAAACCAGAGAGGTACCTAACCTTTTCCTCTTTGATATAATAGGCTGGTGGAGGAAGGAGCATTTAAGTAGTTCCTGTGATGTTTCTCACATGTGGAGTCTGTTTCCTGGGCCCAGAGGAAATATATTTATTTAAGTCAACAGAGACTGACCAGCGTATATTTCTTTATTCATCAGGAGGAAAGAGAGGGGAGAGCTGCAGTATTTTACTTTGCTGTGGACTGAGCCAGACGCAAAGTAGCATACTACTTGTGTCCTTCTTAATCTTCCACCGCTGCTTTTGTTTCTTAGGTAACCATTATTACAATTGTCGCCTAACCTTGACCAAGTAAACCTAACCTAACCAGACATTAAACAGACTTTACCCTGCAAACTCCTTAGTATGAGGCCTGTGTAATGTCTGATTGAGGCAAGTGGACGTGTTGATGATGTTTCTATCATTTTTCCTGCATGCACTACCCAGGTCCTACCCCTCACCTGAACTAATGTATTTGGCAAAGTGAGAATGTGTCTCACATGGAAAGTCCATCATAACCCCTCCTTGGTGGCACCAGCCTGACTGTTGTGGGAGTATTTTTTGTTATATTTGACCTCCTAGTGTGCGTGAGCTGTGCTTGGTGTGTTTGTTTTTTTCTGTCTACTTGTTTGCCCTTTCCCCCTTGCCCTATCTTTTCCTCTCCCCCTTTCTCCCCCTCTCTCATGAAATAACATGAAGTGGACATAACTGTAAGTATTGCAGGTTACAGATACTTTTATATATGCAGATACTTTTAACTAATGCAGTCTAATTCAACAGTCCTGCATTGAACCCTTCTTCATGAAGGATGTGATGTTAAGTTTGTGTTGAAACTGTGTCAGAAAGGTGTTGATTCAACTGTAATGATGCAGTTTATCTGTTGTTTAGCCTAACGTCATTGATTTGAATGGGGTGGACAAAATAATAGTAACACCTGTCAGCATAACGCAATGTGTGGCACCACAAACTACATCCCCCAAAATGATTGTATGGCTGAATCAACACTTTTAACAGTTTCAACAAAAAACTGAACATTGATCCTTGATGGAGGTTGGATTCATTAAAGGATTGTTGTTTAAGACTGCATTAATTTTGTATGTGCACCCAATAAACTGCCAACTAAGTATATGTTTTTCTTGATAAAGACCATTGCAGTTACTGACTGTACTGACCCTAGAGGGTTAATCCAGCTGTCCTCATACAAGACACTGAGATCAGACAAGTCACTTAGAGCAGCAGTTTGAGCAGCTCACAGCGGTGTGAGCAGAAAACAGAGGAAATAAGATCTACGTTTATTCCATTCAGCAGTGCATATCAACTGCCAATGTGCATCAAAGACACGAGCCTTGATGCACATTGTTTGTGTCATATTGTGTGTTGCACGTTAAAGGTGCAATGTGTAAGATTTGGCCAGAATTTTAGTTTAAAATGTTCAAAAAATGAACTAACACTATCAACAGTGTGTGAAGGAGCCACAGTGATGATGTCATGACCAAGACCTCCATCTACTGTATTTACTGGATATCTACTGAAATTAGCATGCTAACCAGCTTGCTCTGGCCCGTCCTGTCTTGCAATACCACTTTGTGACACTAGATGACAAAGCAGAACAGCTTCCTCAAGAGCTTGAGGTAATGCTACAGCTCTCGACTAGCATCGTGGCCTTCCACCACTGGAGACAGCTCTTGGCGAGTAAAGACATGCAGTTTAATGCTGAGGTCGCAACTTTTCATAAAACCCCATTTTTTGTATCTTTTTAAAACTTACATCAGTGCTCCAGCTGACTCTGTCATCCCAGAGAGCAGTAGAGCCACAGTCTTTCTGGTTTAACAGCGTGCTGGACATCAGTAATTTATTACATAACTGAGATTGTATGGATCCTGTAGACTGAGTGAACACATGTTGATTGGTTCACCATACTGTAACCACTTTAAGTTACTTTTACAAGATTAGGCAGGATTGAGCAGGGGAGGAGGGGGGCTGAGGACTGTCAGCTGTTTTTGTGTTCTCTGAAGGGAGATACACTTTGAAAACCCTTCTTTAGAGCATTGCATTAAATGTTCTTTACCTAAGAGTTAACTTGTTTTTTAACAATGCACACATCTTTCCGTGGTGGGCCTTACAGTCATTATATGCTATAAAATAAAATGATAAAAATATGGTGAGGAATTATGGGACATGACATTAACTCCTATATAAACTTTACTTGGCTGTTATACATGCTTTAAACCATTCCATACTTGGACTCATTGAACCAGGTACATCATTCCCTGTATTTCCTGATTGGACCATGTCCATAAAACTTACAGTAAACCTGGATAATATTGGGCCTCTTAAGCACATGCTGGCACAGCAGTGTGTAAGCAGCAACCTTATCTTCTACAAGTAATTGTCAGGGAGACCTTTACTGACTAACACATTGGCTGAGACTGCAGAAGCCTGTCCGTTCATGTTTCAGTCATTCAATAAGAATAGGATGTACAAATTATTTCAGACTAAAAACTACAAAATCAGTTGTTTATTGCATTTAATTTTTCACATTTTTTTTAGATGCAGTATAGATGAAGTATAGTAGCATAATATGCAAGTTAGTAGGTACATTAATGGGTCTACACAACAGTGTTGTATATATATGTTGCTGGATAATTCCAAAAGGTTTTCCAGAGATCAGAATGGATCCTTTAACAGACATGAGCTTTGGACTACAGTCATATCCTCTTGGTCTGCTCATAAATACAGTAAACGTTACAGATCATTAATTTTCTTTGGGATCAATAAAGTATATGAATATTTATTTCAGATATTCCTCCATGATCATTGAGGCTGCAGGCAAACTCTGCTGGGAAGACGGTGGTCTGATGCCAGTGGTGAGGATGATATCTGGTGACGGAGGCTAATGTAGTAGTCATGAAAGTAGGTGATCACAGCCAGAGGGGGGCCCAGCAGAAGACACAGCCACACTAAACAGTTGCCGTAGTTTCCCTGGAAATAGTCTCTGAGGAATACTGCAACCAAGAGCTGGAAGGAGAAGACACAGGTTGTGTCCAAAGTCACTCACTCATTCACTACTCCCTACTCACTATCCAGGTAGGTCGATGTAGAGGACTATATAGTGAGCTTATCAGTAAAATTGAAAAACACTTTTGGACACTACTTGGGTAATCTTCTCTTTGCTGTTTTTCAGTCTTTCACTGCAAGCACAATACATGAGGGTTATATTGCTTGGTTAGTGACCATCGGTTGAACACTACTTTTAATGGATGCATTGTGGGATACTATCAGTCCACTATATAGGGTATAATAATTCTCACTATTGAGGACTACAGTGTCATTCTCTTTGCAAATTATTCACGACTTCTCAGAGAAAGTGAATCAGTGGCTGTGTAGCTCAAGAGCAAATAATACCTTTTATCAGTTAAGAACATATAGTAAGTTAAATAACAACTTTAAAAATTAAATACATTTGTTTATAGCTGTGTACTGAGACCTCAAAGGAAATACTGTTTATTACAACATAGATTTCATTTACATAACTGCAGCCATCAGTTCTATCAGTCATTATAAAAAGTAAGTGAAAGTGCTAAAAATAGGTGAAACAAGGCAATGAGCAGTCAGATGATCAGACTGATTTTAAACAAACCAACAATTTTTCCAGTTTAACTACCACGATACACAGGAAATCGAGAGTTCCGAATGTAACTAAGGTTCTATGAATTCTGGATGACCACCTGAGACGGTATGTGAGCCTTCCGCAGGGACTGACTGGATTTAGCCCCTCACTGATGATTCATATGATAAACTGTGTTGTCTTCCCACACCTCCAGCATATTTATGTGCTGAAGCTTCTATTAGGTTCCCAAGTCCCCCTGACTGTCCTGTGGTTCCACCCAGCCCCCCAGCCTGAGAGGGAGGAATCTGTTACTGCAATCTCCTGACAGAAGGGAAGTGAGCCCATGGGTACACTGCAGCACACATACGACTTCTTGCTCCAGGTTTTAGAAATCGAAGGCACTGGCTGGAGAGTCAAGGCCCAAACTGTTGACCCAGATCTGCAAGGGGTGCAGCGAGAGGAGCTCTGGATGGACAGCTGCTGTTGCTGCTGTCAATTTGCCAGCAATTGGAGAATCAAGCTGTATGTCAGCCTTGCACCTCAAGAGAGACAAGAGATGAGCACACTGGCACATGGAAGTGTGCATCCTTCAAATCAATGCTTGTAAACTAGTATCTCTCTAAAACAGTCTGGAGAACATCTGATGTGTGAAGCATGTGAAAACGAAAAACCTGGTTCAGCTTTCCGAGATCTAGAATTGGCGAAAAACTGCCATCCCTCTTCAGTTGAGAAGAACCCCCTCAATTCAACAGAACTTTCTTTACATTCTATGGTACTTTTCCTCAGAAGTGCAAAAAATTACCTGCCTGAAAGCCAGAACCCTCACGGGGTCATTGACAACAGTCATTGGCAACACCCAAGGGTCTGAAATCAAGGCTTCCCAGAGGCTGAGATGTTGCAGGGAGAAACGGCTGGTTTCCAGATGGGCATCTGGTCTTAAGACTTTATCTGGAGATACTATTAGAGAAGCGATGGAAGCATCAAAGGCAGGCATCTGGTCTAAGCCATACTGGGCAACATCCTTCACAGCAGCCAAGGCCCTGCAGTCACTGGGTAGGTGGGAGAACGCTTTGGGGTCAGGCCAGCACCTCTAAAGTTCAGCAATGTATGGCACAGATGGTGGAATGCTGAAGGTAGATGGTTGTGGATCTGTCAAAACCTGTTTAGGATGTTCACTGACAAGGTCTTCAATCAACCCAAAAGGAAGTGTCACTCTGCTTACTCATCGACCTACACTGGCTACTCACAAATCAAGTTCAAGTCACTAATGCTTGCCTTCAGAGTGACTTCTGGGTCTGCACCCATCTACTTGAACTCTATCATACAGCCTTATGCTCCTTCTCGGCCATTCCGTTCCTCCAGGGAATGTCATCCTGGCATTGCCATCCCTGCACACAAGGAAATCTCAGTCAGATTATTCTAATTTGTGGTTCCCCACTGGTGGAACGAGCTACCAAATACTATCACAGGAGGGGCATCCCTCTCTATTTTCAAGAATCTCTTGAAAACTTATTACGAGAGCACCTTCTTTCCTAAAAACCTGGACATATCTAACTAGCAATTTTTGATGCACTTACTTATACAATCTCCCAGCACTTACAAAATTAGATATTGTACCTAAAACTTATACAAAGGTTTCCCACTGCACTGTAGCTGTGCTATTGTCCTTCACTTGTAAGTCGCTTTGGATAGAAGCGTCTGCCATATGAGTAAATGTAAATGTAAGGCACAATGAATATCTGTCATGACCATCCTCTGGGCCGAGGTGGAGCAAGCAGGAATTGCAAATAAAGAGCATGATCGATGACAGGCCCAAATGTCTGCTCACAAATCAGCAAGTAGCGTAGTTCATTTATTTACTCAGAGCAACAATTCCCCAACTGTCGACATAATCATTGCAGCAGCATTTGAACTGTTGCAGGTTGTTTGCATCACCCAGATCACACATCATTTTGTTGGTATTATGTCTTGACCTCCTGCGCATGTGCCGATGCATATCCAGGTATTACATACCGTCTCTGGTGGTCGGGAAGAATGAAATAGAAGTAAGCACCTACAACGAGTATAAGAGGAAGTCGGTGTTACCCGTCGATTTGTTCACATCTTGTTTGATTGTCTGACTGTTTGGGTGTCTTGCTCCATTTAAACTTTTTTTTTTAGCCATGTCGCCATGTTCCCAGTGGTATCATACACAAAAGAACACAAAAAACAAAGTTGCAATAAACAGTAGTTTCCCTTTAAGTTATTTTTTTTTCCAATGGACTCACGTGACATACAATGTAATGTTCTCACCTGGAATACCATGACGAGAAAGATCCACAGACGACAGCTGTGAAGAGGCAGAGCGATCATATACTGTGCAGAAGAAAGGGCAGAAACATCACTACAGATTATTTTTGTGCTGTTATCCTCTCATTAGGCTGACATGTAGAAAATGCTACACTTTGATTGTTTAAATTTATTGTAATTTATCACTACGCTGATTTGTCACATAACAAGAGCTGGTTGTAATAATATTCCATACTTATATACATCTAAAAATGTCTGAGCAGAGAAATCTTCCACCTCCGTGCTATCAAAAGATTTTAATTAAAAGCCCAAGTGTGTAGATTACAAATGACATTCAGCAAGTCTGTCATGTACATTTCAAGAGTTCTGAGTTGCTGTATTTGTTCCTCCTGTACATACTGGCCATGAAGAGAGCTCTTACTCAAACATTTCCAATGCAATTTATGGGGGACAAAATGCACAGACCATACCCTGTGCAAAAATGCTTTTAAAAGGTCAACTAAAGCTAATTTGATGCTTCAGGAGGCAGTTTGTTGCAGCTTAGCTTATAAAATAGGTAATTTGTGTAAAATACCTACTGGATTTGACTCACACACAGCTCAAGCCTAATATTAGCTTCAAATGAACTCATCTTTGCATAAAAAGACTGAGTAGATGACCTCTTCATTACTGAGTTTATAAAGAAGGAATGATGTCAGAAATGGCTAACTTGAAATTTGTGAGTAATGTGAGAAATATTTTGAGATAGAAATATGGACCTATCCATTAAAGTCCAGCAGACAAGGACCAATATTAGCATTAATTTGTTTTTGTTCATGTGATAGTTGTAATACCAATATTCATTCTTCGTTTAGCACTGGTTTTGTTTTCATCAACTTCATCAAATATAAGCTGCTTCCTCTGTGAGGGTTTATTAGAGTCGATCTTGTAGTAAAACCAAAGCAATGTGCTAAAAGAGGCTAAACATGAAAGAGTTCATGGGAACTGCAAAGTTGGGTGATAATTCTGACAACAAGCAACACATTACATAAAGTAATTTGATCATTAATTTAAAAAATGATTGATTACTGGACCTGTTAAGAGCTGTTAACCCACCACATAATCACATTAGCCTAAGGAAAAACAACCAAATTTGTTGCTTCCTAGTTTGACAGTCCACATCAACAAATTTTAGCAAATACAGGTACACTATGGATATTCAATATGAAATCGACTATAGATTTTCAATATGTAATGGTCGTCTCCTGCCAAATGAAGGATTCACAAGAATGACTCAAATTTGCTTTATCCATGATCAGTGCTGTACCTCACAAATTGCTGCAGATGTCAGGAAAACCAGTAACTCTGCTTGTGATGATGGCACATTCTTTTCCACCAGCTGTGTGTATACATGTCTTCAAACGAAAGATCACAAAAATGAAATATCAAGAATAAAGACATTTAAGAGGGGAGAACAAAAGATGGATTATTTTGGATTCATGCCATGTGAGTAAAAACTGAGGGCTGTTCCACCCTGTCAGACCAATTTACCTGTGACACCATTTCTGAAAGGGAATATTCCAATTCCTCCAGAAAGTGGTAAGAGTTGTAGCATTCCTGTTAATGAAAGATTAACTGCAATGAGCCAGTGACTACATATGCAACAACACAATGTACAGACACTGATTTGTGCAACTGACCACCAGTCTCCGTAAAAACGACGATCACCAAATCGCAGAAGTTCTGCACAGAAATTCAGGTACGAGTGATTCAAGAAGAAGAAGAGTAGCCAGAGGAAATGTGTTGGTGCCTGACAGGAAAATGTATTAGCAACACCAACATAGCACACATTTAACAGCAGTCTCCTTCCTTTCCCAGTGTTCTTGTGTCACAAAGTTGCACATACTTTTATCTCTAATTATCACGTTCCTCTCCCTCCTTTGTCATCATTACCACCGGCTGGGACAACTCCCTCAAAGAGATTACATCTGTTTATCGCACACTGACATCCCACATCTGCTAAGTGCTTCATAGTTCAGGGAAATTCAAACCTGCATATCTTAGGCCAATAGAATGTAATGTTAAAATAAATAAAAATCACTCACCACCAGTCCCACCAGGTGCTCCACTCTCATAGTAATGTCCATACTCTATGAATAGGAATAAGTGAGTGTGTAAGTGGTCTTTCTTAATATTCTCAGTGATTAGAGGGACTGTGTTTCACTCACAGAGAAAGAGTTTTCTGATCTCTGGAAGATGGGCTCAATCCACTGAGGGTAAAAAACAAAGCAAAAAAACACAGTCACAATGCAAATTCAATGTAAATTCACACCACTAACACATTCAGAAACAAGACTGAGTTGACAGCCACATTAGCAGCACTGTGAGGCTTAAGTAAAGCTGTGCTTTGAGCTAAATGCTAATGTCAGTATGGTAACATGCTTACACTGACAATGGTAACATGCTTATGTTTAGCTGGTATAATGTTTAACAGGTTTACTCTCTAAGTTCAGCATGTTAGCTTGCTAACATTTGCTAATAAGCACAATATAACAAAGTGCAGCTGAAGCTAACTTCCTGGGTATTTGGTCATAAACCACAGCAGTAGACAACTTAACATTTTCTCTTGCATGAGAATCATTATCGTCTGTATTAAACTGCAAGACAATCCATCCATTGTCAAGATATTTCAGCAAAAGCCAAAAATGTCAACCTGCTGATGGCACTGGAGGAGAAGTCAGAGGATTACCAAAGTCACTATGATCATCCTCTGGGAACCATGACTGCCAGTTCAAAATTAAATGGACAACAATACAGTCCTCCCGGGTACTAAAGAAACATTTATGACATGGTTGACAAACACGGTGCCCACACCAAAATTCTGTACAAAGAACATAATGTCCGAAAATATGAGAAAATAATTCTGCTGTATTTATTTTGAAAACTGATTGTGGCATAAGTAGAAAAGTACACAACAAGCTGTGAAGCTGTGAGGAAGCAGACAGTCCCTGTTGTGCGTTCTTTTTTGATAACCCTGCATCTCATTGTGGATTATCCCCTAATATATCGAAGTAGAGTGTAACAGCCATGGTAGAAAGAAGCATACTGTACTTCCTCCCCTACATTACCTTACCTCCCACTACCCTCTCATAGTTTTTCATTATTCTTTGAAAAGCCAAAACATGTTACTGGGTTTTTCAATATTATAAAGAAACTGTTTATAGCATCTACTACAGTGTGTGCTGGACAGAAAGACTTGAACACCTCCTAATGTTAAAAATAAAAAAACATATTGTAATGTTTACATTGTTAGCTTTAAATAACTACAGGTCCCATGACCATGTGACTAAAAATGTGTTGTACTTTTCAGATTCAAAATAGTGAGGAAATCAACAAAATACCTGCGTTTATCAAGCTTGACCCTTATATCCCCACCCATGAGTACATATTCAGAAAGCATCTATTCAGACACATCTTGTACAGTATACAACACTGTAACATCACACATACACACCATACTATACCATGATACATTGATATTATTGATGCTATATCAAATAGCTCTGTGCAAATTCCCAGATAAGTACACAACAACATACTGTACAGTACAAGTTAACCAGCTTCTGTACCTGCTGTATAATGCCAACCATGATCTGGATGACGATCACCTGAAGGTAGAAGATTCAATTCAATTCAATTCAATTTTATTTGTATAGCGCCAAATGATAATATACATTATCTCAAGGCACTTTACAGGGTAAGGTCGAGACCTTACTTTATTATATTATATTATAGAGAAAAACCCAACAGTTCCCACAAAGAGCAAGTGCTTGGCGACAGGGGGGAGGAAAAACTCCCTTTAACAGGAAGAAACCTCCAACAGAACCGGGCTCAGGGTGGGGGGCCGTCTGCCTCGACCGGTTGGGTTTAGGAGGAGATAAAAAAGGGGGGTTGGGGGGAGGAGAGAGGAGAAAAGAGAGAGAGAGAGACCAGGAACAGCTGTGTAGGTAATGGTGTTATCAATAATAATGACAGATAACAGTGGTTAATAGTAAAGATGAGTAGTGGTGGATCTGGATCCTGCTGCTCCAGAGGCAGAGAGACCTGCAGAATGAGGACAGAGAGAGGGAGAGAGAGGAGAAGCACACTACAACACTACTAACTACAGGAGAGAAAAAAAATACAAAGTTAATGGCATAAAGTAATCAAGAGAGAGAGAGAGAGCGACAGAGATAGAGAGAGAGCGCCCAGTGAATCATGGGAATCCCCCAGCAGTCTAGCTCTATAGCAGCATAACTAAGGGATGGGCCAGGACATACCCGAGCCAGCCCTAACTATAAGCTTTACTAAACAAGACAGTTTTAAGCCTGATCTTAAAGGTAGAGAGGGGGTCTGCCTCCCGAACCCACACTGGGAGCTGGTTCCACAGGGTTAGGGTTAGATGCCACAATTAACCCTGTAATGCCTGACCCCAGAAATAATGGACAGAAAATTCTGATTTCTTGAATCTGGAACCTTTATTTGGCCCTTTCACAAAATTTGAAAAAAAAAATTACAAAAAATTATTTGCATATAGGTTTTTCCAAATTTTATACATGATTTTACTACATACTAAAATGCAAAAAAATATGCAATTATAACTTGCTTCAACAGATTAAGTTTTCATGTTATAATATTACTAAAAATTTCAAAGAAAGTGTCACTGGAAAATCGTAAAAATCACAATTTTCTTTCAGTGAGTTGGGAACTATCTGAAGGTGGCCAACTTGGATTGTCCCATGTGCTGTGTTTGAATTGTTGTAGTGATAAAGGTATCCACCAGGGGTTGGAAGACAAGTATCAGATTGAATACAAGAGGGTTTTGAGTGAAGTTTTTACCATAAGGTGATGCAATAGGTCTCAGAAATGCTTGTATCAAATTTGATGCATTTGGCATTATAGGGTTAACAACCTGCAGTGTCTATAAATCCTACAGTATATGTGAATATCAACTACCATATCTGGGCAAACTCATATAAGTAGATTCACTGTGTGCTCCAGCTCATGGCCTCAGGGTGGAACTCCCCTGTGCATGTAGAGAGTAAGAAGGAGTGTACGTTGGCAAGAAAAAGTTTGTGAACCCTTTGTGAACAACCTAGTTGTCTGTATTAATTGGTCACAAAATTTAGTCTAATCATCATCTACGGCACAAGTATAGAGAAACTTAAGGTGCTAACACACAAACTATTACAATCTTTTGAGTCTTTATTGAACTTGGCCATTAAACACTGACGGTGTGAAAAATAAGTAAACCCTTGCATTTCATAACTGGTCAATTCTCCTTGGACAGAGAGTACCTCAAACAAGCTCACCCAGCAGCTTAGACCTGCACTAAGTTGAGGAGGAATTTTTGACCATTCTTCCTTCAGAACTGCTTCAGCTCAGACAGATTCTCAGGATGTCTGGGGTGAGCTACTCTCTTGAAGTCATTCCACAGCATCTCTCTTTCTATGAACACTTTCTTTATTACTATTTCACAGTGCATAACTGTAACAATGAATAAGCGCAAGTGAAATAGAGATAACATAAAGAAGAAAAAACAAACCCCTATACAAATATACACACACATACATACTATACAATAAAAATAACTACTAGCTACTACTTACCAGTGTCCTACTTCTTCCCTCCATACAGTCAAAGTAGGTCTGCTATGTCTGCATCCTGCTCCTAATAGAGGACCCCATCAATCATCTTCATTTTCACTCCTCTGACCCAGTAAACATTCCAAGTTTGTATGTTCAAGATAATTATAGATAATTTCCTTCCATAGAAAGAGTATTTTTTTTCTAAGGATATAGATATAGACAATTCCTTTAACTATTTACCAATACTTGGTGTGTGTACATTTTTCCTTGACAATGTTATCATCCATGTTGCTTAAAACAAACAGCTCTACAAGGATCTGCTCTGTCTTCCTTAAATTGTGTTCTCTGGGGTAACAACCTAAAAAGAAATATTTGAGCTCCATTGTTAATTGTACAGATAAAATCTCTTCTATCATATATTTTACCTCTTCCCAGAATTTTTTCTTTTCTTGTTACATTTCCACACACAGTGTAAAAATGTTCCTTTAGATTGTGCTTAAAACATATATCAGAGATGTTACTACTTAAAATTTTCTGGGGAAATATATGTATGCATCAGCTAGTTGTATTGTAAAAGCCTAAGGTGGGTATTTGCTGTTTGTGATTGAGCTTCTTTACAAACAACTTCCCACTCATCAAATGATATGTCTTCCTGTAAATCCTCTCTTCAAACTTAAAGTTTAGCTTTGGAGGACTCAGGGGATATAAGTAAATTATAAAATCCAGATATTATGCCCTTTTCTGTACAGTCCTTTAAATATTATATTATAATATTATATATTATATTATATATATTATATATTCCTCTAACAGTGAATAGGGAAGTTTATCCAGTGAATGATTTTGTTTTGCTCCAATGATGCTTCTGATTTGTAAAAATTTGAAAAAATGTTTTCCCGTAATGTTATGTGTAATTGCAAGCTCCTCAAAAGACATCAATTTATCATCATTTGACCTGTATAAATCCAGATTAATGATTAATATTGTAGCCAGAAAATTGACAAATTTATTTATCACAATTTATCAGGGCCGGAATAGACAGATTCCTGAGAAAAACTATAACATCATCAGCATACAAAGCGACACGGTTGTCCGTTTGACCTATAATTACACCAGAGATCTCTGTATGGGACCGTACAGCTATGGCCAGGGGTTCTGTTGCTATAGTAAACAGAAGCACTGATAGAGGGCTTCCTTAGCAGCATCCTTTACTGATCTTAATTGGTTTGGATATTGTATTATTCGTAAGTATTTATGCACCAAGGTCAGTATATAATAATTTAACCCATTAACAAAAATTTTCCTCAAATCCAAAGTGTTCAAGGACATCAAAGAGACATGACCACTCGAGCCTATCAACTGCTACTCAGTGTCTAATGTTGGAAGAGCAGTGTCTGGTGTTTCCCTCTGGCTGTATAGTATGTTCAGTACCCTTCTGACATTGTGAAACCCTTGACGACAGCTGATAAACCCATTTTGATCTTTCCCAATTATCCACGGGAGTATGCCCTCAAGCCAACTTTTTATCGCACCTTTACATCTGAATTAAGAAGGCTTATTGGTCGAAGATTTTCACATCTATTGCAGGGTTTCCCTGGTTTTGGTAACAGTGTAATTGAGGCTTCTCTCAAGGACGGTGGAAGGATCTTGCTTTGAAAGGATTCTAATAACATATCCAAAAGAGGGGTGTGTAATCTGGATTTAAACTTTTTTGCACAAATCTATAGATAGGCCACCTGGCCCTGCAGCAGCCTTCCCAGATTTCACACTGTCAATTGCATCACATACCTCTGCTAATGATAACTCAGCTTCCAAACTTGATCTAAACTCTTTGGGGATACTAGGTATTTTGACATTATCTAAAAAGATTTTTTGAAACTGCAGAGCCAAATTATTATCAGAGTCAAATAAATTTTCATTAAAAAGTCTAAAAGCCTCATTTATTTCTATCAAGGGTAGGATCAACTCTGTCATCCCCCTTGCTATTCTGTGTTGAAGTAATGGATCTTTCATTTTGTAACTGTTTCATATGCCAAGTTAATATCTTTCCAGGTTTTCTCCTTGATCGTATATAATGCTTGTTTAAGTCTTAACAGACTTCCTGCTGCTTTAAAAGCTTACAAGTCCTTGATCTTTGACCTCAGTCATAATAATTCTTGTTAAGTTTTAGGGCAGGGTTTCCAAAATACTCTCCAGGGGTCTTATTTTTGATTCCAACATTCTCATTTTCTGGTGTGATTTTAGAGCTTAGAGCTTGTGAAATCAATAATCTGGCCTCTAAGAAACGCTTTAAAAACTTTCCACAGCATCTCTACTGGGTCTGGGCTCTGATTGGCCCGCTCCAGAGGTGGATTGTCTTGGTCTTAAGCCATTCTGTAGCAGACTTACTTTGATGTTTAGGGTCATAGCACCATGCAGCTCCTACTGAGCTTCAACAGGTGGACAGCCACCCTGACATTATCCTGGGAGAGACCTTGATAAACCTGGGAATTCATTTTCCCTTCGATGATGTCGAGCTGTCCAGGCCCAGAGGCAACAAAGCCCCAAATCAAGATGCTCACTCCACCATATTTCACCAATGGGATGATGTTTTCGTGTTGGTCTGCAGAGCCCTTTTTACACCATGCATAGAGCTGCATGTTCCTCCCACACAATTCAGCCTCAGTTTCATCAGTCCATAAAACATCTCCCCAGTTGTATTGTGGAGATTCAAGCTGCTCTTTGGCAAACTTCAGAGTTGCATTGATGTTTTTTTGGACAGCAGCATCTTCCTCTGTGGTGTCCATGGCAGCACACCATGTTCCATGCTCCATGTGGTCAACTCATGACCAGAGATGTTCCCCATTTTCAATGAGTCCTTTAAGCCTTTAGCTGTTACTGTGAGGTTCTTTGTTATGTTACTGATCAGTCTGTGTTTAGCTTATGTGTTGAGTCATCTTGACTGGATACTCACGTCTATGGAGAGTAGCCACAGAACTTAATCATCTCCATTCATAGACAGTTTGTCAAACTGTTGACCAATGACTATCTAAACTCTCTGAGATGACTCTGTAACTTCTGAGCTTAATCAATAGTTTTTAAGGCCCTAACTCCTGGTTTAGCTTTTAGTTGATATCATTAGCCGGGTTCACATACTTTTTCCTACCAACACTGTGAATGTTTGAATGATGTGTTCAATATGGAAAACAATGATTGTCAAGCAAAGTTGTAAGAAATATGGTCAGAATCTCCCCTTCCTGAGTTACGGTGTTGAAAAATGTGTTCTTACAGAACATTATCATGTCACAGTGAAGTTGACCTTTGACCATTTTGATAATAAATGATATTCTAATAGACATTTGCATTAAATTGTGTCATAATTAGCACATGAATTTGTGAGTTATGGCTTAGAAGGTGAACAACCTGAAAACATAATGCCTCCTCCATACTGCTACTTTGTTAGCAGCCAACAACTACAGGTCCCATGACAGTGTGAAATTTGATACATCTCTCATTTATACTGCAATAGTTGAATTTGAATGAATTGTTTTCACTGTGACATTAATTTAATGCCCCATTAAAATCGAAGCACAGAAAACTAAGAGAAGAGTTGAGCTGCATTTCAGTGTTGTCTAGAACGAACAGCATAAAGTTACCAATAATAAATGCAAAGCACTGTCATTGGTTTTCAAGAAGACTGTCAAATCAACTATTCAGTCACAGCTTAGGTGCAGAACCCTGAGAGCAATAATTGTTATTTTAACATTTAACCATGACACATGCGTGCATAAAAATGAAATACAAATGACAGTGTCTCTTGCATTTAACTTAAGTTCTTTGATTTATTTTCATTTAGGCATCATGCATTTTCCATAGTAAAAACCCTCTTAGGCCAATGGAACTATTTATTACTGCTGTAATTATTATTATAGTTGCCACACTGCTGTGATGTTTTTCATATTGAAAAGAGACCAAAGTCCAAAAAAACCCAATAAAAACCCCAATCAAACCTTAAAGATAATGGTGACACTCTGCAGCTTACCATTTCAAGCAGCCTGTGCAGTAGCTTATTGATGTTGACCTTTGGAGTACATGGGAAATCTCTCTGGTAGCACAGAGTAGGGGCAAGGAGGAAATAATACAGATCTGAGAAATCAAGAACAGAATCACAGAGGACAAAATGTATGATCATGAGTTAATGTAAAGAAATCAGTATCATCTTAAGCTTGACAAGCTGTTTCACCTTGGTAAGTCAGATGCTCACTGTGGGCTTTAGGTGCGACACATCCATTCTGGTCTTTATCTAAAAACAACAGATGAAAAATCAGAAGTTGGATTAGTTTTGTTTTTGTCTTAAAAAAAGTTAATACAACTTCTGGTGTTGGAGAAATAATCACCTGCATCAGTTAAATGAGCCTGTCGGTACCAGTGATTAGCTTCCTGATATGAGTAAAGCTTCATCCCCAGAACAGTGTAGAACCAGAGAGAGAAGAATGCTCCACCTGGTGGACAAACAGCACAAACATCCCAGCAAGGCTGGTAATGTCAGTATCTTTTAACTGTTCATGTCATATATATACACACACACACACACACACACACACACACACACACACACACATCTTTAGTTATTACCTGTTGATGTTGTAGGCTCATGTACAATGACTGCAGCTGGAAATAGCAGGAGCAACCCCAGATTTGCGAGATGTAAACAATGGCCGTTGGTGGGGGACAGCATACCCTGACAGATGAGGATAAAACAGAAGTATTGATTGTTCAATAATAATTATTGTGAGTTGATAAATCGTTTGACAGGAGACAAGCACAACTGATATGATATGGTCTGAATTTAAATCAGAGCACCATTGAGCCGAAATTACATTTCTCACCTTTTCCTGAGACCTCTCAAGGAGCAAAGCTGTAACGGCAAACACATTGGCACCTGGAAGAAATACAGATATTTTGTTCATTCACAACAACAGGCTCAGCGTGTTGTTTTACTATTTGTTGCTGCGGCAACCTAGTCCTCTCTAACAGTTTGTTGCCAAAAGGTTATCTGATGTAAATTTCTTTTATCGCTGGCTGTTAGTATTTTTGCTGCATTGAGTTTCTCACCCAGTATGAGGCTGACACATGGCCAGTTGCAGTTGTCCTCGATGAGATGCTGAAAGACCTTTTTGACATCTATCAAAAAGCCATGTCTGTCCAAAGGAGGAGAACAAAGGATGAGGGTCTTCATTCTTCATTCCTTTACTCACCAAGAGTTGCTTTAATTTCTATCACTTACTGTAATACTGTAGATAGCATGCTAACCAGCTAGGCCCACCCTGGTTGGCCTATCTTGTCACTTTCTGATACTGAGTCACTGTAGCACCAGACTGCCCTGAAATAGCTGCTCACAGGACGTATTATAGCCTCTTCTCTTGTAAACACAACAACTGTTTTAAAGATAAAGACTGAAGTTTCACTCTGAAGAAAATCACTTGTTCACTCATTCACTACAGATTATTGGACACTCGATAGTTGACATAGTAGTGGTGCAGTAAATTCAGACTTCAGACACATATTAATTGTTATTTTTCCCACATTGCATTGTGGGATTGTTAGCAGAAAGAAGTGTACATGCCAAGAAGACCTTTTTTTGCTCTGTGAGACTGACTTTGACCTGGTGATGGTGTTAGATGAAAAGTCAAGGAATCACCAGTCATTAAGATTCAACATTTGGTGACCATGAATACCTGTTCACAGTTCAGTGTGAACCAAGGAGGTGGACGGCATACTGACCATCCCAGAGCCATGCTGCTAGCACGGCTAAAAATGAAGGCTGACAGGATAAAATATTGTTGTGAGCAGTATTCAATTTTAACAGTTAAGATTTAACAAACACAACAAACACTTCCTTGCTGTTTTTACTTGTGTGCACATGATTACCAGAAGACCTTTTTTTTATATCCACAACCCCATTAGAAGTTAACATCAAAATATAATATTCTAACAATATTGTGTAACATACACATTCAGGAGGAGGTGAAAACCTATCCAAAGTCAAATTCAGTCTAAGTAGAAAATGTGCCCCATATGTTAATGTGATATATGTACACATATTGAAATTCCATATATGAAACAGGTGTACATATAAAATAAAAACATATATGTAAAAACTATATGAAACCTTTTAGAAATTGGAACAATTTCATACTGACATATGTCTATAGCCCATACAAATATGTATGTTTATGTATGTATGCATGCTTATATTGTAGACATATGTTACACAAATATATAGCCTGTCAATATATGTTGATGTTAACGTTGATGTTAAATATTATATATATATATATATATATACACACACACACACACACACACACATATATATACATATATACACACACACACACACACACACACACACACACACATATATACATATATATATATATATATATATATGTATATATGTAGAGAGAGAGAGAGAGAGGGAGAGAGAGAGAGAGAGAGAGAGAGTGAGAGAGATAAGGATATATATGACATATATTACGTTTCCATAGGGGACAGTAGATAAAGGTTTTTGCCTGAGGAGTGAGTCTATACATCCATTATACTCACTGTATGAAATTCTCCAAGAACAAGTGAGCATGAGTCAGGACCTGAAAATCACAGTGACACACATACATACAGTCAAGTCAGTAGGTCTTAATTCAGAGGTTCTCTTTTTAAATTGAAAGTACATGTTTGGTAACTCAGTAAAAACTCATAAATATCTATCAATTCCACAAAACAAAAAGAAGAGACAACTGACCAAGAGAATGATGATCCAGTTGAGGATGCCTCGGTATCTGGTGAAGCTGCTGTTGGAGCTCAGCAAAGAGTCTTGGACACTGTGGCAACTGGACAGAGAGACTGTTATTCATCATCATGTATGAGGATCTTTTTCACCAGTGTTGCCACCCTGCAAATTCTGGTGTGACTGCACTTTTAATTACCTTTAATCAGATAGTCCCTGCGTAGATAGTTGTTTCCTACAAATTACCTGCAGCATATACTATACATACTCTAAGTGCAGGTGTCTGTATGGGTATACATAATAATATTCTCATACTTAAGAGTCGCAAAAAACATCTGTCCCTCTTCCACTTCCTTCTTATTGACAAAACAACGGCATAACTTAGCTATAATTTTGTATCTCATTGTAGTTGTTTTGCTTCTCTCATTGTGTTCGTTTTGCATATTCTTGTCATCATTTTATGACTCTTGTCTTGAAGTGATGGAATGTCACTAAGTATATTTACACCAGTACTGTTCGACTGCATTTAACTTTACTACATTTATTTAACTAGTTAGTCAATAAATTAAGTTTTTTACATACAAAACATGAGTTCATAAAATGATAATTTGTCAAATATTTAAATTCTCAACAGTAAATAAAATGCTTCAAATTAGTTCTGCTTTGACCAGCTACAGTGTTAAAATGCTTTTACATGCAGTAATAATTCATTAATAATAATACACATATTGCACTCTAGGATTTTCCCAGTGTGTCTCTTCCCCTTGTCTGTGTGTGAGTGTGTGCTTCTCAGCAGGGGCGTGACGCAGCACTTGAACCTCGCTCACCTGTTTCTCATCACGCAGTCACGCTCAGCATAAGAACTCTCTCCCAGCTCTCCTTTCACTCATCGCCAGATTGTTTTGCTTTTCCTCGTGGAACACTCCAACCTTTACCTGTGTTTCCCCCTGCCTCAGCTCTTGCCTGCTCCAGTGCTGTTGCCTGCTCCAGCTGAACCTGTCTGCTGCACTGCGATTATCCACCACGCCGCTCACCTGCTGCCTCAACCAAACCACTCGCCTGCTCCACGCCAGCCATCTTCCTCCTCACTGCTCCAGCAAACACCTTCGCCCCTCATCATTCCCCCATAACTCAATCCATCTCCAAATTTACAACTATTGAGCCCAAATATAATACATATACACATAATAGTAACACAGACTATTTTTCAGCATTGATTACTTTGGACACTTTGGGTACGTAACTTTTTTGTAGAATTTTTACAGTGTAGAACGGCCATTTATACAAAGTACAAGATCTGAACCCTTCCTCCACTACTGAAGTCTTGTATCTGTAAGCTGACAGCTACAGTATGAACGGGTGATGGAAGCATCAGAGAGCGCTTACCAGAGCAGAGATGCATAGGGATGTTCTTGATCACTGGGTGGATCAGAGGCAGAAATGGGAGCACTGTCATAGAGGCCTGCACTGTCTTCTTCAGCTGAAGAAGAGGAGCAGACAGAGGCAAACCTCTTCCTCATCACACCCATCTGAGTCTGAGGGTTCATCCACAGGGGGAAAGTTGATCAGAGTTGGTTAAATCTGCTTTAGGAAAAACAGAAATGGCTTTATCATGTACTTTGCTTTGAAATATCAAATCCTTATCACTGCCTTACCAGACTGTAAAGATGAAATAGTGAGATAACAGCAAATGCTCCAAAGTGTTTGTTTTCTCAATGTCACTCTGTGGGATCATGACAAGTAAACTGTAGGATGGTAAGATAAAAATGTTTAAACACAAAAATCTAAAAATCTTATTTATACCAGAAACCTGACCTATTTCAAACTCAAGAAATTACAACAATGAGGCTTTTTTTTGTCTGTTGCTATTTTGGGCGTAGGACAAAAAGTTTTAAACAGTATTTATTATCACCTGGATATGGGTTTTATATGCACATTACGCATGAGCTGGGGGATTTCATTTGTTAATATTTCCTGTAATTGTTCACTCATTGTATGTGATGTGTAACCATCATCATCCTTGAAATTGTGATTGTGATTGTGTGTAGGACTGAGATCACTTCCATGAAGGCCCCTCTTAAACCCAGACACTGTGGGCTGCTTCCTGTCCTTTCACATGGAGGAGGACCCTGATGGGGGCTGTGGTCAAAAATGACTTGTAAAACTAAACTTCAGAATTTAACAGACACAAAATAACATGCCAGTGATTTAATAAAATAAATCCCAGAGAGCGGAGTTCTTTACTACAACGACCTCCTCACAAAGATACCATGGTGGGCGGCATCTTGGGACATCATTATAACATCTTATCAACATCATTGATTTTTTATTGCTTCTTGGTAGAATATATATATATATATATATATATATATATATATATATGTGCCGAATTAAACAATTGGTGCAATTTATTCATTACAATCATTGTGGGATTTTAATATTCCGTGTTACATTTGCTGTTAAGAAATGAAACTTTAAATTGACCGGAATCTGAATGAAGCCCGGTATGCCTTCCTCTACCAACCGTAAACGACTTACCTTGTCATTGCCTCCGAAAACATGGCATCCTCTCTGGCAGCTCGACGCAGATTAAAGCCACATCCCACAGCATCCACAGTTCATTGGCCTCCTGTCCGGATGTATCTGTACAGACAGAGCCTCTCTGGCCGCTCATTCCGGGTGTGATGTCCTGTGTCGCAGTTGAAGCCCACAAGAACGCCCCGTGAAAAAATTCAAAATAAAAGTCCCCCTGAAGAAAATTCAACAATAGTGCAGCGTCTTTCAGGCTACAACAAACCCCGTTTGTAGATGGTTGGTTTCACATTTGCTTTTAATTTGAAGCTATCCGACTTTCCTCATAATTTACTCTGGTTGTGTATGTTTGACTTGACACATTCCACAGTGGATCTAAAGATGCAAAGTCCTTGAAAGTCCTTTAGAGGAGCCTTTCCCAATCCATCCACCCAGAAACCTGACACCAGTGCCGGTTAACTTTGGGTCATTGAGCTCTTTGGACACCAATCGATCAATAATTAAAACTTCTGACCAATAAGTGAATATTTCCCCTTTTTTAAATCACTCAGATAAATATTCTTGCATGATTGAGTTCATCTTTTTTGTCGGCTTTTAAGAGTCATTTATTTAATTTACTTTTCATACCCGGTTTGTTTCTTTGCTGTTTTCCACGTGTTTATAGTCTGTGCATGTAAATTAAAAGTAATCTTTAACCCACTCAGAAATTACAATAAAGGAGAAACACCAAGTTCCTCAAAAACAGATTTATTTAAAAGGCAACATTTACACTGACAGCAACAAAACTAAATCCATATCATTCTGAGACAAACTCCTTCTCACACACTGACCTTGCATTGCCTTCCTTTGCACGACCAACTTATGTTTCAATCCATACAACAATGCTTTGACAGGTGCCATGTGACCTTAACAGTGACCCTACAGTCAGCCCTGTGATCATTACAAAGCTGTGTGAAGGTTGGTCCTAGTTTGTAAGTGAGATGGCCTCAGTTGATGGTGAGCACGTCGCTCTGGATCTCATGGCTCAGCTGGGTCTGCAGGTCACTCAGCTTCTTCTTGAGGACAGCCAATGCTGACATGACGATGGTCTCTGGTCGCAAAGACCCACATGACTCCACGTTGTAAAAGAACCTGTAAGGGGGGAGGGGAGCTGGGGGTGAGTCATGCTGTAGACGTTTGTTTTTTTTCTCCGCTGCTACCAAATTTGTCTTACAACATGTTCTGTACTTCAGGTCTACCCATGTGTAAAAAACTTCTCTCCTCACCTTTCTGGTTTTCCATTGGGGTCATAGGGAGCCTGAACCTCATCCTCCTCAATCTCTGAGTATTCACTCTTCGGCCTTGAAATCAGAGTGATAAGACTTTCGTCAGGGTATATGCACAAATTTGTTTTATTATTCTGTTGTTATCATTCTGTGTTACACATTAAACATGGTGAACAACACTGGAATAGATTACGCACCACTCCTCAGGTCGTGGGTAGACTGTGTGCCTCAGTGCATTGTCTGGGTCATACTCAAAGGACACCCCGGCTGTTGGGTTCCACTTGGCGTGCTCCTTACCAAAGCCTTTCTTGGCGTATGCCCTGAGTCGCAGCTCCTGACCTTTACGAAGCTTCACCAGCAAAATGTCTGTGTTGAGTCAGTAAATGACAGAGGAAGAATTATAGAGAGCAAGGACAATACAGTGTGGGATTGATGGAAAAAAACAATAATATGACAAAGGAAAAGACCTTAACAGTCAATGTTTATCCCTCCGGACAGCTTTAAGCTTACCATCTTGTTCAACATAGTCATTGGGATCGTTGTCTCGACTCCTGGAAGTCACCTGGAAAGGCACATTGAAACACTGTCTGCTTGCTCTTCACTCCATGTAATGATGTCAGTAAATGGAGAAATGACTCACTGGGATGACTCTGGGGTTGTTGGACAAAAGGTCACGTGAGGTGACATGACGCGTCTGGTCTTCAGTACATCGAACGTCCAGGGTCAACTCAACAGAACACTCTGGACAGAAGTCATCACAGGTACAGTCCTGCAGGAAGGGCAGATAACGGGTGGTGTCTATCTCTCAGTACACACAGTGACAACCAAGGAAAAACTCTGTGGGAGCTTTGATATAATATCACGTTATTATACACTATGTTTGTATGAAACTAAACTTTGGAGATATGATCAAAAATAATAATAATAACACAACATAGTGTGTGTATCAAGATTCATGGTATTAAGAAAATGCCATGAAGCCATTATCGTCCTTGACAAACAACAATAAATGATAGTAGAAAATGTAAGGACACTTTTTAGACACTTAATAATAAATAAATTCATGCAACATATGAAATCACAAGCACAAAAAAAATAACAGACAAACACACTATAAGAGATGAAAGCTAAGAGATAAAAGTCAACCCTACTGTATATAAAAACACTGTAAGAGTGTTAAAGTGACAGTTTGGGCTGTTTGACGTGGGGTTGTGTGAGGTAGTTGTCTGTCTGTTGAACTACTGTTTTTCTATGCACAGGCGCCTACATCTGGCTGCCTGACCCAACAGCTGATCTGCAGAGTAATACAGTGTGCGCTGTAGGTGTGCTTGTGTGTAGCAACACAGTTGTTCAACGGTTCACAAAAGGAAAGCTCCAGAGGAAAGGGCTTTTTAATGGCAAGATGAAATGCTAAAAATATTCAAATTAAAGTGTACACTTCAACTGATTTTTTTC
Source organism: Trachinotus anak (assembly GCF_046630095.1). NCBI lineage: Eukaryota > Metazoa > Chordata > Actinopteri > Carangiformes > Carangidae > Trachinotus > Trachinotus anak. The sequence goes on along the minus strand of NW_027273853.1, from coordinate 2,304,348 downwards.
TTTGGGCATTTTTAAAGGGGCTAGAAATCGTTTTTGCAGATGTCCCCCCAGACAGCAGCTCGTCACTCAGCTTCTGTGCCAGTGCTCCAGCTGCTTCTCTACACTGAGAGGGCACTGATCTGAATCTCCTGCAGGTAATACACTTACTACAGATAAGTACCTCACACAACCCCACATCAAATAACCCAAACTCTCACTTTAAGGCTGAAAGTGGGCAAAGACTTTTGGACCTCACTGTACTTAATGAAGGAACTGAGGCTCACTGGCACTAAGCCTAGAACTGGTAAAATCTCAGTCATTTGTAGCCTTGGGGTTTAAATGTCATTTGTGTTTCAGTACCATCGGTAGTCCATTAACAATGATGTTGCTGTATACTTACCCTGGAATACTGCATTTTGTCCACAATATCATCACTTGTGAGAGGTATAAGACCTGACAACACAGGAAGCACCCAACAGTCACCTTCACATGCATCGGACCTCTGTGGTTATTTTCAACTTTATGTCAACTAACTATCACCAAGTCACACTGGTCACACTGTAAATAAGTGCTACATACCGACTCTGTGTGCAATGAACTCATCATGTAGCACTGAGGAGTTGGCATCGATCTGGATCCAATCAATCGCTGCAAATAAAGTAATGCAAGTTATTCGCTTAGTTTTTGTGGTGTACTACTGTCGGGAGAAAGTGCACGCAGAGTACGTTTTCTAGTGTTCCAACGATACTGATAAAGTCAGGCAACTCTCCAAGATTATCCACACTCTCTTCAACTTAACTTATTTCATTTTGATTCATGCAGGTGAGTGATTTACATTTGTATCCATGAGTTGCTTTTTGGACAGTAGCTGAACTTGAATGAGAAACTATTTAGATGTGTTCCAATAGGAAAAGCTAAGTAGCAAAATGAATGATGGCTGAATTCCATTCAGCTGCTTTTGTTAGAGGATTCGGGAATAGATATTTTCATCGCAGACATTTTGATTGTCATTGCAGAGGTGAAACAAATTTTGTTGGCTCAGTTCCATTAAGCCATGCCTGAACAATACCAGGGTCACATACAGTAACTGGCATGCAGTCGTTATTACTGTTACTAAATAAACCAATGCTTTTCCTGCTACATGCCAGAATATCTGTTGTGAAAAAGGTCTATTGTTGCTACCTCACTGTCACACTGTTATGTAGTATCAGAATAGAACAGCAAATATTAATAACACCTGTGCTTTTCATACTACAAGTCAAAATGTCTATTGTGAAAAAAAGCTTCCAACAAAACGGATGGAAATTTTGTTCAACATGTTAGTTGAACTGAATCTAGGTCAAAATACTTTCAGTAATTTCCTCTCCATCTGTTTTTGTGACTCTTACCAAACATGTGAAAATTAAATTTAGCCAAACAAGAATTTACTTTACCTATAGTGGGAACTTCCGACATAAAGACCCGGCGGATAGAATTTGCTACCCTGAAAAGAAGAAAGACAGATGCTTTTAGATTTGAACAGAACTTGCACTTAACTGACCTTTAATGTTTCTAACTGGGATAGTTACATACCACTCTAGAATGACAAAACAACCACAATCTGTTTTCAATCTGATACCGAGTCATACCAGGCCAGGACCACTGATATCAATACTGATATTGATATCAATATTTGTTATTGTTAAAAGTAGCAACAAAGCTGAAAAATTAAAAGGTTAAAACAACTTTGGAAGGGCTCATAAGAAGTACTTAATAGACTTGGCGATATCCAAAATTGAATACCTCCACCTAATACCTGGTATTATTGCAGAGGGGTTTGTGGGGCTCATTAGTGAAACTGCCAGTGAACAGCTGTATTTGTCACAGGTACAATGTACAGTAAGCAAAGCAGTGAAATAAGGGTTGGATTCTGCAGCAGGGCAGACTGTGCAAAACTGCAAAAAACTAATTCTCGATATTATGAAAATTACTGAATATGATGTGAAATATTACAATAATCAATATTATTGAATATTGGCCCAAGCCTAGAACTTAGTCTGTGGTTTTTCATTTGAAAGACAAATAAAGAGAAAAGTTCACATTTATTTCCACTGAACTCTGATTCACTCTGTGTCCTTTGGAAGTGTCTACTTAGAAGCAAAGATATAAACATAACAACATCAAGTAGATCGTATGCACAGGATGTGATCTAACATGAGATGGACCCAGATTTCTGCTATCGATCCTAATGAAGTTATTATCGATCCTCAATACAAGACTTGGTATCAGTGGCGTTGATACTTTGGACATCGATCTGCCCACCCATGCTTCTGTCCTTCCCAAACACCTGAGGTCAAATTAATGTGGCTTCACTGAGGTTCAGAAATGAAGGAGCAACATTTCCTCACACTGGCTCACTGTTTAACAAGTGAAATGTATAACACAGCCGAGCTTTTGGTAATTCATCTCATTTACAACATTATTCATCTTAAAACAAAACACCGGCATCGTCACTTGCTCCTGTGTCCACCTGTTGGTGAGCTGGGTTTGTATATGCCGACACATTTCAGATACAGGAATGAGCCTGTTTGTATCATGTGCAGTTATTTAACGTATACGGTCTCACAGCATCCGTGTGTTTTGGTACCGAGGAGAGTAATGGCTGCTCTCTGCCGCACACAAACACACGCTCTTTGAATGTACGAGTAAAGGATACTCACGCCAAATCAGTGTTTTCAATGACGAACTTGACATTTTCGTCTGTCAGTTCTGTGATTTTCACCGTGGGCTGGTTAGCATACGGCATTACTGAAGTTAAAGATGTCTAAAGTCAACGTTGTGAACTCGACACACACACATACACTACCGCTGTTTTGGCTTGAAGACCTCCACCGAAATATATACCGTCCTCTGATTGGCCAGTAGACGTAAACTCGATTACTGATTGGTCACAGTGAAACGTGGAGGCGGGCCTTTATTTCACATCCGGGTCATAGATGCCTGGAAATCCTCTTTCAAAATAATTGCACTCACTCTCATTTTTCATTCGATTTGTCTCAGTGAGAGATCAGAATTTGTAATTATTTTTGAATGACATTGTTTTGAGATCGCAAATTAATTATTTGTTTCTCAAAATAACAAAGCTTGTTTTCTTGTGATAACATGTTACCTTGTTAATATGAGAAAAAACGCAGATTTCTTTACGTATAGAGACCATTCATCACGTTTTCCTGAGATCATGGAATCATTATAGGGAACTCGAAAATGTTTGTCTGGTGATGGTTCATTTGATCACACCTGATTATCTGCCTTCACTGTCTTTATTATCACTGTCATAACTGGCCGGGAGGATTCATATCTGAACAGTTAATCGAAGTATAAATGTGCAGTTTTGTTTGCTGAAATTATGCATAACATAACAGATACAATAACAGAGTACCAATGGGTACTCTGATAAATGTTGTAAGTAATAACAGGAAACAAACTTTTGTTTTCTTGTGAAAATGGGTCGATTATCTTTTTATCTCGAGATAACAAAGCTTGTTTTCTCTGGATACCCACTGTGGTGAGAAATTGTTAGTGCATAGAATTTAATGTAGTATATTTCAAATTATTCTGATGGCGCACATTTTCATTTATGTTTCGACAATTCCAGTGAAAAAAATTACATAATAGTGACTTTTGACTGCAAAACTTAACTCCTGGACTTGTGTTTGTCTGAATTCTGCCTTTATAGTAGATGACTCATTTCATTTTAATCCAACTCTCTTCCATGGTCATGAGCTCTGGGTGGTGACTGAAAGAATTAGTGAGACTCGTGGATACAAGCAGCTGAAATGGGTTTCTGCCATAGAGCAGCTGAGCTCAGCCTTGAAGACAGGATGAGGAGCTCAAACATCCAGAGGGAGCTCCGCTGCTCCTTCACTTCGAAAGGAGTCATCTGAGGTGGTGCGGGCATCTGGTAAGGATGCCTCCCTTTGGAGGTTTTCAAGGCATGTCCAAGTGGGAGGAGGCCCCTGGGTAGACCCAGAACTTGCTGCAGGGATTTTATATCCAATCTGGCCTGTGAACACCTTGGGATCCCCCAGGAGGAGCTGGAAAGTGTTGGTGGGGAGAGGGATGCCTGGAAGTCCCTGCCTAGCCTGCTGCCACCACAACCCGACCCCGGATAAGCAGAAGAAAATGGATTGATGGATGGATGGATGGATAATTCAAGACAAATGAAATAATTAATAAATATACAATAATAACTACTTTATTGAAGTCTTAACTGATCCGACAACAAAATGACAGATCTGTGTTTCCTTTTATACAAAGAGAAAAAAATGATCTGAGTGGGTTGGTGAAATCTTGGGCAGTCAAACAAATCTGGATTTAGCCACTGGTCCAGCAGGTGAACAGAAAGAGAGACCTACAGCCTCTGACAAATGATCTCTTGCTGAATTAAAATCATAATCCAATATTTTCAGTCATTTCATACAGATAATCAGAAATAAGAGCAAAAAGAAAATTAACTGATGTTCAGCTCATGATACAAACTAGGCATTCTGTCCGGATCAGTGTGACTGAGAGATGTTTGACCATCATCGCCTCTGGTTCACTCCTGTCAGATTCTTCAGCTGTAAAACACAAGACTTGTATGAGCCACATTTCTATCAATACATATAAATGTCATAACATATTTTTTAAACAATCCAAATTTTGTAAATAATATATATAAATGCAGAGCCCCTGCAGTGTTATAATGCACTGAATGTACAAGTCTTCATGCATGATTCAATTAGTAATATCATCATGGGAAAGGTTTCAAGTTAAAAATGGGGATTACTGGACTGCATGTCTAAAATCAAAAAATGAACAAGATTACTGAGGCAGATACTTACTGTTACAGCAGCTCCCATTAGCCCCTGTACAACGGCTTCACCGGTTGACTGCACCTACAGAACAAAGCAGAACACACAACTTGAAGAACCTGAAGGACTGAAGAATCTTATTCTGATTCTGCTTTATGTATCAAAGCATCCTCATCTGTCACTTTTCCTTTGGTTGTACCCATATTCACAAGTCTGTTCAGTAGGAGGAGAATGACATTCTTCACAACACTCAATCAGATCAGTTGTATAATTATTCCACTGATGGGTAAAGTTGGGAAACAGAGTGGTGGGTGTTCCTAAGTATCACCTGGAGTCTAAAACAACTTCTTAATGAGCACACTTCATTTGTTTGGCCTGTTGTTAAACTCTTTAATGCTGCAGACAGTGCAGCCTACCTGTTTGGCAGTGCTGGCCATGTTGACCACATCTTGAATGCGATTGTCAAGGAAGTTCCAGGTGTCCTGGAAATCGGGAGAGGAGTCCTGCACCATCACCAGCTCTGTGGTGTTATAGATGCCTGTCAGCGCTGCTCGTTTGGTGTACCAGTTCATCTATGTAGGAAAGGAGTGGTCCAGAAAGTTCACATCATACGTTTTTGAAAGGAGCAAGGCAACTTTATTTCTCCTGCAGATTTCATTGCAAGGAAACTAACTGTTCTTGATATTAAAATGCACAGAATATGCAGCACATACAGAAGCATGGCCTAAATGAAATTGAAGAAGCTGCAATGGCAACAAGGGAGAGAAGAGAAAGATTTTGGAAAGAAACAACTTAAATGGCACTCTATGACATTCCCCTACATCTGTGAGAAAATATACAGCTTGTTCAAGGAGGGATCATTTAAAAACACAGGAGCAGGCAGCTGAACAGACGAGACACAGTGTTCCAGCCGGCACTCAGTGGGGACAGTGTTTTACAATCAAGGTAAATCAGGCTACCTAATGCTGAAGCATGATCTGCTACAGCTACATTCTCACTCATTCAAACATCTACAACTACAGCTCATATATCCTACTCACTGTATTTCATGCTTTCATGCTCTATCACCTTCCAAGGGCACAACCTAGTTAGTAATATTCTCCAATCACCATTAGTTTTCTTTAGTATGATATGTGAATCTGCACAATTTCTGAAATCTGTATTATTAGGAAGTGTGTGGAGATAAACAAAGAAATATGTGTCGTGTTACTGTAAGTATCTGTGACTATTCTTTCTATCACTTTTTTCTCATTGAAATGTGGCAGATAAGAGAGTTATTATTTTTCCAAACACAAGCTATCACAATAATATTGGTACACCAAAGCAGATGTGACAAACACAGCCTGAGAGTAACACTTCTGGTGTTACTCTCAGGCTGTGAAGGAATTAAGAATAGTTTATTTAAGGGATCATTCACGATCAGATGTCATGAAATATGATAATAATGGACAAGAATGAGGTGACAATCTGAAAAACCATTATTTCCCAATATTAAGGCGTTTCAGAATGAAAATCATCAGTCTGTCCTCTTCTGCCCAGTGTGGTGAGACAGTTTAACCTTCTACACAACCACGCTGTGTACACAACTTTTATGTGCAAGTGTGTACTCGTGAAACATATCTTTGGAAAGAAAAGCTTCTGGAGATGTGATGGATAGAAACCATTTCAAGATAGAATCATAACAGCAGCTTCAATTATGGAGAGGCATTTTAGGTTTATTTTGAAGGAATGTTGTGGGGTAAATTCATCACTACTTTTCGCTCTGGTTAATGTAGCCTAGTATGAGCTGGGTGCTGATTCAGAACAATGATTAAACTTTTGACGGGAGCTATGATAAGACGAGCTCATGCAAACATCTGTTATTTCTATGGCATAAACAGGGTAGGTGGGGGCAGGGGGAGTAACCTGGATGGTGGCAGGTCGGATATCATGGGGGTGGTGATGAGAGGGGGACAGGAAGGTATGAGCAGTAGAGGAAGGGGATCGAGGGTGGTAGGATCCACTCACGTCTGTGGATCGGTCTCCGGCATAGTACCAGATGTCATCCACCAGGGTGGAGAGGTGCTTCAGGCTGTCTGGGATGTTGTGAGGAAGGAGCAGGATGCTCATCGCCTGAGGACAGGGACACCAAGTTGAGGAGCAAATGTAGTTTCTGCTTGAGTCCAGGTCATGTGTTATGACTCATCATCATGCACACTGTACCTGTGGCCATGTCTCAATGTAAGGGATGTACATCCGCAGTCTGGTCTCTACAGCGTCTCTCAGAAAGTCAGCAGTCTTCTTTGGTCTGAAACAAAGGTATCAAAGCTAAAAGCTGAAATGTGCAATCTTTTGTTTGGAGCACAACAGCTTACAAAAACAGCAGACTGACGGCAGTTCTGTGACATGAAAAAAAAACTGCAAAAAAGCTTTTCAAGAGATCTGTTATTTTTTTTTCCCTGATTGCCTGAGGTTAGGCTGAAAAAAGTTTAGTGAATTTACATTTTAACTGCAGAATTGGACTGCAGGTGTGTGTGTGTGTGTGTGTGTGTGTGTGTGTGTGTGTGTACGTACTCAGCCTGGCCCAGCTGGACCTGTTTGTGTTGTTCAGCCAGGATCTCTGTCAGCTGTGAGTTGCACTGGGCGATGAAATGCAGGACCAAGTCTCCAGCTCCATTGTAGAACATCCCCGTGGAAGCAGAGGACAGGCCCAGCGTCTGGTGTCAAAACACACACACACACGCGCGTGTGCACACACGGTCATTTATGTTTTTCATGTATTTTCAATTAATATTTCATTTTTAGTTAGATTAAGTATTTCAGGAGCGTTTTTAGGTCTTTATTTAGGCAGGAAGTGAAATGCTGATTAAGCCAAATAAACTTGAGGCAAACATGTTTTAGGCAGTAGCATACAAGCTAGTGGTAGCAACAACCTAGCTCCCATGAACAGATCTGGGCTGTGAGGGAAACACAAACACTTGGAAAGCAGCATCTGTAAAAATAGTGAATGCATTTTCTGAAATGTCACAAACATCAGAACGGGATCCGTCCAGTGTAAGAAAATTTGGAGTCTGCATCAGAGCCACATCAGTAAATAGTTTCAAGCTGTTCATGTGTGTAGGGAGTCAACAGGAAGTCTGCTGGCCCTGCCAGGGGAAGTTTCCAATGTGCATGCTCCCAACTGTCTTGGCTGGAGAACGTCTCTGGGTCACAAGCCTGGCACCAATTTTTGGCACATCTACCCAGTGAGCAACTTTTACAAGACTGAAGGGTGCACCATCCTGGGATGTGGTGTTCAGTGATTAATACATTCTGCACCATTTAATGCCATATTCTGATTGGTTGGTTTCAATATATGGTTTGTGGCAGCAGTTGTTTTGTCAAACTGTCTTTGGTTGCCGGATCAGCGGCACAGATACAATCTAATTTTACTTTTTCACCTCATTTCTCTCTACACTGTGTGTACAGCTCCTAAGTCAGATGAGCCCCCCCCATACTGTTAGTTTATTCACTAACAGTATGATTTTATCTGAACATAGCACGGTATGTTTGAGCACTCTGACTGTTGGCTGTGTTTGCTCTAAAAGCTACTCCACTTTTTAGTTTGAACAGCAGCTCACCTCAGCACCTGCTGCAATGGCTTCCATCGACCAGCCATGCTGCGGGACGAACTCCAGAGCAGCAGTCAAGATTCGAGCCTGAAGCTGCTCCTCAGTTTCGTACTCTTCCCCCTGCTCTCCACTCTGGTCCTGGTAACTTTACAAAGACACACAGACAGTGAAGTTTCAGCATAAACAGCACAGGGGTGGCAGGAGAAGCTCCTTTGCATCAGGACCTTGGACTTCTACTCTTGGAAATTCTAACACTATAAGGTGATGCCTGTAAACTGCAAACAAGAACGTTATATTTATTAGCACAAAAATTCCATATAATTGATATCCTGCTGAAAACATGTCTTTCAACTGACCTGGTGTTTGGCCTGGAGGCCTCCTCTGCTGCTGGGTCAGATGCTGAGTCTCCCTGGGAAGCTGCTGTTGTGTACTGTTCAGTAGTGTGAGCCTGATAGTGCTCATGGTAGGTTGTGGATGAGGAAGAGGGGGGTTTGTCAGATTTGGATTCATCCTGAAGCCTCAGTGCTGCACAATGGAAGCTGCGTCTCAGGCTTCTACACTGGGGGGTTGTTGCTGTTGGTGCAGCCACCACTGGAGGGGGGAATATTTTGTTTAGCTTCTAATAATTGGGTTGGGAGATGCTAATGTGCTGCAGTTCTTTTTTTGTAGCACTTGAAATCCAATGAATGTGCAGATGTCACTCACACGCCGTCTGACTCAGTACAAACTGCAGGCCTGAAAACAAGTTATTTCTTACAACTTGTAAAGGTGCCAGTACAATTCTGCGAATTGTACACTGCATAATCATATATACTGTACACTTTATGTGTGGCATGAGATCAGATTTAGTTTTTCTTCTAGTTGTTTTGATTTGTTTGTTCAAACCAAATTAGTAAGTGAATACCAAATATTTTCAAGTTAAAAGATTTTCAGAAAGATATCATGCAATATATGAACACAGGCAAAGGCACCAGTCTTTGGCCATGTCTGTATGGATGAATATGAAGTCTGGCAGAAGTGTGGGAGTAGCAATCCTTTAACACTGAAACTGAAATGGGAATATATATACTTGTACCTTCATATTAGAAAATCTAAGCTAATACACTCAGGTGGCAGTTTAATAGGGAATTCCTCACTAAAACTAATACAGTCTTGTACAACAGTCCTGGAATAAATCCTCCTTCACATAGGTTCCTGAGATGTTGATTCAAGTGTACGGTCATTCTGGAGGCTGCAGTTTGTGGTGTTGTTGAACTGTATATGGACATATGTTCCTATTATTTTGGCCGTTCAATTTACTAAAAGAAATACCTCTGTGTATAATGCAGTATCTTTCAACAGCACTACGAACCCCATCCTCCAAAATGAACAAACAGTTGAATCAACACCTCTCTAAATAAATCAATAAAAACAGAACATTATGTCTTTCACGGAGGATTTAATGCAGGATATCTGAATTAGACTTCATTAGTCTTAGCTCGGTGCTCCTGATAAACGGCCAACTGAGTGTAGGGGAAACACACCGACAGCTTGCATAACCAGAGAGAAAACGCCCCCCAGTTGCAGGAACTTGTTTGCCACACAACGCATGTCTAAATATTGAGGTCAACAAAACCGTAGCACCATGTCAACCAACAATAATCCGCCTAGTAATTTCTTTTTCTTAAAGCCACGGCCAACTTACAGTTGCCCAATGTTGTCCTTCATGACAAGTGACTTTGGCAGACCGTTAACGTCAACACTGGCTCGTTTCAACGTCATCATCATACAACTACAAACCGAAAGGATTGACGGAACTAGAGTAATTTCCCAGGCTGTCCGTGAGTAACGTAACAACACAATAACACAGTGGCCTTGTCTTACCGCTGCCCAGCCCCCGAATTGCCCTTCCAGCCCGGAGACCTCTCAGCAGCGCCGCCATGTCCAGCTGCACCGAGACGCTTTTTTTAGACAGTCACGTCACTTTAGCGCGACTCAGTTCACAAATACAAACTAATCAAGATAGATAGAATAAGACCGAAACCCAAAGGATGCACTCCTCAACTTAAAATGCATCAAAATATTTCTGTTGATGTAAACGAAAAAACAGAAGTTGCTTAATAGAATAAAAAATGAACGATAGACCTGAATAAATGTGTGACTATTGGTTTTTTTTTTTTCCTTCATTCCGTCATTTGTTTATCGTTATCTGGATTTAAATACTGGGGTCCGTGTCCAAAATATAAAATTGTGCTATGTGTTCCTGTATCCTGGAAACAATAATACATGTGTGCATTGGTTTAAAAGATAATAATAATAATAATGCAAAAAAACAAATACATAACAACAGTAACAATGGGGGGGTTGTTGTCAAAATTACTTTATGTTATTCCAAAAATATATCGCCTTCCTCATGTTCACCGCATTGTTGCATACAGGGTACAACGCATTAACAAAATTGCATTTTATTTTGAAAATCAAAACCGGAAAGACACATTTCTAGGTTACACAACTTCACACTTTAACTGCCACCAAGCTAGCAGGTAGGTCACTGTGTACATTGTATTAAAATGTTCCTTTATTTAAGTATTTTTTGCCACTAAAAGCTTTTAACATCAATCGCACAGAAACATAAGCACATTTTGTTTGTGTGCAGTCGCGTCCCGGTCTCTCGCAGTGTTAACTATGGGCTTATAAACTTGATAATCACCGGCGTTTTCTGCGTCACGTTGTTTGCTTGAGGTAACATGGAGCTAATCTTTGCATGTCATCAGAGTCAACAGCAAGCTAGTCTGCTAACTACTGGTGAACTCTTTTAGCTACATCATGGTTTTCAAGCTTAGTTTCGAATAATATTTTATTATTTGGTAACACTATTTTTTTAATCATCATGGGCTACCTGCTAGTTATTCCGTATGTAAGTTAATAATATAATGTCAAAATCTTATCCAGTTTTTTTATTTGACTTGGACAGGCGTTTGGGCACGATTTTGAAATTTGTATTTATTGTATGATTTCTATTTAAAACAAATTATCCTCTAACAAAGCCCTTTTTTAAACATGAGGAGAGACTTAACATCATAGGAACCCTTACTTCCGTTGTTTCTCAGTGAGCTGGGTATGACATCCAATTCCAGAATGCTCTTAGTAGAAGTGAACTGAGTTTTAGGCTGACGCTGGTCTTTGACCTTCACTTTTATCGTGAGTCCAGTTGACAAAAGCAAGAATGCAACCAGCAATAATGATATTTACCCTCCCACCACTTCTTAAGACTGTTATTTGTTATTATATAAATGTTAGCTGGCTTTATGTTCATTTGGCATTGTAAGAATGTCATAATGGAGACTTCACTGACATTAAAACCAAGCATTGCAGCACCTTAAGAGAACCTCTACTTTCTCCAGGAAATCATGGCAGACCTTGGCATCAAAGCAGGGGACAAGGTGCTGTTTATTTGGGCACAGCCCTCATCACCAGCAGCCTTGAAAGAGTATGCAGAGGAACTGGGTGCCACTGTTGGTGCAGACGGCAAAGTCTCAGTGGAGAACATGGAGAGACTTTTGCTATGTGAGTGACTTTAAATTTAAATTTTAACTCTTGCTATATTAGCCTGACTCCCAAAGTATGGCTGCAAATCTGGTGTAGGCATGTACACTTGAAGGTGTGATTCAAAGGTCAGGAGTAAAATTTTCTTTCCTCCCCTCCCCTCAGCCTCCCATTCAGCATCCACCTTTGACTGGGTGCTCTCTTGCCTTCTAGCTGACAGCTCCTCCGTCCACAGTTCAGAGACTCTAGCTGAGATGGCCAGAGTGCTGAAGCCTGGTGGGAAGCTAATTCTAGATGAACCAGTTACTGGTGAGAAACACCTTTAGTGTGAAGACCATGTTGGATTGCAGAGATGTTTAAAAGTTAAGACAATGACTTTCTAGACGGAAATGGTGATTAATGTGCTTTATAAGTTAATCAGAAGTTTACGTCTGTTAGACCTTGTTTCTTTCTGTGTTCCAGGAGCTGAGATACAGAGTATGAAGACTGCTGAGAAGCTGATATCAGTTCTGAAGTTGTCGGGCTTCATGTCAGTGACAGAGGTGAGTGAGTGTGGATCCAGCACAGAGTTGTAGGATAAGATACGCTCACACACAAAGAGCTTAAAAGATAAGTCATAATTATATGCCTGAGTGTGTGATTATTTTGTGAAAATGTTTTTCACTGTGTTTTTCCTTGTGTGCACTTATCAAACCTCAATGTGCAGTACAGGAAATAATCCCTGAACATAATTTTTGGATTGAGCCCATAAAATAAATATGAATCTGATATAAATCGTATTTTAGCATTGGTTAAAAAAAACATTTAAATGCTTTTGTAAATGTCTCCTCTCCACCTAGGTTAGTAAAGCAGAACTGAGTCCACAAGCATTAAGCTCCCTCAGGATGGCTACTGGTTACCAAGGAAACACCCTGTCTCGAGTCCGCATATCTGCCTCCAAACCCAACTATGAGGTGGGATCATCTAGCCAGATTAAACTGTCATTTGGGAAAAAGACAGCAAAACCAGGTGGGTTTATAGGCATGGTTTTCTTTTTCTGTATTTCTGTAGTGTGTTTTATCCACATGTCAAATTACAAGAGATCACTGTGCATCTGTTGGGAGGTTTATTCATTTGTGCGTGAGACTGCAGGGGAAAAAGACCACACTGCACTAATAGTAATAGTAATAATAATAATTATTATTATGATAATTATAAGCAGTAACAGCAACAACAATAATGTTAATGTAACTATGATATTATTAATTTTTATAAATTTAGCTGCAGGTGCTCTGCATGCCATTAATTGGTGAATTACCAACAGGAGTGATCCATCACAAAATGGATAACTGTAGCATTTGGTACATATGCTATTAGACTGTACTTTATTATTATTTTTAAAGCACTACAACATCTTAAAGTGTATTGATTAAAGAGTTTGAGATTTGAGAGTTTATATACAGAACCAGATGTACAGTTTTATGACCCAGCAAATACTAAGGTTCCCTCATTTTCTTGACTTACTTTTTGTTTCCAGTTAGTGTCAATTTTTAGCATCAGATTGTGTTAATGTGACAATTTTTTTTTCTCATAATATGCATAATCATTGAATTACCTCATCGCATTTACTGATGTAACAGATTCTGAACTTTGACCAGTGAGCTGTGCCTCACAGTTTCCTGTGAAATTGTATATTCTAAACTGTTGATGTGCATCTGTGGTTGCAGCAGAGAAACCCGCTCTGGATCCCAACACTGTCAAAATGTGGACACTCTCAGCCAATGACATGAATGATGATGATGTGGTGAGATATTGATTTGTATCTTTAAATCACTTACCTCAACGAAGATATTCGCACATCCAGATGTCTGATGCAGGTGCTCTGGAGAATGTCATCTTGAAGGAAAGAATATCTTTAAATCACTAAATGCAGTTTGGCCAGCTGGGCAGGGAGAAACTAATTTTCTCTATGTGGAAGTATACCACCTCGTATATAGTAACCTGTCATGTTGGGGCTCACACATATCTTTTGGGGAAATGCATCCTTTTCATCCTGTCATGTTCCTGTATTCAGGAAAGTTTTCTTGTCCCTTCTGTTCTCTTCCTCTAGGATCTGGTAGACTCTGATGCCCTGCTGGATGAAGATGACTTGAAGAAGCCAGATCCAGCCTCTCTTAAAGCCCCCAGCTGTGGAGAAGGAGCTGGAAAGAAGAAGAAAGCCTGCAAGAACTGGTGAGATCACAGCACAAATGTTTTGAAACCACAGACAAACACACGTCGGGGGTATGTTAGGTAGTCACTATAAAACATTTCAAAAATGTTCCTTACTGTACATTTAATTGTACTTTGAAAGCATTTACATGTTGCATGATGCCATATGTTGTCTGTTGTGTGTGTAGCACATGTGGTCTTGCTGACGAGCTGGAGGAGGAGAGTAAAGGAAAACAGAAGACAAATCTACCAAAATCTGCCTGTGGAAGCGTGAGTATATTTTTTGTTTGAATGTAGTGTCAAATTCTCACCCTGTTCAGTCTTCTGTCAAACTAATGTGTTAGCAGTGTGAAGAAATAATGATTTCATTGTTCTATTTGTGGCAGTGTTACCTTGGTGATGCGTTCCGATGTGCCAGCTGTCCATACATGGGGATGCCAGCGTTCAAACCAGGAGAGAAGATTGTTCTGGACAACAACACACTAACGGACGCTTGAAACCGCAGAGTTCACACATTTATCATTTATGCTTCAAAACATTACATTCCTTACATTTCTATCCATCCTGAGATGCCCCTGAAAATATAATTTTCTCTGGAGCTGCTGTTGGAGGAGTTCAGTTTCAAATGACAACACACGGCACCTTGTTTCCTCAATGACTCAACCAGCATTGGTTGTCATGCTGTCATGTCACCATAATAGCAATCACAGAGTTTCTTAATTTGAGAGGTTGGCATTGGCACTCCGAAAGTGAGTAACAGTGGGATTTGAATGAAATGGAAAAAAGTGCACTGTCATTGCAACTTTACTCCTACTGCTGTTATTGATGAAAATGAGGCGTGAGATCCACCTGGAAGGTTTATAGGAAGTATCTGAAAGCACTGAAATGTATTTGTTCTCTTAATTTACAATTATATTTACATCTGATCATTGAAGCAGTGACAGTATACACTCAAAACTGAAGTATGCAGGAGTCCATATGAGAAGGATCCAAACTGATGGGATTCAAGCTTATTTATGTAAATAAAGACACTTGTTTAGCGCTTCTGCCTTTTTCTGTTTCATTTTAATAAAATAAACTAGAGCTAGACGTATTGTGTTAATAGATGTCCCATTTATTTCACTGAATGTTGTTAGTAGTAGTATAGACTGGTGATAAATTCAAGGACAAACCTGAATAAATGAGTGTAGAAACATAAAAAATACAGATGTGCACACAGGTGGACTGCATGTTACAGTTAAACAAAGAGCTGAGCAGGCCCAGCTGATTTTGATTCTCTGTCAAGATGGAAAGAGGAAAAGATCTGAGTGACTTTGAAAGAGGGTTCATTCATTGCTGTTCACTGCTTCAGTCACAGATCTTCAACTGGCTCATGTTTCAATATGAGCAGAGAATAAACTGACATCTGTATTTACAGGCATGAAAAAGTTTGGACACCGTATTAAACATTTACTTCTTTATGAAGAAATATCCACATATCAATCCTCTCTCAAATGATATCATTAGATAAAAAATCACTTATGCAAAAAAATTCACAGATTTAACAAAAGAAATTGTCAAAGATGCCAATTCCCACTGAGGAAAAAGTTAGGACACCTCCACATTCATTATTACTTAAAAAGCCTAGAATTAGATTCCAGTACACCACATCAGGTCCAAATGATCAGAACATCGTTACAAAGCATGGCGAGATCCAAAGAGCTCTCTGAGGCCTTCAGAAAGAAGACTGTACATGTATGAGTCTCAGAAGGGCTATAAACAGGTCTCAAGAGAATTTGAAATCCACCAGTCCACTGTCCAGAAAATAATTTACAAGTGGAGAACATTTGAAACAACTGCCAACTTGACCGAGTCAGACCATCCTAGCAAGTTCAGCCCAAGAGCAGACCACAAGTGCTTAAAGAAGTCTCCAACAATCCTAAAATGTCATCACAGGACCTACAAGAAACTCTGCCACAGTTGATGTCAAAGTACACGCATCTACCATCAGAAAGTTTACATGGGAGGTGTGCGAGGAGGAAACCCTTGCTGTAAAAAACAGAAAAAAAAAAACATCAGGGAAAGACTGAAGAAATGTCATGGTTTGGGGCTGCTTTGCTGCAGCAGGGCCTGGCCAGCTCACCATCATAGAATCCACTATGAATTCTTCATTGTATTAGAGGGTGCTTGAGGACAGCGTGAGAGCATCTGTCCATTAATTGAAGTTGAAGCGGGGGTGGACCATGCAACATGACAATGACCCAAAACATTCCTGTAAATCCACCAAGGAATGGCTCAGGAGAAAGAAATGGAGAGGTCTGGTGTAGCCAAGTTAAAGCCCAGATCTGAACCTTATTGAGACGCTATGGGGAGATTTGAAATGAGCTGTGCAGGCAAGACCCCTCTCAAACATCACACAGCTGAAAGAATTCTGCGCTGAAGAGTGGGGGAAACCTTCTGCCAGTTGATGTCAGAGACTGGAGACAATTATACGAAATGCTCATTGAGATTATTTCAGCCAAAGGGGGAAATACTAACTATCATGGCACAGGGTGCCCAGGCTTTTTCCTCATTAGGAATTGGCATCTTTGTTAATTCCTTTTATAATAAGTAAATATATACTTAAATAAATAAGTGAATGTTTTGTTTTCACACAGCTGTGGGAAAGAAGTCAGTAAACAGGGCTGGACATTTGATGACAGTGGTGCATTAGTGAAATGGGAGGAAAAACAGAAGCAACTCTTAACGTTGAACGTTAATGCAGGACCTGATCAGACCGTCAGCAACAACAGTCTGTCTGCAGTTACACAGAGAGGGATGTTACAGTAGGGCTGCAGTGCATGAGGGTTCAGTTGTGCAGAAACCTATGGGAGAACTGCCTTAATTCTTTGTGGCACAGATTCAACAAGGTGCTGGAAACATTCCTCAGAGATCTTGCTCCATATTGACATGACAGCATCACACAGTTGCTGCAGATTTGTCGGCTGCACATCCATGATGTGAATCTCCTGTTCCACCACATCCCAAAGTTGCTCTACTGGACTGAGATCTGGTGACTGTGGAGGCCATTTGAGTACAGTGAACTCATTGTCATGTTGAAGAAACCAGTTTGAGATGATCTGAGCTTTGTGACATGGTGCGTTATCCTGCTGGAAGCAGCATCAGAAGATGGTTCACTGTGGTCATAAAGGGATGGACATGGTCAGCAACAATGCTCAGGTAGGCTGTGGCGTTTAAACGATGCTCAGTTGGTACTAAGGGACTCAAAGTGTGTCAAGAAAATATCCCCCACACCATTACACCACCACCAGCAGCCTGAACCGTTGATACAAGGCAGGATGGATCCATGCTTTCATGTTGTTGACACCAAATTCTGACCCTACATCTGAATGTCGCAGCAGAAATCGAGACTCATCAGACCAGGCAACGTTTTTCCAATCGTCTATTGTTGAGCCCTTGTGAACTGTGGCCTCAGTTTCCTGTTCTTAGCTGACAGGAGTGGCTCCCGGTGAGGTCTTCTGCTGCTGTAGCCCATCTGCTTCCATGTTCGACGTGTTGTGTGTTCAGAGATGCTCTTCTGCAGACCTTGGTTGTAACAAGTGGTTATTTGAGTTACTGTTGCCTTCCTATCAGCTCGAAGCAGTCTGGTCATTCTCCTCTGACCTCTGACATCAACGAGGCATTTTCTCCCAGAGAACTGCTGCTCACTGGGTATTTTCTCTTTTTCACACCATTCTCTGTAAACCCTAGAGATGGTTGAGCAGGAAAATCCCAGTAGATCAGCAGTTCCTGAAATACTCAGACCACCAACAACCATGCTACGTTCAAAGTCACTTAAATCACCTTTCTTCCCTGTTCTGAAGCTGGTTTGAACTTCAGCAGGTCGTCATGACCATGTCTACCTGCCTAAATACAATGAGTTGCTGCCATGTGATTGGCTGATTAGATATTTGTGTTAACGAGCAGCTGAACAGGTGTACTTAATAAAGTGGCCAGTGAATGTATATATACAGTGGTGTATATATGCTTTTACCATTTAATTGGAATATATATATAAGTACCGGTATGTATACATTTTAAATTTGGCCCATGGCATCAGTTCTTATTTAAAAGTGTTGAATTGACCGACAACTGACCCCCCCCCCCCCACTTCAGCTCCCCTCATCACAGCCTCCACAGTTAACAGTTAACACATGCAGACTGAGAGGACTGTGGAGCAGCACTCCTCACTGATCAACCTCCACTGAAAACCAGGTAATGTCTGTTACTGCTGTGATAGACATAAAGACTTCACAAAGCACTTCATCAAAAGTAGCTGTATGGTCGGGCCCTTGAAGTTGGGCCACTGACAAGTTTCTAACATCTGAGGAGCCTGGTCGTCTGTGAAGAAGTAAACCACCTTCCTTCATGGAAACTTTACAACAGAGATACCAGACAGAGGAAACCAATATAAAACTTCATTCAACATTTCTATAACAACACATCTGGCATTCTTATACACAAACTGTTCAATAACTGTAGAATTGGTAAATACTCTACTAGTTGCTTATAGGAAGCCCTTATTATGAATGTTTTACTTACATGAAGTATATTTATGCTCATATTAATATAATCATAAATAACATTCCTTGGATGTGGTGGACAGCTTTCATTCTCCACAGTCCAACATTAGATTCTGCTCAGTTTTAGGCCTGATAATGGTCAAATTACAATTAGTTAGATAATGAGTTAATATCATCAAGGCAAATGGCACACAGCACTGGCTGAACCCCAGACATTAAATATGCACTCAAAATACAAACAGTGACATGAAGTAAAAAGCAGTGCTCAGAGTTCATGGTTGTCCCACGTCAGTGGGACTCGATGCTGAAGTCCATCTTAATGTCTCCTAAACTGGGTTCAAAGGTGAAGCTGTAAGACACTGCAGCTCTGCCATCACCTGAGCTCTCCCATGGTGACCTGAAGAAATACACTCCCTGCTTCCTGTGCCGAGTCCACTCACAGTTACCCTGCAGGAGAAGGCAGAACAAGTAGTGATCAGGTCTGTCAGACGAGCTAACATCACCAGTCCCACTGTGTCACCAAACTTCATTCTGCTGCTTCCAGCTGATGATTGCTCTTATTTGACAGAAAATGCTGGAACGTTGGAGCAGCTGAAAATGATTTGAAGCAGGCAGAGGGTGCAGAAAATCATCTGCAGCTTCCGGCTGCTCTTAATAAGCTTTTTCTCTCAAACACAATTGATACAGAGTTCAGTGAGTTGCCGAGATTGATCCATCACAGACTGATCATTTCTAGTCGTATTTACTCTCTGAAAACTGAAATTACAGTGGATTTCCTCAACAACTACTGTCGAAGCTACTGAGCTTGTTCAACAGAGCAGCTCAGTAATCAGGAATAAACTCAAATGACCAGTGACAAGAAAAAAGAACAAAGCTCAGATTTAAAATACAAAACCACATAATATACATCACCTACACTGCACGTATTAAATGACACAGATTAGATGGAGTAAGATCGTTAATGAGCCAAAACCAAGTAAGAAAAGCTCAGGGTACAAAGGTGTTTAGTTTGTTCAGCACAAAAAAGCTATGATACCTGCTCACTGATTGATCCAATCAGACCCGCACTGACAGTGATGTCGCTGGTTAGGTGGTATTCCATCCACAATGCAACACCATGGCAACGACCAATCCTGAAACAGACATTTTAACAGACTGTTAACGACTCAACACTGAGAGAGTGAAGAAAAAAAATCAGCTCCTTTATATAGATAGATAGTTATTATAGATACTGTATATATTTATAGGAAGACAATGCACCTTATGAATGGCAGTGAGCCCTGACTGCTGATTGGCTGTTGAGGCACACACTGTGTGAAGTCAAAGGTCATTATGGCTGTGGACTGGGTCAGAGCACGGCACGGGTATTCCCACAGAGGGTGGGGCTCTGCCTCACGGGACTCACGGAAATCCAGAGATTGCTGGAGGGACAGATGAGACGAATTCTGCTTAAAAGAAGAATTTTTCAAGAAATGGACCTGATTTCCTTATGGCAAATCAAAACAGACCCAATTCAGGCCCTGTTAACTTCAAGCAAACATCATGAACCTGTCTTTAATCTCTCTTCTTCAATGTCAAACCATGAAATAACTGTTGCAAAGAAGCATCTTCTGTTCATTGTATTATGTCACCCTCTTCTCCCCATTTCAACCGTGTGTGTCCAAATCATGCTATTATTGTAGTAGAAACACCCATATTTTCAAATGTGCTGACATTACTATGTATTCCAGGTGAACATTTGAAGAAATTCCCTCAAGGAAACAAGTTTTTTCTCTGTAACACCTTGAGGGAATTTCTTCAAATTTGGTAAAAATGTTCACCTGGAATCAAGGACAAACTCATTAGGTTTTGGTGGCTAAAGGTCAGAGGTCAAAGGTCAAGGTCACGTTGATCTCACAAAACCTGTTTTTGGCCTTATGAACATAATATTTCAGTAAAACCTTGAAATAAACTATTCAAACTTTGCACAGATGTCCACTTGGACTCAAGGACAAACTGTTTGAAATTATGAAAAATATTGTAAATGGTGGGAAATATTGCAATACTCCATATAATCAAATAGTAGCCCAAGCCTAACAGTGAAGTACCAGTGAAGTATCGCTAAGTCTATGTAAAAACTGACAGCTAAGAAAATAAATGAATTACAGAAAAATATTACCTGGACCATTTCATCCATGGGTGTGACATCGAAGCCCTCACATTTTCCACATGGTGCTCTTATCCTCCACAAATCCTAACGATCATGGTAGAAATAAGAGTCATTCAACAGGGACTTCTCTTCATCTTTAAGAATGATTCATCTATTGTACTATTACTGTTATAAAATGTGAATCTAGCTATTCACGTGTAAGAACTTTGCATTCTGGATCTTAAAAAACTGATATTGCCTTCAACAGAAAACTTCAATATCCTAAAAAAGTCAAGGAGACGCTAAATGAAGATGACTAATGACAAAGAGAGCAGGATGAATCTATACCTTCGCAAAATACTATGAAAACAATAGTGGATGTTCTTTTGTGTCCCGTTATAGAAAACATGTAAATGGATGAAAATATTCTTATCTGTCTCACCTGGAACTCCACAGCCACCATGTGAAGTGTAGCAGAGCAAGGCAGGATGGTGGCCTTGGGCTGAAGGAGGCCTGCCAGGGCGGTCCGACAGTACCAGAAGAACAGCGAGTGCCAGGGCAAGAGACTGGTGCTGAAGTACGGTTCACCCATCAGGACTGAGATCTGGCCGGGCGACAGGTTACCCAATTACACAATTTACATTTGTTGGGATTTTTAACCTGAAATGTTATGAAATGGGTTGAATTCCAACAAATGATCGTAAAGCAAAGAGCTGACAGATAAAGATAAAAAATACTTTTTTAATCCCTGGGGAAATTCAAATTGTCCAGTGGCTTATTCATGCATTTAGTTAAGATTTGAGTGGTCACTGTCTCAGCCTGTGGCTTTGTTATGAAGGCGTGTTGTTTCACATGGTGCATTATTAGCATACTGATTAGTGCAGCTTTAAAGCCCCTACGTGCAGGCCATGGAATTCCTCAGTTCACCTAATGGTAACAATAAATCAACAAACACACTGGCAGATGACAAACAATGAACACCACTACACACTTGTTCTTAAGGTACCTGTTCTCCTCCTAAGTCATTACTAGTCAGCTGGTCAGGCCTCATCTCCAGCAGCTCAACATCTCCTTTCATCAAGTTGGCATCCACCACCTGTAGGGAAAAGAAATGTTCTCCTGCCTCTGGGGTTCATGTTCTTATGTTGAGTAAACACAAGGTAGTACTTTATATAGCTGTCAGTTACCTGCTCAATGACCTGTTTGGACATTCTGGAGTTTTCCAGACTGTAGACCTAAGCAGAGTAAATAAAAGTGAAGGAAAAGACAAGTTATTACCAGCGTCTGAGTGTGGTGTTTGGTTTGTAAAGCCACAGAAAAGCTCATATGATCACAGCAGAATACCTTCTTAGCTCCGAGCATGTGGGCAAACACAGGAAGCAGACTTCCATCACTGACGCTGAGACACACGCTGTCCTCTCTCAGAACCTGAAGGCAGCACAGCAGGTAGTGAGAGAACAATCATATGCATTCATTCATTAATAAACAGTCTGGAGTCTGGTTTGTCTTGACCTACACTGCGCAGCGCGCTGACGTAGCTCTCTGTACGCTGCCTGTCGTTGAGTTCACCGAAACGAGGCCGAGTCCAAAGCAGGTGAGCCTGGCAAGTACAACACGGCCGAGATGGAGGAGCTGTGGTCTGTGAGTCCTGCTGGCTGAGGACACGAACATGCACACAGTCTGTTAGCTGAGGGACGGCCAAGGTCTCTCATCTCCTGCCACAGTCTTTACTATAGTTAGCTCTGAAGTCATTTATGTTGAGCTGACAGAGCATCTGAAACAGCACTCCATGACACTCAAACTTGATAGTGACAGTGTTTATCCAAAATATCTATATTCAAACCAACCCATCCTGAATCATGTATTCTGCTGTGTCAGACAGCAGACAGTCAGGTTTCCATACATGACTTCCAGTTATCTGAGTAAGCACAGTGCTTTGCTTCTGGCAAAAAGAAAATCCTGCAAAATTGAAAATATTTCAACTTGAGCAAAATAAAAATGCTTTCCATAGTTGTATGATTTCATGTACAAGGATCAAAAGGATGCTGGTTTGACATGGTTGGTTATACTAACCACTGCAGCCACTAGCCACTAGCAGGGCCCTATGATCAGGCTGCAAAATATCTTTGCTTTTTGAGATGGTCCTGGATCAGGTTATGTTATCACAGAGTCATGAAGTCTTTACTTCTCATGGTGTGAATGACTTGGCAGAGAGACATGGTGATCTGTTCCATCTGACAGAACCAACAACATGTTTACAGTTGTGTCTAGAGGAGCTCTCTGTGTTTCTAATGTCCAGTCTTATTAATGACACTGTAGAAGTGGTCAAACCAGACAAGGAAAAGCACATTTATTTTGACATGCTCTGTCAGGTCACATCATTCCCTGATTTCATCAACTGATACCATGAGGTCTGATGTTATCTGCTCACCTATTCTGAATAAGTTGTTTTTATCTGTTAATGAGTCACTTATTGGATAACTGTAGAAATGAAAATGCTAGAGTAACACTGCAGCAGATTGTGTGATACCACTGAAAGCTCAACAACAGCTACAAAACATGTGACCTTGTGGTGAGACTGATGCTCTTGCTCCTGAGGATTGCTGCTGACTATCAGTTGGAGAGCTTCTCACATTCAGTTTGCAAAACAAGTGCTGCTGTTGCACTTTTCAGTGGTGCAACAGGCACAGATCCATACAGTATTTCTACACATGCACTATGATATTTTACCTGTGAGGCTGCAGGCTGTACCACAGACTGTAGTCGTCATGGCAGACAGTCAGACTGAGCGCTTCTCCTTCAGTCACCCTGCTCTCCTCAGGCAGGAAGTACACACTCTGCATCCAGTGGTCCCTCCACTTAAACACACCACAGCATTAACAAGGGCCGATGGAAGCCTGAATCAGAGCATCATAACATTCCCCCAGTTCCAATGTCCCCCCTCACACCTCAAGCCCCGAGCCCTGAACTGATGTCAGCTGGTAAGTGATTGAGTGTCAGCGGTGGCTCAGAATGGTATAAATAGGAACGGGACAGCACTTGGTAACTTATTACGTCACCTTAACAACATGAGAACGATGCCAATCCCCTGATGTAATGAAAACATATTTGGAATTTATTATGTTATCAAGGAACTAGCAACTACGCGTTGTTCTATTCATGAATCACCAAACTACGTGTTAACACTTACATGCAAACTTTTTTCTTTTTTTTCTTTTTCTTGAACTTTTCCTTTGAATTGGATGCCCCCTCCATGGGCGTTTGTTTGTTTATGTGTCGTCTTCTTAATTTTTCTTATATCGATATTTCTGTTTTGTTGCATTTGTTTACCTTTTATATTTCCGGGTTTCCCCTGGTAACGTCATATTTCAAGCTACAATGCTATGAATTTTGGGCAATTCCCCCAGGAAAAGTGGGCAAAGATGCTCGCTTACAGAGAGGGCACATAAAGGGCTCTCTCCAGCCCTCAACCACTTAACGATTTGTCAGTGGGACGGTCCTAAGCTCACAGGCTTAGAGAGAACGCGCATCAAAGGGAATGAGTCTGAGTCTTCGGTTTGGAACTGGGGGATTGTGTCCTATAACTCACCGGAGCCATCTTTGGCTGTGGGTAGGTCCAGCTGGGAGCCATGGTGCATACAATGCTTCCACTGGGATCCATGTCAAGGTCCCACCAGGACAAGACCACCTGTGCTCGACCACCGGACTGAGCAACAAACTGGGAGGAGTGGGACTGGAAGGCGCTGCTTACTGGCTTACTGAAATCCACACTGAAAGGGAAAGATGGAGTGCAGAAGGGAGGGGAAGCAGAATGTGAAAAAATGTTGAGAGAAAACTGCCTAGAAGAACATGTTTACCTTCGCACTTTCACACCTGAACATGGTGCAGAGAGGACCCAGCGGGGTGAAGCTGCACGGGGGCACCTGGCTCAGCTGAATGTCACACACTGAATGAGCTCCAGCACAGTGGCCCACAGCAGGCGGCGGGACCAGACGGACCCCCTCCACCTCCACCGGCTGCAGCTGAGCCCAGCTCCACAGCAGCTCCGACTCCACCAGCTGAGCGTAGACGGTGGCCCGATGAGGAACCGCCTCACAGCTTTCCTGCAGGGGGGAGGGACACCACCAATAGATGAATTTCACTTCTTGGCCTCATGCAAACATACAAAGATATGACCGTAAAAAAACACACACACACACGCACACACACACACACACACACACACACACACACACACACACACACACACACACACACGCGCGCACACACGCGCACACACACACACACGCGCACACACACACACACACCTGGACCAGGTTTTGATGAGCATGTTCATAGCTGGGCAGGGCTCCTTCACCAATCAGTTCTGTATCAAACAGCTCTGTTATCAGGATGTTGGCCTTCATCTGCATATCACCATCTGTAACAAATCACAAATACACATCTCAAGCCAACCTCTGAGAGAAAAATTCAATGAAGGTAAATTCCAGACAAATATCAACCAGAGACACAACTAGTTTGTGTGTGTGTGTGTGTGTGTGTGTGTGTGTGTGTGTGTGTGTGTGTGTTTTTCTCTGACCTGGCCCCACAGTGACATCAGTAGAGTGCTTGTTAATAATCTTGATCTTGTCAGTGAAGCCGTTCTTCTCCACGATGCATTGGGCTGCTTCAGCCATGGGCTTAAAAACCTGCAGACACAAAGCAGACAGAGACAACAGCTGGAGCTGTAAACATCTGGGCCTGGAGAGTGACAGGCGCTGAGAACAAGAGGGAAGTGCTTTAGTGAGAGGAACAATACGGTTTGCTGAGGACTAAAATGATTAGTTGATTAATCAGTTTGTCACTAGTTGATAGAAAAAAATGACTCTACAACAATTATGATATTGGATAAACTATTACCCAGCAACAATATAGTCTCTGGTTCCAGCTGCCCAGATCTGAGGATGTGTTGTTTTGTTTGTTTAGTATCATAAAAGTTAATACATGTAGTTGGCTTTTGGACTGTTGGTCAGTAAAAACTAGCAATTTCAAGTCATCACTTTTTTCTGTTGCCATGGCGCCGCGGATGGCTGCCTCGGTGTTTTGGTGCGCATTTTTTTGCCTTATTTTCTTTATAAATCCAGTTTTCTGCTTTGGTTTCCGGAGCTCTTTCACCAGAGAAGAGCTCATTAATATCAGAGAAACAACTCCAGTGGATCTTTTTCCTACTTTTCTCGACTCATCTGTGGGATTATTGGACATTTTGGTCAGAGGTCACTGACCTTTGCTCTCGCAGTGAAACGCCGGAGGAGAGGAAAACGTGCCGGTGCGCTTGCGCGTCTCCGCCGGCGCGGACTCCGCACACCGCTCCCAGGTATCTTTCTCTCCAAGGTGCGTTCACTGCCCAACAAACTGGATGAACTTCAGCTACTGGTGCAGAAGAACAGAGACTTTTCCTCATCTTCCGTCCTGTGCTTCACGGAGACGTGGCTGTGTGGATCGATTCCGGACTCTGCGCTGGAGCTGGCCGGCTTCCAGCTCTTCAGAGCGGATCGCGACACAGAGCTGTCCGGCAAAACCAAAGGTGGAGGAATGTGTTTTTATGGAAACAGTGGCTGGTGCAGAGACGTGACAGTGATCCTGCAGCACTGTTCTCCTGACCTGGAGACTTTCATCATAAACTGCAGGCCCTTCTACTCCCCCCGTGAGTTCACCTCATTCATCCTGGTCGGTGTTTACATCCCACCACAGGCCACAGCAGATACTGTGTGTGGAGCGGACCAACCCGGACTCCGTAGTTATTGTCCTTGGTGACTTTAACCTCAGCCACGAACTGCCCAAATACAGACAGTTTGTTAATTGCCCGACCAGAGAGGGGAACACTCTGGACCACTGTTACACCACAATCAGTGGTGCTTATCACGCCGTCCCCCGGGCTGCACTGGGCCACTCTGACCATGTCATGGTCCACCTGATTCCCACATACAGGCAGAGACTAAAACTGTGTAAACCTGTTGTGAGGACATCGAAGCAGTGGAGCAGTGAAGCCATAGAGGATCTGCGGGCATGTTTGGACTGCACTGACTGGGAGGTGTTCAGGACTGCTTCCAACAGTCTGGATGAGTTCACAGAGGCTGTGACGTCATACATCAGCTTCTGTGAGGACTGCTGTATCCCATCACGCACCAGGGGGAGTTATAACAATGACAAACCCTGGTTCACAGCTAAGCTCAGTCAGCTCAGGAGGCAAAAGGAGGAAGCTTTCAGGAGTGGGGACAGGGACAAGTTTAAAGAGTCCAAGTACAGGTTTAGCAAAGCGGTGAGAGAAGCTAAACGACTGTACTCTGAGAAACTTCAGCTCCAGTTCTCAGCCAATGACTCTGCTTCTGTCTGGAAAGGGCTCAGACAGATCACTAACTACAAACCTAAACCCCCCCCACTCCATTAATGACTTCCGTCTGGCCAACAATCTGAATGAGTTCTACTGCCGCTTTGAAAGACAGTGGGACAAGCCTGACACTAACCTCCACATCAGAGCCACATCAGAACCCCCCTCCTCCTCCCCTACCAAAGGAACGTCTCTCTCTATCCTGGAGAGAGATGTCAACAGGCTTTTTAAGAAGCAGAACCCCCGCAAAGCAGCCGGTCCTGACTCTGTCTCTCCATCATCCCTGAAGCACTGTGCTGATCAGCTGTCTCCAGTGTTCACAGACATCTTCAACACCTCACTGGAGACCTGCCACGTGCCAGCCTGCTTCAAATCCTCCACCATCATCCCTGTCCCCAAAAAACCAAGGCCCACAGGTCTAAATGACTACAGACCCATTGCCCTGACCTCTGTGGTCATGAAATCATTTGAGCGCCTTGTCCTGTCCCATCTCAAATCCATCACTGACCCACTCCTGGACCCCCTGCAGTTCGCCTACAGAGCCAACAGGTCTGTAGACGACGCCGTCAACATGGCTCTCCACTTCATCCTCCAGCACCTGGACTCCTCAGGGACCTATGCCAGGATCCTGTTTGTGGACTTCAGCTCTGCCTTCAACACCATCATCCCGGCTCTGCTGCAGGACAAGCTCTCCCAGCTGAGCGTGCCTGACTCCACCTGCAGGTGGATCACCGACTTCCTGTCTGACAGGAGGCAGCACGTGAAGCTAGGAAAGCATGTGTCTGACTCCCAGACCATCAGCACTGGATCCCCACAAGGCTGCGTTCTTTCTCCTCTGCTCTTCTCCCTGTACCCCAACACCTGCACCTCCAGCCATCAGTCTGTCAAGCTCCTGAAGTTTGCAGACGACACCACTCTCATTGGACTCATCTCTGATGGCGATGAGTCTGCCTACAGGTGGGAGACTGACCGTCTGGTGACCTGGTGCAGGCAGAACAACCTAGAGCTAAACGCTCTGAAGACAGTGGAAATGATAGTGGACTTCAGGAAGAGCCCAGCCCCACCCACCCCCATCTCCCTGTGTGACTCCCCCGTGGCTACCGTGGAGCATTTCCGCTTCTTGGGAACCACCATCACACAGGATCTCAAGTGGGAGCTAAACATCAGCTCCCTCATCAAAAAAGCTCAGCAGAGGATGTATTTCCTGAGGCAATTGAAGAAGTTCAACCTGCCAAGGACTATGATGGTGAACTTCTACACCTCCATCATTGAGTCCATCCTCACCTCCTCCATCACCATCTGGTACGCTGCTGCCACGGAGAGGGACAATAACAGACTGCAGCGTATCATCCACTCTGCTGAGAAGGTGATTGGCTGCAATCTTCCGTCCCTCCAGGACCTGTACACCTCAAGGACTCTGAGGCGTGCAGGGAAGATTGTAGCTGACTCCTCCCACCCTGGACACAAACTCTTTGTGACACTCCCCTCTGGCAGGAGGCTGCGGTCCTTCAGGACCAAAACCTCTCGCCACAAAAATAGCTTCTTCCCATCTGCTATTAGCCTCATCAACAAGGCTAGAGAGCCCCACTGTTGCTGATCAATTGCACCAATCACCAGAAAAAATTCCTTGTATGTGAAAACATACTTGGCAATAAAACTGATTCTGATTCTGATTTGGCATTTTATGCTGTTAATTCAAATCAATCAATAAACAATTTAAATGATGATCCTAGCTGCTCCTGTGTCCATCCATGCCAGAGTCAACAGCCTAACGATTTTAACTCATACCTTTCACTTCATCTTTGAAATGTACAAGTGGGGATCAGCTGCAGATTAAACCTACAGGTAAAATTGGTGTTTTGAATATGATTGGGACACAGATCCAGACTAGCAATGACCATGAATAGTTGTGTTTACAGAGTGGGGACAACAGTACTGGCCCTGCTAATGTACCTCCACAGCATAGCAGAAGTCAGCACCAGCGGTGATGGCCATCATGGACAGTAGACCTGTTCCTGTGCCAATGTCCAGGATGATGACCCTCTCGCCACGAGCCTTTACTCTGGCCACAGCCGCTCGGATCCCCTGGTAGTACTTCTCATTCTGGAAGTGAGAATGGATGACAGGTGTGTTATGGGAGTGCTTGGTGGTTGTTCTGTGAACAACTACTTGTTCACATTTAATAAGTAAAATGTGGTGCTGATGAGACAGATCCTACTGAACAGGCTAACAATGTGTTATTTATCTAGTCATTGCTATCAGAAGTTTGTTTTGAACTATTAAGTTTCTGATTCTATGGTAGAGTTTTCTTACACCTCAGGCAAAAAGCACAGTGGACAAATTTCCATCACGTGTAGATTTTTGATGCCCACTAAAAACATGGAGAAATACTTGTGTTCATGCAGCTGTCACATGTACATCCCAACCAAGGACAGACTGTACAAACCTTACTACTGGAACAACATAAATACTCCTCAGCCATGTTCTCGAACACTCACCCTGTCATGATCATGCAGCATATCAGCATAACAGGACCTGAAAGAGAAACACACTAATCTCAGATGTGATTAACAGGACAACAGATTCAGAATCCATTGGTGTTCGTTAATGAAACAGCCATGTAAGAGAATGACAAAACACCAAACTCAAGTCAGGGCTCCTCAGCCCTTGTGTGCTCTGGTGAATTGTTGCCACGAAGTTAACAGTGCACCACAACACACACCATAGAAACAGAACTGAATTATGAAGGCAGGTGTGTTGCATACGACAACCTCTTTTTTAAGATGCTGTGGGCACATGCGATGTAAACACAGCAAAAAGCAGCCATGATTCACACAATGAATAATAAACACGAAGCAGATTATAAACAGCAGAAGCAGAAAAAACACTGCGTTGTCACTGTAGTCCCTGTAAAAAAACCCGAATGTGTACAGATGAGAGTAATAGTATATAATATTAGCATATATCATAGAGAAATATAATAGTGAAATAGTATATATAATAACAGTATAATACAAATAATAATATAGTATATAATAACAACAGTGCTAGTGTAATACAGTAATGATAATTGATGTGATGATATGTTATCGTGTATATACACACACACACACACACACACACACACACATATATATATATATATATATATATATATGGTGTAATTTAACTGTGGTTTTCAGGTGTGAGCTGGACTACAAAGTATTGATTCATATATGGCATATAAATAATGCCGGTCAACACTGACTGCATGTTACTGCAGAGCTGCCATGCATTGGGAACACAGTGACACCACTACTACACAAACATGCAAGTGTGGAGCTTATCGTCCTCAAAGGCAGACAGAAAACCACCCTCCGTATCGAAATAAAGCTGGTTTACATGTTTGGGGGGGGGCTAAGCTATATTCCTGCTTTCAGCGCGCACGATAGCGCTTAAAAACTCAATTATCTGACATACATAAAAAAACACATACATTTTATGTTTTCAGAGTGATCATCTAATGAATTTCAGTGTTTCATGAACTGCTTCATTTCCAGGGACAACATGACAATGTGAGCAGGCTCTCCCCATGCGGCTGCGGCGGCGCCGGCTCTCCGCTACCTGGCTATCTCCTGGTGGTAGTCGTACTCGTCGCTCTCCTCCACCCAGTCTAAAGATCCAGTGGTCGGGTTGGCTCTTCCGCAGAAGGTTTTCATCTCTGCCACGGCTGCTGTAACACTCCGCGAAGCTGTGCGGCCAAAGGCGTTGTTTTCCGAAATATTCCTCACAAGCCTAAAGGTAGACTGGGTTACTGAACAAGCATTGCCTCAGCGGAAGCGGCCATCTTTCCCAGAGACGTCACACACCCCTCGGGTCACGTGTTTCCGCCTGCTCCTGTGGAGCGGTACAGAAGCTGTGGTCCGGAGGTATGAGTTTTCATATGTTCAATATTACTTTCAAAGAGAAATGGTTAACTAATTTGATGGAGAAAATAGACAACATTTAGAAATACGTTCCCTGAACATGTTTTAGTTTGATAGGTGGAATTAATTTTCTTCTTAAATGTGAGTGTAAAATTGATACTTTAGCTGTAAAGCTGTGTCATTTCCAGAAAACAGGCGCTGCTGGCCTGGAAACTCATTTACAGACATCCCTTTCCCCCAAACTGATTACCACATTTGGAGTAACAAGAACGTTCTATAGAAAAATAAATCTCTATATTATGGGAAGTGGGTTGACAATTGCATTGTATTGGTTAGACAACTTATGATTGGTGGAGCACAGACCAGCTGTTCATTACCTTTCTGGATATTATGATTACAAAATACTTTTCATTGTAATCACTTGCAATTGATAAATCACTGGTTAATCTCTTTGAATGCGAGTTGTTGTCAAAGACATAACTTTTAAAGGGTTTCTCTTGCTTGATGGTGATGTAGAACCAGTTTCATAATTAATTAATGAGGAAACATGCACATCCACACCACTGTTAAATGAGAAAAAGAGTGCCAAGGGTTGAGTCTAAATCAGGAACAAGGCATGAGACAATCCAAGAGCCAAGTGTGGGAAATTCTTTTGAGTTGAAGAACACACGATGACCAGGAGTTCAGCTTTCTCATTTCCCAGCATTCCTCTGTGTGCTGGTGCCCGCATGAATGTTGTGTAGTTCCTCTGATTGACTAAGTGAACAATAGTTTATGTACTCGGTCTGGTGATTTCTGGCTGATCCTGTTTTAATGCTTGACAGTGTTGACACTGGGTCACCTTGCTATCATATCTTCTGTCCACTCTAACGCTAGCAGCTCAACAGCATACATTAAGATAATGTGGCGTTCTCCCACTGACCCCACTGTCCCTGTTGCCTCTGTTGGCGGATCAATGTCAGCTGAAATTGGCTCCAGCCCCCCTGTGACCCCAAAAGGATAAGTGGTATAGCTCATGGATGGATGGATGTATAATGGATGGATGGATGTATAGTGCCAATGGCCCCTTCTTGATGCACATGGTAGTCACACATTGGCATTAAGGTATTAAACACTAGTGTCAGATATTGCATAGATCTTTCGCCTTGCCAGTATTCACATCTATCCTTGTGTGTCTGCCATCATTAATACAAACGAGGTGTTTCCCGTCCAGCTTATTATGTGCATTAAAATGTTCTCACCACACAGCGCTTCTTTAAGGTTAATTGTACCCAATAACTTCACTGTAACTGCAATAGTATAAAATGTCAATATACATGCTGTTGACACTCTGTTAGTCTAAAAATGTGAAAAGGACAGTTTAAAAAAATATATTTATATTAGATTCATGTTGGAATTATATGTAATAACAAATGATGATGATGATGATGATGATGATGATGATAATAATAAATGATGAAAGTTTACTTTACAAAACATTTACGTAAGCATTTATTTACCAGAGCAAGATGAGGTTGGCACTGAATCAGGACCAACAAAATACCCTTTGAAA
This sequence comes from Trachinotus anak, assembly GCF_046630095.1. Lineage (NCBI taxonomy): Eukaryota > Metazoa > Chordata > Actinopteri > Carangiformes > Carangidae > Trachinotus > Trachinotus anak. The sequence goes on along the minus strand of NW_027273853.1, from coordinate 2,271,739 downwards.
TACCAGTAAGAAACACAACTCAAAAGGAAATAGTCGAAAAAGTCCATAAATACAATAAATACATAAAAAAAAAATCATATTAAAAACACCCAATGTAAACAACACAAGATACATTTGGAGAAAATAAAAAATGCACAAAGACAGATGAATGAAAGGGGATTTTTAAGGGAGATTTTTAGGTGATGAATTAGCAGCATCAGTTCCTCAGGTAGGACAGGCCACAGTCTAGGAGTCCAAACTGAAAATATACCGTATGTTGTAACTCATACAGCCACCTTCATCTGTTACATACTGCAAAACAACTATCAGAACACTCTTGCACTTGTACATGATTCTATCGCATCAATGTTTATTTGTTTATTTTAAACCTGTCTGTCTGAATACTTTACAATTGGTCTGAGGCTGAACATGAAATGTACATTGCATCATATTCATAAACTGATGAGCCAATTCAAATTCAATTGTTAGTTTCAGTTTACTTCAGTGTGAAGTTATCGGAGGCTTTGAATTTACTTATTTTCAGTGATCATTTGCAGAACTCACGGGCCAAAGGGGTAAACGCTTCTTACTGTGACTCTGGTTAAGAGCTTCTCAACTGATGGTCAGGAGTCACAGGTGTCACAACTTCCTGAATAAAGATCTCTATGAGGCAATAGCATTTTACATGATGGCTAGGTGTAAAGAAATGGGTCTGTTCCCCCAAAACCTTCTTAATTATTTCTGGTGGAATTTAGCCTCACCGATAGCTTCAATATTCTGTATTGAAGTCCCAGGATAAACTTCTGTTGCAACCTGAAATACACTGGAGGTGAAACGTTTGTGGTGCTCAAAGCATTGGTCACAGTACTGTCAATGAAAACTGTTGACAGTAAACAACAAATTGACCCTTTAAAGTGACATTATATAGCCTTTGAAAGAAGAAATAACACAATCTGCCTCATAAAAATTAAAAGTTGAGTTCATAAACAATAAGATAAACCACTGCTCAGTTCAGTCCACTCAGAGGTTTTGCTGCTACAGCCACAGTTGGTCTGGCATAACTAGTAGCTTGTGATGGCTAATGTTAGCAAACTTGAGATGCAGTAGATATTGGTGTGAGTTTGGCCATTTTGACTCATTTACACATATTACATATATACATTTTTCACAATGATGACAATCTACAATAGGTGATGGAATCGGAAAGCATCTACAACCGCCCACAATATGTGTGTCTTCAGAAAACAATGAAGCATTGAGAAGAGAAAAAACACAGCTACTCTTGCTGTCTAAAGTTGCTTACTGCAGCTTTAAATTTCACAAATAGCTGAGACATGTGACAACAACTTTTAAAGGCATTAAAACCACCCTTGTTACCAAATCAGTTACAGTAGCTCATAGATTTAGAGGAGCTTGTTGGATGATCCATCTGAGAATCAGATCCACCTTGATTTTAATGTGAAAACCTGGGCACAGGCCAAAGTTGTAGTTCTTGCAGTCATGCACACTTGGCGGTGGGCAGACAGAAGGCCATGGTGGTTGGAGGCACCAGGATATCAATGAAGATGGGCCGATATCCTGCTGGCAAAGGAGGGGCGCTCTGCTCCAGCAAGTCCAACACAGCCCCTCTGATGTCCTTCGAGACATCACCACGGATGTCCAGCAATACAGACACATGCTCTTCACTGAGGGACGAGAAAAACGTGAAGGTATAATTAATTTTATCAACAAAGTCTTTGTACTTAATTATTGTAATTACTTTATGGATATTCTTTTACTTTTTGATTGGTAGATACCCAATTCTGACATAAAATAACATTCCCATGACTTAAACCGAACACTGTTAGTGTTAGCTCTTTTGCAAACAAGGATCTGGTTTGACATTAACGGATAGTGGACTAATATTAAACAACTACAAAACAAGATGGGCAGACTGAAAAGCATGAGGCAGTTGGGGGAGAGCAGGTGACCTCAGATTACCTGATATCAGGGTATTTGGCTGCAAGTCCTGACACTTCCAGAGTGAGCATGCTGGGGTCTTTGAGTCGGATGAAGTCAGCCAGGACGGGTAGTAAGGCTAAAGGGTTCACTTCAGGTACTGACCCATCACCCTCCTACAGGGACACAAAGTTACACACCTGATTATGGGCTTGTGATAGCTGATACAAACACCAATACTTTGACTGTAATTGCGATTGGCTACTGGAGATGTTTTACATTTACATTTACTCATTTGGCAGATGCCTTTATCCAAATTAAATATTTAACTTCACTTTGTCATTCTCACAAATCAGTGTTAAACCTACTTTGCTCAATATCATGATGTACAATATTATTGAATATCAGCCCAAGCCTACCTACATCTACATTACGAAAACTATCTCAAATATAAGTGGATAGTAATGTGGAATAAAGTCATAAGTTTCCTATAGAATCAATTAGTTTCAGGTCTTCCTACATGTAATATTGATCCCCATACAAAAAATGTAACATATTCTACATGTTTATGTATGATCTTATTAATTTCTTATTCATTTTAATCATATATGTCCATCTTTTATATTTACATATATAATAACATATATTGACAGACTTTGGGATGGAGAAATGTTCATGTAAAATATGTTTATAAAAAAAAAACATACATAGATAAACATACAGTATATGTCAATGTATGAAAATGTTTCAATTTCTAACAGGTTCCATAGGTCATTTTTACATACATAGACTATGTATACAAATAGGTACATATATGATCTCATTTCATAACATATATTTCATATATGGAAATGCAATATATGTACATATATTGCATGTGTGTATAGGTTAGTTCAACAAAATAATTATTAATATAACATTAATGGTAAACATTTCTGCATCATGACAGTTCGAGTCAATCTAAGGTGATCACGATGATGTTTTATGTAAGTACTGCTCACCAGGCCGTGGAGGATTTCTCTGAACAGCTGGTCGTCCTGAACCATCTGCTGAGCAAGCTGCCTCCTCTCCTCGGCACTGCGACACACGAACCTCTTCTGCATCAGAGCCCTGACATACTCCACTACCATCAGCCACTGGGCCTCCTCCTGCAGACGCTGTAGGTACAAACAATAGACTCAGCAGGCATGTTGACCATCTATACAAGGTTTTACATATGCACCATACCACAGCAGGATAGACCTGTGTCAGACTGTTACTGTATGCAACAGTGTTGTTTTGTTGATATATTCATGACAACCATCATCTTGTCATTTTGTACATAGGTTGCTGTGAAGCATGCTCTGACACTATGCATCCCCAAAATACTGCACCAAAACATTAAAATAAAACTGGCATCAGTATTATCATCCTCTGATGGTGGATATGTCAAAACAGTTTGACTTAGTACATACACACATATATATGTGTTGTACATTCTTTGATCAGTGGTAAGTCACCACTTCTGTGTTTTTTTAACAAAGACACTTAGTAAATACTGACGCAGAACATTGTTGTCACTGCTCTAAACCAAATAATGATATCAACCTTCAAAAACTGTTTTCAGCTTAACCCTGATTCTTTTAATAAAGGAGCTTTCAGATTAACGTTGGTATGAGCAACGTTCATATACTCTCTGTCACAATCATTCTTAGGCCGTGCTGTAGCAAACATTTGTGTTTTTGGCAGACAAGAACAAGAAGTTGACAAAACTAGATATGTGATTGTTATAATGATATACAGGACATATTCTACACACATTTAGAATACATATCAAGCTGGTAAAGCAAATACAGCAGAGTATTTGTGAAGTGGCCTGAAGGTTCTTCCTCTCTTGTTTAATGCATTTTAACTGGGCTTTAATCTATTTTTTTTGTCACAAAATACTTCTGTTCCACTCACTGAGTTTTATCAAACATTCACTTCCTTCCTTCACTTCCTTCACTTCCTTCTTCTGAACAGTGTTACCCCAAAGAAACACAGTACAGTTAAACTACATTCTGCCCATTAGGGATAGAAACAGAGCAGAGCCGTGACCTGTCGGCAGGGTGGCCGGACACGGCCATATAGCTCCAGGTGACGCTCCAGGACGTGGCAGAGTTTGGGTGTGGGGTCTCCCTGGACCAGCCAGGGTCGGGTCAGCAGACCCGGGAGGAAAGGCTGAAGGTCCAGCAGCAGCTGATCCATCACCAGGCGACACGCCCGTCTCACCGCCCGGTCCAGAGCTGCCAGTGGGTTGGGAGGAGTCCGAGAAAACTGGCCTGCCGACCGGGACAACTGCTGCTGCTGCAGGCTCTCTGTAGACTTTCTGCATCATACACAACAGGACATTTAAACTGTGGCCTGTACCTGATTTTTATTCTTATTTCATTGTATTTTTTATCTGGGTTGTTCTTGAAATGAGGTAAGACAAAGAGCACTGCCTTGAGTGGACAGACCAGTAGAGCAAGAAACACATGAACTAGATGAGAACCTTGTTACCTGAGCAAAAACGTATATCTTTCTCTTTGAGTAGAGGGAGAGAGCAGGCTACTCAGAGTCTTTCACATCTGCATGGGGTGTATGGTGAGTGAAGACTGGAGACAACACTGTGAACTTTACCCTGTAGTTTTTAAGAAACCGTTTAACCAATACTCTGCCATAATCTTACTTGAGGATGATGCAGTTACTGATGGAGGCCAGCAAATAGTGGAGGTAGAACTTGTTTTTGTTGTTGCTCAGATCTCTGCGATGCTCTTTCCCAAATTCCACCAGAGCTTCCCGAAACCTGGAGGTGAATATGTGAACAAATGCTGCTAAATGAAAGATTAAACTGCCGGAAACAGCTGACAATTAAACAGGAGGCAGGTATGTAAAAGTAGTGACAAGCAAAACATGCATGAACACACACACACACACACACACACACACACACCTGTTCAAGAGGTTCTCCATCTCATACAGACCCATCTGTATAGTCTGATCTCGTAGGGATTCCCCAATCATCAGAGCCACCCGGGCGTTCTCCTCCAGCATCTGTCACAGTACCACAAACACAACACAAAATATAAAGCATGACCTGGCTCATCTCAGGCTTTAGGCTCTGTGGGGCTGAAAGTGGTTACAGACAGCTTTTTCAAATTCAAGCAGGCAAAGAAGCAATAAGCACATAATGTTGTTACAAACTGTGTCTTCAGGGAGTGGACAGGGATAAAGACCATTACTGTGATTACATGAAATTAGATGAGATGAATTTCACATCAGTTTCATGATGAGGTTCAGATGTAATAAGGCCACATTTCTGCCTGCAGTCCGCCTGTGTATGTGTACGTGGTTGTACTTTAATGGACTGTATAGCATGTTGTGTACCTGTGTGATGATAGTAGGCAGGCTGGTTTGGTAGAAACCTTCATGGTCTGTATCTGGTTCCTGGTCTCTCTGCCAGTCTTGCAGTTCCACCTGTAGAGCTTTGTGCATCCACTCTGATACACTCTTCTTTATCAGTAACAAGGAAACACACATTGAATGTACTTGAATGACACACTCGTTACAGGCTCCCAACACAGGCATCAACACACCCACAACACAAGGGCAGATATTCACCAACAAAATGTTGGATTTACATTTACATTTCCTTATCTAAAGCTTCAGTACAGTAGGAGACCTTTGCTATTTAATACAATATATGAGCTATGATGGGTGTCTAGCACAAAATGTGCAGTCACTGTAGATCCAGACTATGCAATGTCTTTTTTATTAAAGTTACATACTAAGGCCAAAACACAGGGACCCTGCGTTCACAGTTGAAATCTTGTGAAATCTTGACGAAAGGTTTGTGGTTACTGTTGACTCACCCGAACACTCTGCACATATTTGCTCTGTAGCTGCTCCAGTCCCTCATTGGAGATGAGAGGTCCCAGCTCCTCTTTCTCCATCTCAGTCACCAGCTCTGGATGACCCATCATGTCTGGGCTGCCAAAAAAATAAAAGTTAAACCTAAAAAAAACTACTTTATTAATCCCTAGGGAAATTCAAATTGTCCAGTAACTTATTCATGTAAGATCTGAGTCTGTGTCGTGACCCACAATATACACCAGCCACTTCATTAGGTACACCTTGCTGGTACCAGGTTGAACCCCTTCTGCCTTCAGAACTGCCTTAATTCTTCGTGGCACAGATTCAACAAGGTGCTGGAAACATTCCTCAGAGATCTTGCTCCATATTGACATGACAGCATCACACAGTTGCTGCAGATTTGTCGGCTGCACATCCATGATGTGAATCTCCTGTTCCACCACATCCCAAAGTTGCTCTACTGGACTGAGATCTGGTGACTGTGGAGGCCATTTGAGTACAGTGAACTCATTGTCATGTTGAAGAAACCAGTTTGAGATGATCTGAGCTTTGTGACATGGTGCGTTATCCTGCTGGAAGCAGCATCAGAAGATGGTTCACTGTGGTCATAAAGGGATGGACATGGTCAGCAACAATGCTCAGGTAGGCTGTGGCGTTTAAACGATGCTCAGTTGGTACTAAGGGACTCAAAGTGTGTCAAGAAAATATCCCCCACACCATTACACCACCACCAGCAGCCTGAACCGTTGATACAAGGCAGGATGGATCCATGCTTTTATGTTGTTGACACCAAATTCTGACCCTACATCTGAATGTCGCAGCAGAAATCGAGACTCATCAGACCAGGCAACGTTTTTCCAATCGTCTATTGTTGAGCCCTTGTGAACTGTGGCCTCAGTTTCCTGTTCTTAGCTGACAGGAGTGGCTCCTGGTGAGGTCTTCTGCTGCTGTAGCCCATCTGCTTCCATGTTCGACGTGTTGTGTGTTCAGAGATGCTCTTCTGCAGACCATGGTTGTAACAAGTGGTTATTTGAGTTACTGTTGCCTTCCTATCAGCTCGAAGCAGTCTGGTCATTCTCCTCTGACCTCTGACATCAACAAGACACTTTCTCCCAGAGAACTGCTGCTCACTGGGTATTTTCTCTTTCTCTGACCATTCTCTGTAAATCCTTGAGATTTTTGTGCGATATACACACACAGACACATATAGATAGATTATAGATTTAAAAGATTTAAAAATCTGTGGCACAAAACAAAAAATATGTTTTGTGCCACAGATTTTTTTTCCTTTCTATCCTGTGAAACACTGAAACTCAATTTAAAATAAAATAACAAGTACGCAACAGACATGCAGCTATGATCAATTTCCCCAGCGTTTCTGCCTCATTAGACATTAATTTGGGGAAAGAGAGACAGTGTGTATCAAAGGTAATCAGCTGCATCTGAAATGAAATGTGCAGTAAGAGTTTTATCAAACTTAATTTAAGGGAGGGATGGGCACTCAACCAAATTAGAAGTTGTTCATCTGTTTCGACTTGTTCAATCTCTAAAGTCATATCAAGCCAAAACTGACATTATTGTTAATGTATAATGTAGCTCCACATTACACAGACAGTTTTAAAGCACAAAGAAACACACTGACAGACAGACAAAGAATAAAATACAGACTGTGTACAGGTTGTTGACCTCACCTGTTGTAGATGTGCAGCACCCAGTTGAGCACAGCAAAGATTTCACCACTCTCCAGGTCCCAGCTGCTAACCTAGGCCACAAATATCCCTTTCATGTGTATAGTGAGATCCCCACCAGTTTCAAAATAAAAATTAAAAATATAATTAACTTTGTGCATATTTCATTTTTTATATGTAAACCATGATAATGTAGAGTGAAAAACACATAAGTTAAATTAACCATTAACTATTGAACTATTAATGAACTATTAGTCTCTGTAATTGTTTAGAGAGATTTGTAATCTACAAAGTAAGGAGAGTTTATTTCTCACGTCACTCACCTGTGCCAGGTGAGCTTGTAAACAGTGATGGCTGGCCCTCAGGTAGGCTCCTGTTAGCCGATAGTGTGGTGGGACACAGTGCTCCAGCAGGTGGCGCACAGTGCCCAGGTCTGCCATGGTAGCGTGCTGGAGAGCAGAGAGATGGCCTGCCAGTCCAGGACCACGCGTGTGCAGGTAGGAGACGCTGCGAAACCGCGCAGAGACTGCCTCCTCTAGTACCTGAAAGGCAGGAGATGTGAGAGAGGACAGAGCTCAAGACACAAGCAGACATTTAAAAGGAGCAACGTGGTGGAAGCTCAAGTGTTATGTATGAGCTAGTGCTGACCTGGAAGAAGCAAGCTCTCCAGCAGCGAGGTCGTCCAGGGGGTAGAGGCCTGCTGTTGCTCCCGGTCCCACCTCTCTCCTCCAGCAGAGCTTGGTCCAGGGCTTCCTCCCGCTCCACGATCCTCACCGCCGATACAAATGGTGTGGGGTTTTGTCGTGCCAGAGCCAGAGCACTGCTCACCACTGCCCACAGCTCCTTACCTGCAGTGACAGGGTGGAAGTTAAGGATGTGATATCAGACTCATCTGGGGGCTGATCTTTTTTAATTAATACTGCTGATACTCATATCACTCTGCCTCTGCTCTTAAACTGTAAATATAAATATTCAGTAGCCTAATGTTTTTTTTTTCTTTGATTTTTTTAAGTTTTAGTAGACAGATCCTGATGTTGAAAATGTGGTTTCCCACATCCCACCATTTCATTTGAACAAAGTGACTATGTGTAACAAGTCACGTGTCGCTTTTAGTTCCAAACCCAGATAATTGTTGCCCAATCCTGAAGTTTTCAGGATAAAGACAGACTCAGAGAAACTAAATCCTGCAAGGTTGGATGGTGGGTCCAGGTGGGCGGGGCTTAGGCCATGGCTGAGAGCAGTGACTGCTTCATTGTGACATCACAAAGTTCCAGAAGTCCTGATGGCTAGTTTAATTTTGATTTGAAGGTGAAGCTTTAATAAATATCATAAGAAATTATTTTGTTGTGATATCTAAATAAAAGCTACATTAGAGAGGCTTCAAGGAAAAATGTTCTCTCTAAACTGACCAACTGAGGACCAGTGTTATATGTGATGATCACATGGTATAATTTATCACAGACACAACAGTAATACAGTCATTTTTGATTCTTATTCCTCTGCTTTGTTTTCAGAAGAAGACCAGTGCTAATCCATTAAAGTTCTGTATAATTTCTGTCACACTCTGAACACTGCTATTTACTTACAAATGTGTCTTTCTTTTATTTAACCAAATTATTCAAACTTGTCAAATGTGTTAAATGTTGTCTTAACACAAACAGCTGAACACGAACCATATTAAATTACAGTCTAAACTGATCAACATTCAGATTTAAAGTGTCTGTGTCTGATCCAGAGATAATACTGGCTTCAATACTTGAAGCTATAGAAAAAGCTTGGTTCGTACAAAAGTGACTAATGACAGTTGAATTGAATGAGAGAGTAAACTTGCCCAGGGCGTCTACAAGCTGCCCAACACCAGAGAAATATTTGGACACCAGCTCCTGGTCTTCAGTGCTGAGTGCACTTCCTGTTGTCCCAGGAGCCCCATGGAGCTGCCAGAGGATGTCGTCCTGCCAGCGTTCCAGATCCATCAGCTGGGCATGGGCCTCCAGGAGCCGCCGGGATTCCACCAGACGCTCAGTCTCCAGCACCATGCTACGTACTGCAAAGGACAGGGAGGAGGGAGGCAGAACAACTTCCTCAAACTGTCAACTATTTATGCAACCTCTTGCTGCCACTTGAGGCTGAGAGGCAAAGAGGGAAGTTATCCATTTTAGTTTCCAGCAGAAAATGTTCTACATTACATCATAACTAGCTGTGGAAGCTGGAATATTTCTGAGAGGATGCAAGTCTAAATACTTTCTCTGGTTCTACACAGAACCAGAATAAGTGGGTAAAAGAAATCAGATGAGCAACACAGTGTTTCAGATACATAGGAGATGTAAATACACCTAAACACATTAGCACTTAGATGATGATTAGAAAATGTTGAAATTCAGATGCTTGTTAATGGGGAGACCAACATTTTTCATTTTTTGTTGAACATCTCTATGTCATTATCTTTGGTCATTATCGCTTATTCTGTGAGACAGTGACATACAGTGCATCCGGAAAGTATTCACAGCGCTTCACTATTTCACACATTTTGTTATGTTACAGCCTGATTCCAAAATGTATTTAATTCATTTTTTACCTCAACATTCTACACCCAATAATGACAAAGTGAAAAAAGGTTGCTTGAAACTTTTGCAAATATATTAAAAACAAAAATCTAACATGTACATAGGTATTCACAGCCTTTGCTCAATACTTTGTTGAAGCACCTTTGGCAGCAATTACAGCCTCAAGTCTTTTTGGGTATGATGCTACAAGCTTGGAACACCTATTTTTGGGCAGTTTCTCCCATTCTTCTTTGCAGAACCTCTCAAGCTCCATCAGGTTGGATGGGGAGCGTCGGTGCACAGCCATTTTCAGATCTCTCCAGAGATGTTCAATCGGGTTCAAGTCTGGGCTCTGGCTGGGCCACTCAAGGACATTCACAGAGTTGTCACTCCTTTGTTATCTTGGCTGTGTGCTCAGGGTCGTTGTCCTGTTGGAAGATGAACCTTCGCCCCAGTCCGAGGTCCAGAGCGCTCTGGAGCAGGTTATCTTCAAGGATGTCTCTGTACATTGCTGCGTTCATCTTTCCCTCGACCCTGACTAGTCTCCCAGTTCCTGCTGCTGAAAAACATCCCCACAGCCTGATGCTGCCACCACCATGCTTCACTGTAGGGCTGGTACTGGCCAGGTGGTGAGTGGTGCCCGGTTTCCTCCAGACATGACGCTTGGCATTCAGGCCAAAGAGTTCAATCTTTGTTTCATCAGACCAGAGAATTTTGTTTCTCATGGTCTGAGAGACCTTCAGATTCCTTTTGGCAAACTCCAGGTGGGCTGTCATGTGCCTTTTACTGAGGAGTGGCTTCTGTCTGACCACTCTACCATACAGGCCTGATTGGTGGAGTGCTGCAGAAATGGTTGTCGTTCTGGAAGGTTCTCCTCTCTCCACAGAGCAACGCTGGAGCACTGGCAGAGTGACCATCGGGTTCTTGGTCACCTCCCTGACTAAAGCCCTTCTGCCCCGATTGCTCAGATTGGCTAGGCAGCCAGCTCTAGGAAGAGTCCTGGTGGTTCCAAACTTCTTCCATTTACGGATGATGGAGGCCACTGTGCTCATTGGGACCTTCAGTGCTGCAGAAATTTTTCTGTACCCTTCCCCAGATCTGTGCCTCAATACAATCCTGTCTCTGAGGTCTACAGACAATTCCTTGGACTTCATGGCTTGGTTTGTGCTCTGACATGCACTGTCAACTATGGGACCTTATATAGACAGGTGTGTGCCTTTCCAAATCACGTCCAATCAACTCAATTTACCACTGGTGGACTCCAGTCAAGTTGTAGAAACATCTAAAGGATGATCAGTGGAAACAGGATGCACCTGAGCTCCATTTTGAGTGTCATGGCAAAGGCTGTGAATACTTCTGTACATGTGATGTTTTTGTTTTTTATTTTTAATATATTTGGAAAAGTTTCAAGCTAACTTTTTTCACTTTGTCATTATTGGGTATTGTGTGTAGAATGTTGAGGTAAAAAATGAATTTAATCCATTTTGGAATAAGGCTGTAACATAACAAAATGTGGAAAAAGTGAAGTGCTGTGAATACTTTCCGGATGCACTGTAGGAGACACTTACTTAGATTGCACAAATTCACAAACTTGTCACTTACCAGACTTGCATCAATAGTTTTGTGACAGAATATCAAAAATTAAACATTATAGATGTCACATTAACCGTGGGGCTGATGTATTGTATTGTATTATATTGCTAGTATAGTATGTTTAGAATCCTGTAAAATCATTCTCTCATGGTACAGTTGGATTAGGGCAAATGCAACTATGGTAAAATGGAAGGTGAACTACACCATTTAGCTCCTGATTACAACAGGACATAACTATTACAAACACAAATGTATTAATATTCTCATAAAAAGACTGAAAAGTTCAAAATGAAACTGATTCAGAGCAGCGTCTCACCAGAGTAAAGTCGTGGCAGGTTGCTGACAGCAGCAAGGAGCTGACAGTGGTTGACTGACAGTTCTCTTAGCCGTTCTAGAGACTTCACCCCCTCTGCGTTCTGATTTGATTCTAGTCCTGCTTTCTTCAAAGCATGTGACACGTCCCTCAGCTCCGCCCTGGCCTCCTGGAGCTGCTCCAGACCCCAGCCTACCCCCTCCAGGTATGACTGCACCATGGACTGGAGGGAAATGATTGATACCCAGAAAAACAGCAGTGCTGATTGAATCACTAGTCATTGCAGGGATTCAAGTGCATGTTTGCATTTATGAGAGCATTCAATAAACTGTGATCTCACTGTGTCATTGATTTGTCTTTATGCATGTCTGTGTGTGTCCCCATGTTGTCACCTTGAGTCTGGTGTGTATGGAAGCAGTCCTCTGACTCTCTCTCTTCCTGTACTGGCTCACTCGCTCCAGATGTTCAGGCTTACAGAAAACACCTGAAGCCCACTTCAAGGCAGCACCGCGGGCCAAACGCTCAGCCCGCTCCACCTCTGGCCAAACCTTAGCCACCACCGGCACCGTGTCTGTCAGCAGGAGAGGAGAAGCAGAGTCAGGGAAGTCAACTACTGGTTCATGTTACAGACAGATGTTTTGTCTAGAGAAACCACACTGATGACACAGATTTCATTTCACATCTCGTGGAGGTCGAGCTCCTGGAGACAAATATGAAACATTGTTTTTTGAGTTAAAATTCCAAACGTGTAGAGTTTTGTACATGATCATCTTTTAGAATTGTCTGACGTATATGTTTTTATTTGCCATGGTCATGTTGTCAATACTAAGCTGCCAAACCCTTTACAGTCACAGTCGTTCCACTGCTGATGGTTCTCTGAGATCAAGAAGTCATGTCTTTTTCTGAGTTATATTTATGCTAGGGGTCCTTTGTCTACACTCAGGCCTGCTGCTCAGCTAAATCTAGTGCACATTTAGGGTTTTGGATTTAGTTGGAAACCCGACTCACTCTGAGAACTTTCGCCAAATTCGCTTTTTCCAGTTTGTTGAAAAACAAATCTTTTATATCAATTATACAAAGCTGGAAAGGTAATGCAGCAGCATCCCACAGCACCTGATGTCGAGCAATCACACAGCTGATATACATGTTTGCTATTCAGTCATTTTAATGACAGTGCTCGCCTCCATGCGTTCAAATGTTCCACCAAAACAAGTTCCACTCTCAAAGTATTCTGCGGGGGTGCCGTCGCTGCATCCATGGTTCAGTGCCTATCATTTGAGTTCAGAAGGTTTCTGCCTTATATTGTAGGAGAGTTAAGTCTTGTGCCAGTATCGCCCTGCAGCATGTTTTTATATAACTGGGAGATGCCCTTCAGTAGCTTATAGTTATCATGAAGTAAACTCTTCATTTTAGATGGTTTAGGTTCTTGTCTCCTGTTAATAGAACCATGTGAATAAATGAGCAGATGGTAAACCAAGCCTCCCTTTCAAAGAGGTTGCTCACTTCTCTAATCTAATTGTGCCAAAATTGAAATGTATCATCATTAAAACAGAGAGAAAGAGGTTTCTCGACACTGGAGTGAAGGGAGAGACTGCTTGACTGTGGCCCATTACTCTACAATACGTTCGTGTGGGGTGTGCAAACTGTTTATAATACAAGTGTTCTTTGTGATTTTTATAAATGCAGGTGATCCAGTATACAGTATTATAATGTAAGGATGAGGTAAAGTGGAAGCAGGGTCATCCTCTTTCATCCAATACCTGAAAATAATTCAAATTATAAGCAGTATCAGTATTTTGTCATATAATTATACCTGATATTTCATATACTCAGGAGACCATTTAAGCCTAAAAGTTGTTTGCAGCTGTTCAGTGTCAAACTTAAATTGACCAGATAAAAAAAGATCAAGCAATATAAAAACTGCTGAATCTAAGAGTAAAGGATTTCTTAAATAAAGCGAAATGTCATCAGCATACAAAGAATCTCTGATCTTAATGCACTCTGGTCATGTGACCTAATTATAGCAGCGAAGAGTTTAATTCCAAGGGTGAATAATATTGAGACAGTAAACATACTAAACATGACAGACGTGAAATAATTCAATTCACCTGAGTCAAAGGCTTTTTCAGTGTCCATAGAGATGGTAACCACTGAATAACACTGAATGACCCTGACGAAATAAGAAGTTATAAATGTAACAACTTGTTATGTGGGACTTTAAAAATGTCTTTTTAACTAACAGTTAAAACCTGGCAGGTCAGGGTGAACTGCAACGAAAGCTTGTTCTGATGTGCTCTGCCTGGTGTATAGCCTGAATGACAAATAAAAAGTCTACCTATCTATAACTGATTCCCACTATACAGCTTACATTTTTGCAGTGATCTAATAATCAGCATTTAACAAATAGGTGGGCCTGTATGCAGCACATTGCACTGGGTCCCTGTCCTTCTTCAGCAGTAAAGTGATGGTAATGCAGTACAAGTTGTCTGTAAAGAAAGTTCCCTGTGAAATTCGATAGGGACACCATCAAACAGTGGTTACTTTCCACGTCTGAAGAACCACTAGCGCTGGTGGATGAATAATTTTTAAATTGAATGATTTTCAAAATCTTGAATTATACAACTGCCAGAAAAATCACCTGAACCTGGGACACAACCTTCCCAATGACAGAAGAGCTGGAAGAGGTCTGATTATCAGCCAAATGATCGTTATCTGTCTCTATAGCAGCTCTCTGCTGTCAAGAGTCATTATGTATTGGCTCACTTATTGTTTCTGATTTACCAGCTCAGGACAAGTACACCCTGATTTTGTTATGGCTCCCAGCTCTCACATGATTTCACTGCTCACTGTTGAACTACCAACAATGTCTCCCGTAAAAACAGAGATTTTTTAGCAGCAGTAATATTTGGTGTTTATGGAGTGGAATATGCTGTATAGTGGAGAGGATAGTTTCACAGCGGCTGGCCGGTCAGGTGAGCAGGATATCATCTCATCTCTGCAGAGCAGCCGTCAGAGCCACAAGACAAAGCTTCCATTTGAATTACACATCGTTATTGGTCTTAACTGAATAATGTGCCAGTTAGTGACTCAGCAGAGAATCGTGTGCTGTGCTGAGTCACCAGCACAAAGCGATTCCTGAAAGTTTAGGGAATGTGTTGGGTTCAGAATATCTACCAGTCACAGATAAGGCATTTAAGTCCAGATTCTGTTCTGAGGTCCTGATAAGTATAGTAATTCAGTAGTCTCTCTCTCTCTCTCTCTGTAGGTCTGTGGAAACCTCAGTTACACAAACAGGACTGTCTCTGTCTCAGGAGGTTATGGGACACTCTGCCTTCTCCTATCAAGCCTAAATCTGAAACATCATCATCAGCAACTCTGCAAAACAATGAACCACCGAGCTCACATTCAGGAGAGTGATGAGCGTCACGTAAGCAGAGGACAGCAGTCAGTCACCGATGACCACACTATCATTCTGCTGCAACGGAGGGTGGGTATGTAAAACAGCAGCAGACTCTTTGGTCATGATGGCACATGGTGCAGAATTACAGCTACTCTGATCATATTTCTTTAGCTTAGTTTATGCAAATATTCTGTGCCTGTAAAGCAGCACTTCACTAGTATTAACATGTCAGTTTACTAGTCATGGGAAACACAAAAGAAGATATCAGGCTGCATCATGGGAAGTGTAGGATCCATAGTTTTTGGAGCTTGACCCATACAAGTGGCCTTTTAATTAAAACCAAAGTCAGACCCAAACCCACAGTGAGGCATCATCCTTCTATCACCATGGTCCACATCTCTGGAGCAGCCTCCCTGAAGAGCTCGGGGCCGCAGAGCAAACTCAACACCTACCTTTGTAGCCTGGATTTTAATTGAATTTTATTTATCTCATCTGTCCATCTGTCTTATTGATTGGCTCACACTTTTCTTCATCCTTGTCAGTTCGGCAGTTGAGAGAGTCTCTGCACTGAGGTCAGTTTTTTGGTGCCAGTGTTGTGGAGCTTCCAGTCATGCCACATGATCTTCATCCACAGCTGGCAGTTTTCCCAGTTGTTAAGTAATTGTACATGTTGAAATTGTATTTTTTTTTTTTCCTCAGCAGCAAATCCTTAAAACCCCCAGAAATCTGAACACGACAACTGAGCAAACACCATCAGCTGATGAAGATCATGTGATATGATCGAAAGTGCTACAATAACTACTACCTAACTTTGTGGTGACAGTTGTTTCTGTTTAAAATTGCGTTTGGACCACCAGGGGACACTAAAACTCCATATTCAAGCTAAAGAACTTACAGCTTTTAAAAGTTCACTTCATTTTTGGTTTTACAAAAGCTTTTTCTGTAGCTCTGATCAGGGAGGAACCTTCATGACACCGACTTCCTGATGTTCAATATGGACTCAAAAGCCAGTGCTGCTCCACACATTAGACCATCATTCTCAACCTGACTCCTGAATGAAGGAGAGTGAAGAATTCATTCATTTCTCTTGTAGAGAAGCGACACACAGTCACACAGTCATACAGCCACAGCTTTGCTTTGTCTCTAGCAGCTCAGAGAGTTTAGAAGAATAAGTAGGTGTTAGCAAAACAGCAGTGCTGTCGACAGGCAAAGTGTGTGTGTGCGTCCAGTGTGTGTGTCCCATTACCTCCTGGTTTGTGACCACCATTCTTCTGATCTCCTGCTGACATTGAAGTTCACTTTTAAGCCGCCCATCCACTGGACGAGTCTCCTGTTCCCTGAGGGCCGGCACTGAGGGTGCCCGGGGCGCAACGCTGTCTGAGGAGGGTGAAGAAGATCAGATGAGACGCAGGATGAGAAAAAGGAGGAGGAGGAGGAGAAGAAAGGGTGGAGGAGAGAGGGCACAAATCCATTCTACTAACGGCTTTCCTCTTCTCCCTCACACACACTCTCTCACCCAGACACATCCTCTGTTGAGAGGCCAGCAGGAAAGGGAGGGAGCAGGGAGGGTGGAGGAGAGGGAAGAGAATAATGCTGGAGGGTGGGGAGGTGGGAGGGGGAGGGGGGAGAAAGGGGCAGGGAGAAGGAGGGTATCAGGAGATATGATGCATTCATGGGCCTGTTGAGAGGATGGTAAATACAACTAGACAATAACATTCACCTCGGCTTTCAGATTCAAATTTCTGCTGAGGGCTTCAACAAAACAATCCCAACTCAAGGTCCACTTTCTCTGAAGCTTGCAGTCTTTACAGCTGCTCAGCTTGAATGTCAATAGATCTATCTCCATGACAACCAAGCAAACTCCACCCTCTGATGAAGACTGTGTGATATGGTTGAAAGCTTGAGAATTTCCAAGATCAAGAAAGGACCTTCATGCTTTTTCACATCGGATCTTTTCTTTTTTTTCTTTTTTTTTTTATGGGAAGTGCGACATTATTTTCTTTTGTTGCTGAGTTAGATGAAGATTGATGCTCTAATATTTCTACGGTAAATGAGATCACTGGCAGCAGCAGTCAGCTGAGCCCAGCACAGGCACTGGAAACCTCACTGCTCACTAATTAACACCTTCTACCTCGTCTGTTTAATTTGTACAAAAACTTCAGTGTAAACACTAAATGTTTCACATAGTGCCACATGTTTTGATTAAATTGTTTTCATGTTGAAGTAATTATGATTTGTCCCACAGGACATTAAAAGCAGCGAGAGAGAGAGAGAGAGAGAGAGAGAGAGAGAGAGAGAGAGAGAGAGAGAGAGAGAGACTGGGTGAGGGGGGGGGGGGGGGGAGCAGGGGGTAAGTGGACCTTTTGGGAGCCTGATAGTTCCCTTGACTTGTAAAGGGAAACCAACGGAACAGTTACAGGAAGAAAGAATGTATAATGCAGAAGTCATTAGGCAACAACCCACCATAAAGATGGGAACACAAGGGAGCCAGGAACTAATGGAGTCCTCATCGTCTTCATGAGCACTCCACAGGGGCCCCTGGTGACTTCAGACACTCATCAGTGCTCGGCACCTACTCCACGGCCTCATCCTGCCCTGAGGCCTCCGCTCACTCGCTCACTTCTGCGTCACTGTGGGTAAATCAGTCATGACTCACACGCATCAATCATTGGCCTTCATTTGACAGCAGGTAGACAACCTTTGTGGCTCTGTGTTGTTCTGTTTTCCCCTGAGACAAAAGACTGTGTGATTGGCCGCCTCTGACCCGCTGCAGCTGCCGGCTCCCCCACCGCCCTGTTTACGCCTCCGAGCTTCCCGGAGCTGCTCAGAGCGCAGCGAGGATCACGCCAAGTGGCCCCGTAGCTGGAGCCCGTTCAGACCGGGGATCTGAGGAAACACAGCACCGTCATCTGTCACGCTCTCTCATGCAAGTCCAAAATCTGTGCGTGGGCGTGACGACTTAGTCTGAAAAACAAACTGAAGCTGAACAAGGGACAACAATAACGGACTTTTAGAGTGGTTGTGTAACTTGTGTTTTACTTTAAAAAAAAAAGCAAAACAAACCCTCAGTCATTGGCTCCTTCACCATATATCTCAGAATAATGATGCATGAAGAAGTGAGGACGATGTGCACCAATTCATACCGTCAGTGAACACAACACTGACATATAAGTTGATAAGGAAAACTTGTTCACATACTCATCCAACATGTATAAAGCAACATTAGCATGTTTGACTGCATTGATCTGAGGGGGAGAGTTTGTCATTATTTCAGTCATTTGGCCCATTGCTCTGACAAAATGTTGATCATAGCAGCTTCAAACACAAATAAAACCCAAGGTTTATGTGCATTATACATCTGAGGTGGGAAGGCTAAAATAAAACATGAATAAAATAAACACTCTGTTGTGTGGAAACAGAGCAAAGCGTGTTATTATGGGCAGGTCCCATATAAATTTACTGCATAACATCCACTGATCCACGATGTTTCCATCAGGACCATCCTCCCGTCAAAACGACTGTTTCTTAGTCATGCTAGCAAGGTCGCCCTCCTCGGTATCACCGCCACAGGAACAGCTTCCTCCAGGGTGGTGTAAGGAAGCGAGCAGACACTGACACACCAGGATGTTGTGCAGAGTGTATTCCTGTCAGGGTGGGGCCACATCGCCGAGGACAACAAGGCCGCTGACCTGCTCAGCCCCCGTCTCACTGCTCAGTCACTCCCCCTGCTGTACACCAACAATCACAGGCTGAAATCAGAGATGAAGTTCAGGATCCTGACAAATCACACTCAGGTTCTAACTTCTGTGACTCCTGACTGGCTGTCCATCCACCATTACATCCACCCAGCACTTAATCCAGACCAAAACATTTGTAAAGCTGTCACGGTGATATGAAATTCACTGGATGTCCCTGGTCTATAGACAATGTGCTGACTGTAGTACCACCAACATTTTCAACTGTGAACAAGATGCAACAGTCTGTTGAGAAGGAACTGCTCAGATTTTTAGATTTTGATTTTTCACATGGACAGATCTTAATAATTGTACAAGTTTCCATTTGCATTAACCTGATGTGCTGAACTTAAAATCTCTGCAATAAATCACAAAGCTGTGGAAGGTGACAAACCCACAGAAGCTCACTGCACTGTACCACTGCTCGGTGTACATGTGTAAGAATGCTGAAACAGCCAGTGTTGGTCCATTCAACAAAACTGTGTGTGTCCTGAAAGCAGAATGAAGTGCTTCCCTCCCCGTTGTTGTTGTCATCACCTTGAGCTCCATAATATCCAGCAGCACCTCCACCCAGAGGGGCTCTGGGACGAACAGGATGTCTAATTCTAGACCACTTCCTGTCTGACATTCCTGACCTGAGCTGCCTTCCTGCCAGACTCTCTCAGACTCTGTACGTATGGAACATCTATGGCTCAGCCACCTAAACCTTTACATTTTGTATGTGAATGTAAATATACACATGTACAGTACATTCATTTCAAATAACACTGTGTACTGACTTCAAGAAAAGAAAACTGAAAAGTGAAATCACAATATGTAACATTGAGGAGTAACTATACATTAGACATATTAACTTTTTTTATTTAAACTGTATTTGTAGCCATTTCATTCCATTTATTTTATTGGTACCTTACATTATGTGCATAGAATGAGAGTTCACATGAGTAAGATTTACAACAAAGTGACAGACTGATGGGCTGAAACACATGGAAAAGGACACTAGACAGAACGGACTACATTCATTGTAGCAGCATCACCGCAGGCCACTCCTTTACCCTGCCAGTTCTGTCATCGACTGGATTACATATATAATGTGGGTTTACATATGTAAATATACAGGTTTATATATGTGCAGTAGCTAAAATCATGTAGTAAGGAATAGGAGTGAACACTCCAGGGCACTGAGGAGGAAGTAAAACCCCCAAGACACCAGTGCCACATTGTGCTGAAAAGAGGAACAGATACAGACTCTAACCAGTGATTTCTTTAGTAAGACACAGAAACAGAACCTGTTGGATCAGTGGAACAAAAACCCACTGACTTCTACTTAGAATGGATTCAATTTGTCCCTGATCAAAAGACTTCACTTAACAGAGGCAGATACTGTCTAAACGTCTAAATGACTAAGAGAGGATCCCATTCCAACACCCCCAACATTCCTTCAATATTCTAATTATTCGTAGTGTTCCCGGCCATTTCAAACACATTCTCATCCTAGAGCCGTTTAGTAGAGTTAAAGATTTCCTTCTCCCTCAATATTTATTAGTGTCTCTATATAAATTTCTTTATCCTTCCAGTTTAAATGATACAAAAATAAAATATGAACCTAAACAGAGTAAATTATTTCAAAAAATGTGAGCTACAAGAAAAGTTTCACCTTAGCTACTCAAAGTGACCAAATAATAATGCCAGCAGAGGCTAAAGTAGCTGATTGCCACAGAAAGAAAAGTCAACATAAAACTTAATTTTCACAAAATCATGATAAAGAAAAACTAAAAATATTCAAATGGCAATTGTAACTTAGCAAATAAAAGTGAAAACCAACAGTTGGATTCAGATTAAAAGAAAGAAACACAGATATCACCCAAAGATCAATCAACATGAGAAACATTTGGCCTGGTTATGTGTTTATAATTTCATTTAGATCTGAGCCCTGATGTCAGCTCATCTACCAGACACATGGAGGCTGCTTCCAGGATGCCTTCATGATCCCAGACAACTGAAACTCTAAGGAACTGCAAATTAGAGTATGTATGTTGGTTTAGTGATGTAGTTACAGTATGCTCTCCCTCAAGTTCCCACTGCTCAGCGTGCTTGATTGCTGACTGACTGTTTGGGTCGCTGATGTTTGGTTCCATGTATGAAAGTCCAAAAGAGCTTGGCTGAGCTTCTCCATCCAGTCCAGTCGCTCCTGTTTGGTGTCAGCCGAAAACCAACACCTGAACAAGAAGGAAGAGCATCAGTCAGTTAGTTTACTGCGGCCGGAGGAACATTTCAACGATTAAAACTGTTTCTAAATTAATCTCAAGCCATGATGCCACTAGTGATGTCACAGCTGTCAAAAGTCAACACCCACTGTGACGTCAGTAGTTGGGTGCAGTCGACTATCATCATCCTCCAAGTTTACAAAAGTGTTAAATTTAATTTGGTTTACACGATAAATGAAAAGGCTTATTCTCTAATGGTCAAAATGTGCAACAGAGATGACCACAGGCTCTGGGTCTGGGACTCACACATGGAGTCTGAGTTGATTAGAGTCCATGAACACAAAAACAAATCCCTGCCAGGACATTTGGTGTATTTATCATCTTGCACTTCACAAACTCCCTAAGATCTAGGTTTACTCTAACTTACTTGGCCAAGGCTTCCTGGCTGTCGTCCTGCGGCTGCTGTGGGATGTTGCTCACCAGCTCAAAGGTGAAAGGTCGGGCACATGAGTCCCTCTTGACAAGCCTGACACACTGACTGGGAGAGCTGGACAGAGAGATGCTGCCCTCTGCCTCCTGGGAGGTTCAAACAGAAGACACCATCAAACCTGCTGAAAGCAACATTGTGACTAAGTCTGCATATCTGTCTGTTGGTCTAGTCTTACCTTGGTTTCTTTGTCATTTGGGTGGTTCCAGTAGTACATGCTGCATCCCTCCAGGACAAAGTATCGGCGATGCCACACCCCGTATCCACTGATCAACTCAAACATTGTCTGGGAACAGAAGCACAAAAAGTGAAAGAGTGAATTTAATGCAAAAAAAAAAAAAAAAAACACAGATTAAAACCGTTTTCTCACAGTGTTTTCTAAATGTCCATTTTGTCGTTTTTTTTTCTTTTTTCTTTACAAGAGTTCAAATTCCTTCTGGAATGTCGTGTAAATCTCATCCCATTTGCTTTAAATCCTAACATTTGAATACAGTAAGGCTCTAAACGGCTGGATGTGTGATGTAGCCAGAGAGTTGAGTAAAAAGAAAGAAACATTACTGACCAGGAAGCCTTGGTGCTGCACATTCGAGTGACTCTCACTGCTCAACTGCAGGTAGATGTTGCCCTCTAGAGGAGAGAGAAAAGGCACCTGCAGTCAAGGGAGGAGAGACAAACTGTTATGAGGAAGACAAAGAGAAGCAAGAAACAACAGTATATTTGAAGAATTTCATTCCAACATACTGTTCATTCAGTCATTAGAGGAAACAAATCAGATGTGGTCATAACTTTCCTTTCAGATACACTAAGTGTCATTAGTATCACTATGGGGAATAGAATCTTGGAGGAATAATCCTTGTATATATATATATATATATTTTTTTTTTCTCTCTCTCTCTCTCTCTCTCTGACACCGCTATTGTTGAATAGCATATTGTTGAATATGTTGAATGTTTGTACATTTTACTTGGAATGTGCATCAGAAAGTAAATGTCTCATAGTTTATTTTTTGGCCTTGTCATTTCACAACTGTACTGACTTGTGGAGGCTAAATAAGAGCACAATGGATTTTTGAGATCAGATGGGAAAGAGCTGGAACTGAAAAAAGAAATTCATTCACCACGAACAAACCAATCGAGACTGAGGCAGTGGTTTACTGGTTTGATTGAAACCATGAGTCAGAGATTTTTTTTTGTGAAGCAGCAGAGGGAAATGTGAGAAGTGAAGGGGTGACAGCACTGAGAAAAGAGTGACACCTTTTCCTGAAATTCATCTCCCAGCAGCCTCCTGATTTTTCCTTCAAGTTTCATCTGAGTGGAGGAAGCAAGACAGAGGGAGGGGAGAGAGACAGATATGTTACATCACCAGTGAGCCTACCCATGTGCAGAAAGTTGTAACAGAACAAAAAAAGGACCAAGGGAATACACAGTGGTGCCTGTAGTGCCGTGCCGGTTTCTTCAGTGGTGGGGGTCAGAAATACAATACGATGCGGTGACAGTGGATGTGGGCCGTGCTTTTCCCCACTGAATGTTATCACTCAATTAACAGTTTCCACATAGTATTCTGCACTTAAAAGAACATCTGCAAAACTGTGTTCATGACATTTAACAATCCAAAACTGCTGTTTTGAAGCCCCAGGTTTGTAATTTGCCTGTCGCCATCTTGGTTTTTTTGAAACCAGGAGAAACCATATTTTGACGAGAGGGTGGAGCTGAGGAGGAGTGAGGGGTGGATCTGACCTGCTCTGTCCTCTATCCTGATTGTCAGGTAGGTCAGTGCGTGTTGTACAGTCTGTCAATCACATGGTAGTCCCACCCTAATGCAGCCCCTGCTTTATGGTCTATTTTCCTTTAAATGGAGCATAATTTAATAAATGAACATCATGTTGTATTGAAGAAGACTTGAAACTAGAGACTGAGACCATAAACTCATCAGGAAAACCTTTACTGAGGTAATAAATCAAGTGAGAAGTAAATTTTCACATAGACTTCAATACAATCAGACTTCTTTTTACAACCAGTGGAGTCGCCCCCTGTGGGTCATTAGATAGATGCAGGTTTAATGCTCAACACATTGTTCAGACGCAATCTTTGGTGCCAGAGTAAGAAAACTGTGTATTCACTTTCAATTCTTGAAGATGCCAACAACAGTGTGAGCAGCTCTTCCCACCAATATCAGATAATCACCTTATCCAGAGGGAACTTGCTGTGTCCCAGTGAAGCCAAGGTGATCTTATGGGAGCCCACGAGACAGAAGTTACTGGAGCGACGAGTGTTGAGAGCAGGAAGACCAGCAGCTGATGGATGAAGAAGCACAGAATCAAACCTCAAAAACCATCATGGAAAAAAAAAAGCTCCGTCAGCAATAGATGACCAGTATAACCAGTGTTTGCCAGGTGTATTTGATACAAAGTAGAATTGCCTCTACATCAAAGTCACATTTTATTTTTGGCAGCCCAAGTTTTTTAAAAAATTTACTAGCAACCATTCTAGAGTTACCGAAGTGAGTAAAACAAGGGGAGAATATGGCTTCTTATTGACCAAAATATACTGAACTCACATGTCAGACTGTTGTTGGATCTCTGCTGAAAACAAAGACAAGGTTGAAGTAATGATTCTGTGCAGAATATTTTAAAAAAAAAACACACGACAATACTTGGGCATGAAATAAAAGCACTCACTGTGATGGTGTTCAGAAGCTTTCTTGGTGTGACCTGAATATGCCAAGATGTATATCAATTAGTTACACTGTCATTAATAAATACACACCTGGCTCATTATTTGTGAGAAATGCATCCACTTACCCGTGATTTGGTGGTGGTACGGTCCATGCTGGAGCTACTACCTGAGGCATTGGACTAGATAAAAACAGGCAAATCAAACAGTAATGGTGACGTGGTTTTAATAACCTTCTTCAACTGAGGAATAAAACATCATAGAAATTAAATGGACTAAAAAAAATAACCTGTGAAAAAAAAAAAAGTCATTATATCCACTTTGTATTTGCTTAGACTAACCTGCATTAGCTTGCCCCACTGGCTTGACAGGCAGTTTCATCTAAATGCTATGGCCTGTTCAGTGGTCCAACATTTATCTAGCTCCACTAGCTCTACAAATACTTACTAGTTATATCAGGAACTGTCACAACATCCTTTGACCGCAAAGACGTTCTTGATTCATCGTTAATTAATTAATTTTGACCTCAACTCAAATTTAACATCTGCCTGACATTACATTGACGCGCCGTGCCTGCTGAGTATGAATAACAATATTGAACTTGTAAATTTGAATTCACTCCAACTAGTTTACCCTTCTATTAATTTTATTTCAATTAATATGTAAGAAAGAACAGCAGTAGATCAAAATGTCAATGTTGTGTCTCACCAGACTGTACACTTCCACATCAATCTCAAAGGATGAGCGAATATCCTTCCTGAAATATGATGGAGACAAAACAAGCCAAGACTTAATCTACATTATAGATTTCCATTGATACAATCACACAGTCATTGATACAGTAGTATACAGTATACACAACTCTTTAATTTCCCAGAGCAGGTGAGCAAAATCATTTCAGAGCCTCTATATGAAATCACACAGAGTTTCCTTGTTTGGTCAAAGTTGTCTTGATGTGACTATTCATTAATTATTTAAAAATATACATTTGTCCATCAAATGGGAAAAAAAACAAAACAAAACAAAACAAAAAAAACAAACCACAGACCAAAGGAAAACTGCAGCTTACAGAATGACAGATGTAGGGAAGGAGATGGTGTCTCCATTCTGAGCGTCAGCGGCTGTGGCCAGTGGGGTGGCGATGATGTTGCAGGGCCCGTAGCGGATCAGGATGAAAAAGTAGTGACTTGGCCGACCTGAACAAGTACGTGAACAGTTCTTTCAGCCACTATGTTTGTGTTAATTAAGCCCTGAATTTTCAAACACAGGGTTTTATTGAAATCATACAAAACATCAATAATGTAATAACTGTGTGAGGCAAATAAAAATACAAAATAGCAGAAATGCTTTCTTGCTGTGCTACCTGTTCGGCTGTGTGAGGAGCAGACAAATTCAACCTTAAGAGGCAGCTGGATGTTTGTGATGCTGACAGTCCCTCTGCAGGGCTGCTGGGAAACATACTCCCCGTCCTTCCCTGCAGCATCTCCAGTCTCTGAGTTCCTCTCTTCCCTCAGTCTGGTCACCTCTGCCAGCAGGGCAGAGCGTTTCTCACCTGAAACAGACAAGCAAACCACGAGAATAAGAATGTAGCTGCTAACTCAACTGGCTAAAATTAAAGCCGCGAGCAGTTACATCAGCAGAAAGATGACCAAGACGAATCGCACACTTGTTTCATCAATACAATGTTTCTATTTCAATAACATGCTAATCATTCTGCCATTCACTACATGGCATCTGAGTTATAAACAAATATATGACAGGCCACGCCCACTCTCACAAGTCAATGTGTCACCTCAGATTTTAGTTCAAGGTTTCCACACACGTATACCAATGAACTTTCAAAACTTTTCTGTGATATTTTACCCCATTTCCATGACTTAATTTAAGTAGTTCAACATAGTTAGGCCCATATAATGATCATAGACTGCAGTAACGAGGCTCTCACTTCAATGTGCTAACAATATGACAGGCTGTGTAGTAAAAATGTAGCATGGTCTTTGGAATGGAATCACTTCAGTCGACAACAGTTCATTGGATGCGGCAATGGACTGGTTGAGCGTCAGCTGTTGTCTTGCATCTCTACCAATGCATGCCCTGCTTGTAGGAGCGGTAACATCATCTGGGCTGGCTACAGCAGGTGAGTAGTATGTGCCGATGCTGGCCGTCTGCTGAGCAGCCTTTTGGTTGTCTTGATGCTTTTTCCCATTAACGTGGGTAGCTGCTTCCCCAATGTTGCTAACGTCAAAAGTTTTGGTGCAGTACTTACATCCAGCGCGGCTAGTGTCTGCCTCTCTTTGAAACCTTAGATTTGTGGTTCGAAAGCCACACATTAAAAACACACCTGCCTGTCATTCTTGCAGATAACTATCCTGCCAGACCTTGCTAACTTTACTCACTCGTGAGACATTCCTGCCACCAACTAGCAGCATACTTGTGTATCATGTGACATCAGTGACGTGAAGTTCATGCAGCCTATGCAGCAGTGCTACATTTTAAATTAACACAAGGAATGTAATTCATAATGTGAGACATGTTTTGTAAATTCTATGAACATATTTTAAACTATATGCAAAAACAGTATCTCTCAAAACTTTTCCAAAACATTCAGTTACTGGAGCGACTTTTCCAAACCATTTCCAGGCCTGGAAAACTGTTTTTATAATTTCATAACTTTTCCAGGAATTTCATGACAGTGGGAATCCTGTTGGTTAGTACTTGCCCCTATAGCACTGCTAAACTGGTACATTTCTGTCCACTGGGTCTTGAGGTACATGTTTTTGTTATTTGTGGCACCCCCTATGTGTCAGGCTCAAAATGCTTTGATAGACCTACACTCAAAAAGATATGTAGCCAGATTTATGACTGCAGTCACTATATACATTGATGCTTGCATTTTCAATGTCATCAAGTCGTGGTCCCTGCCATCAACTTAATAACATATCAGCAAGCTTTCTGCAGCTTTTCATAAGCTTGGTCCAGTGATGATCTACAGAAAATTTCGTAGCAATTGGACTAAGAGTTCAGGAGATGTCAAAAGTGTGTTTTTCAAAAAATTCTAAATGGTAGAAAATCTTTAATGGCAGACTTTAATGGTCCAAGCTGGGATAGGAAATTTTCCCTTCAGATGATAACCCTGTGACAACACGTGTTATCATCAGACATTTTACAAGAAAAGATGTGCCTGGAGATTCTAAGTGTTAGCTCCACATGCTGCCACCTCCAGACAAAGTTTGCAGGTTGCCTAATTAACGTCATCAGGTTTCCCTGACATTGGGTTTAAATCCAAAATACTGTCAAGTAACTGCTTTTGCTTTTTGCTTTGATACCAAATCCTTTGCCATCGTCTTATTGGACTCTTCTCGTCACATGATACAACTCTGCTACTCTGTCAGGTGACTGTGCTCTGGTGGTGCAGGGAGCAGATATGTTCAGTCTGTAACTGTAGTGTCTAAGTATTGATAACTAGTTTCTTATAATTTGCACTATTGGGCGCCACCGTCTGGCTGATTGGCTCTTCTTTCTTGGGAAGCACATGCACATCATTTCCTGTTCATGTGCCAAGTTTCATGTTTCTTGCTCATTCCAGTTCACAGCAATTTGAGCTGATTTGACAGAATCATTATCTACACTCCTTGTTTATCATTAAATGTTAAAATGATATATTGCTCTACTTATATATCTATCTATATTTATCTGTTTATCATTAAACAAACAGATACGTGTAAGAGTATCTTATTATTAATACTGCTGTTATTCTGTATATATTGTTTTATCTGGATGTAAAATGTACCCAAATAGTAAAAGAAGCAACTGCTGCTAAGGCAGCTTTCTGTGAAAACAGAGTAATATGAACATGGCTTCCTACACAAAGGTGGGACCGTTCAAACAAAAAGGTTGACCTACAGGAGACCAGCAGCAGTTTTTCAGCCTCAGCCTCCTCAAGCGAGCCTCGTCCATGCTCCTCATCAGTACAGCAGCTCAGAGCGTGCAGAGTCTGGTTGATCACATTCTGCAGCTTCCCTGCTTCTTCATTAAGAGCCTGGAGAGACACAGAACAACACTTAGCATTATAGGCACTACAGTGTACTTTCATTTGACTAAATTAGTAAAGTTGATGTTTTGCAGTGGGAATTCACTCTGAATACTAACTGACCAACTCTGAAATTTTGTCTTCCTCCAATAATCATAAACTACTCACTGTGATTTTATCCTTAGTGTTGACAGAATGTTGAGGTTGTGACTTCTCCGGAGCTCGTCTCTGAACCCCCGGGGTGACACTCTGCATGGTGGGCAGCTTATTCTGCCTTTGTGTACGGTACGCATCAATACTGTCAATCACAGCAACAACCAACATCACATTATAGTTGCATATTATGCATCCATGTTACAGTGCAATATAAACTCATATTGAGGATTGTTAGTGACAGTCCAGCTGCCTCTGCTCATGCTGCCTTGTGCAGTGACACTGACTTGCCCACTCAGTGACAAACAGTTTACAATCCCCTACTTAAGAACTTCACTGGGTAGAATACACACACACGCACATACATGCACGTAATATATACAAATTACATAATATATTTTATATATTATGTAATTTGCCATTGGAGTGTTTCAGAATATATTAAACAAAGATTTGAGAAACACTTTGTAAATATGTTATGTTGATAGAGTTTAAAATCTTTAAAATCTTCTTAGAAATGCATGAGTGGAAGACAAAAGACATATTTTCAAACATAATCACAACCAAAAGTCACACCAAAAGGTTACACATTGGATCACAGCAGAGCAGTTATGAAGCATCTAAAAGTTCCACTTCACATATTCATAAGTGGTTTTGGTTACATTTCTATTTTTAACATTTGTTTAACCACGCTCTTTCAGTTATCCTCATAGTTTGTTCTAGAAATGGTTACTGGTTTCACGCTACAAATGCCAGACAGTTAGTATTACTGTTTAAATCGTATCACTATAAACTTCAATTCAGTTCCATTTCCGTGGTTAGTTACTGCAGTAAATTTAACTCACCTCAGGTTCTGTACGGCATCAACAAAGCAACAGTCTCCCACCAACTATAAATGCGATATTGCATTTTTATACCATTCCATCTCTGCTTTATTCACCAAGTCACCAGTGTGAAGATTTCAATAGTAAAATGAGTAGTCGGTCAAATTACATCACTTGATGATGGTGATTAAAAACTGGAAACTCAATCTGGGTTTACTCCAAAGTGAATTTGTATAAATGGCCTGTACCTGTACAGAGGAGCAGTATCAACAGGGGTGGTGGTGGTCTCTTCTGGACTCAGGAGCAGAGATGGAGGATTTGATTCCTGGCTTGCTGCTAGCCGCTGTTGGTGGAATATGTTTTATTAACACACAAATATTTTTACAACTTCTGAATTTATTAACTTTCCCAGTGGAACTAATGGCACTCATGTATCAGCAGCTCAAAGCTAATTCATCTTACCAGAGGAGTGACCACAGCCTCTACAGACTTGCTGAGAGGAGAGAGGATGCCGCTAGGAGGGAAAATAAGAAGCTCATCTCCATTGCTCTCATCACACTCTTCTTTAGTTTCTCCCTCTTCCTCACTCTTCTCCTTCTCTGACTCCGTGTCCATTTTATCTTTGTCCCTAGAGCAAGCCCCAATACCACTATCGCGGTCCTCAGCATCTTCATCATCCCCTCTCTCTTCCTCCATCCTTCCAGCATATTCCAGCACCTCCTCGAACATCTGATCAATTATTTCAGAGGTGTTGGTCTCATCATGAGAGCTGAGTTCAGCATCTAAGGAAATAAACATCAAAAAAGATATACAAAATCCCTTTCAGAAGCAAATAAGGACTAAGATATCTACAAAAGTTAAACGGCTGCTGCGGTTTAAAACCAATAATTAAAAATACAGAAAACCCACAGACAATGGTCAGGGTTTTCAGTTTTCCCAACACCTTCACCAGTGTGCTCCACCTCTCCTCAGGTGTCCTCAGGCAGCCCAGGTGCTCACACATACATCTTACCAGTCTCACCTGAGATACTTGTCTCTGCCCTGGACTCCACACACGTACTGGTCTCAGACAGGAATGAGTCATTGATTAACTCAGGTTCCAGGATAAAAGTGACCTTCTTGATACTCTCTCCTCCCTCTGCCTTGTGAGTTTCTTCTGTTAGCCCATCTATAACACCCTGCCTTTCATCTACTGCTTCATCTGTCTCCAACAGGCATTCTGATAACTGGACGTCTGCCAAACTCAGAGCCGGATCCTTTGTGTCAACGTCTACTGGTTCGACCTTATCCGGTGCTACATCTTCAGTGTTTCTTTGAAACGGTGTATATTCTGTCTGTGTTTCTTTCAGAGCCTGAGCTACATCTGCAAAAGGAGATGCCTCCATTTGTTTCATTCTTGTATTTGGGCCTGTTGTGTTTGACTCTAGATCCATGTTGTCTTCTTTTATATCAATTGTATGGATGTCCTTCGACTGTTGACATATATCATCCTTATGAGTACATCCTTCTGTATCTCTTTTGTCTTCTCTTAGAGTGAAAATATCATTCTCTCCTACCTCATTGCATTCTTCAATGGACTCTATGTTCACTTGGTCTCTATTTAAAGTAGTCTTGTCTTTCACAGAGTTCTCATCTGGTATAGGTTTCTCATCTTCCTGCAAATCAGAGGAACCAGCAATCTCACCAGAGACATTTCCCAAACAATGTTCACTGTCCTTGATGTCAGAGTGATGCTCTGTCTCTCTGCCCACTCTGGCTGATTCCAACTTCCCTTCTTCCTCTTTAGCACACACATATTGCTGCCGTCCCTCAGCTGTGATAGACTCTTCTTCTTTGCAAACCTTGTATTGAGGATATCTCCACAACCATAACTCCTCATCTGTTGAAGGCTCAACATCCTCTTCACTGTATGAAGAAGCATCAATCATTTCATCTTCTTCAAAAGAAAATGTACCTGACCTGCTCTCTTCAAAAACTTTGGAAACCTCCCCCGTTTCTTTCTCGTCTGAACAAGCTGATTCGAGCAGTGTCTGTTCATCACCTGACACATTCTGAGCCTCACCTAAAGATGTTTTGGAGAGACTCTGATCCTCACTAAAAGACAATTTCAATACAGTCTGGGTCTCTGGTTCTTGGGAGCCTCGCTGCTCTTCTTCATTTCCAAATAAAGCCTTGTGGTCTTTCTGCTTCATGAGTTCTTCACCCTGATGAGTATTTTGGTTCTTCCATTCCATTTGCAGCTGCCCTTCACTAGAGCTTTCAAGCTCTACAGATGCTGCATGGGCTTCAGAGTCACAAGGTGCCCTCTCACCTGTTGAAAGATTAGTCTCAGATCTTAACACTAGGTGCCTAGGCTCCATCCTTAATATACTTTAGAGCAGTTACTGAGTATTAATATCAAGACTGCAGAGTAAGATGGCTGCATTGGGTAATATGGCAAATTTGGACGGAATTTTTTAAATATGTGCCAACTCTTTTGTATTTGCTACTATTGATGCATTCCCACTTGCAGAAAACACCAGCCGTGTTTACATGCAGATGTCTTTTCATTCTGATTGAAATCATCCCGACTGTTTACATGGGATATCATTTAATATGACCTGGTGTTTACATGCGCCGACGCATTTAATGAAAATGCTGTGATGTGCACAAATGTGATGAATACGTCATGCTTTCATCTTCCTCAACAGTTATCTTATCTCCTCATCATCTAGGTGTTGACTCATGTTCAGTTCTTCAGAAGTTTGTATTTACAACAAACTGCAGAGAGGACCAGTTCAGCTTGGAGACTGCCATTTTTGGGGAGCGGAGGAATGCATGTCTCATATTATTGTAGAAGGGTTAGAAAATTTTAGTGACTAAGAACCTGTATTTAATGCAGATCAATCACACCTGGCTAACAATTTATCAGACAGATAGATACTTTATTTATCCCCAAGCTGAAATTCAAATATCCAGCAGCTCATTATAGAGACAAACATTCCTCCCATCATAATCACAAAAAAGACTAAATAATTAGAGTAATTAAATAACAATTAAAATAGAGATAAAAATAAAATAAAGTAAAAACATGATAATTGTTTAATGTCATCAATATTGATGCTGATTAAGAACCAATATAATGGATTGGTTCATCACTGGTTAGTAACAGATGTCTATGTTGGGCTTGACTGTAGTGTGTATATGGCCTCTGTGTGTCATGATGGATGGGCATCAATAATGACCTTGTTCATCAATTCAGGACATTCCTACATTTAACAAATTCAACCAAGCTGAAGTCTGAACTAGTTAAAAGAAAATACATGCAGTCCATTTTATTACGAATACATAATGCCAATAGTCTCACCTGTTGTATTTACAAGTGGCTTCTCTTCACCAGATGTAGAAACTTCAGTGAAGCTGCCATCTTTCATCTCAGCATCATCAATCTGAAAGAAACAATATCAGCACTGGGATTTCAGAATAAAAGCAGGGAAGCAGAGCTGTTGATCACATAAAATAACAATAAACGCAAATAAACGAGTAAATATTAGGGCTGTCAAAACACTGAATAAATTTCAATAGTCAATCGCATGTTTTATCACATGATTAAAATTCTATTATCTCAGAACTGTTTTCTCTTGCTTGACAACACATAACCGTCAGTCTGTCTGAACTAGAATCTAACGTTAGCATGTCTGATGTGTAATTATGAAGATGTCTGATCATTTATTTATCCATAGACGAGCTCTGGGTAAGTTATTTTCCAACTCATTCGATCTCCAACAATGATTCAGGCGTTGGATATAAACACTTTAGGTCTCCTGACACGCCCCTTTATGCAGACCGGAACTGCCCCCTTTTGCTCTCATAGACATGACTTGTCATGAAGTATGTTGCTCCGCCATGTAAAATCTTTGTAGGATGTCTCTATAGCAGCTTGACAACAAGTAAGGGTGCAGCAAAGGCTCAAAATAGTAGCAGCCAAAGATTCTAGAAAATAGCACTCTAGAACCTTTGGTAAAAGCAGCAGTGACGGTGTAAAATAAAGAATCTTTGGCAGCACATGATTAACATGATTTAAAAAAAACAAAAAAAAAACCCCAAAAACAACAACAACAACAAAACAAAACCAAAAAAACACGTTATGCTCGGAGTTTAATGCCTTAATGCTGACAGCCCTAGTAAATATATAAACAGTGGTGATTGTTATTTAATGTGAAGGCCACCGTCATTACGCAGAAGTACCATAAAGGTAACTCAAATCACAAAAGCAAAAAAAACAGGATGCATTGATACAGTCCAGTCTGTAAGACATTTCCACAGTCCCAGTTTTAATTTGAGAAGGTTTACATCAATATAAAAAGAACTGTGTGGGAGATATAGTCATATATATATATATTTATATATAACATTGTGCCCAAACTGCAAGGCTTCAGAAGGCTTAAATGTTCATCATTTTAAAGTTTGTACACGAGACTCAGAGTTGACTGACAGTTGAGAGATGTAATTTAGATTGAGGAGCATTGGTCTCAGTTAAGCGGTGACTGTGTAGTGACAGTGATAGTTGTGAGGCTCAAAAACCGAAAAAAAAAAAATTACATTAAAAAAATAAACAGATAAACTGAAAAGATAGGTGGTTTACCAAAAACAGCAAAGGCACACAGGGGAAAACTAGAAAATGGAAACCCATTTGGTAGACTGCATGGTGTGGAATGCATGGTGAAGAAAACCCCTTTATGACTGCACAACAAGTCAAGAATACTCTCCCTCATGTAAGCAGATATTTTCCTTGTCACTGATCAAGAGATTATGATCATAACCTCAGAGGTTTCACCACATGATGTAAACCCCTGAAACAGACAGGCCAGGTTGCTGATCTGGAACAAAGTGTCCTCCCCTGCTGGCCTGCGCTTACATTGTAGTTTAACAATAAACAGCAACACTTATCAAAAGTTATTAGGACCCATCCAGTTTTACTCCACAACACATTGTTAATGTAGTTTAATGTAAAAAAGTTTACTTTGTTCTGAGGCTAGTTTCTCCACCAATGAGGTTACCTTGGTGGGTTCATTCTGGTTGGACAACGCTGGGCATTGTGTGTGAATAGATGTCAATAAATATATTCCAGTTTGTGTTGCCGTGAAGTGTCAGTTTATTTCAGTGTAATACCTTCTGATATTCAGTCTGACCACTGAGGTGGGTAATATGTTTGTAATATGTAATATGTCTGGGTGGGGGGTTGGTTACAGGGTGTGGACTGGCCTTCTAGAGGAAACACTGAACTGGCACACTGGTGTTTACTGACAGGAGCAGCAGGATGAATGCAGAGGTCAACGGGAGAACCCTGTGCTCAGATTCAGCCAAGTGCATCAAAACTCACTGAACGACATTTCATTATTCAGCAGGACAATGATTCTGAACAGCTGCCAAAGCAACTAAAGAGCGTTTCAGGGTGAAAAGCTGGACTGGACTTTGACTGGCTCAGTCAGTCACTTGATCTTAATCCTGAAGACCAGACTAAAGAAAGAGAGCATCTAGTGATGTCGAAGACCTCATCGTCAACAAAAGGATTTTCCACAAAATATTAAATATCATGATTTCATGTGTATCTGTCCAGTTTCTTAACCTCTAAATTTTGGGCACTGTAGAAAGGTATCTCCCACACAGATGTTGATGAAATGTCCAACTGTCCAAGAACTTATGGTCTGGACTGTATACTATACACCACAGGGATGTTAGCGAGGATAATGACCATGAAACTTAATGAAAACAAAATCAAAATACAAAAAACAAATAAACATTCAGCTTCATGACCCCACCCTGACATAAGGAATAAGAATAAGACAAATTCATGTTCACCACTGTTCATGCCCACTTCCCCAAAACCTCACCACAGACATAAAAAGATGCACCATGAAGTGACTTCCTCTGACGACTGGAGCATGTAACATGAGGAAATTCTGCCTACAACAGTGCATCAGTAGTTGCCCTCCTCCCCAGTCCAGTTTAATTCTTATCAATGCCCAAGTCAAAATAACACAGTGAACTGGCTTTTAAACCTTGCCCATGTGCACAAAGTGACCAGACAGTACAAAGTGTTTTTTTTTTTGTTTTAAATCACTGACTCACATCCCTGGGCTCCATGGGGGGCCAATGAAATCTCCCTCTAGATCTAGGGATCCAGGAGGAGGAAGATGAAGGGCCAGGGGGAGTCCTTCCCTGCTAATGTTTACACAAGCAGGTGTGTATTAAATCTAAAACAAACTGGAAAAGAGTCTGCTAAACATTAGACAAACAAAAATGACTTCCACGTAAACTAGTTAAAATATGACTTGTCATCTGCAGAGTAAGATTTCTTTTGGACGCACTATGTGCTGGCAAAAGAAATCCTTGACTGGAATCTAATACAGAAATTACATTAATCCAATTTTACACAAATGATTGTGAGAAAATCAAGTGAGTTTTTTATGTTCAATCGATGGTTTAGGAGCGAAGAAAACTAATCACATTACCATCAATGCATCTCAAAATTCTGTGTGACAAGACAAAACTGACAATGTTTGACAAAATATCAAAATACCACAATCACAAACCCACCTGAGCTAACAAGGGATCAGAGCTGCTCCTTTTTAGCCAGGCATTCTCACTGATTGGTTGGAACGGCAACTGGCTCAACTCCTGCTCCCGTTCCTGAACCAGGAAACCATGACAGATGTCAGAAACAACCTCTTTATGTAATTTAAATAATTTCATCATCTGAACGTGAACAGCAAAAATATAAAATCAATCCATTCATTGATTCTGAAAATCATACAAACAAAGGGCAATGTCACTGCTCGTAGCTTTATTTTAGAGAGATTTTAATGTTTGAAGATTTACAAACATCATTTAGCAGTACTGATATATCAGAAATACTTTATGGGTGTAAAACATTTATTTCACAATGCTTTTGAGTTTATTTACCCATCTGACTCTGAGTACTTGTGAACTACAAACATGCTAATCCTATTATTCTATATACTACTGGTGCATTTCACTTATAAAGCCATTCAGGCTACAGCCACACTTTTACTACCTTTACTCTTGCCGTCCACACTACTTAAGTTTGAGACCTTAATAACAGGGACTTTTGGAAACACTGCTGATCCCGCTTTAGTTTTAAATCTCTGGAGTTGCGTTTTAGTCTGGAGGGGCAGAAACGGGAGACCTCTGGAAACGAATACACCCATGTCACCTCCCTGATTGGGTGTCATTGGTCACGACTCCCAGTGGTGAATGCAGCATGGATAACAGGTGAAACCTGTTGCTGACCTTGTTGTCTTTGCTCGCAGCTGTTCTGCAATTAAATTCTGCTTTACAACAGTTTTTTGTTTGTACTATTTTCTTCAACTAACCAGCTGCAGAGTGACAATCTGCTTTCTGTTTACACTGGCGCACGCATGCCCAGTGTTTGTGAATGGTCCTGTGATATGTGTTTTCAAGTGTCCTAGTATGGACAGAGATTATTTCTGATACGGAGCCAAAACACTTGTCTGGCTGGAGATCGTTTTTGTTTTCAAATGAAAACGTATTAGTATGGACATAGCCTCAACCAACCTGGCGCATGCGAGAGGCCTGCTTGGAACTGGGTGTTGTAGTCCCCTGGAGTTTCTGATGAATGCCAGATACAAAGTTGGAGCAGGTTTGAGGGCAGAGGTTGACAGGGCCCGTTGCAGGGGCAGTCGTTACGGCCGGCACTTTAAACCGTTCCATTCGCTGATGGAATTCTTCCTCACCTGGTGGGACAAAAAGATATGATTTTCCAAACATAAATTTAGAAATAAATTTTTTGCCACATTATCCTGACGATGTTTTCTCTCCACAATGAAAAGGTCTGCTGATACTAAATTCTAATCTATTTATATTTTCCTGCATTTAAAGATGTATGGGTGTGTACTTCAAGGAGATTTGGATTAGTTAAGACAGCCCAGCTTAGGTAATAAGTGCTTCACAACAAAATTGTAAAATAAAACAACAATACAATAAAATTAAAAGAATAAGATACAAAAATGAGTAATAAAATAAAGTGGAACTTTATGGAAAATCAGGGTATGCTTTCCGATACAGGTATGTTTTTAGGAGAGACTCGGACAGTCTTATTTCCTCGGGGGGCTCCTTCCATAGTTTCGGGGACTCTGATGGCAAAGCCTAGACTCTAGAACTGACAGAACACTGGTGCCCAAGGATCTCAAATTGTGCATAGGATTATAAGGTTTTAGAAATTCAAAGATGTATGCTGGAGCCAGGCCATGACGAGCTTTAAAAGTAATCAATAAAATTTTTTAATAAATTCTAAAACATACGGGGAGCCAGTATATGGAAGGTAAAACAGGTGTGACTTGCAGGAAGCCTGTCATGCACTGTCTGAGACAACAAAATAGGCCACCTTCTAAACAGTCTCCTCCAATGTAACAGGGATCCCCTCTAGAAATGAGTAAAAGTAGTTTTAATTTCTGTCTTCTTTCATTGTTTTTGTAGTATAATTGTAAATTTCCTCTATCATTTTTTTAACTGACTCTTAAAATCTTGCCAAAGTATAGATATAACTGAACTCAGGTCACCATCATGTTAGTCTCCATAGCTAGGTCTCTACATAAGACACAGGGGTAAAAAGACTTAACCAGGAGATTACTAAAAGAATTTTCAAACACAAGATTCACTTGGGACAAGGGTGCATTGTGCTTCATGGACACATCCCTTTTCAAAACAGTATAGAGTCTACTAATTCTTTTTTGGCTTTTCTACAATTAATCATAGAATTTACATTAATTAGTGACAACTGACATGACCTGCCATTTTCATGTTAAACTACAGATGCAAACATACGTACTGGGTAAAAATGAGAAGCTACTGCCTGCAAGGGATCTAGGGAACTAGGTATGGTTGCAGTTAGGATTTTATTGATTCTACTATTCATCTGTGTGGTACAGTATATACGCTCAATAACATCTCCCTGAAAATAATAGAAAATCTAAATAAAGTTAATAACAGTCCCCACATTAAGCACTGGGTGAAGTTTACTGATCACTTGTGGTCAGCTCTAAGTTCGGGACTAATCAGACTGTGTCAGAGGACGTCAATAGATGAGGTGGTCCTTCAGTGTGGCCTAGGACACATTTGCATTCACACTGCTAAAAGAACATGGCCACCTCTGAATGTGGTCTGAGTGATCAGATCTGAAATGCGTCCTCAATGCGTCCTGGGTGCGTTCACACCTGAACTTGGAGCTGTTCACAGGTGATTGGATCAACTGAGACAGATGTTAATACCAGGACTGAACAGGGCCACAGACCTCATTCGGGGGTGGTCTGGAAGGGCTGCCTACTCAAACGATGTCCTCTGCCACACTGTCTTTAGTCCCAACACAGTTTCATAATGAACCAAAAACATTCTATGATTTCAAATGGATAAAACCTGATTGTACTGCAGAGCTGTGCACAATGATTCACTTAACCCCTCTTTGCCCTGCTCGGTCTCTCTCACTCACACAGACACTTACACACAAGCACATTGACAATGGACCCATCTGTTGATTGGCTAAAAACAGCATATGCAGCATATTTGCATATAAATCGGGAAGTGAGATCCAGTCACAAGTTGTCACTGGAGACCCATGTGGAGACGCATTTTAAAGCCAAAGTTGACCACTTATGATCAGATCACTGAACACACATTAAAGCCGGGTCTGAACAGGGCCACAGAATTCAGTCCCTATCAGTCATTCATCCTTTGTCCACCTCCTTCCTGCTGCTGATGTGGATTCACTGCTGGGCGGGTATTGCTTTTGGGAGGAAGGGCTTTTTTGGGAGTGGGGCTTCGGTTTCTTTAAGTACAGATAAAATGTTCCCAGTCCTTACGAAGTGAGAACTGGTTTAGAGATGGCATCCCCAGGACATTTCAGCACTGTGTCCAACTAATTTTTCATATCTGCATGATAAATTTCACCCATGTATACAAGTGAAATGATGACACTGTGCAGCCCTGTACCGACTTCCATCTACTTAAGTTTCCATGTCTGTAGATGTTGTTTTGAAATTTACAGATAGAAAAGTAGCACTCCATGCTTACCGAGGAGATGCTCTTTGAAGCCCTTGGCATGGATGACGGCTGATGGGCTGTCAGCACCAGGATCTGACAGGCACCTCTGGGCCAGTGGAGCTCCTCCAAAACACAAACAAACAAAATCCTGCTGTTACAAACTACAACATTTACCTAACATCCAAACTATCACATTGACTTGACACAGATTACTCAACTCCTGGACAATGGTTATTATCTCGTTTCCAGATAATCTGCCTTGTCATGACATGTCACCATCTGGAGAAGTACTACAAAACCCTACCAAAGTACCTTACAACACTCTTGTAAGTACACATACACTCGGTTACCAGTGCCAGCTGGCTAAGACTAATGCAATCTAATACAACAGCCCTGTAATAAATTCTACCTAAATGAACATTTTTGTTGAATCTGTTTCAGAGAGGGGTTGATGCCACATTATGGTCATTTTAAGGTTGTACTTTGTTGAGAGTCGTCTGGTGAATTGTTTTGGGTTATACCGTCAGCTGGTTCTCATATTTAGACAGCCTCTTTATGAAAAAAATGGGTGGACAAAAATGTTAGAATGGCTGCTTCAACAGTACAAGGTAGGATTACCCTCTCTTCGCTGGGTGAGCTGCTGGACTCGGGACCTTACTGAGGGAACCATCGGTGTGTCTGGCTTCGTCCCTAGCTCAACTAGGCATC
The DNA here is from genome assembly GCF_046630095.1 of Trachinotus anak. Classification (NCBI taxonomy): domain Eukaryota; kingdom Metazoa; phylum Chordata; class Actinopteri; order Carangiformes; family Carangidae; genus Trachinotus; species Trachinotus anak. Next base: position 2,231,538 of record NW_027273853.1, on the reverse strand, counting down.
CAGAGCTGGATGGTTTAGGGCTACGGTTCTCCTGACCAGCAGCATCCAGACGCCGCCTCTTCTGGCCATCATTCACCTCTGAGCCATAAGACAGAAAAATGATGAGGGACAAGACATAAGTCACAAATATAAACAACTGCAAATACTGTTGTGAATATGTGGACATTCTGTGTCTATAAAAATGTAAACATTGACAGTCTTGCTAATACAGACAAACAAACCTGATGGAGAGAAGACGTTGTCTTCAGAATCTGACAGAGGTGCTCTCTGTCTCTTCAGGTTGACATTGCCACCATTTTCCTCGCCAGCTTCCATGTTGAGCTGCAACTATTGCAACATTACAGGGTGGATATGTTATTTAAAGGTGTCAGCTCTCACTGTTATTGAACAGAAACCTACAAACACAACAGCAGCAGTTCAAACAAGAGTCAGTTTTCTACAGAATTAAGTCTACAAAAAACCTGCTTATGATTAATAAAGGTTCTCCTTGAAAAAAAAAAAATAGAGATTTATGGATACTGAAGGTCACGTACGTATAAAGCATGGGCCAAGTTATAGCCATGAAAGATATTTGGTTTAAAAAACAAAGCTTGCTCTTATGCACGTTTAAAAAATAGAAATGTATTAATAACCGTTTCAGCTGTATCGCAAACTTAATGAAACACGACAACGCCCCAGCGTTTCAGTTTCAGCTCAGGTCAATTTAAAATGAAATGCACCGTCGTTGCTATCTACGTTAGCAAGTCAGCTAAACCAACACATGAACAGAACCCATGTTAGTGAAATTTGATTACACTTCTTACTATTTTCGAGCACTGACAATCCGCCACTTAACAGCTACTTAAATGAGCTACATTAGCCAGTTTATGTTAGCATTAGCAACACTGCCCGACCAGCTCATTTCAAGCTAACTTGTCCAAAGTGGGCCAACAAAACATTAGGCTAGCTTAGGATGGCGAGCTAAACTTTAGCCGGAACAAACTGTCTTGAAGTGAGCAGAGCTTATGAAAAATGCAACGCAAGTCGTTCGTCTTCTTACCTGCAAAGAAGTCTGTATGAAAGTACAGTTGTAAATCAGGTCAACGCTAACTGACGGGGAGCAAGACGCAACCAGTCTTGTTGATTTACGCTTTCAATCTCCTCCTTCTCTAACTTCGAATTTCAGCGGGTCTTCTGACGTCAGCAGAGCAAACAAATGGAGTCCCGTAAATACTCTGGAATAGCACTGATCTGGAATCAGCCTAAACAGCAGGCCTGGCCTCGTCTGCGTACTGCAGAATTCCTGATCTGATTCCACGTCTGTACTTGCTGAGCAGCTAGTGAGGCCGTTTTACCGTAAGAAGCCGAGTAAAGGCGCGAAACAAGATTCCGCGACACTGCTGAGCTGGTCCAAATGCGTGTGTTACAGCGTGACACGGCTTCCACAGAGGCAACAACTACGAGTTATACGTTGAATAAAGTCTGTTTAACACATGAATGGTTTGTTTCATACACTGTTCGTGCTGAGGTTCATCTTCTCCCGACGTTAAAATGTGCGAAGCCTGTGAGGAGAAGGACCACCGTGGCAAAACCGGAACCTTAGGCCTACCTCTGTGATGAAGGCATCTTTCAAAAAAAAAAAAAAAGTGTCGTATATAGTATAGTATAGTATTTTCTCCCCTACTTGCTGATATGTATTAGCTATATGTTTATTTATCTAGTTTGTCTATAAAAGTCATACTGTATGTTCACTTTTGTGGCCCTTGTTTTTGCTGTTATGTATTAGTACACTGATGGCCTCTGGAAACTGACTCATATTCCTTGTATGGACAAACATACTTGGCCAATAATTATGATTCCAATATGTCAGAATCAGAAACAGTAAACAGGATGTTAAGTTGTTAAAATTAGCCACACAGTGACTCAGGCTGCTATCTAACATCTCTCACATGACATTAAGCTGCTGAAGCCTGTTTTTGATTATATTATGTGCACAGGTTTATAGCATGTTTCAGCACTGAGGTTCAACCGTGGGCCGGTTTTTCAGCACTGTTAAAGGGCCCAAAATTTTACAGGAACACTGTATGTTTTCCACATGTATAATTCTTTGATTTCTCTGTTTGTTTTAAGACAGTATTGGAGGTCAGATGTAATTTTAATATTAGTAAAGGAGGGCTGAGTTACATCATCTCATGTATTCATATTAGACCAAAAAAACACAGGCATGCAAATGTATGTTGTGTGTTGCACTATGATGTAATGGATATCCACATATGATAAACGATGGCCTGGCTCAGATATGGTTGAATGAAAGTACTGTTGTTGTTGAGTAATATGACCTTTGTGTAAACATTATTATTTATTGTAGATATGTAAATAAGCATGTAAACATTTTAATATATACTATGAAAGTGAAATCTTCAGCTTTTGTCAGGGGTCAAATACATTTGCTGGAGGGCCAGTTTTGGCCCTTGGGCTGCTTGAGTCCCCTGTACCCTGCAGTAATGGAATTTAGGCTAATGTTTGTTCACTCATACTCTAATCTTGTTTTACCGCGGCAACAGGTGGACTGGGCCAAAACCACAATGACCTTCCCCAGTTAATACTATTGACATTTTATTTTGTATAATGTAAACAGTGAGGTACTGGGCAATATGAATTTCCCCAAGTGACTAACAAAATATCTATCTATCTATCTATCTCTCTATCTATCTATCTATCTCTCTATCTATCTATCATGGTACCACAGTGACAGTTCCTTGAATATTTTGTCAAAGTCTGACATATCGTAGTTTAGCTGAAACACATGTAGTACAGTACATGCCCCATAAATGTACATTATCTTTAAAAGGGAAGTTATATATATCATATGTGTTATAGGTCTAAAGAAAAAGGGCTCATTGCATGACACTGGCAGCCTGTTAACGGTTATACAAATAAATTACAGATGATGATCATGAGGAAATTGATGGGGTTACATGATAATGATCTAAATAGGTCACAGCTGCATAGCTAAGCTGGGGTTTGAAAACAGCTGTGATAAGATCTTGTGAACATCTTGTTATCTCCATCAGTTTATGTGCACAAAACATATTTGCATAAGACGGGAAACTCCACTCGTGAAGTAGTAATGTCATTTACCCTGACAGAACCAGAAACCACTATGAGTTTGTGCTTGGCATTTTTTTTTTATTTTTTACTAAGACTCCTGTAATCATTCAATTTAAGGCCTTTTATAATTAAAAGAAAAATCAATTAATCCAAAACTTTTTGTACGCCTCGACCACCAATAGGTGGAAAATATTAGTTTTTTTGTTTTCTTTGTTTGTTTTTGGGGAATCAATCCTTAAATATGAACACTGTCCACACCTGGACACTCACTCTTACAAATATATCAACTGTCCAGACTTACAGTATATCATATGGTCAGTCCTCCAGGACTAAAGAAATCGCAAGCTAATATTAGTTGCATTCAAAAATCCACTAACCTCTATACTGGCTTTGGCAGTTTATGGTCTTTTATTTTGTACAGTATTTTTATGCTCTCTTATATTTGCTTTGGGGAAGTGTGATTACATGCATCAATCTATGAATAAAACACAATACAACAACAACAAATACAACAACCACTAAATACCAACCACAAGATAATGAAGACCTCGGCTACCTCGAGGCCCCTGGCATATCAGTTGATGTTGTGCTCTAGTGGTGACAAAATATCCATTGGACCTGAGTATTATCTAAATAAAATGTGCTTCTGTTCTTTATGTGTTCTCTGTCCTTTGTTGAAAACGGATGACCTTAAAAAAGATAATGAAAGATAATGCTGTATAGATTCTTCCATTGTCTGTGACACAAGAGAGGAAAAAATCTTAAAAAACCCAACAAAACAGAGGTGTGAACTATCTTCTTACTGTAACCACCCTCATCTAAGTAGAGGGACAGCAGTTCTCTACAGTGGATGGAAAGTGGAGGAGGTGTGGGATGTTTTGTGGTTGGATACATTTTGGTTGGAAAGGCTCATTTGGGTTAACAATGGACAGGATTTATATCGGACGCAGAGCTAGAAATCGATCACAGCAAAGAAGAAGAAAGACAAAGAACATCACCTTTTCACTGACAGCATCATGAAGACTCTTTGCTTTACTCTGGGGCTGCTGCTGCTCACTGTCTGCTGCTGCAAAGCCATGCGTGAGTGATCTCTGCTCCTTATCATCTTCAGAGTTTGCTCAGAGATGTGTTTGCATTGACTTTGTATGTTTTTCTTTCTTACAGCTAAAGCATTGCAGTTAAACGCAGCACCAGGAAACTGCTGCTTCAACTTTTACACACGCAGTTTACCATTAAAGCTTGTGACCAGCATTACGAAGACCCACAGTGCCTGTCCAAAGAAGGCTTTCATGTAAGTTTGTGCTTCATTCTTTTGCTGTTTTGTTTTTTTCGTGTAACCGCCAATGAAATGATGAATACAAAAGTAGACAACCTGTGTTCTTTGGGGAGGCTTTATCACACGACCACAGCATTGAAACCTGAACAAAAGAAGGTGGATGTTATGTTTTCTAATGTCTGTATGTTTTACAGAGTCCGGACTGTTGATGGGAAACAGATCTGCTACAATCAGACTTTCCAGTGGGGTCTAGATGTCTACAATCAGCTCCATGAAGGCAGCAATCAGCAGCACTGAGGATGTATTATATATTTGATTTATTGTATGAATGCCTGGTCCTGCAGACTTAAAGGCATAAATTTTTTTTTTTAATTTAATAAAGTTCTAATGGACAATATTGGTGGCTATGTGTGTTTTCTGAGTACAGTATGCAATGACCAGGGTTAGACCATGGACTGCATCTTAGGTTTCCAATTTCTGCCTTTTACAAATGATCAGACATGTCTAATCTTATCAAATGTTTTTTCCAAATCAGCAATAAAAATGAACCTTGTTTTGTTATTTAACTCATAATTTTCAATAACCTTCCAACAACTGTCTGATATTATTACCGATATAATGACCATGCAAAAGTCCTGATTGATCTGGATGAATAATACTTGTGAGTACATTCTTCAATCTATGAGCTATACATTTTTAGCATTATAACATCATATTATCTCTGCATCGTAGACAGAATGTAACAATGGACGTAGGCACGTAGACACAGTGAAGCCTGAAGAGCCTTAAGCTAAAGGGTTCTATCTAATGAGCCACAGGGGGCGACTCCACTGGTTGTAAACAGAAGTCTGATTGTATTGAGGTCTATGGGAAAATGTCTCCACTGTCTAACTGTGTAACTACAGCAAATGAAACCTGCTGGTCATGTACAAAAACAGCATCACAGCCCTTTGAGAGCAGATATTTTGACTTGTTGGAGTATTCCTTTACAGTGAACCATTACAAAATGACTGCAAATGGTAAAACACAGGGTAAACATGGTGAGGTTAATAATTTAGAGTCATGAAGATTGAGAACTGAATCAGCAATATAAATCAATATCTGTTAAAAGTTAATGTTGATGGCAAAGCAAACATTAGCTAACTTTTGCCACCAGAAGAAGTAAGATATATATATATATATATATATGTATATATATATATAAAGTAGCAGGGGTGTGTTTCTTATAAATCAGCCTTTCAATTTTAAGTGAAAAAGGGTTTTATTTTTTCCTTTTAAAAGTTGGTTGGTCATGTTTTTATCACGTTTTCTGCAAAGAAATGACAGAAATCCATTTCCCAGCCCTTTAATGCACTATGGGGAAAGATCAGAGGAGCTCTGCTGACTATGGACGAGCAGTTGAAGTAAAGGTTTTAGTTTGTAAAATGTGACCGACTTGTATTGTACAAATAAAAGTAGTTTTAATATGAATATGAATATGATATCATTCATAAAGGTGTTCTTTCAAGCATAGCTTATTCAATAAGAAGGTCTATTGTTGACCCTGAGTATGTGGGTCATGAGACAAATTTCTGATGTATTATATTTTATGTAAATACACAACATGAAGGAATTCTTAGCATTACTTGTGAAACAATCAGATAATCTGCAGCAGTTCTCCTGCACAGAAGGACAAGATGCTTGTTGTTGTGATAAGATCAGTGAGGTTTTAGTATTTGAAAAACCAGAGCGCCTCTGCGAATTGTTGTCGATAGCACGTTTGTCTGTGTGTGACCACAGCTTGGAACAAACTTGAATATTTCAAGGTCAACTAAACCTATATCCACCCTGATAGCATCGAGAGAAGTTGCTGATCTGATCTGCAACATGCAGTTTTATCTTAAACAGTGTCAGTGGCAGGTGTTGCTTCGCTGATGGCCTGCATCAGGGCAACAACAACGACTTCTAACCCCAACCTAACGGTGGTGAAGTCTTACTGTTGAGTTTTTAGAGTTTATTGCACAAATTTGTAAATAACTAGATTAGATTACATTTGAGATTAGATAGAGATTAGAATAATTTACAATGCATGTATTTAGTGCAGAGACAGCAAGGTGTACGTAGTATGGTGGAGTATATAGTTTACATGATGCATGGATTAAAAGGTTTATTTGTTACAAACATAAGTATGACATTTGTTTAAATGCAGTGTGGCTTGCTACAAAAACTCACCCACATTTTTAGCAAGGGGGAATTTTGGTAATTTGTAAAGCACACCAAACATACTGTATACCAAAACCAACTTTTCAGAGCAAGAATGTTTTAAATGATAATCCAAACTATTTTGGTTCAGTAAAATAGTAAATAGTATATACTAGTAAATACTACACCACTGCAACAGAGCCTATTGAGTGGGGTGGGGATTTTATAACCCCAACACAATATGTCACATGTGAATCTCCTTGATCGTTCTTCAGCTAATCACTTCGACCTCTTCCCAGAACATCAGTTCATCAGAGTTCAGTCAGCGTCTTGTCCAGAGTCACTGTCGTTTCACCGATGCTCCTCAAAGCTGTTGCACGTGATGTCATACACAACTAGATATAGAGCATACTGTTCTTACATACAGTTAGGGAGCTGTTGAGAGAATATTCTTACTTGTATATTACATTTCCTTAATAATCTATAGCCTTGACTCAGGTGAGCTTTTTGACAAAATGCTTACTTGACAGAAGAGCTCAGTTTGCACTGTTAAAGTCTGTGACAACTGCTTCCGCCAGACTTGTATTTCAGCTCCAAAAACATCACTGTTGTGGTTTTTGGCACATTTACAGTTCAGAGTAAACTCAGTTTCCAGCAGCAGGCAAGTCTTTTCAGTAAAAAAAGCTCATTATCATCTGCAGCACACAATCAGACTGAGATAGCAAACAGATTAATGACATTGTCTGGCCGGCGACAGCATAAAAGTTCCTGTTACTGGCTCATCATAGTGATGGATCTTAATACGAGAGAAAAAAACAAACAGTGAAAGGAGCTTTTCAACATTTTAAATGTTTTAAACATAATTTCAAATGATTTGTTGGCCCACTTGCAATACCTTCACGGCCCACCAGTGGACCCCAGCCCACAAGTTTGGACCCACTAGTATACATTATGCTGGGGCAACTGAAAGCATGAGTGATGAGTAAATGGGGGCTTCTGGTGGAGAGGTATGGAATAGCAGATGTGAATTAAGCCCATGACAAGATCTTTGTTGATTGTTCCTCTCTGTTTTCAATTGCATTTTCTATCATATTATATCCCTGATAAGCCATGATATTTGAAACTTGACTTGATCTTATCTTGGATGTAAAGATAATGAACAGAAGTTGAAGAGTAGTAGCTGGTTTGGTTTGGTGTGGGTTATTTAATCACAGTATCAAAGCAGTGGTGAGCTCCTCAAACTTCCTGTTACCTAATCTGGTGACAACGCTCACTCTATTAACTGGCTGCTGGTGACTTCAAAAAGGCGGAGAATCCTACATGATATTGGCAGTTTTCTTAGAATTGCAATGAATATGCAATGAGACTGTAAGCTGCTATAAGATAGCCAGTGATCATAGAAGGCCCCTTCAGATAGAAAAGACAGAAGAGCATCAACAATTCTGCATTGAAGACACCATGGAGAAACTCAGCTTTACAGTGGGACTGTTGCTGCTCACTGTCCACTACTGCACTACCATGCGTAAGTCTAACAGTCTACTGTCTGCCATTTAGAGTTCACCTGAGGGCTTTTAGTAACGTTTTGTTCCAGTGTTTCATTTTATCATATTATTACTTCATGCAAAAGGTTCACAACAAGGGTCAACAGTAAACCTCAAATGACGTCTGACTGTAAAAAGTTTTTTCTTTGAACTCACCTTGATGTTGAAACAGTATTCTTGTGAATATTATATATTTACATTATGGTTTCAGCAGAAGTAAAAACAGTCAGAAAATCTGAAAATTATCATTAATTTCTGTAAATTATAATTTTTTTGCTAAGTTATTAACAATTTTTACACATTTCTTGAATTAGATTTATAGTTTTGCTACAGTGCAAGCATAATATTTATGCCTAAAAGTCTATGCCGTGATAATTAAAACAAATTCCATCACACACTCACAAACTGTGCTTTTGCTGCCTGCTGATCATGTATGAGTGTTACCTTTATTGTTCAGAACATGGTACCATGGCACACTTACTTGTTTTAAATAAAAGTCATTGCTTAAAGGTACTAAACGATCCCTCTTATTTTTTTATTTTTTTCAAAGCTCGTGGACCAAATGAAATGTCACCTGGATCATGCTGCTTTAAATTCTTTCCAAAGAGAATACCAAAAGCAGACATTATCTCCATCATCAAAACTCACAGCAGATGCACTGAAAAGGCATTTGTGTAAGTCTGAGTTTCACTCTAACTAGTGTGGTTTTTTTTTATGCTATCACTCGGAGTCACCAAAGTTATACATTTTGAAATTCTGGACATGGGGCTTTAAGTCCCCTATTAATAGTAAAATATGTGAATATTTGATGATGCTGTTACTTTTCCAGACCAAATTCTGATTACTAACTCTGTTACTGATTTTTCTGCAGGGTCAATACTTCCATTGGACCCATATGTGTGAGCCAGACTCTGGACTGGGCTAAGAAAGCTTTCAACAAACAACAAATCTCCTAGAATCAATGAGAATCGCCACCATCACTGAAGAGCACAGCCCACTCGACATCAAGCTATGATAGCTCTGCCTGACATTAACCTGCAAAATCATACAATTTGCCTTGTGCTTCCTCATTTCTATGCATCTGTTGGCATTAACCATTTAATAATTGATCTCATGGACCCTTGTTTTGCCTTACTTTTAATCATTAAAGTTTCACTTGAATTGTTGTTGTTGTTTGCTTTCACACCTTATTAAGAGACTTTATATTGGTTTCTTTCAAGTTCTTTTTACTGACGTATAGTTATGTAGTGACAAACCATTAGAAGTGGAGATTTATTTGGGGCTAAAGAAAAACTCATAATGCCCAGGCCAGCGGATGAACACTGCATACACCAGAATATAATCATGGGACAGACAAAACCTTAGTTAGCATCACATCACTGCACAGTGAACCGGGCTGCTCTTTATCTGTCAACTTTCAAGTGACACTATGTAGCCTTTGACGTCAATAACACAACCCCCCTCTTAAAAATGAAAAACTGAGTTCATGAGCAACAAAAGGAACATATACTCAGTTCAAAACATTTTGGGTTTTGCTGCTACAGCTTTACATGGTCTGATGTGACCATTAGCTGAAAAGGTGTCTAAGTCTCAGGCAGCATGCACTCTCCCTGTCCCTGCCACTGAGAAGCCCCCTCTTACCATGATCCATTCTTCCTGTTAAAGGGAGTTTTTCCTCCCCCCATTGCTGTTAGTGCTGCTCTTTACCTTGACCTTACCATGTAAAGTGCCTTGAGATAATGTACATTAAGATGTGGTGCTATACAAATAAAATTGAATTGGCCTGAACGATGCTGCCACCCCCATACTTCACCAGAGGGATGGTGTTACTCAGGTGATGAGCAGTACCTGGTGTTCACGAGACATATTGTTTGGAGTTCTGCCCAAAGTGTTCAGTTTCTGTCTCAGACAAGAGAATTTATTTTCCTCATGTGCTTTTGGGTCAGTCGTATTCCATCTCTACGATAAAGGCTCAGTTGATGGAGTGCTGCTGAGATGGTCATCCTTCCAGCAGGTTCCCCATCCCTGTAGAGGACTACTGAAACTCTGATAGAGTGACCATCAGGTTCTTGGTCACCTCTAGAAGAGTCCTAGTGGATCTAATCTTCGTCCATTTCACAGTTGTTGAGGCCACTGTGACCCTGGGAACACTCAAAGATTTAGAAATGAATTTATACCCTGATCAATGTCTCACCACAATTTCATCACAAAGTTCCTTGGACTTCATGGCTTTGGTTTGTCCTGACCTGAAGTGTGAATATATACACAGGTATGTGCCTTTCTACACTATGTCTGAACATTTCACTCTAATCAGGTTCCAGACACATCTCAATGATAATTGAAGGTCTTTAAAAAAAAAATATATATATATATATTTTCTTAATTAAGTTGCAAACATTTCTAAAAACTAGTTTTCTACAAAACAATGAAATGTGCAAAAAATATTAAAGGGACTGAATACGTTCTAAAATCATAATTACAAATATTGTGATAAATCCAGAACACCATCCACAAAGAGTACTTGCACACATTGGGTTTAAAGCATAACCTTGTCAACTTTATTTTTATTAACGATATACAGAATAGAAGCAGAAAACAGTATATTATATATATATATATATATATATATATATATATATATATATATATATATATATATATATATATTAAAGACAAATATTACAAAAAAAAATCACCTAAACTTAAATCTTAACTTGGTGTTATTGAAAGGGTGAGTGGTTCACAAGCACTTGAAAGAAAAATTCACTTTTTTTTTTTTTTTTTTTTTTTACTGGTAGGAGAACTGCTTTTCTCTGGACTTGTAGACAAAATCTAGCATAATGGATACGTCCTGAGAGGGTCTACTCATTGGCGTAGATGTATACAATATATATGTGTGTATAAATGTATGGACATGTATTCATGGACTCTTAAGAAGAGCTTTAGATAATAGGTTCTGTTGTTACTCCTGGCTGAAAATATTCTGAAAAAATAAGAAAACTCAAGAAAAGGCCACTGAGCAGCCTCCAGTCTATACACAATACACACCTCTCCATCATGAACAAATCCAAACAGGCAATATTTAATATGCTGAAGGTTTAAGGTTTGTCCCTTTAGCATTTTGCTTTAAACGCAGGCAATCTGAAAAACTATACTAAAATAACAAATAATCTATGAGTTATTTAAGAAAACTACAAGGGAAGGAGTCACTCTTCAACCACATATATAGTATTATTAATATCATCATCATATGAAAATAAAAGATGACAACTCTGGGTAAAGTTTATTTAAGGTTTGAACATTTCCGCTTTTTGACTCTGAATTGGCTCAGACCTGGACTTTACCTTTTCTGTTTGACAGGAAAGCAAAGGGGTTGTATTTTGTTGTCCGTGGAAGCATTTATGTAGAATATCCTAAAGAAGTAAGAGACAAAGTTGTGGCTGAATTTACAAACTTCTGTCTCTCTGGGGAATCCAAGACATAAAAAGGAATATTTCAGCTCTTTTGTCCCTTTGGTTGTTTTATCCAAGTGAAAATATCACAAAAATCTGGACATCGGGGTTCAGGTCTATGACAACACCCATCACTTACATCACAATATAAAACATCTTTGTAATCGCTGTCACCTGTAAAGTTGTAGACACCAGTCAGGCTTTTGCATAATATCCTCCATTCAAATAGGAAACACACACTGCTATGACAATATTCAGGCTGCTGTTGGATTCTTATCTCCTTTATTCTGTCTGTATGCTTCAGATCAGACAATATCTATGACCTCAGACAGAGCATTTCATATAACACACCTGCTCATACACACCTTCCCACTGCACTGTAAATCCCGTCTAAAGGCCCAGTCACAACGGCATTTAAAAAGCACAGGGCATTTCTGATTCAGCTAATTTTCTGCGTCACATCTGATGAACCTTTTCCACCTGAATTTGCACTGCTGGCCCACGATAAGTCTTTTTAACCAAGATGTTGAGAGTCCGAAATGGAGGATGCTAATAAAGGTTATTAGCTGTTAACTCTTTTTTAGTGTCAGAGTATAAACTGCTCCACAACGGTCTTTGGCCAGTTGTATGATATGATGTATTTTTAAGAAGTTCTCTTAGCAAACCTCTTATTTTATTCAAAAGATGCATTTGTTAACAGGACTATTAATTCCTTATGTACCATCAACTGAGCTCAAGAGTTTTCTAACTAACACTCCCTCTTAAGAGATTTTTCACCTTCATTAAGTCTCACGATTACATTACAACATCGCCAGTGGGAGGCAAAGGGCCCAGCGCTGGGAAAACATAAAGAAGTTCAGAAAGCTGTGACTGAGCAGTGCTAGCATGTTCCTGGCTGGCCGGTGTGTTGGCAGACTGCTAGTTCATTAATCATCGGTTCATTACCTGGCCCAAGAAGGCACAGATGAATAGTTTTTAGTGTGACCGGGCCTTAACTCCACCTGACAGCATCCTCCCCAGCTGCCACCTGATTCAGTCACCTTCACTCACATACACTCTCCCTTCTCATAACACACTCTCAGAGAGGTTCTTATGACTGAGTGTTTAAGAGTGTTTACACTTGTGTTACATTTTTGAGAACAATAAAAAAAAGAGCATTGAGGAAGGATATAGTGTGTCTATCTGCATATCTACCAATATCTAGAGAACATACGACTACTACATGTGTACAAACGGCTATGCATGGTCCCTGCCATGTGTTTACTCGGTACTGTACGCTCAGAGGAACTCTGACTTCTCCTCTTTGTCGGGAAATATAGGAAAATAGACTTTCACAAACACATGCATCCCTCAAGAAAAATGAAAAAGTCTCAACAAACACAGTTAAACCCTGCAGAGAGACAAGCACGTGGGCCGCTGTGGGAATTTGCATGTGTAAATGTGTGTATAATGGTGTTTATGTCCCATGTGGAGCATGTTAAATGTAGCACAGAGGAATGTTATGGAATGTGTTGAGGGTTTCATTTATCTGTGTGTGTTCTGAGGGCCACAGCACATGTGAGCTTCTGGGAGGATCAGGAGAAAATGAGTTTGTGTAAAACTGAAGGAACAGGTTGTGTCTCTCTTTAAAAGATTTTTCCTTTCTTCTTGTTCTTTTCCATTGTCCTGTGTAAAAAAAAACAACAGTGAACACAGAGAACATTAGTTTGCTTTTGTATACATTAACATGAAACATCATTAGGCTTTACAGGTACCTTGGGAGTTTACTGAGGTAAGATGAATGAAATTATTTAGTGTAAATCACAGCAGTGAAAAATGACATTTAAGGGAGAGAAAATAACATAATCTATTAAAAATGAAAAGTTGAAATTATAAGCAAAAAAAGAACACCCTTAAAGACGTGACCTTGCCAAGTGAGTCTGACTTAATTACTCTCCTCTAGTGCTATTGTTAGGTCTTATGTCTTAGCATCATTATCCTGTGGTGGCAATTTGCAGCCACAGCTAATACCTGGGTTCACTTAAAGGCAAACTACCATTTAATTAATCTGCTGATTGTGAATTATCAAGGAAGCAATCTTAAAAGCAATCTATTTGACTGATATATATGCTACCCCACATCATTTGGTAACCATGGTTACCATGCAAGTGCAGGGATTTTCTAGTTACATGATCATAATCTATACATTTCCTAATTGAATATCATATTAAGTATGGTACGGTATCATATTATGGTATGGTATGACAATGCTACTTGCAATGACTATATCTGCAACTTTCATATGAACACACAGACAGCAACATCCAGAGTTAACAGAGCTAGCTGACAACCAGTCTAATGATACCAGTTATCCAGGCTTCATGAAGCCAGGTAACACCAACAAAGCCGCACTCAGCTGAACTTAAAATTTCAAACTGTTAACTTCTAATATATTTATTGATGTTTGCAATTGTCTCTCGGGCTTCTCTGCTGATGAGTGGATGAGAACAGTCTCAGTCAACCAACTTTTGATCGGTTGGTTGGTCGCATGGAAAAACCCAGCTCTGCAGGAACTCGTTTTTTAAAAAAAAATATTGTTTACACGGCTGGTCCCTGTGGTTATTTCATAATAATATAACTGTGCATGTTCCTCTAACGGGGCACATTTAGTGATGTATTTAGTAATGGGACATAGAAACAGAAAGATGAACAGCAGTGGCATGTGTCACAAGTGGGACTCCAACAACAACTCTTGGGGGACACTCTACCTTAAAAAAATCAAAAGAGCCTGTAAAGAGCCAGTAATTACATCCTGGTATGTCTGGCAGGAAAATGTGGGATCACTTCGAGAGGCTAAAGGATGAGTCCAGTTAAGGTGGCATGAAAACTCTGCAGGCAAACATTCACTTCAAACATGGTTTGTCCTTTGAAACATGCCAGTAGCCTAACGTTAGCCACTTAGCATGGTTGTTACTGGTTGTTACTGGTTGTTGTTGACACATTCCTAACCATTACAGTTTCATCCAGTATCCATAAAAGGGGACTGCCTTCATGCACACACCTGTAAAACCAATCTTTTGAAGTCTCTTCTCAGTAGTGTTGCACAGTGTGGGACAGTGTGACAGTGAGTCAGCACGCACAACACAGAGATTTACTGTTTTAACGCACTGGGGAAATTCCTTCTTCCTGCTTCTTCTACACTTACTGTGTAAAAACTTCAATATGTCAATGTGAATGATCTCAGGTACTCTGCTGCAGAAATAATCAATGTTGCATTCAAGGAGTAAGAATCAATCACAGTGTGATGAACAGCCCTGTTGTGTAACGTGTTGTACATCCTGTGGTGTGTGTTAGCTTGGATACATATACTGTGATGGCCTAAAAACTTCAACAAAGACGTGGAAAATATTTACCAAACGCTCATTCATCTATTCATTTTGCAGCTATAACGATATTCGGTTACCATCTTATTTGAGAAAAATGATGTTGTTGTATCAAACAAGAGACAGTCTGCAAACATCAGATGAACAAATCAACTGCTTTGTAAGCTACTGAAAAATGTGAGTGTTACTAACTTGGAAGCGTCCAGTTTCTGCTGCTCCAGGATTCTCTGCTGAGCTTCCCAGTTGGCCTTCTCCTCCTCAAACACTCGTCTCTTTTCCTCCAGCTCTTTGTACTGTGCCTCCAGGTTCCTTTTCATCTGTTCATGGCGTCGCTCCAGCTGAGGGTAACACAGAGTAACATTTGAGACGCTCAGTCTCAAGCACAACTTCAAGTTGTGTGCTCCATTAAAATTGCAAATGGAAACACTTACCCTAACTACGATTACTGCCTTGCGTGTAGCTCCACAGAGGTAAACTAGAATTACTGCCCACTACTCAGGCTAGCTTCACATTACATCCCTGTTTATCCAGAGTCATGTAAAATACAAACCATTTGTGTGAAATGTGGTCATAATTGCTGTGTGAAGTCTTGAGTAATGGCTAAATATTGGTTGTTGATTTACTTATGTAAATCACGTAAATCACTATTTCCCTCTCATTGTAGAGATTCAATGATTTTAATGTTCAGAATTTTGAAAAATTTGGCTGAATTAAAAAATTAACTTAAGGTCTACAGCTCTAGTTTTATCCAGAGCTTTCAAAAACAACCCACTGTCTTCATCTGCAGATGGAGTGTCCATGGTCATTTTTCATGGCAGCTGAACAACGTATTTCAGCTGATGAAGACTTGCAGTGTAAAGCTAAAGATAGTAAGTTGGCCTAGGATTTTTTTTTCCAAGGTGGTGATTCATTTTTATTAGTTACACAAATAATCATAGCTCCGAACTCTTTAAATAAGCAGTTTTTATCTTTACCTACAGTTTAATAATGGCGCATTCATTTGTATTGAACTGCAAACACCTGCATCATAGATGGCCGGTTATGCTATTACTAGAAAATAACACCTGCTAGCCAATCAGATCAAGAATGCTCAGTGACCACAGTATAAATCATTTAATTGTAAGTAAATTAACAGTAATATCTACATCATCCAAATAACCATGAGTGGTTTTTAACACTACACCATCATTATTAATAAATAGATAAACACATATCCTCATGAAGTCTCTTGAAGAGCTGCAGGTGAGGTATTAATTATTAATTATTGGGATCAGTTTTAGCCTTGAATGGTGGCAACAGAAAAATCAGATAACATCTCTAATAACATCGGATTTCTCTCCTTGTCATAAACAATGTTACTGCTTACTTCACAGGAGCTTGGAGCTCATGGTGCTACACTCCGTCTGCCTGTCCCTGCTTGTTGATTTACTCAAACCCACCTCAGCCTCTGAATCCTTCAGTTTCTGCTTCTTCTCCTTAACCTTCATTTCAAAGACTTGTTCCATTTCTGCCTCCATCTTCTTCATCTTCATCACATGCTCCCTGCGCTCCTCCTCCATCTGTGCCAGAGGACTCCTGTTGATCATGGAAATGAGCAAGTTAGAACCAACACAACTGACCAAGGCTGTGTTCAAAGAGTCTGTCAACCCTGTGTTTGCTCCTTCTACTCTGACGATCATCTGCTGTCACTGAGCATGTACCATTGTTTCAAAGCAGATCAATCAGATCCACAGAATCAATTTCTAGGTTGGCGCTGACCTTGTTAAAGTCAGTATCAGCTACTGATCCACTTTGAAAGGTGAAAAAATGTAAAAGTTTCTGCAGTTTTCTGCAGTTACATTCATTCAATTACAGTGAACTATAAGACTCAGCTTCGAGTTGCACAGCTATCCTTGGCCTCAAGTTAACCAACAGTACAGATTAAAAATTTTGGAAAAATATAATTCGATTTTTTGATTTTTTTTGTTGTATTTTATGTTTATCTTTTAGGTATAAGCGATGCTGCCACTAAATAGCAGTTCAAAGTCTAATTTGTCACATGCCAAAGTACAAAGAATAGTTAGCAAAGCAGTGAAATGAGGGATGGACTCGGCAGCAGGGCAGACTGTCCAACACTGAGAAAAACAAAAAAAAAGGAAGCCCAAGTGTAGAAGAGAAAGAAGTTGGATAGACTTAATCCTCTTATGAAGCAAGGGGCGGATGATGTAAAGATAAGGGTCTACTGAATTGAGGGCAATAATCTTTTCTCCCCTGAGGTCAACATGGAACAGAATACAAGCACTAAACCAGAGTTGGTTCTAAAAATGATCCAACATAATGAGTCAGCTTTGAGGCTTTCTCTGCTCTAGAAAAGTGCTGTATGGCAACATCCACTTTGGAGGGGAGAAGGGAGTCTACATGTACATCTTCCTAAACTCCTTTGCCCACACAGCACAGGAGCATTTGTGTGGTAGTCTGTGGACACTCCTATAAACTGGTAAAGATCCATAAAGCAGCAAAGCAAGCCACAGGAAATTATCCACTATCAATAGTACAGCAATGACTGAAACTTCCAGGGCCTTCCAAGATCATTTTTTTCTTAGCTTCCTGATTTAAACTCTAAGAGGTGACCTCAAGAGTTCATTAGATACCATTCTAGACTGATCCTCCTTCAAACCATGTCCCTCAGGAAATCTGCTTCACTTATTAGATTGTTTCTTAGATTCTGGTTGTGACCTGCGTCAGTTTTTCTGTCCTGTGTGGTGGGGCCAGGGTTATGGTAAAAAGTGTAAGAAATGTTTGTTTTGTTCACCTCATAAACAAGAAAAGCTGTGGAAACAAGCTCTAGTGTTTCTACATCTAGATGTTCTGTGTCTTTAAAATATATTAAAATATTTTACACTGCGTTTCATTTGAAATGTTGATCTCTATCAGAAGATATATTTGTGATTTTAAGAACCAAAAACCATCTCAGTGTAGTTTTACATCTCCTCTCTCAGGCTTCTCTCTGGAGCTCGAGAAACAACAGGTCAGTCAGCCAATCAGAAGAGAGGATCTGAGCCTCTCTTCTGATTGGCTTGCTGTTTTCTGAGTGATTGAATAAAAATATAGCAGATTTTAGATAAATACTCAGAGAAATCAAATCCTGCAAGGTTGGATGGTGGGTCCAGGTGGGTGGGGCTTGGGGTGTGGCTGATTGCGGTGACTGCTTTGTTGTGACATCACAAAGTTGCAGAAGTCCTGACGGCTGGTTTTAAGGCTCAGTTTCTGAATACAGGCTGTGTGCATTTCTCTGTGGACTGAGGCTTTGATACTTTCACAGTATTAATATAGAACCTAGACCTGCTTTATAATCAAAACACATGGACATCTACCTTTAGACTGTGTGGAGCTTTAAGACCAGAATGGTTCTAGTTTAATGAACAAGCACATACTTAGTGAGCTGTCCCTTGGTCTTGGAGGTGTCCACTCCATTACAGGTGACAGCAGCGAGTTTCTTACTGCGGTAATTCTCGTAGTGGACATTGTTGGTGACATCCTTCAGATCCTGCATGTGGGTCCTATGGAAGGGATGGAAAAGAAGAAACGAATCAGGGATATTAAACCAGAAGGAGGCTCATCTATAACCAAACAAGCTTAACCTTCTACTGAATTAACCAAGATCAAACTGTGACTAGTGCTACAATAGCACCAGAGATGGTATATTTAATTTAATGTAAACTAATGAGGCCGATAGAAGAAACTTATTAACCCCAAGTGGAATCTCAGGGTTAGGTCTGACAGGAACTAATAAAACTGTTTCGGTCATCAAAGGATTACAAATCAAAATGCATCTATGAGTTTAAGTTTGTAAAATCAAGGCAAGAGAAACACTGTCTCACCTGATCAACATGTTGCGGAGCACAGTGAAGTCACAGTGTTCCCCATTCTCCACTGAAACACACAGGGAGGGAGAAGAAAACAGAGAGGGGGGAGGAGAGACACACAGATTTCAAATTATTACAATCAACACTTTTCATTGAAATCATAATCCTAACAATCATCACCTGGTCTCAAGGGTAACTGAGGTAGAAATGAATTGCAAGCATTAATACCTAAGCTTCTACAGGTACATAACTGCACAGGTGATAATTAACTGAAATGCACTCTGGGTAAATGGCTATCAATTGCTGTGGCTTATCTCTGGCTATCTGTTCATATACAAAAAGCTGTCCCAGCAAAGACACGCTACTGTGTTTGTGGTGAGTAAAATCAATACATCGGTAGTATGTGTTATTTACATGGTGGAATGTACAATGGTCAAACTGACAAAAAAAACAAAACATGAGCAAGACACCAAAACACCACCAAGTTAAAAATAATGTTACTAATCTCAGTGGAGGCCTCATGGTTCAAACACACACACAAATCATTGTATGTTAAGTTCATTCAGTCATCAGTTGTAAAAGGAGGGGGATGCAGAGAGCAAGGTGTTTTCAGGTGTAGCCAGGGTTTAAAGTGACAATACAGAAGGCACATTGTCAGTTGTAGTAGCACATTAACAGAAACAAGCAGCGCAGGGAAAAGAGACGTCAGGCCATGATCACATAGGAAACCCCAAATTTACCCTGACTTGTTTAACATATCAACTTAATTTCTCCAAAACATCAGGTGTAAAGTTTCAGTGCTCATAGTAAAACCACCCTATCCCTTCAACAACAAACTGCACTGCCAACTTCTGTTGATATTTGTTAACTGAACATGTTTGTGAGCTGTAGTCAAACTTCCTGAACAGGCTGCGACGCCACTGAACTCATAAGTAATAAAACACACCGTTGCTCACTTCCGTACACTCTGGGAGTTTTCTGCTACAGGTTTGACCAGTAGCTTGTGGCTATTACCTGTGTTAGTCAACAGATATTGTTGTGTAATTATGGAAGTAATCGGCTGACTGTAGTTTGTGCTAAAACCATTTCAACGTTAATCTAAAATGTTGATTTTAAATGTTCCGTAGCACAAGTAAAAACAATTAAAATGCCACCAATCTAACACTATAATGTGAGTCACACAACATTTAGCTAACATTTGCTAATTTTAACCATTTGATACCACACCGAGTAAAGCTTTAGCAGTAAAACCAGAATGTACTGAAACAGGCAGGGAATGTTTTATTGCTTAGGAACTCAAAATTTAGTTTGTAAGAGGAAGACTATTCTCAGAAGTTCAGCAGTCGCACTTAAAATCTGCTTGAACATGCATCAGCTCAGAAAGCATCAGTGGTGAACATCTGCAGAGGAGAGGGCACATGCTGTAGTGCAGGGGTCTGCAAGTAAGTTTGGCTTCGGGGCTTTTTTTAACTAACATATGTGGGGCCAGAACATAATCAAAGGCTAATTTTAAGAAACTGATTGAAATTTACTTTATTTTGTGGCCACAGTCACATATATATGTTTGACTGACCATTGAACTGGCATTATTTTTTCATATCACATCATATCTCTGCTATTTCAGAGGTCTATCAAGTATGTAACAGAACCTTTGGAACTTCCTGTCAGAATTTTTCATAGTAAAAGCTAAAAACTGAACATTTTTGGTGCGCGGGCTGCCAGTTGCTGACCTCTGCTCTAGTGCATGAAGTCTATTTAAGCTGTGATAGGCTGAGAGTATATATGTGACATGTTTGCAAACTGTTGCCTGTTTCCATATTACAACATTAACAATAAATGAAGTTGTATCTCAATTCACACGATGAATCCAACATTAACTTTCCTTTTAGTTCTGTTTTGCTTTCCATTACTTGTGGAGAAAACTTTCGATGCTTCACTGTGTTTACCAGCTAACTTTATCTGTCAGCTACTATTGAAAACAATATTAATCAGACTGAACTGTAAAGTTGTGGACATAAAACCAAAACAATGACCTGAAAGAGGTAAAAATGCCTCATAGAGCTGAGAGGAACAAGCCATGTTCGGTGATAATTCTCTGGGGGTTAATTCCAAGAATTACACAGACACATTTGACCCACTTTCAAATGAAAAACACAGATTTCATAAGAACAAAAAACAGCTGTTGAGCAGCACTATAGAGTCTTGTGGAAAGAAAGACTTCACTTTACTTCAGTGGTTGATTTGCTGTAGCCAACAGGACCTACATTTTAGTTCACCTTTACAAGTGAGAATATTTACCCACGCTGCTTCCCACCTTACAGCTATGAGAGCAATACGCAGTGAGAATGATGTTCGGATCACTCTTTCTCTGACCTCCTGTCCTGTGTTACTGATGAGGCTCACAGCTGAGTTTGTGTGTTTGAGCAGAAGAAAAATGGCCTCCTATCTGATCACAGCCCGTAACTGTTGGACCCACAGACGGCACATAGTCAGAACACACAGGAGTTCTTGGTCAGACAACAGTAAACAGAAGCAGTCTTCTTTCAACATAGTACAGTTAGATGATTGTGAGTCTTCATCTCAAAAACAAAGACATGATTAGATGATCAAATGGGATTCTGGAAAAGGACTGCAAAACTCCTGTTAAGGGTGTGTGTGGTGGTTCTGCAGCCTCGTCTTCATCAAATACGCAGCTCCTTATTGGTTAGCCTTCCCCCGTCAATCATCATCAGGGGAGCGTATAAGGAGGACACCTTACCATTGATGAAACTTAAGCAGTCCCGCCCCTTGGCATCCCAAGCCAGCCATTGACCTCCTGTCTCTTCTAGAGGAGGGAGCTCTGACGGAGGGGAGGGGTATGGTTTTTCAGTTACTGTCTGTGCCCAGTGGGGGCTAAATCTGGGTCTGGGGCAGCTGGGTATATTATGGCTCAGATTT
Organism: Trachinotus anak; assembly: GCF_046630095.1. Classification (NCBI taxonomy): domain Eukaryota; kingdom Metazoa; phylum Chordata; class Actinopteri; order Carangiformes; family Carangidae; genus Trachinotus; species Trachinotus anak. Next base: position 2,209,854 of record NW_027273853.1, on the reverse strand, counting down.
GGCCCACTTTGGACCCAGAACCAGCCCATGTTTGGCCCAGATTCAGCCCAGATTTGGCCCAGATCAACACCATAGCCTGCATGTGTCCAGCTAACTGGCTAAAGAGGCTTGTAGAGGGATGTGGTTATTAGAAGGGGGAGTTATGTGAGGATCTATGCATGACCAGCCGTGGACAGTCGCAATAAGGGAACAAGTACAGGACCTAAGTGGGGTCAAGGGTCATAGGAAAAAAAATGGGTTGTAGCTAATAGTAAACAGATCATATTTATTGATGAATGGCTGAAAATACCTGATGCATACTTCAGTTTGTTTGTTTAATCCACGTCACTTCAGTTTGTGTGTGTCAATCAGTGCGACATGGACATTTGGAAAGTGATCTCCATCCATCAGGTGTTTTGAGCCTAAGCGCCTTATCTACCAGCAGAGTTTATTCAGGCCATGATGATGAACTGCACTGGTTTGATGAGTCGAGCACACTGTTGTTTATTTGAAACATGCTCATGGTGTGTATGTGTATGCAGGATTTATTTTTGCAAACAACATGTTTCTACATTAAAAGTCTTACACTGAAGTTCCAAGTACGCCAATGAGTGAGAATTCATGACCATGTTATCTTGATGAGACTTAAATAAGCTGCTACATGCCCTTCTGCAAAACACTAACTCACCATTAACTGCTCATGGACCTATAAGCAATGTGTTAGAATGGTGGCTCCCAGTCCTTGGTCCAGCGATACATTGAGGCTTGCACCTTTCTCACCCTGCACCAACACAACTGATTCAACTCAAACAAAAGATGGTGAGCTGAATCGTGTGGTAAAGCACAGCTGAGGTCAAATGACACGGCTACATGTCATACCACAGGAGCAAAGAAGGGAACCACAGCATTAGAGTGATGTTTCTGTCGCAGCTGGAGCTTCAGCACCAAACAGCCTCTAGTTTTCTCCATGACTATTCACAGCATCAGACCTGGGACAAAACAACCAAGCGTTGGAAAGCTTTACCCTCCTGAGAACACCAGACTGATAGGAAATTTTGAGATGCATGTCCGATAAAAGTCATCAAATGCACCTTGCAGGAGAACTCAAATTTATTACAATTTATTTTTGCAATTTTAGTCATTCTACTTATTAGTAATAATAACATCATAGTCTCAGTTTTAATTGCTGAGATCTGGGAAGACAGCAACATTATGAAAATGTCTGATGGAGCAAGAAACACGAGCAGTCAGACGACCGTACAGGTCTGAAGCAAACCTCCTGGTTAGCAATACGGTTTTTCCCACTCTGCTTGCCGTAGTTGTGTACACACAGCTTACCTGTTTAGCAAGGGATTATTAGCAACATTTCAGGTGTGCTCCCTTTCAGTTTACTTCCAGAGAGTGTAGATGTCTGTCAAGGCCAATCTCAAACAACATACAGCAAAAACTAACTAACTCACTCACAGTAAATGATCCAGATGTGCCCGTAATTTAACGGGTTCTTCCCTGGCCCATGCTCCATCCCTCCACCACGCTTGGTGCAAATAGGTTCAGTACTTGACATGTGAAAACATGCTAAAAATGGTTTCAATAATCTTAGTAAACTGTTGGTTTGTTTACAACCTGTTTGATGACCTCACTGCTCATGTTTCTTACCCTGTCAAACTTCATGGTGACGAGTGAAGAGAACAAAGACAATAATCATTCATGTGTCCCCCTGCTAGATCACGTGACACACACTGTGATGACTGACAATAAGGAGAACAGAGGCTGTAAATATTGTTTTAATATTCTTATTTCAAAAATCACTTATGAAGTGAGATGGCAATGCAAGTTGGATTTTGCTCTGGTGTAGCTTTTTCATCTTTTCCTTGGGTGTATGTGGATTTTTTATGTTATGTTTTTATTTTTATTGTCTTGCAACCAACAGTATCTCAAAAGAAGAACTATTAGAATAACTACAACTGAAGAATTATTGCAAATCTGCCAATATTTACTTTTTAACAATGAACAAAATTTTGTGTTTAGAACTGAATGGATTTGTCATTAAAATAAATCTAGGCCACTGGAACACATGTGGTGTGTACACCCAGGTACTAACCCACTCAAGAGTAAACTCCACAGCATATTTCATCTGTAAAATATAAGAATCTAAATGATGCACGATATTAGTGACTGCAAGAAGGTGAGGTCTTCTTACTTTGGACAATGCTACATATCTTTAGAGGCTCATTCAGCATTGGCAAAAGTCCTAAGTGTTAGCAAAAAGCATGTAGGCCTACATTCAGTTGGGAACACATAAATGATTTTGGTCTATGTTCTTTGGGATTTCAAAATATAACTTGCTCACATTTTAATATATCCATGTTCTTCTATGTTTTCAAATGTTTCCAGAATATGGTGAATTCTCATGTTCGGGAAAGTTTCACTAAGTTTTCAGTCCAAGTCTGATTAGAGCATTGGTTTGACCATCAGCCTAATCATAAGAAAGCACAGCAACAGAAAAGTGGAGGGAAAGGAGGGATGGAGAGTTTAGGGGACACTCTGAGAGGGAGGAGTGGGGGGGGGAAATTAGGTTGAAATAAATTGAAAGATGGTTCTGTTTACCAAAAATGCCCTCTGTCAGTCATGGAAAAGAATAGACAAAGAAATAAGGAAAAAAAAGAGAGAAAAGAAAGAATGAAAAGTGAAAGACTGATAAACGGTCAACCACAGAGAAACAAAGGTATATTACTTTATATAAAGATAGATACAGCATATCATCTTTCAGGGGACTTCAACAAAAAATGAAAACACCAGCAGGAGCAACAACAGTTCATTGTGGCTAATGGTGAAAATGTGACAGTCTGATGTCAGCTGGGTCAGTCAGTGCTTGCTGCAATACTGATACAACATATCCCATAATACAACATATCTGCCCTTCTTTTTCAGGATCCCCATCAGGGTCAAAACCAACACTGTCAAACAGACAGTGTGTGTGTGTGTGTGTGTGTGTGTGTGTGTGTGTTTGTGTGTGTGTGTTTGTGTTGAGGGGAAGAAGGCTGGGTGTTATCAGGTAACAATGTAATAACTGCCAGATAATGTCATACTTGTCAAACTGTAGTGATACAATGGGCAAGGGACCATTGTCCCTCGCCCTCGTATCCTGTCTCTCTACTATCTCTATCTTACAAAGCCAAGCGATGAAAACCACATAAAATGTCCCAAAATATCATTAAAAAAAATTAACATCCAAATTAACATCCATTTTGTCTGTCTGACCGTCCTTGGCCTGTGTAGGGTTTAGACAGCCAGGCACTTCCTCCAGCGAACTTCATCCCGATACTGTAATGTGCGGGGAGTTTGCATCCTGACCCCTCTATCAACCAGCAGGTGTCGCTCATGATTCTTTCTCACCAGCTTCCCAGCTCTGAGTGCTGCTACTTGTGTTTGACGGGGAAAAGCTGGAAGCACAGTGGTGTGAACCCGGTCCATGAGGAGGTGGTGGTGGTGGTGATGATGCCCCCCCCCCGCAGTAAATCAAGAAAGACGCATCTTGACGATGGTTGGATGACACAGACTGAAATAACACTGACTGGCACAGAAAATGATATCGAACAGACAAAACAACCTGCAGCATAAAGAGCTGCTGTGGGTGGATAAACCAGCAACAAGACATTGGTGGTGTGGAGATAATGGAGCTCGACCCCCGTCAGATGAAGACAGTCCCAGGGTTTGAATAACATTAAGTCTAACACCCTGTCTGATAGATGAGGTCACTGCAAACTCTGCCAAAACCAGTGCCAACAAAAACAAAAATACCACAAACTAATTTTATAGCCTGAGGCATCGCCATCTAATAGAGCATACAGACTCAAACTCCAGCAATTAGACCCAACCCTTTCAATCATCAGTAAGATTTAAATCTTATTATTATTATAATAAAATTATTTCCTAGTTTACATTTTGACAAGTCATTGTATTACCTGGTAGTTACGGGGGGGAGAACATGCACTGTGTCCCACACTCTCAGGAATATCATGCTTCATCCATTCCAACAAAGAAAGAACTGTGACAGCTGGACATTCGCAAAAATGTCAAACTCGCCAACACGCCTCGGCCTCTCACATACAGCATGTCGTATCAAAATAAGATAAACCTGAACGTTTTGCCTCATGAACCTTCAAAGTGTTCACATTTCTTTGATGCGTTCATCATCTGGGCTTTAGCAGCTTGGCCACAAACTGGAAGTCATGTTCTTCCTTTCTGGCATTGAGCCTACCTTCTGCCACGCCCCATGGGTACTGACGACCTCTGACCTTCTTGCCGTTCACCTCGATAACGACGTTGCTGCCGACTACTGCCAGGGGCATCTTCTCCTGTAGTAGGAAGACACACAACTTTCTTTTACCTCTGGACGGGTCACTGTTCACTGTTGGATGACTGCTCAGCTTCAGTTGATTGGTTGACTGTTACATTTGACTTAATTGTGTGAATGTTTGGGTTGGGATACTCATATAATGCATCAGTGTTTTTACATTAAAACTCCTGTCTTTAGTTGTTGTGTTAGCTAACACAGCTAACACACTATGCTAGCACTAGTTAGTCACAATTAGTATTTTGCTCTTAGGACTGTGCATTATTCCATCAAGAGTTACTAGGTAGCTAGCTTGTTAACTTACAGCAAGCTAGCTAGCTAGTAAAAAGACATAGCAGTTATAAAAATGAATGGTGAAATGTAGCCAATAAGCTACAATGGCTTCCTCCATTTTGGCATCATCTAGTTTACACAAACACACAAAAAAAATACTTTGGCTTTGCAAGTTAATCCACCGATACACTAATTCTACTGAATGAATTTGTTTAGCTGCAAATGTTTGCAGAAGTGCTGGTGTGACCGGGCTTTAATCCTGCACACACAGTCACTGATGACCCACATCATGAGAAGAAGAATGTATCAGCATGAGTGGTAGATACCGTACTTGACTCTTTCCAGAAGCAACAGTTACTGTGGCAGAGAGTTACATGGACAACAATCACCAGTGAAGGTCATTCAGTGCTAACGATCAGTTGGACTGTCAGGCAGGGGGGAAAAGGGGCAGAGGCAGCTCCAGGGGTTGGATGCTGACCAGGGGACAGCCTGACCTTTGCCTGCTGAGATCAATCAGAAGCACTTCAACCGAGTTTTAAATTACTACCGAGGTCCATTACCTTTATCTTTCGGATGAGCTTGTTGTCCTCATCGTCCTCTGTGTCTGGGAATTCATAAATTTTGATTTTGTGCTCCTGTATCTCTTTCATTATCTGAGGAAGGGAGAAAACGATCCGATTAAAGGTTACATGCACATACAGTGTATACCTGCAAACACATGTAGCTTGAAAAATGATTTTAATTTATCTATTGGTTTATAATAATAAACATGTAAAAAAAATTGTTAAACATTTTATGCTATACTTTTTTTCTCAGATTAGCATGGCATGGCAAGGATGGAGGGCGGATGAAACAGCCAACTTTGCTCTGTCCAAAGTGCAAGAATCAAACACCTGTAAAGCTCATTAATTGACACACTGTGTCTAGTTTATTTAATCCATTAATCCATACACAAACATAATGACAGAGCTGGGCTACCTTTTTTAAACTGCATCCAGTATTTATGCTAAGCTAGGCTAAATTGCTTCATAGTTCTAGCTCCTTTCTTGACAAACCCACATGAGAGTACTACTGATCTTCATCTGACTCATGGAAAGAAAGCTAGTAAACATATTTCCAAACATGACTGTTATTGTTTGTAGTAAGTTAAATATGACTGACCACATATGCTACGCACTGTTTTAACTGTACACGCACTGTTTGGACTGTAACAACAGCCATGCCCATCCCATAATGTGATACATACAAACACAAATACAAATACCTGTTTTTTAAAAAGCTGGCACTCCTCAGGGGTGAGAGTGTCAGCTTTTGCAATGAGAGGGATGACATTGACTTTGTCATGGAGTCTCTTCATGAACTCAATGTCCAGCGGCTTCAGACTGATGGGGAGACAGAAAGAACTGTAAGAACTACAAGCGACTTATGCTCAAAACAATCAGCAACTCAATGGAAGTCCAATCATTTGCCATACAGTTGATACAGTTAATTCACAAGAATCATTCTAAAGAAAATGCCACACTCTACTTCCTCCATGCCTGGCTTTTACAAAATAAATGTAGCTCAGTGGGTCACCAGCAGAGGGCCAACCACAACCGTACATTAACATGTAGCCTAAAGCAAAGATACAATAAAGCCAACAGAGCATGACTGACTTCTTGTCCTATTTGCTCTTCTTCTGTGGGGACAACTCATGGTTATGTCATATTGAGTTTAGGAGGGATTATCTTTATAAAACATCCACAGGGCCTCCATCTCTGTCTGAATGACAAGAGGGACTCATCTTCAGTTGTGAGGCCAGAGACACACAGCTCTGACTGCTGGTGTGGGCAGTGAGTAGGAATATGAGTACGAGCTGCACAATGGGAGAATTATGTAAATATACAATAGTACATGGTTGAATTCTGGCCCAGTGTGACTATATGAATGCTATTATTTTATTACAGAAAGAGTGTGTGAAAGAACCACTTGGTAAAAACAGGGTCAGGTCAGTGTGTAATGCAGTGTAAGGAGCGCTGCAGTGATTGTGACCCCGTATAAAACAGAAGTCAGAGCGTCTGGTCTGAGGAGGGGGGGACATGAAGTCTGACTGTCCAGGCACTTCTATGATCTTAAAATGTTATTTCTTCCAGATAAATCGTCTCTACACACTGACAGAGATTTATCCAACCAGCAGTGAGAGAAAGCTGGACTCACTTTTCTGTCTTCTCCCTAGCCGAGCTTTGAAACATAAGGATGAAGTTTACTTCTAATGCAGTGGTTCAAATTTTACAGTCACATGTCAGAGACTTTTGGAGGCAGCAGTGACAAACTGTTATTCTGCAGCTCCGTCGAGTGAAGTAAACTTACTGTATTGTCCAAACATGAAGAACTGCACCTGTGCAATTTTATTAAACGGACATCATGGTTTGTTTGATTTGCATTCAGTTTTAAACCACTCTCAGACATGCACCTCTTTAGGCAAACGTGATGGCAGCTTTACACGTTCCCGTCTTTTCATGCGCCCCTTGACTTATATGTAAAAGACAGGACAGCAGTCAGGGTCGGAGCTCTAACGCCTCCTTCAAACTTCCAATAAGGAACAAGTCTGTCTGCACTTGCATTTATCTAAATACAAATATCAGCAGGCTAGCATGATCACTATGACGATGCTAACATGTAACTGTTGAGCAGGTTTAATGTTTCCATTCACTATCTCAATTTAGCATGCTAAGATGTGCTAATGGGCACTAATGCGTACAGTACAGCTGAGGCTGACGGTGATGTCATTAAAGAATTTTAACTTTTGACCTGATAATGGCAACAGATCACCTGAGTTATTATGCTTATCCTGAGGGGGGAACACAGCTCCACATTTTAACTCTTGGGCTGGTTCTGCAGCTACACTGAGAAACAGGGAAAAACCTCTAGTGATGCCAAGTAAACACACACACACACACACACACACACACACACACACACTATCTATCAGAGGACAGAGTGTGTTTGTCTGAGATGAGAGGTCTGCCTCTGTGAGCCTACGCTCTGACTGGGTGAATCTGTGATGGAGAGCAGAACTCTACTGAGCATGAGCAGAATAGGGTTATATAACCTTTGTGGGTCACAAACACTGGCTGGCAGCCTCCACGTCTATGGCACAGACACACACTCACTATACCCTTCTGCTCGGCAAAGGAGAAGGAGCTGGGTGGCACCGTGGACTTTTCCTTGGAGTAAACCAAACCAAAGATTCACAAAAAGCATATTCAGGCTAAAAGTAGCTCCTAACCTGTCGATTTAGGAGAAACTCCTAAAAAAGAAAGGGGCGTGTCAGTCCTAACTTTAGAACACCACTTAGCGCTAAAAGTAGCACCTAGGTTAGACGTAGTGGAGAGGACTCCTGACTCACTAAGACCGAATCACAAAGAATCATAAAAGGGCTTCAGTCACCTCACAGCGTGGCGCTATTTGACAAGAGGGAAAATGCAACTGTGCAATGCTGACAACTTGGGGATTTCCCAGCTGTGTGTAAGCCAATCTATTCACAAAAACAATAATTGTGCTCTGTGGACCTCACATCATAGGGCAATTCAGACAATTCCCTTTAGATGTTCGCCAAATACAGAGAAATAAAGCAGGTTCACGGCAACTGCGGGCCTACCCAGTGTGATCGCTGCCATGTGGAACACATGTCAAAAGTGATTTAAACCTGTGCAGAATAATGTTAGTTAACAGCATCCATGACCACAAACAGACAAAGGTGCTGCTCATCCTGACAAACAATGAATTATCACCTGACTCTCAGCTAATTGCTTTGGTTTTACAGCCTGTATCTTCATTATTTTCATTTACTGCCATTTGTTTGCCATCTGTACACTACCCTCCCAGCACCACATGGCAGACAGACATAGTTAAGAGGTGAACATAGTGGAGCATTTAGCAGCTTAAGAGACAGATATGATTTTCTTGGTACAGACCAAAACCAAGCTAAAGGGAGACATATTGGATTTATGTTTATGACCAGAAACATGCTATCGTTGCCCTGTGTCTGCTGGACATGTATATAAGTAACTGCTTGCTGACACAATCGTCATGACAATTTTATAAGGTGATAAAATTTAAAGCTGGTGCCACAGCGATGAGGCAAAGATGTCCATTGTTCTATCAACTTAAAGTGTGTCTCTCTCCTGACTAATAGCCCATTGGTTTGTACTTGAGATTTAACCCTCAACTGTTCTAACAGAAAATACATTATGAAAAGCACTGACACAATTCATGAACTGTATCATCACCTATTGAATTAATATTATAAATAAATATATTTTACTGCCAGTGTTTTGACATGTCATCATATCTGTGTTTGAGGCAGATGTGCATATCCCAGGTATTTCTAAGCTATTACAAGGAGTCAATGTTACTGTGACGAACACTGACAGCATTAATGCTATGCTTAGATCATTTTATCTGACTATTGTCTTATTTTGTCTCAGCTTAGTTCATGTTACATCTGCCTCATTTCATCACAGCTTCATCCCGTGCAGCACCTACCCGTGTCCAGAGGGCGCGATGAAGTACAGGCAGCAGTGGACTCTGTTGTCTGGCATGGATCTGCGGTTTACCCTCGACTCTGCATTCAGGAAGTCCTCACACTTACTGTCAATGTAGTTGATGACTGGCTGCCAACTGGGGAGGTGGAGGAAAGATATCAGGCAGAGAAAGATCAAGAAAACAGATCATTCTGCAAAATCTAATCACATATTTTTCTGGACAAAAAAAAAAAACTAATCCTGAGAGCACTCCTCACCAGTTGCTGTTGTCCACTGCATCTCCAAATCCTGGTGTATCAACAATGGTGAGTGTCAGCTGGACACCTCCCTCCTTGATCAGCACTTTAGACTGCTCCACCTGCAACACGCCAACATTCACACATTTTAGCGGAATGCTGATAAAACCTTTCCTGTTGATCACATGTGTTCATGTCTTAGCCTCGAACTTCTGAAATCTGAATGGAAACACGTGTCATACATGAATCCTGGTTGTTGCACCATTCTGGTAATCACTCTCAATCTGTGAGGATCAACACAAATACACTTCAGAGTACATTCTGGCAGCAAGAGTGGGCCCACACACGTTGGCCTACACTGCCCTCTCCCACTCAGGGCAGCAATGATACATCAACACACTGTAAGTGCGTATCTGTCAGTCGTGTGTGTGAGCGCTCAGACTCAGACTCTTTCCTTCCACTAAGCAGCAAATATTTAGAGCAGTGATATGTAAATAGCAGAGTGATGGATGAATAAACGAATAAACTCTAACTCCTGAATGAATTCATTCTGAGGCTGATATGAAGTGGCCAAGTTGAACGTCTTTAAGAATGACTGCACACTTCATTTTTTAAATTAGACAGGGCGGTAGAGAGAGACAGGAATGGGGCAGAGAGAGGGGGACTGACACGCGGGAAAGAGTCGGGCCGGTGACTCGCCTGCAGAGCATCTGCGGTACGTGCCCAAACCACTTGGCTATCGGGTCGCCCCCCAGCTGCACACTGAACTGTGTATGGAGGGAAAGCACTGCTGCAGCGACATCTAAGTTGAAAGCTGAAACTTTTTAGTCTGTTGCATTTTGCACGACATACGGCTCGATACCCAAAGCTGGTTTGGCTTTCTTGTTGATGGAGAGGGTCATAAAAATTACGTTATAATCTATTATAAAATATAAATGATTGTGCCTCCACAGAGAGCTGCATGATGCCTGATAAAGTAATGTCACTTCAGTCAGCATCAGTTGGGTTTAAAGACATTAAGTTCTTTTTCTTTTTTCTAAAAAGTGAGTGTAAGTTGCCTAAAATGTGCAACAACCTCTGTGTAGTCATGGAGGACTGCTACCGATGTATAACAGGCAGGTCAAACTGGCGCCTCGGGACATCACAAGAGCCAATACTTCGGTCGATGCCAATATTCTGAAAATTCTGCTGCTACTTATTTTTCTACAGAACCGAAGGAACCGAGGATGTTGTAGGCACTGGAGATGTGACTCTTCCGGGACCGATGAGGACATGTCCCTACGAGCAGGACATGAAACACTGAGAGAAGAAGAGGGGCTGACACGGTCAACTATAACAACAACAGCAGAACATTTTACATTTGATACAGATCATCAGCAGCTGTAGAATTTAACCCTGATTTTTTGAATGAATATTTTCACACCATGCATCTGTCACCTTGTTAGTTGAAACTACTGCTTGTGTACTGATGACATGGAGGTGTGCGCATGGTGCTAAAGTAATCCAGAATCCAACATACTGTTGTTAAAATAAACAGGCAAACAAAATCAGTCTCAGTCTCCAGTCACATTTATTCACGTTGAGTCCTACGCAGCTATCGTTTCCTACAGTTCGCCTGCTGTTCCTCAGCTTTGCTGCATAGTTTCACAAGGCCATCTAGTTATTTTAGGATCAGCCCTTTAACACAAACTACAGCCCTCTCGCTAACACAAACATTCTTCAGCTTCCACAAACCTTCAGATAATCTGTCTGACTTTACAGCTGAGGATATATATCATGCACCGCAGGCATCTGACATATCTCAGCTTGACTGTGCGTCCAAGCATGTGTGTGTGTGTGTGTTTGGACTGTAAGTGTGTAAGCGTGCATGACATCTCAGCCATCTCAAAAACCAAATCTGTTATTTCCACCGTTTCTGTGAAGAAAAACAGATCTGGGAGAAAGCCTCAAATATGCCGTCAGTCTCAGCACCATCATTTAAAAAGAAATCTGATCTGGGGGAATGTGAGCGAGCGACAAAACATGAGATTGTTCTGGAATAAAAATACTCTGACCCCGTCTCTCTTCCTCAGCCTCAGACCACAGCACCCATGGCAAATACGCTTACACACGCCATCTGTGACTTGCAGGAGGGCAGTTACGCCCACGTTGTGCTGGTGGGGTTCACATGAGGTTTGATGTGAGCGACGGACTGAAAAGGAGCTTAGAGCAGAAGAATCTCAATGTTTTCAGTCCTGCCAAAACAGAGTAAATTTAGCACTGTTGCAAAGACTGGAGCACAACAGAGCTGCAGTCATGTGCAGATGCAAAAGGTTTCCATTTTTGCCCATCGGACTACACTCAGTGATCTATAACACAGCGAAACCATGTTTTTAGACATTTTTAGTAAACTATTAACTGAAAAACTGAAATCACTCACTAACAACAGTATTTAGACCCTCCACACCTGGATTTGGGCAGTTTCTCCCTTTCTTCCTGGCAGCTCATCTCAAGCTCAGTCAGATTGGATGGGAAGTGTCTGAACTATCATCGTCAGGTCTCTCTACAGATGTTCTATAGGGTTTCCAGGAAAGTCAGAGACTTGTATGACAGCATATTAGGGCAATTATAGTAAAAAAATTTAGCAAGGGGGAGGTGGGTTATATTCTGAGAAAAAAAACTCAGAAATGTTGACATTACAGTCATAAATTCATTAGGAAAAAAATAGATTTAAGTCACAAATATCTGAGAAACAAACTTAGAAAAATAACTTTACTTTGTAAGGGTGGATCAACCTCATCACAGCAAGGCACCGCTGGTTGCTGTGTATTAGATCTGCAGTGGATGAACTAATCAAATCATACTTTGCAATTAGATTTAGTGAAAAGCAAATACTCGTGACACCACATTATCATGAGCATCTGGACTTTGAGGAGACAGTGAACTGGGCCTATTCAGAAGAAAGCAACTCATTACTAGTTAGGTTTGTGTGTGTGTCTGTGTGTGTGCGTGTGTCTGTAGGTTTTTCTCAGAATATGACCCCCTCCCCCAGCTCCATAATGAATATTTTTTTAACCTACAATGGCCTAATAGACTTGTCCCTGAGCCACCCCAGTGGTGTCTTGGCTGTATGCTGCTGGACACCGTGCTTAAAGGTGAACCGTCACCTCAGCCCCGTGCATGTGCACTCTGGAGCAGGTTCTCCTCTCTGTGTTTGGCTGCGTTCATCCTTCCCTCAGGTCTGACCAATCCCCCTCATACCACGATGCTGCCACCACCATGCTCCAGCGTTTGGAGCATGGTGGTGGCAGCAGTTTGGTCAGACAGTCAACTGCAGGAAGAGTCCTGGTGGCTCCAGGGGCCACTGTGATCCTGGGAACACTAACAGCTTTAGAAGTGGTTTTATACCAGCGCACTGATCTATGTTTCACCACAATTTTAGTGCAGAGGTTCCTTGGATTTCATGGTTTGTTTGTTTGTGGTCCAGTAGTGGGAATTGTTAGACCTTCTAAACACACAAGTGTCTGCCTTTCTAAACTATGTCCAATCAATTCAATGGTCTCTAATCAACTCCAATTAATTCTGATTAAATGAAACAAGGGGAATGTGACCACAATTTAGAGCTATGGCAGTTTTTGCTAAAATTTGCAATCAGTTCTGTTGAGTGTAAATTGATGGACAAAAATGACAATTCTATCCAAGTCTACAACACAAGTCTACAACACAATGAAGCATACAAAGCAAAGTCAAGCAAGTGTGGTTCATATGCAGACCCCTATCATAGTCAAGCCATGGTCCTACAGTCATGTTTCCTTTGGTACCAAAGAGGTGTTAAGGTTCAAATCTCAGCCCTAGTTCATGGAGGATGTTCAGGCCTGTGGCTGAGCTCTCTGCTCATATAAACATACCTAATGACGTCTCAGTATCTCACAGGGTGGAGATACAAAGTAACTGATGTGACAGAATGGCTAAACTGTCACAACTCCACATGCGACTGTGTTTGAGTCCATTCTAATCTGTTGTTTGCAGTATGATCATATCAAGTTGTCTGCATCCACAGCTTCCCAGCCAATCGTTGCTGACGTCCAGGAGAGCTGGGTGTTCAGCTTCAATACCAGTTTTTCTAAAAGCTTTTGATTTACATCAGAATTTTGAAAATTTCAGGCCCAATTTTCTTCAGGAAAACTTTCAGTACAGCTGCTTGTGTTTAGACACAGTCAGAGGATTCTCATCAACAAGCAAAAGTCATGGTCCCAGTCAGTGTCACTCACTAAGAAGGTGTTGTGTGTGTCCTTGAGAAGCATGTCGAGAAACACTCATACAACATCTGCAAAATGTTTACTAGCTCCATGTTTTCTATGTTTGTTTTGTATGTTTTATATATATTATATTATATTATATATAAACACAAGCAGCTGCACATAAAGTTTGCCTAAAGAAAATGGGTATTAAAATTTGATTTGTGTTTGATTTGTGTGTGTGGGGATGAGTAGTGGGTGTTGTGTTTCATGGGAACATTCTTGCCCTGATACTGACCCTCTCAGGCCCTGGGGGAACTACGGAGGCTCTCACCCAATTCCCTGTTTTTCTTTGTCTCTCCCCTGTCACCTCTCACTACCCCATCTCTCACTCAGTACAGACACACACACACACACACACACACGCACACACACGCACACACACAGACACACAGACACACACACACACACACACACACACAAACACACAAACACACACACACACGTCCCTCTTCTGTTACCTTTTCTCCCATCACATCACAGTAACGCTCTCCATCTTCTACTCTGCTCTGTTTTTCTCCTTCTCCCTTTTCCCAAACTGCCTCTCCACCCTCCTCCTGTCCTCTGCTCCAGAAGCATCTGGAGGATCTCTCCTCCTCCTCCTCACTTTGTCATGACCATAAAAGGACAAACCAGGCCCTGTGGCCTTGCTGTTTCCCTCTTTGTTCCTCCATTCCTCTCTCTCTCTCTCTCTCTCTCTCTCTCTCTCTCTCTCTCTCTCTTTTTCCATGATACTCCATCCATCTCTCTTCCTCCTGCTGTCTTCTCCTGTATTACACTAATCAGTGACAGTGTGACAACTAGGACTGGTTCAGGCCCTGTGGCTCTGAAGCTGGAAAATATTTTTGTGTTCAAGACAGGAATCAGAAATTAAATGTTCTAAAATATAACATGACACAAAATTTCATTACACACAAAAAAATTTTGTCTTACATCAAGCAAAGCAAAAAACTGACAAGTAGTTGGATTTCGGTGCTGGCTCTTTCACTTCAAGATCTACACAACACAGGTCCTGTCGAAACTGCTCCAACCTTACAAAAGCAAAACAACCCTGAGAGAGATGATTTTTACCTTCAGGCAGTGTTACTCTCCTCTTGTGCACTGCTGCTCTTATCTCATCTCAGCTCACGTTTAATATTGGATTCATTAGCGTCTGCACAACAAATGTGTGACTTAGAAATGCTGATGCATTCTTTAGACTTTGATCCCCATCTCGCCCTCAGTGTGTGTTACATCAGAATACATGACGTACAGCAGAATCAAACATGTAACATCAGTCAAGGCTCAACCAGGGTCTCCGCAGGCTTCAAGAGAAATGAAAGATTTTACACAACCTTTTCAATTCTGTATGCAATTTAATACCCGTTTCACCACCAGCTCATCAGTGAAAACCAATAAGGATGATAAGGCCTAACAAGCAGTATACAACTGATACAGCTATTGCATTTTTGTAATGTGTATTGATGTGATGTGATTGCTGGCTGTCATTTTTGTACGTATGGATTGTTTTTTCACACTGGCAAAAGACTCGTCTCACCGTTTGTGTGTATCTCACCCACTGAGGCCAGTTATCAGCTGAGCAGCATCACATGATCAGTGCCGCAGAGACTAGAAAAGCTGCAACGCTTCCAACAGAAACATTCTGTCAAGATGTACTAATTCTCAATAATTTATAGGTTATAGGTCCAGGTCCAGATCGGACAGCATCTGTGGTCCACCTATCGGTGACCTCGGCCAAGGGCTAGTGTTGCGCTGGTTACCAGAAATCAATTCTTCTTCACTGCTCTGTAACAGTAGTTCCAAGTGGCTGTACAGTGCAACTTCCTATGTTGGTCACTGTTTTAGAGCAGCAAAGAAGAACTGATGTTCAGGAAAACTGTAATTTTATCTGAAGTGAAACTATGAAGTCATCGGTTCCTGATCCGGTATTTCAGGCAGTACTGAAGTATCATCTCTAGTTATTGAGCCCCTCAGTTCAGCCTGTAACTCAAACAGGCTCCGGCATCCTTTAAAGCCCACTTTCTTCAACATAATTATTTGGAAGCAGCAACTTCTCAAAACCACAAGTTTGCACTTGACTCCGATCCAGAATATGAGTGGACAGCACAAACATCCACAGCAACAAAGATTAGGACGTCTCTGTGCTGCCTTTTTTTGCCTACATTCTAGCTAGGCAACCACTGAATCACCTCTCTTTAGCTTAACCATGATTTTGTTGTGAAGTTAACTCGCTGATCTGCCTTTCCTGTAGGCCTGTTGTTTCCTGTTCAAGTCATGGTTGGTAAAATCATATAATCCAGGTATCCAGCAACAGCCACCACTAGTTTCTCCTCCATGACGTTATTTCCACGGGAAGGCCCGCCTCTCAATTCACCGTACTGGACAATGGGGAAAAACCACCAATGATGTTGGGCGTTTTTCTGCTTTACTTTTTTCTATCTGGGGCACTTCTGTGTAAGCCTGAGGTGCTCCGAGCACCTACAAAAACGAGCCGTCCACAACACTTTCTGCAGACAGAAAACAAGTGGAAAAGATGCCTTTCACTGCAAAAACCGCATCCTGTCTGTTCAGGGTCTCGTGAAGCTACAACTGGGCTAAAGATGGAATAAGCTCACCTGCACAGTCTTCTTGATGCGCTGGGAGGGCCCAGGGTAATCCTTTGAGTACAGGTCAGTTAGGAACAGAGAGTTGATGAGTGTCGATTTCCCAAGACCAGATTCACCTGAGGACACAGACACGTTGAACAACATTAAACAGGTGTATGTACAGTGTGTGTGTGTGTGTTTGTGTGTGTTTTATATTTGTAAAAAGTGAAAAAAAAAAATCTGCATTAAGTATTTTATTTTGACAGAAAAACAGAAAGTAGATGGCAGCCTGCTGGTTATGCATCCATGCTTTCAGTGAGCTACATGCACATACAAGCACTAAAACCATACACTATATAGCATGTGCACACAGGGCCTGGAGGGACGGGGCTGATGGAGAGAAAATAAAGATGATTCATTGTCTGAGGGGGAAAAGGTCAGGAGCTCGTCTGCCGGCAAGAAAAGCTTTTAGATAGAGGGAATAAAACATTTCCTCTGCACCTCCTGCTCACTTTCTCCCTGACCAGCCCCATTCATTCATTCACTCCTCCTCCATCCCTCCCTCACATATAAATCTTCCCATTTCTCTCTTTACTGTTCCAACTTTCCAGTCCCTGCTCCCACACTGATGTTACGGCCACTTCAGCCACGCAAACACACAGTTAACATTTACTTGACAAAGAACACAGCCACTCCAAACATACACATTGCCTACGTGCTCTCTCTCTCTCTCACACACATACACACTCCAACACACTCACACACACACACACACACACTTGTACTTCTCTCTTTGTGAGGACACTCATTGACATAATGCATTCCCTAGCCCCTTACCCTAACCTTAACCATCACAACTGAGTGCCTAACCCTAACCCTGACCCTAACCTTAACCTAAACCTAATTCTAACCATAACTCTAAAACCAAGTCTTAACCCTCAACATGTGATTTGAAGGTGTCTCAAAAAGGGAGGACCGGCCAAAATGTCCTCACTCTGTTAGTAAAATACTTTTTTTGGTCCTTACTAAGTAGCAAGTACAAGTACAAGTACACACACACACACACACACTCACACTCACACACACACACACACACACACACAGCTATAATTAATGGCTGAGCATGTAGCTCGTTGGAGTAGTGTTTGGTTGGAGTGAAGGAGGGCTGCTTGTCCTAGCAAGACCTCTACACCACTCTGAGCCATGACCCTAACAATCTGTGACACAACACTAACCTAGGGAGGATACACAGTAGCCTGAGGGGGTTATAGTGCATTTTTTGAAGTTACCAAACATTTATAAGACAAATGTTAAAGTGGAAGTCCCATCAGATCGATCAGAAAAGAGGAAATCAGAGCTGAAAGTGCCTCTAGTGTTAGAGCACTGTTGCTTAGAAACATTCTGGTTTTTCAGTAAGTTGCAGTGACAACGGGGACAAAGATACACCAGTCTTGAGCACTGCTGTTATGTTCCAGGAATGATCCAAAACCCCAGCAGTCACTCTGACAAACAGCGGACAGACCTGCAGGGCTGCAGAGAGCCATAGAACTGTAGAACCTGGAGACATAGTGCGTCTTGACTGAGTGGAAGGTTAATCAGAAACTACTGAGTTATCATATAATCAATGTTTCAGTGGCTTCATTATAACAGCTAATGAGCTTTTTTTTTCAAAATAAAAGACAAAATTATTATTTTCTGGGTTTCTTTTGTTTCTCTTACAGTATTGAAAAATGTTGAACTCCCAAAATGCATCATGCATGCACCAAACTATTACACCTCTACAGACTGATCGGCTGATTCTCTTTGTTATTACTTATTAGTCTGTAAAGGCTAAAAATCAAATGTTATCTTCAGATTGTCCAACCCACAGTCCAAAGAGATTCACACTGTAGGATGTTGTAAATGGTAAATGAACTGCTTATATAGCTCTTCTCTAGTTTTATTGACCACTCAAATCTCTTCACAATGTGAGCCACATTCACCCATTCACACACAGCCATCAGAGGCAGTGCCTTGCCCAAGGACACTTCAACATGTGGGCTGGAGGAGCTGGGGATCGAACCACTGACCTTGTGATAAGTGGATGACCTGCTCTACCTCCTGAGCCACAGCCACCATATTTGTCTATATGACAGGCTACATATAGCTGTACATGACTTTCCTGACAATCAACAAACCTCTTCGGCACTAACCTGCTGGGACGGGGAACACACATCTCTTCTGTCAGTTGTTGACTCTGTTTACTCTTTGTTACAGTTAAGATATTTAATACTATTGTTTTGCTATGACACCTATGTCTTTAATGTAGAAATAACAGGAGAAAAGAAACTAACTTCACCTTGAAGTGTCAGTTCATATATGAAAGTATAACAAGTATATTTGTTGACTTGAATATCTGTGTCGCAAACAAGCAAAGACGTTGCTGCTACTCAAATAAATCAAGCTTCTCTCTAAAACTAAGAAAAGTTAAGTCCAATGTTGCTGAGCTGTGTTGCTCTCTCCATAACAGCATCTGTGTGCAGCCTGAAAGCTTAAAGCTGGAAGTTTTCCATTTCAGTCATTCTGAGCTCAACATCATCAGATGGTCCTCCACTTTCAAAATCTACAGAATAATTTAGCAGATGTCAGAAGAACAAAAAAACACTTAGACAAAGGTGGAGTCAGTTTTGCTGTAAGATGCTTTTCCTTGAAGCCTTTTTTTCCACAGCATTTGTTTCATGGATAGAAAAATCGATCCACTTTCTCTTCCCTTCAAAACAGCTGGTAGATTTCTGAGGTAGATTTCATTCATTCTTTTCACAAGACATGTGGACCGTGAGTTCCATCAGTCCATGGTGACGTGGTGTGATAGCCCAGTGGACTCCAGTCTCTCCTCCTGATGTGAAAAATGTAATATACCGTATTTTCCGGACTATAAGGCGCACTTAAAAGCCTTTAATTTTCTCAAAAAACGACAGTGCGCCTTATAATCCGGAGCGCCTTATATATGGATTAATTCTGGTTGTGCTTACTGACCTCGAAGTGATTTTGTGTGGTACACGGCGCTCACGGCGCTCTGTCAAAATGTTTTAGTTCGACTTTGGTAAACTACAAAGCCGCACCGCTTGCAGCATTACGGCTACCGTAGTCAGGAGCGTCGCGGAGTAATACATACTGTGCTTCACCATAATATTACAGTGTGTGTGTATAAGGACCTATAAGGAGTTATTGTGAATACGCTAACGTTTGATTTAGCGGTATCAGACTGTGTTTTTTTTACGTGTTACAACTGAACAAGGTTGAGAGTTATTGTGAACGCGTTTAATAAAGTGTGACTGAATTATCTGACTGTTTTGTTTCGCTTAATGCGCCTTATAGTCCGCTGCGCCTTATATATGAAAAAAGTTCGAAAATAGACCATTCATTGACAGTGCGCTTTATAATCCAGTGCGCCCTATAGTGCGGAAAATACGGCAATCCGGCCCACAAAATATTTTTTATACTTAATTACTTTTTCTAGTGGTTTCATACAAATTTAAATCCCTTCATATACAATTCAAAACAAAATTCTATTAAAAAAATTTTTTGCAAAATGTATTTTGTGTGGTGCCAAATAATGGCAAAGGGCAAAGGGCATGACCAGGTGGTTTTTGACCAGAAGAGAGTGGGTTTCAGGGATTTATTTGCTGTCTCACTGCAAACAACAACGATGTCTCTTTCCAAACTGAAAAGGAAAGTGGATGATGAACACAGACAGCTGTGCCTGACATTGCAAGGAAAAAGTTGCCATTCTAAAGGAATATAATCTGAAGCGTCATCACTCAACTAAACATGGAGAATGGTATGAGAAGTGCTTTTTTTGTATGATGACAATGTCTTAATAGTGCATATAAAGTAAGATTTCAGAAATATTTTTGCTTTCTTTCTCATACTTGAACTTTGAAGTGGCCCTTCTATGATCAGAATCAGAATCAGAATCAGAATCAGTTTTATTGCCAAGTATGTTTCCACATACAAGGAATTTGTTCTGGTGATTGGTGCAGTTGGAGGTTCTTGGAGGTTCTTGTAAACAACAGGTTCACACAGTTTTAGTTTCTGCCTGTATGTGGGAATCAGGTGGACCATGACACGGTCAGAGTGGCCCAGTGCAGCCCGGGGGACGGCGTGATAAGCACCACTGATTGTGGTGTAACAGTGGTCCAGAGTGTTCCCCTCTCTGGTCGGGCAGTTAACGAACTGTCTGTATTTGGGCAGTTCGTGGCTGAGGTTCCCTTTGTTAAAGTCACCAAGGACAATAACTACGGAGTCCGGGTTGGTCCGCTCCACACACAGTATCTGCTGTGGCCTGTGGTGGGATGTAAACACCGACCACAGATGTGACAATATCAGCAGTGGCCCCCAGCCAATGTGAGTTTGAGACCCCTGCTCTAGACAAAGTCTTGGGAAGGAGGGACGGTTATCTAAATGTGGGGGTGGGGGCTAAGTGTTGGGGTTTGTGTCTCTATCTAACTCCTGCTGGCTTTGTTATTTGGTGGGTAAGTGTTACTACTGATGCTAACTTGACAAAACAAACAGCAGGAAATGAAGTGAAACTAACCCAACGATGACCTCGCTCACACGTTGGCTGCAGCTTTACCTCCCACCTTCCACCTTCCGCCAGTCATAAAGCAATTAAACAGGTGTGATGGATTACTAGGAACAACCTTTGAACTGTTCCACATTTCAGCTGTGGCTATAGCTGAAATATCTGCAGTTATGCATAGAAGTGATTGCATTTAAAAAGAAACACTGCATTCTCTGTTTCAGCTAGTTCCAGGGTCCTGGGCACAAAGTCATGGCTTCCTGGAAAAACCATAGAACTCAGCCTTTGTTAATGAAATTTCTCACCTGTGCTTTCTCTGCAGTTACAGTGTACAAATGCATGCAAAAGGTCCATTGGTTCCTTTGTTGAGTGAGCATGTGAGCAGGCTAACTGTTTGTTCCAGAATCTGAGTTGATCTTAAAGAAAAAAAAAAGTGTAAAACCAACGTATTAACACCTTATAAAGTTGATATGACAACCCTGTTAGCAAATAGTTGCTTATTTATATATGAGGCGACATAGAGCCACATTAGTATTCATTGTGCTGTTATCAATATCCAATATCAAGCCAAAAGTGTTGTTGCATTGATGCACAGTTGAGGCTCTGCTGCGGTGAAAACATGTGCATGCATAGTAGAAGTTTAACTGGTGGAAAAAAGACATCTTTAACTTATTTTGTGGCAAAGTCATCAAACTTTATATTTTTTTAAAATCTGATTTGGCCTGAGATTGTATTATTGCAATCTTTATATCCTGCTGAACACTGACAGTTTAGTTATGGATCTGTCCCCATTCATTTCTGGACTTGTTAGCCTGAAATAGCAGCCGAGGGTGTTGCCAAGATGGCTGTCAAGTGGCGAGACTTGCTTGTAAGGACTTTGGCTATACACACTCAGTTTATTATGTAAACTTAGCTAAAACGAAAGCATTCCCTTAGTCTTCCCTGGTTGATATAGAACAGGAAGTATAATATAGAAAAAAAAATATTAGAAACATTTAACAGAACCTCAAACAGTGATTCATTAAATCGAATCAGTACATATCTAAAAACAGTGCCGCGCCAACAAAAACTGAATTTTCTAACACTAATGAGGCAGGATTCACTGCAGGACTGGTGCTGCTGAAACAGGCCAAAAATTACAATCAACTGCTCCTTCTAAAAATATATATATGTATAAAAAAAAAAAACAGGTTTGAACCATTCAGATCTCTATTTTTCACCCCACAAGAGGGCAAACCAATACATAGGTGTAAAAGGTGCTCATTTGGGTGCATATTTTTGAGATGTGCCCTCAGGTGTCTAGTGCTGCCAGACTATCGTGAAGTTCCACAGTTCTGCTGTCTACTGGCCAAAATCTGAAATATTTCCAAACGGGGCTTTACAGATTGCTTGCAATGCAAATCCCTCTGAACTCTCTGCCATCGTTACCACGCGGTGGTTAAATTATTTGCTCATTTCAGTTTAACGTACCTTTCCTTCAGTCAGTCAAAGTGATGCTGTTTGACTCCTGACCATCATGCAGTGCTTTTTGTTGTGTTGCTGCTGCTTTTTTTTCTCCAAACCAAATATTATTTTTCATGATTCACTTTTTTTCTTTTTCAATTTGATTATATAATGAAATTTACTATATTGACTGACAGCCCTAACTACAGTGCAGTAGTTTTAGCTTGATTGAGCTAATAAACTAGCGTGAGTGTATATTTATGGTAACATCTCGTTTTATTCCACACCATCTGTTTTAAACAAGGTACAGGTGGTCCACCTGGACAGTGCCGAATATCTCCTGACATTTCAATGAATGTTCTGTGTGAACCTCACGAGGTTACTTAACCTGTGTGAAAGTTGGGTCCCGCTGTGTTTTCAGGAAAGAAAGTCACGGGTCACAGGTTTCAGTTTCTGTTCCTGACAGACCCTGTCTGCGGTCTTGCTGAACCAGGCTTGCCCAGGCCTGTGTGTGGTGCAGATGTGACACTGAGATACATCCGTTTCTACTCACGTCTGAAACAGCCACGGGACCTTGGTACTGATCAAACATTGGACAGAGCATCCCTCTGACCAAACACCTCAGTGGACTCTCTCTGGCTTTTCTTACTAAACTAAACAGGTTTCACAAACACTGTAACCTCTGGCACAAACACAGCAGAGAGGAGCTGTAAGCTGATCTCTCTGTACTCCACCCCCCATATGACCCTTTAATGGTATTGGCTTTTAAGGCTAATTCCAATATGTTTCGATCACAGTTACCAATAGCTGATATCAATGGCACTTAAATTTGTTTGGAGAGAATGTCACACCTGTCTCCATTCCAAACGGTGGAAATTTATCATAGGTTATTAGTTGTTGTACAGCTGAAGTGGGGGAATTTAAGCTAAAATAACAGGTTAGAGGCCCACAGTGTGACGGATGTTTCAGTCAGTCACAGCAGTGGTTCTAAACCCCCCTGAGGACAGGTCCGTCCCAATTAGACTCCCTCGTTCAGCTTTAATGAAATATTGGTTCCACATGACGAGGGGAAGCGCAGGGCCAGCTCTCTGTAAATAGACTAATGACCTAAACATCAGTGATGGACGGCTGACCCTTCCAGCTCATCCCTGCTGTTGCTCTTCCTCTCACGCTCAGTGAGCCGTCACTCCATCTCTCTGTTGCTCCGTCTGTGTCAGTCAGCCTCCAACCACAATCCAGTTTGTCCTTTTTCTCTCTACTCTGCTTTTCCTGGTGTCACTTTTGTGGGTCAGCTCTTCATTGTTTAAGGACCAGTGTGTAGGGTTTAGAGGGATTTATTGGCAGAAATGGAATATAAGATTCATAATTATATTAGTGTAGAATAATCTAAAAGCTGAAACTAAGAATCCTTGTGTTTCTGTTTGCTCAGACTGAGCTTGATGAGATGAACAAAACTCAACACTCTCTCTTTTTCTGAAACATGGCCACAGTAGGATGACAAAAACATTTTATGGCAATGTTAAAACTGAAAATCTGATTGGTTTGTTGATGCCAGCTCATTGTTGTGAAGTAGCATATTATTGGATTAAAGAACATGTCAAAAGCCATGCATATTAAATATGAATATGCTGAAAGAGTTACAGCAAGCTGGACTGTGAGAGACAGAAAAACAAACACACAAACGGTCAAAGTGGGTTTCCCATAGGATTCCTCACATTCCTCACATTCCTCCCTCCCTCTCTCTCCTTCTCCTCTCTCTCTGCCCTGAGGCAGCAGCTGGCCCCCTCACATCCTGTCAGGCCTACTTACTAGCACCCAATACAAACAAACACACACACACACACACACACACACACACACACACACCTAACAGACATATGAGGCCTGAACCAGAAAGTGTGAAATGAGACATCTGGGGAACATACAGGAATAAATGAGAGAACAGCAGAGACTCACACACAGATGGTGGATGTGAGGGAAGTTGTGTTTACTGAACAAGAGACTGTTGGAAAAGACAATTCTCCATTGTCGGGGCTAAATAAAAACTGGCTTAAACAGGGGGCAAAGGTCAGTGTTTTGGGAAAGATAAGGATCTGCAAGTCCAGCAGAATCTATGGGAGAGTCAGAATCCAAGCTAAACTGTGTCAGCGCCCAGTTGATCCAGGGTGGACCACTTGGGCCGGTGACAGGAGCCTCGGAGGCACACAACCCACTTTCCTCTGGTTTTTTAAATTAGAGAGTGAGTGTTCTGCTGAGATCCAGCACGCCGGAGATTATATCTGACAGAATCAGCACGTGCTGGGTCACAGCAGACATGCATGTCTCAAAATAGAGTTGCAAAGAACGGGAGCAAAGCACAGAGGAAGACTGACGAAGGAGAGCGAAAGACTTGCCTGTAGTGGCTTGGCTGATCATGCACGAACATGTACGTGTGCACGACTCCATTTGTGCACACACATACACTCTGACAGAGAGGACACCAGCAAGTGGGGATTCTGGGTAGCATATGTGGAGCCACATGACTTTTCTCAGCACATGCTTCTGTTCTCTATGATGACAATCAAATGACTGAAATACAAGTGATAAAGATCCAAGAGGCTAATGGCCAAACAAGAATATATCCAGGGATAATAACAGCAGGAATGTTGCATCTTGTTCAATCTGAAATTATGTCACAACACCAACTGTTCAAGTCTGGGAATTTTGTTGCACTCAAGATGAAATCATTCTGCAAAAGACACAAGCACCAACTTGTCATTCTTGGATGTGACACTCCACAGCTGAGAAACTGTGTACAGCCTGTAAAGGGCAACCAGCCAGTGAAGTTTTTATGGCCATGAAGCACAGCTGTGTGCAGCCCAGTATGTATTATACAGGGTGTGGACACAATAAATGCAACACCTGTGCAATGTAGCCCGTCCATCCACTTTCCGGGTAGTTAGCCCACACATCAGTTTGTCCTCGGTTCACCTCCACACTGGACGTCCCAGAACACCTCTGAAGGGAAGGCCCCTGAAGGCTGAAACACGTCACCCAGCTCCTCTTGACCCGGAGAAGCAGTGGTTCTACTCTGAGCTCTGTTGTGATGTCTGCTGTCCTCACCTGCTCCTTTTCAGAGGAGTTAGTGTAGAAATGCTCAGAAATAAGAAAGAGGCAGATCCTGATGAGCCGGTCGCCGTCGGACACCGTAGGCCCAGCACTTTCTTTACCAAATCACGATGCCCCACATCACACAAATGTGTTCTTTGTTTAGATTATCAAGCAGACAATGAATCATAGTTGTTTCTGGCTGCGATAGCAACATGACTACTGATATCAGCCTGGCTATTGTCCAAAGCAAGAAACAACCCGACTGGAAGCCCTGATCTCAGAGCCACGATGAAGGCAAGATAAAATATTTGGTTTTGTTCTTTACTGATGTAGCAGAAATCCCAGGACAACTGGGCAAATTTATTTGAAGCGCACTCCATAGTCGCACTAGTCATTGGGATTACTGGGACAAATCCTGGTGGGCCAGTGGATCATAAATATCCATAGTTTTTAACCACCCTGTCAGTCTCTTTACCGGCCTCCCTTCCCTGTGGATGGTAGGGCTGCAGTATGGATTATTTTAGTAACAGATTATTCCATCAATTAATCAAGTTATCAGATAAGACCTACTTTTGTCTTATTAAAGAATAAGACATAAGAAAACAACAGAATATATAAAACATATAGAATATAGAAAATATAAAGAGAAACGAACACAGGTCTCTTAAAATGAACAACTAATTGTTTACCTTTAAGAAAAATCTTTTTTTTTTTATTAAATTGCTTCAATATTATCTGTTAAAATTAAACTTGAAAAATTGTGTGTCTGTGGTCATGTGATGACATCGCTCCGAATGGGAAGGTAAATTCGTCTGACAGCGTAAGAGGAGACAATCACCTTTTCTGGGGGGTTTACTAGTGTTTAAAAAAGCCACATTTACCCTCTAACTTTGGTGTGAAAAGGTATTAGGGGGCTGAAAAATTCCACAGGAGCTCTGTCACTGCCTTCCTCCATGTTTTCACTGACACGAAACATCAATGTTTGCTCCGCATACGTCTGGGAGACTGTTGCCGGTTGATGGTAATAAACTGTTATGCTGATAATTTAAATTTCAATGGTAACACTGTCTGAAAACAGGAACCGTCTCATCTCTGGCAGTGACCACTGAGCCATCATCCAGATTAAACAAAGCTCCGACGCAAAGAATTTGACTCAATTACTTTTATTAATCAAGTTAATCAAGTTTCTGGAGGAATCATTTCAGCCCTAAAATCTAGAGCTGAATTTCTGTCCCAGGCTGACCATGGCTCTCTCCATTGAGTAAATGTCTGTACCTGGTTCACTCCTTTTTTTTTTCCTTTTTATCCCGGTTTCTATCACTCTCCATCTTCACCTTCTTTTGCTCCTTTGACACCAGGGCTCCTTTTCTTTTACTCTTTCCACAGTTGCTACGGTTGTTCCACCCTCCACCATTTCAGACTTCTGGACCCCACTGAATATAATTAGTGGTCGACCATTATGGCTTTTTCAGTGGCTGATGCTACCAAATTGGTACCAAAACCTGGTATTAAACGGGCCCAGGGACCGTAGCATTGATAAGCTCCAACATGTCACTAAGGCTGCCTTCAGAGTGGCTTTTGGTTCTGCAGCCTCAATCATACAGCCTCATGCTCCTTGCTCCTGGTTCCTCCAGGGAATGTCGTCTGCACACGAGGTAGTCTCAGTCCAAACTGTTCTGGTCAGTGGTTCCCTGATGGTGGAACAAGCAACTGAATTCTACCAGAGCAGGGGCGTCCCACTCTATCTTCAAGAATCTCTTGAAAAGTCATCTCTTCTGAGAGCACCTCCTTCCATAAAACCTTCACGTCTAACTAGCACTTACTGTGGACTTCCTGTTACAGTCTCCTTGCTCTTATTAATGGATGTAGTGCTTAATACTGTCACCACAGTCTCCTGCTGCACTGAAGCTTTACTGATGTCCTTCACTTCTAAGTCGCTTTGAATTAAGTCTTCTGCATGTGAGGGCAGAAGCACCAGCGAGCTCTTCAAACATCTAGTAAAAGTCCATCACATACAGACACAGTGAAGCTCATAGTTCATCCGTCACTGTGCCAGGTGTGTTTTGTATGCTAGCAGCCTGCAGCCCACACACAGCTAAGTAAATTATATGAACAAGGGTTAGTCGTGAAAAGCACCCACTGGCCAACTGACTGTTCTGTGTTCTTAAACTCAAACTGAAATGGACGTTAAAATCTAAACGATACCCATCCCCGGTCTGTGCTGGTATTTAGAGAGCAAGTTGGCTGATACATCATGCTGATATGTTGTTGGTTTAATCTACACATTATAACATTACAAAATGTATAAGACACACTAGCCAGTGATGGTTTGAAATGAGATTTGCTGTCATTTAGGATTGGAGAAACGTGTTAACAGTCAGAAAAGATAATGGTGACTGAGGAAATTGAGGCAAACATTTTAGCAGAGTGCATGAGAATTACACTGGAAACTCACTGCTTCACCACCTTGCCAAAACTGTCCTGAAGCACATTTTTGTATGTGTAGACTCACTTGCAGCCAATCTAAATGATCATAAAAAAAGAATAGCTTTGTTCACTTGCATTGCATAGCCTGCTCACATCATCCACCAGGTGACTAGACAAAATGGTAATGAGATAGATTCAGTTCCACGAATCCACTACCAGGGACTGTAAGCAGTGAGGGCTGAAGTTCACTTGGCTGTGACGTGACATGTATGACGTAGATTCTATCGCGACACTTCTTACCGCTGCAGCTGAAGCGTCTACAACAGCAAACCAGTCGTTCTCTTTGCCCACTTAACTAGCTTATCCCCTTCTCCTGATGAGCCACGATCATGAATCAGAATCAGATTTCTCATTTAGAGAAAGTATGCTACATAACAGAAGCGTATTTCCTTCATTAGCGGTGCTCGTACACACCAACATGTCCATGCCAACAGAGTAGTTTTCGTTTAGTTAAGAAATATTCCAGACACTTGATCAGATTTCAGGAGGCTCCTGCGCAGGCGACACTGTGACTTGTCAAAGCAGGATAAGCACAGGTGTTAGTGATAACATTAATGATGGCTCTGTTCCGTGGAGGTATCCCAGTAAACCCAACACTGAGCCAGCAGGTCTGATACTACGGCTCTGGACATGATGCACTGGAATGGTATGCAGAAGCAGTGTTATTAATTGCACCTGTGTCTTTCCTGCAATGACGCACCAACACTCTTTACCTCACAGAGAGTCCGTCTGGTCTTGAAATGTTGTTCTTGTACAAATATATTCAAGAAGAAACTATTGATGTGGCAGATGAAATCCCTTCAGGGATCCGCTGGTATTAAAGACAAATTCTTTTTCCCAAAATGACATATTTCTGCAGGCACCTGCAAACCACATTCCTTGACGTTTAACCATCAGATGTCAAGTGTCAAGTGTCAAGTACAGCTCTGACCAGCAATATGCGGAGAGACACAAATGGGCATGTGTAGTTTCAGAGAACTGAAATTCTAAATGAGGAATTACAGTCAATCACCAAATTGCCTCATGCCAGTTAAGCTCTGACTGTGGTTGGTGTGTTTGGGAGCTTTATCAGCTTCTCTGTCATGTTTGTTCTCTGCTTTGTTACAGATCACTCTGAATAGTGGAACAGTGACAGTAGCTGGGTGAAGCAGAGATTCTTCATCCTGAGCCTTTGTGATAAGACTGTGAGATGAGAATAAGAGTGACTCAGTGGAAGGAAGGAAAAAAAGAGAGTGAGACAGTTTTCACACACGCATCTGGTTAAGTCAGTAGATTAGACCAAAGCCTTCCTTCACTCACTCCTTTCTGCAAGGTCAGTAGGCAAGGCGGTCAATCCTAAGCCTGTCAGAGCGTCTTATCTGGACACACACACACACGCACGCGCGCGCGCGCACACACACACATCAGAAGCTTAGAGGTGTGCAACAACTACAAGATAGAAAGCAGGACAGACGGTCTAACGATTACACACAGATCAGTGAGGCAGATAAACAGATAGTGACTTAGGAGGCAGACTACTACTGGAGAGTAAAAGAGATTCGAGCTCATCCAGCACATTACTGGCTGCTTCATTCAGCCTAACCCTAACCCTTACTTGTGAATGAAGGCCCTGTCATGCTTACTGACCCCGTAAACACCAACTTTAATAAAAAATAAAAAATGAACATGCATCAGAAAATAGACGTTTGCATACAATCTGTTGTACCCTGCTCTGTATGATTTGACATTATGAGCATGTTACATCATCGATGATGCCACAAATCAGTGACAACAAAGCATGTATTTATAATGGAGCTATGTGCATGTGACAAGAGCAACATGTCAAAGGCTTTTATAGGGAAGACTTTAGTCTGGTGGGAAATGATTTGTCAAATAACTAATAAGTTAGTGGAGCAACAGCATTTAAAAGATAGGTTCACAATTTTTCAAGTCTGCCTTAAAACAACAGTCAGGTGCTCATGAACACTGAAACAGGTTTTGCTTGCTGTGATCATCCTTACTGTTCATACTGGCCTTTAAAAACTCCATCCCTAATGGGTTTTCAATGTAAATAATGGAGGACAAGTGTTTTCCTGCTGAGCTGCTGATAACCAAGAAGACTTCTAGAATTTGGACGCCTTTGTAATTAGCATGGTGTTACGCAGCAGGTGAATGAACACTAGTAGCCTGTGTTTTAAATGGTTTCATTTTCTTACTCAGGTTGGACAAATGAGGCCACATTGGAAACATTCATTCTGAGGAGGTCAAGCTAAGCTAACAGGCTAGACTACGAAATTGTAGCTGAGCTAGCTTTTATTTCCAGCAGCTCTGTGGAAGCAGCACAAGTGAATGATAATTTTCATCTTGTCACTGTGGAGCTTGGAGGCCACCGCCAGCCACCGGCAACTTTTAAGGTGGAACGTTTTCCTGACTGTTACTTAATACATGTTTGAGAGAGACAAGGCCAAGAGTCTACAGCTGCTCTAGCTTCTCTGCGACTGTACTGTACAGAGGTGCTTTGAGCTAAATGCTAACGCACACAGACATGCTGTTGTTTAGGTTTACAACATTTAACATATTAGTTTAGCATATTAGAATATCAACATGTGCAAATAAGCACTGAACACAAAGTGCAGTTGAGGCTGATTTTGCAAAAAAAAAAAAAAAATCCAAGTTCAAGCATTGGAAAAATGTAGTTGTTGCCATGATGTCGATGAGTTATTAGAATTCATCCTGAGGGGAACATGAATGTGAGCACCAAACTACGTGTCAATCTATAAATATTGACAAATAGTCAATAGTTATAGTAGTTGACATGTCCCTAAAAAGCAAAAATGTCAACCTTGTGTTGGTGCGAGATGGAAAGTCAGTGGACTCCTCAAAGTCTCAAGGATTCGTCTGCACAAATGTCTATAGTTGCTGAGATATTTCAGGCTGGACTAAAGCCACCAGCCATTTAGCCACACTGCTGGCAGTGGCTAAAAATACCACACACTTGTTTGCTCCAGCTTCTCAGATGTGGGTGTGCTGTTGTTCTGTCTTTAATATCACTGAGCTATACTGTATGAACTGTCAACTGATTGGGCTAAACCCACTTACTGAAAGCCAAAGTCATTTTTAGCTGTAGGTGTAGTGGTAGTAAAGTTTGGTTTTTTTGATGTATGTTCATATGATACCTGTATCTTCTTACCGAAATTATACCTTTAAAGTAAACGGTGAGAAATATTGTTTCTCCAAAATACTTTTCAAAATTTAACCTGAGCAGCCAGAGAAGAAAAAAAACTTAAAATTAGTCAAATTTTGATCTAAATAAAGAACCTTCTGATCAAAGTAGAGACACATTGATCGCGATCAGCCATGACCTGCCGAGTCTCACATATATCCCATTCCACACTGTATTGCAATTTGCAATACCTGTAAGGCCAAAGTAAGCTGACAAAACAAAAAAAAAAACAAACTTGCAAACACATGTCCACACCATCAGCATTGTTGCTGTACCTTGGACAGTGGCATCAATAATAGTAACAGTTGTCCATCGTTGATGAGCAGTCTGAAATGTGCAGAGTTTTACAACTTGTCACAAGATTTGTGTGTAAGGATAAACATCCCTGATGGGCAGCAGATAATCAGATGATTGGTGGATCAATCAACAGGATTCTTAAAAGCAGGGATGCCCTGATCCGGTCATTTAGTGTGAGTGAGATTGGCTGATCCACAGCTGATACCGATCATTATTAGTGATTTGTTACAGCAGCTGGTTTAGGGGTGCTGCATGAGTGCTAAAAAAACTTCCACGGAGCAAACCCTTCACCTGACAAGAGAACCTGAAGATTACACTGTTGCACACTTCAAACAACACACGCACATTTTAAATCGCACATCCGCCATCTGAAGCTTTACCCTACTTGCTTTCCTTCATGCAAAGTCATCAAATCTGCCCAGCAACTGCATGTTTAATACTGATACTATACAGAGATGTCCCCTGCTCCAGTGGGGAGACCTGTGGCCAAACCACCCCCCGCATGAATTGGCGGCCGATCAATCCCTACCTAAAAGGTGAAACTTTGGAAGAACTTATCAGTTTAGCTTTAATGAAGTGTCCTACGTGCAACTCACAGCTCTGCCTGCAAGGTCTCCTGACGTGCTCTTCTATGGAGTTGCTTTAGGAGAACAGAGACAGCAGAGTTGTTAAGCTCTGGCCTTGCACCACATCAGAAGCAGCATGAAGCAGGCACTGCTTCCCCTCTCCTCCCAGCTCTTCAGCTCTGATCTGACTCTCAGCTCTGTTCAGGCCTCTGCACTGGCGCTGGATCTTGCTAATCTTTCCAGGAGTTTCTATTCAGTCTGCCAGCTGGACAAAGGGACAGGAAACAGCTTTTTCCCCAACAGAGAGAGGCGGACAAAAGGGAAAAGACAGAGTTGGACAGAGGGGAGGAGGAAAGACAGGGAGTTAGGAAGAAAAATAAAAACCCAGAGGAGCAGTTTCTGGTGCCGCTCTTTCTGAGCGAGTGTTGGACTGTCAGCAGAACAAGCAGAACTGCCTCCAGAGCTCCACATGGGCATGACAAGCACCTACAGCGCATTCAGAAAGTCTTCAGACACCTTCACTTTTTTTTACAATTTGTTGCCGCCTTTTGTTAAAATCTTTGAAATTAATTTTTCCCCCTCACCAATCTACATTAAATACCCCAAAATGACGAAGTGAAAACAGAAGTTTGCATGTTGATTTTTTTGCAAATTTATTAAAAAGGAAAAAGGAGGGAAGAGCTGCTGCAGAGCTTAGAGACAGGACTGTGTCGACGTACAGATCCAGGGGAGGATACAAAATCATTGCTGCTTGCATTCAAGGTTCCCAAGAGAACAGTGAGCTCCATCATTCTTACATGGATGAAGTTTGGAACAACCAGGACTCTACCAAGAGCTGGTCCCCCGGACAAACTGAGCATTCAGGTGAGAGGGGCCTTGGTAAGAGAGGTGACCAAGAACTTGATGATCACATTCTCACCATTCTGAGAAAACTAAAAGTCTGTTTCCAGGAGAACGTCACACCAACAATCAGGCCACGGTCAAAGCCACTGAGATCCCAGTTACCCCCAGTTTCTGCGGTTTGATCTGAACATTAACTGAAGCTTGTTGTATGTGCTGCACTGTGGCTACCTGATTGGACAATTGCATGAACAAGCAGGTGCACAGGTGACCGACTCTCCTCTGTAAATCTCGTATCATTTCCAAACACTAGCGCTCACTCAGTTGTCTGAGTTTAGCTTGAGAAGAAATGCTGTGACCAAGGATGATGTATTAATATCTCCTCAGCATTCCTGAGCATCCAGAGGAAGATTTAGACGGTGGACTGTAGACATTAATCCTGGAACTATCCCTTTGATAGCAACTCAAAAGACAGCACTTGATCAAGTTTTATTATTTTTGGATTTTATTATTTTTATCATTTATATGTCAGACATAGACAGAACATTACTGTGGTGCAACAGGTCAAATGGATAAATCGACCTGTAAAGATGAGACGGTGATGGAGAAAGACATATTCTGGCAGTGTTTAGCTCAGTTGGTAGAGCACCTGCCCGAATATCAATTCCCCCTCTCTCTGCCTCCCCATTTCCTGTCTCTCTCATCTGCCCTATCCAATAAAGGTATGAAAAAGCCAAAAAAAAAAAAAAAAAAAAAAAAAAAAAAAAAGACAGACATATTCTGGACTTGGGTGACAGTGGCTTCCTCTCCACAACAAACAGACCAGGTGATTAAAACCAGTACGACAGTGAAAAAAACCCTTTCACATTAAAAGTCAGTGATTTACTGACCCTATACAGTGAACATGAGACGTCAGGGAAGGGCCAGGAGCTGAGACTGTTGCTAAACTTTGTTTCCATTGTTTCTTTGATAACTTATGAACCAGATATTCTGATGCTGGATGTTGGTACCAGCAGCAGAATTATACACAGAGGTCTCTTCGTCTCTATAACAATATTTGCTCAGCTTTTTTCTCTCATAATTCAAGATCCAGATGTCCGAGGACTAAAATCCTTCATCTGGTCAAAATATGTAGCTGAAAACCACATATCTTAAAAATGTAGTTTAAAACTGGATAAAGGTCCATTTTGAGCTTCTGGCAGACAACCACAACACTGATGCAGGTACTCAGAGGATATGACATCATTGAAAGGCAACCAATGAAATAGAACTTTACCATGATTAAAATCAGAGTTCTCTGGTTTGAGAATTGCTGGAAACAAAATGTAAGCTGAATGTAGCTGTTCGACTGATAAAAGCACTGCTGACTATTCTGTTAACAGAATAAAGCACCTTAGTGCAAAAATCAGATGTATAAAATCAAATAAACAAAAGATGTCATGTTGTTGATCTCGCTCCAGCTCTGTGGCGCCCGGCTCCAAACTCTACAGCCACCTTGACCATCAGACAGAGATGTAACCTCCATGCACACTGCAGTGATCGCCGCCCAGCAACCCTCTGCAGGCCTGGCTCTGAGGCCCCAGTGCAGCTCGCTGCAGTCCAAAACACTATTACAGCTGGACACCATTACAATCTGTTCATCTGAAATGTTCTGCTATGAGACATCTCCCTCTCTCTCTGTCTCTCTTATTTTAACTTTTACTTTATTATCACAGGCCTTTGTTGCACCATTGCGCATAGGACAAGGATGCTGTTGGAGTACATCAATCCTGATGTGTTTCACAACATCACGGTTGTCTGCAACGACTCTTTCCAGGTAAGACACAGTACAGGATATGACAATAACAACACTTGCTCAACAATGTCTACTAGTTGACTGGTCACTCAAATTGAGGCCTTGACAAAAAGGGGGATGGTTCTTGCAACAGGTCTAAAAGTAGTCAAATCACACTATGATAGCAGTGCTGAAGTTAGCCTTCATTCTGCTGCACACTGTAGATCCAGGAGGAAAACAAACATTTCTTCATTTCAAATTAAAAGCCCTCTAGTGTTTCAGTAGACAGAAAGTCTTCATTTCTTGACGGGTCTTTTATTGTGGCACACCATATGCAACAACAGCTGGAAAGGATTAAATGACAACAAAGCGGAGTGGACCAGAATGAATGAATATAAATACTTGAGATGGGTCCTCCAGAACAATGAAGTGTTGAAGGTAGCCTCCACACCGAACTCTCCATCCACAGGAAACACCGACATGTTTTCAGTTTTTTTCAAATATTTTTCTTTTATCGAAAGTCGAGCTTTCAGAAAAACATCCAGAGTTGGGATGAACAATCTCCAGCTGAGAACCTTTCCTCTGATCCACATCTATAAACATACCCTGTGTTGGTATGCCCCTCACACTTGTTATGTGTGAAATTTGGATCAGCTGGGGTATGTGGGGCTGAGAGCCAAGAAAGCTGGGGGGACAGACAGAGGGGCTGGTTTGTGAGAAGGCTTGAAACAGGATCTGGTTCACTGTGGTTCTCTCTAGTGCTTTCCGAAGCCATCGCTCTGTCTTTGTCTCCCTCCTGCTACTCTTCTACAGTGGCTGTTTACTAAACAGGAAGCTAAAATCCCAGGCTGAGATAATAAATGCTGGATGCCTCTTTGTGTTATGTCTCCTCTCACTGAAGAGATTGGGGTCTCCACAAGATACACAGTTAGCTTTATGACCTTTTAAAGCAGTTTAAATGGAGTGGCTGGAACTGGGTTTAAGACCAGCAAAAAAAAAAACAAAAAAAAAAACAGTAGAGAACCTGCCAAACCCAGACCATTTCTGAAGGAGCAGACACAAAGACCAGTCCAACTATCCAACACTGAAAGGATGGTTTTTTTATTTTATGATGCCATTAATTTTCAAGCAAAGTTTTCATGTCACCTTAACTTTAGCCTCTTGAGATGATCCCACCTTGGACTTACGAGTATGCAATTACTGTAACAGACTAAGAGTTGCCCCAAGGCAGAAGTTGCGGTCAACTCCAGCTTGTGGCACATGTGTGAGGAAAAATAAAGAAGCTGTTGTTGCTGTTTGTCTCCAAGTGCCATTTATTGTTGTATTACTAAATACGCTCAGTTAGACAAAGCCAAGACGCTCAGTTATATTATTATCTAATAACCACAGGGACTAGCCATGTAAATCATGTCTGTTTGTGACTGACTGACAAACCTGCCACCAACCGACCAATCAGAACTTGGTCGACTAAGACTCTTCTCATCGAGTTCTGTTTGCTTGACTATTAAGATGAAGCCTTAGGTTTTAGTTTGACATTCCCCGGACAGTCTTCCCCTGCTGAGCTATGGTGGACAGATATCCACATAACACTGAAACTGATGTGGAAACAAATCTCTTAATGGCCAGTATGAATATGAATAAGTTTCTTAAGTCATATTCATATGACTAATGACTAATGTTGCAAAACCAGCTGCGATGTTCACATGGGCATCATAAAACCTGTGAACCTATCCTTTCAGGTCTGAATGTCTCTGCAGGGAACAGAAAAAGAAAACACTGCATAGAGAGCTTTTAACTGCCCAGTGCTGCCAGCAGCAGGGAGGTGTATGTGGCAGATGTGGCGCTCACACCCAGAGCCAACATCTGATTGAAATGGAAAATATGGTGCAATGTGAACATGTCACAATCAAATTTTAGAGTCCCAATCTAACATTTGAGTTTTTGTATCTAGTACAACTGAACAGTGCACTGCCAACATTTAATGTATACAGGAAGTGGAAAGAAGCCAATATCAATAATATAAGATATGTGTAACAGTTGAACAGCCACACAGGACTTTGCACAATCCATATCTGTTCATTACAGGCTCCAGAGCATGGTGCATTGCAACACTGATCTAATGTCTAAGAGTGTGTGTGTGTGTGTGTGTATGTATGTGTGGTGTGTGTACTTGTAGTTGCTACATAGTTAGGACCAAAAAAAGTATTTTACTAACAGAGTGAGGACATTTTGGGAAAGTGAGGACATTTTGGCCGGTCCTCACTTTTTGAGACACCTTCAAATCACATGTTGAGGGTTAAGACTTGGTTTTAGAGTTATGGTTAGAATTAGGTTTAGGTTAAAGTTAGGGTCAGGGTTAGGGTTAGGCACTCAGTTGTGATGGTTAAGGTTAGGGTAAGGGGCTAGGGAATGCATTATGTCAATGAGTGTCCTCACAAAGACAGAAGTACAAGTATGTGTGTGTGTGTGTGTGTGTCTATTGTATTGTGTATTTATTTATTTTCCAGAAAGGAAAGCCCCAAGAACCACCGTCAGCAGCTGCAGTCCAACACAGTGGACAAAGACAAACAGAGGAGGGAAAGCCGGAGCAAACAAACACTCCATATGAACAAAAAAAAAAAGTGTGATTGGTTGTGACACAATCTGTAAACAGAAGACAGCAGAGTAGCACATGTAAGAAACGCCAGAGAGAAAGTTAGAAGCTCTGTGTCAGCTGCTGTATGGACTGAGCGCAGAAAGAGGTGCGTCTCACGGGGCTCTACTGAGACTCTCTTTTAAGGAAAAGTTAGGGTTTGATCCAAAAGTCACTGCAAAAAATATAACAAAATAAAAATAAATAAATAAATAAAACTCCACTAAAAAGGTCTGGAAGGTCGCCAACTCTAGTGTCAAAGTTGTTAAGTTGACAACACTGGAAAGGCAAAGCTCCTATGAGCCCGTACAGGCAGCAGGAGCAGATCAATCCAATCGCTATCCAACCCAATCTGACTTTAGCCTGAGGCAGAACGTCACCTAATTAACATACAGACACTGAAATACATAAATAAATAAATGCTGAAATAAATACAAAAATGCACAAATAAATAAATGAATAACTATATAAAATAAATACATGTAGAAATACATAAATAAATATAAAAATACAGAAAAAACATTTTTTTCATGACCAATATTTTTATTTATTTATTTTGGATTTATTTATGTATTTAATTATTAGAGCTGTCAAAATAACGCCTTAATTTTGATTAATTATTCACAAAAAAAAAAACTGGTTAAAAAAATTAATGCAGATTAATCGCGTTCCAAAGAAGAAGAAGAAGAAGAAGAAAAAGAAGAAGAAGAAGAAGGTGATGATGATGATGATGATGATGGAGGCGAACGAGATGACCCTGCTTGGCCCCATTAACTGAACTTTTACATTTCAAAAACGGCCAAATAGTTCTGTTGATAGGAAAACCCTTCTCTGCAGTTACTGCTCGAAGGAATTTTCATCTCATCGGAGCACGTCAAGCCTGAAATATCACCTAAACGCAAAGCACTTAGCAGCAAACCCACAGGTCGGAGCTAGCCTCACCAAGCTACACTCCACCAAGCGTTCAGATGCAAACTGAGTGAGTGTGCCTGTGACTAACTAACTCCCTTGCTAAATGAATTGCAATGGACTGCAGGCCAGTTTCGGTGGTAGAGGACCAGGGGTTAGCAGAAGTTTTGCTTTCTGAGTTGTCAGGTCAGCACTGGGTGCCTCACATGCTTCACTGCCTTTCAAGCTGCGCTGATGACCCTCACACACACACACAAGAATGGAAACACACACTGAGGAGCGGGCAGAGACAGATGTACGGGTGTGCATACACAGGTTTGGCTTAGGAGCAAACCTGTGTACATTTGCACAAGAACAGAAGCAAATACACACACTCACGTCCTCAATCATGGGTCTGATGTACATCTTCCAACTTACCTACAACCATTAACGTAAACTCAAAACCTCTTTTGACCGACTTCCGATACACCTGGTTGGGGAGATTGGCGAAGCCCACATAGCCCTCCAGGTTCCGCTGCTGAATGAAAACACACACACACACACACACACACACACACACACACAGAGAGAGAGAGAGAGTTTTTCTTAATGCAGGAACAACAAAGCATGAACATACACTTAAAAAAAATGTAAACCTTTCACACAGAATATAGGCCTGTAACTGCTTAAACAGCCTTTTGGCAAAAGAGCCTTATCAACACACAGGTGCATGTAAACACACACAGAAACTCATATTTCTGTGAGTATTTTACATGTGTGTAAACAGTTACACAGCAGAAAAAATGTGGCTGCACACAGAAAGACACAGTCATGAAGTGACAAAAATCTTGTTTTTTGTGAACCTGCAATTAGCATTTCTGTGTCCTGCAGCGACAAAGCCCCTTTAAAGCAAAGTACAGCTGGGTTAAGTACAAGAGGGGAGAAGGGCTGTTGTAAGGGGAGGAAAGGTGGGGGCAGATTCACAGAGAGAAATAACAGGCTTTCCCTGAGGAGCATGGGAATAGGAAGTGGAGTCAATACTGCCAAAGTCCATTTAAACAAGTAAATGTAATGTAAGTCAGTGAATGAACCAGATCTAATCCTCAAAACAGAAATGCAGAAACATAAGTGGATGAAGACACAGACAAATCCAGTCTCCCTACATGTTGAATCATATCCATCGTGTCCCTCATGCAGGACAGGTCAGGCTGAAGGTAGTGAATCTCAGTCCAAATCACAGCCAGGCTTTCCTCCAGCTGCTCTTTACCACCAAGGTATCGCTCTCTCTCTTCCTCCCTTCCCCATCTCCTCCCTCTGCCTCTCTCGATCTCCCAGCCTGCTGTCAGATAACAACCACCCCCAGTCACAGCGCATTGTCCTGCACACTGCGTGACACAAACGTAATTGATTGCTGGCCTCTCAGGCTCTGTCATGCATGGCACCAATGGAGAGCTGCAACACTGTGATGAGAGGTCTGCTGATAGGACGAGTAGAAAACTACCTCCAGCTGAAATCAAGACCAATTCTAAATCCTGCATGAGGACAAGGAGTGAGCTTCTCTGTGAGCGAACATGGCCACAGAAGGTTGTGAAAAGATTCAAATGGAATTTAGAAAAGTCTAGTGCTGAAACTATTACCACATAGTTGCTCCACAGGATAAAAACAAAACAAAAAAAAAACCTTTGAAATTATTTAAATGATCTGTCGCAGTTTCTTTTCACATGTGAGGATTTGCTGCTTTTCTTTGTAATACAGTATTTATCTTTATACTATTTAATGGTGAAAAAAACTTTCATTCCAAACTCTGCTAACCAATAAATGAAGTGAGTGTAAATCTTCAGTCTGCTTTTACTTTCTCCCAAAAAACAGTTTTCTTGTGTATGTGTTGTCTTCACTGACAGTAACCGCTTCAGACTGGGGACCCCTGTGTATAGACAAGAATGTGAAGTCACCAGATGAGAGGAAGTTATCCACTGTGAGTTAATTGTGAACAACAACAAGTGGGACTGTTGAATGTTACGGACCTTTAAGGACACCAGTCTCACTGAGGGAGACCACATTCATACACAGATGCACAGGAAACAGGCCATTCAGCCAGTTTCAGTCCAAATCCATAATTTGGATTTGGACTGAAACTGGACGTGGGACTAATGTGCACTGCAACATCACGTCATGTCATGTCATTTAACAATTCAATTCTTCAGATGTTGAATCTTTTCAAGATGTGGAAAAACACAGAGCTTGTGATGACACGAAAACTTCACATTTTAAATGAATATTAACTTCACTGAGCTCGTGCACATTTTCTTGATTTCATTGAAATAATCTGCCTTGTTCCATGGACTCACTGAGGTCAAGTGCACAAAGATGTCAGGAGAAAGTACACTAAAGTATGTGGACACTGACATACTTCAGTGAGCTTTGGGACTTTTGGTCTGTTCTTTTTGGTTCTGGCCCCTTATTTCCAACAACAGCATCTATTAATGCTGCTGCATACAATAACACTTCAGACAGTCAAAGTGAAAATGCACTCCAGGATCTGGTGAGAAGCTTTCCCAGAGGAGTGGAGGCGATTAAATCTCTGATTAATGTCCATGGTTTTGGAATGTGATGTCCAACAGCCCCATATGGCTAATGTAATGTTTCCATGTCCACATACTTTTGGCCATGCTGTATGTCTTTTGCAAGTGTATGTGTCAGCACTGAGTCATCTTTCATAACAAAGGTTAGACTTATGTCTTTCACAATTACAAACACAGATCAAATATGGAAGCTGTTTCCTAGCGACACAAACTAATGTTGATTTTGGAGGTTGCTGAAGTGACCGGTTTTCTGTGTCTTCCAGGGTC
Source organism: Trachinotus anak (assembly GCF_046630095.1). Classification (NCBI taxonomy): domain Eukaryota; kingdom Metazoa; phylum Chordata; class Actinopteri; order Carangiformes; family Carangidae; genus Trachinotus; species Trachinotus anak. The sequence continues at coordinate 2,168,992 of NW_027273853.1, read as the reverse complement.
ACCTACAGGACCAGGACTGTTTCAGGATGTCAGGGCTGTGTCTCTGTAGCTGTAACTGATGAGCAACTTCTGTCACACCAGAAGTGGAAGACAGTAACTGCCAATATTGATATTTAGTAAATGTCAACTATGAGCCTAACACTACATTCTACTGTATGTTCCTCATTTCCCACTGTTGAGTGTGACATTCAGGAAGCAGTAGGTTACACAACAACCTCACCAGTGGATGTTATGGACACACAGCACCTCATCAATACTCTCTGATGCATGAAGCTTGACAGCAGGCGTAACTTCTCCAAACAAGCCTGAAGCACTTTCCACCATTTCCATGTTTGATCCACCCACACACAAGTTGTGTGTGTGTGTGTGTGTGTGTGTGTGTGTGTGTGTGTGTGTGTGTATGAGCGTGTTACATAAGGTTCCACCTCTGATGGTCTGTCTATTTCCTTTAAACTGCACTGTAGGCAGCACAGGGAACTGTAACACACTGGGTTGGTGATTTAGCTACGGGGAAAAAAATTATTAATGCAGGGTGTCTTGGCTCTCTAAGTGTGTGTGGGTTTGTGTGTGTGTGTGTGTAGATGTGTAGGTGTGCAAGTGTGTGAATGCATCAATATACAGTATGCATGTTCGTGAGAGTATGGATGAAGAAACACATTTATTTACTGGAATCTTGTGCCTGCTGTATTCTTGGGTCCATATTGAGTAATGTCACCATATTTGGCCTGGACTGAACCGAGATATTAAATTTCAGATATCGCCCAGGCCTCATCTGCAGCACACAACAGGGCAAACAATAAGCTTCAAAGGTCACATTTCCATTTGAGTACTTGTGTCCCTGTAATGTATGCTACGCTGCAACAGCACTTGCCTCTTTCGAAATGTATTTTAATGAACATGTTTTTTTCCACAAGAAGGTGACTAATGGAGAAACACAGGCAGGGGATTTAAAAGGGGAAGTAACGGAGGATGAGAGAAAGGAAGGCGAGCTAGTCCATACATTCATGTTAACCCCTCCCCCCGTCCACCCAGTGGTGATAGTAGCTGCCTTGTTCACTGACATCATCTATATTGCTAAGTCCACCACCCCCATGTATTCAGCAACTGATACTGGGGCCAAGTCAGTGCTTCACCAGCTGTTTTTAAAGTTTTATTTATTACATATTTTATATTAGTTCTGTAACAAATGTTGCATCACTTAAAGCTGCAGAGGGAGGACATAAATTGTTTGAAAACAGTGCTTGTGTAATTTTTCCTTGTGTTATTTTTAGCGGTGAGCACACTGTGCCCGCTGTGTCTTCACTATCTCTCCGTCTGAGCATAGTGTGTATGTCCAGCCCTTAGTGCAGGGGTCTGCAAGGCCATTTTTTAACTAACATATTACATGTGGGGCCAGAACATAATCAAAGCCTAATTTTAAGAAAGATAAAAATGTAACTTAAATTTACTTTATTTTGTGGCCACAGTCACATATATACGTTTGACTGACTCATTGAACTGATGTTATTTTTTTCATATCACATCATCTCTGCTATTTCAGAGGTCTATCAAGCAAGCGACAGAACCTTTGGAACTTCCTGTCAGAAATTTCCATAGTAAAAGCTAAAAACAAAAACGAACATTCCTGCGCTTTTATTTTGTAGACAAAATCGCTAAATAGGAAGTGATTGTGTGACAGGTCTATTGTAGAACCAGCTGTGCGCTGCTCCTGATGTGACAGGTTGTGCCTGTCACTCACTCTCAAGGTGGATAAAATTATAATGAGCGTCTTGAGGAGGAAGGAGATTCTCTATTTCGACATTAGCTACAGATTAATGTGAAACTGTCAGTTCCATATTATAAAATTTAAAAAGTCTGATTATCAAAATAATCTGGCGGGCCAGATATTATTGCTGGCGGGCCAGTTTTGGCCCGCGAGCCGCCAGTTGCCGACCAGTGCCTTAATGTAGTGTCAAGAAATCACCTCAGATTGGATCAGTAACAGATACAGTACAAACATGATCTCAGTTGTGTTGTGTGATTGGTGATCACTCATTGCTAACTGTGGTTCAGCCATTACTGTCACGTTTCAAATGCAGTGCAGCAAGCAGTGTTCCACTGTTTTCGTTATTAGTGTTGCTGGTGGTCTGAATTGCCAGGTTTTGTATGGAAACTTGGCACAGGAGATCTCATCTGGGCCCCAATACTCAAAGCATGAAGTCAGACGACCATAGCGGGCCGGGACCATTACCCGACTTCTGCTCGTTTATGTTCTTTCCCGGTAACACTGTTGGTGTGAAAACGCGCCCATCCCAACTGCAAAGAGCCGCAACTGAGTAATGCTGCTCTGTGTAACGTTCAGGGAACCCTCAATCCGGCCAGACATTTTCAAGACATTATAGTGACTCATCGTAAATTACGTCAATTAAGCGAACTCGCTCTCCGCCACACACAGTCTATTGCAACAGAATGTAAATGATGCTAAAATACGCTTGTGGCTGGCGAGGCTGTATCAGAATAAGGCTCCAGAGATGGAGGCGTCATACATGCTTGAACCGATGCTATCTACTGTGGGCTATTTCAGTCAGTGAAATACAGAACATTATGCAGAGATTATCAGTAGACTACATCAGTTTGTCAGACGGTGTGAGTGATGTTTCACCCAAGAATATTTCTTTGTGGACAAACAAAATATTCTAAAGCTAGCAGATTGTTAAAGGAGCTTAGTATGCAGTTCTCCCCATACATGAAGGGGGCTGAAACACACGGGTGAGGGTAAAGTGGATTTTCAGTGAATATCCCACTGAAAACAGCACTGATGTCAACGTTTGCACGCAGTCTGTCTGGGATGAAAGAGGACTTACAGCGACGCTGGGAACCGCAGTCTCTGGTCGCTCGATCATCGCGCCGTGCCGTCACCACCCAGCCTGCCACGGACAGCCACCACGGCACAACCCGAGAAGCGTCCAGGAGAATGGCGGCGCAGAGAGACGCGGAGCTCCTCGCCGTGAGAGAAAGCGCTCTGCTGTGCAGGGAAACGAGCGAAATGCGCCTGAAAAGGAATGAATGAGGTTAAATTACATATGGCCGCTGAGGGTACGACTACCAGATGCAGCACAGTGACGAAAACGCTCCGACTGTTTTCCTTTGGAGGCAAACAAAAACAATTTATACAATATTACATCCGGTTGAAAATTTCAGAATAAGACGAAATGTATCGCAACAATTTAGGGTATCTCTAATTTTTTACTGCAAAGTTATAATGGAATGAAAAGTGTACAATTCTGCTCTATTCTGAATAACATGTTAATATCTTCTTAATTCATAGGAGTCTTGAGGTGATAAGTTTAAAGACAATGTTACAAGAAAATAAATGTATAAAACTGTAGGTGGTGAGCTGTCTCCTGTGAGCAATTTCCAGATCTCACCAGAGATTCTGTGGCTCTCCTTTTGTTGATTTGGGCAACACAACTCTAGAGTTTCATGACAGAGTCACAGCAATGCTCAATCTCATTTTTAAATTCATGGTGTATCAGAAAACTTATTTGTGTATTATTTTTCATTCAGCTACTGAACCCATGGCAAGATCTTTCACTATTAAATCAGAGCGCTGGCAGTCTGCAGCTCACCCCACTGTGTGTCTGTGACATCAGAGCACACCTGACAGCCTGCAATTTATCTGTGCATTTTCACCTCACAAATGAGCAAACACTTAACCACTGAAATTGAAATATGATATCTACTCATGCGAAGTTTGTCCAGTGAAGACATTTCCATTCTTTGACATCTGAAACCTTTAAACTATAAGTAATCAGCATTTCAAAATCACCACCTCTCATAACCAACTCCACTACTACTACTGCTGGGCACAGATGTAGTTTGTTAAGGTTAAGTTAAGGTCTGCCAGATCGTACTCAGGTATCACCCTGGTTGGAAATGAAAATCGTGTTGACTTTCATTTCACTGGAGTTTGGTTACAATACAACTTAAAACCAAAACAATATGACCGTCAGCTGTCATCAGTATTGTACAGCCAATTGATGTTGGCATTACATGTTGTCCTGACATTGAATTTTGGTCACCCAACATCACAAACCACATTCAACCAAATATTAATGTCTAACGGTGTTGATGGTCAGCTGCCTGCCTACTGGGATCAGTCCAGAGCAATCAAAGAAATTAATTTATGGCAAAGCACTATGAAGCTTTTATATTGAAAGTAAATACACATAACTTCCGGTCTGCTACAGGCTGTATTTGGCCAGCTTGATGTACTTCTAGGGACCCTGGACCTGCCCTCCTATTGGTCAAACAGGAATGTGACCGGTATAGAGTCGGGGGTGAGAGGCTTTTGTGTGCTGGGGGCGAAAATTTGCTGCCTTCAAAGACTGTTATGAATAACGTTACTGAGCAGATATCAACAACTGACAATGTGGAAATTGCGACATACCATTGATTTAGCCACCTCCAGGAGTATCTAGTGAGGCAATGTGATGTAATTGCTTTAACAGCCACATAATAAAGAGAATAAACTTTGCTGTAGGACCTCGTTATAAATATAGGCTAATCAAAACTATATGGGGAGTATTTAGCACCAGCATTGGCTGAGAGGTGATAACTTTATGAAATAAAGAATTTATTGCATTTCCATAATAATGCCACAATAATATCATCCTTCTGGATAACCCATTATTTGTTGCTAGAACATTATCCGTACTGTTGCTTTGGTGGCAAATGTTATAAGATGCAAAAGTAATACTAATATTAAATAATAAAGCAAAGATAAAGTCAGACAATAATTAAGTAATAACATGTGAAATAAACTGATATTTATGATTTAATTTGCTTTTGCAAACTTTTGCAAACTTATTTGTCTATTTTATTTTTACATTGCTTTATGCATGTCTGTTTTGTTATGCAAATGAGGGGCTGTCATTCAAAGTTTGTCCTGGGATCCTGTTCACCTATTGATTGATCGACAACAGAGTGCAGTCTTAAAGTGCTTCTGCTTTTTAGTTATAATTGTATAAAATACATCCATGTCATTAGATAGATGGAATGAAAAGCAGTCTGTCTGTAACAGGTGACAAGCTATGATGTTTCTTAAATCAAAGGAAACCTGAATTTCTCTGGTAGCCCATGATTTTTTTTTTTTTCGAGACTTTTATGTCTTCATTATACCTGCAGTGAGAGAGAGAGAGACAAGAAAACTGGGGAGAGAAAGAAGGGATGACATGCAGCAAAGGGCCAAGGGTCAGATTCAAACCCCAGGCCACTGCGGTTATGACTCAGTCCCAATGGTATAAGCTCGAACAGATGAGCCACTGAGACACCCCAGCCCATGAATTCACTGCCACGTCTCTCTTTGGGTGTACCAACATGTCCTCACTGGAAATAGCATTAATGATACCATGTGTCTTATCAGTGGTATTTCTAAAGGGAACTGTTCTTGTCTAATTCGTATGCACCTATGATCAGGTCTTGGTTTGGATTTGACAATGAATGGTCCAGTTGCACACTCTAGTGGCAAAGAAAGCAACAGACATTCCGGCAAATTTCCCAAATTCCCAAGAAACCAAAGGAATGCAGACTTGCTCTGAAGTACAGTTACATCTACACTGCTCCTGTGCTGTAGTCCAAATGTGACTGTAGGTGACTTTGGAGAACGCTTTTCTTGCGGACAGTAACTATTTTGAAAGAAATTACACAATTTCATGTATTTAAAAACTGACTAAATTATATATATTAACATATATTTACCACATATTTTAAAACAGACTATATGTAATAATAAACATAAACATATATGTGTATATTTTTAATGTTAATTCCAAATATTCGAATAAACAACAGTTTGGGGTGATATATGCAGTATGTACAATATCAACAAGATGGGACCATAGCAAAACTATTGGGTCCTATGGTCTGTATTTGGTCATCCCACAAACCAATATTTTTGTGGCAATAACCAATATTTTTTTTAAAGTGAACTTCAAAGTGAGACTATGTAACCTTTGCTGTAAAAACAGCTACAGGTGGCAAGTTACAGAATAATATTAAGAGCTTAACTGTAGTGGAACAGTGGCACAAACAGAGAAGAGTCATAACATAATTTGTACGTCATTGTGTTCCAGGAAATTGTAAAAATATTTCCAAATATTCCAAAACCTATCAAGTTTGTTTTTAAGTGAAATATTTTATCTTTTCAAGTGAAAACTCATTCAGTTCAGCCTTCCAAAAACCAAATATTGTTCCAAAATCATCTGGGAAAATATCCAGAAGCCACAGTTTAGGATTGAGAAGCACGTCTTTACCAATAATCTGACTAATCAGATCCAGCACCTTTTTACAAAAGCTAATTATCTGTGGACACTCCCACATACAAAGGAACAGCGACACCCTCTGGTGGTTACATTTAATGCATGTGTCAGGAATATTAGGATTAAAATGATGCAACCTCTGTGAAATGACATATTACCTGCTGAGGCATTTATACTGGGGAATTAAATACTGACCAAAGTGGGTAATGTAATGTTTGATAATACTGCCTTATGAAGGACTTTTATTTTGAAATTCCCAGCAACTGAAACAAAGAGGCCTGTGTGCAGGTTATTAGCCTATAGCTATTAGAGAGTTTGGTGTGCTGTGTTTGGAGGCAGACAATAAAGTGGCAAAAGCCTATAACTTCTGCACAACAATGTGGACCCAGATTTATTAAATAGACTGACAGACACAACAGGTAACACACTACCAAAACATTTTGTGGAGAGATGCATTCACTGTGAGATGCAGGCCATCTTGGACAATACCAATCACCCTCTCAAAAACATTCTGGCATGCCAGAGAAGCAGCTCAGTCTCATCTTGCTACAGTTCAGGAAATCTTTTGTTGTAGTAACTTTCACAAAAGATGTATTAAGCATTATAATATGTAACCCAGCATCATCAAAATACACCCTGTAATGTGTTAGGTGATCCAACATTAATAAGATGTACTCTGTACTAAAAAATATATCAAATGTTGAAGTTATGCACTTAGTACATCAACTATGTTCATGATTGAAGAAAGAATTGCATGTTTAGAAGTTTTTGTTAACATGTAACCTGGTTTGAATAAAGTTTAAAAAAGGGTCTGAGGACTCCTGGAGATAAGGGTGTCAAGCAAGAAGGGAAAGTCTGGTACTCTTCCACTACCATTAGAACTGGTTTGACAGCAGTGGTGAGGGCCTATTCGCCATTTGGCAGCCTTTGGAGGCTTTCCTTGACACCCGTATTTCCAAGTCAATGATGTAGAAAAATGGGTGGCTCTTCCACCCAGAGGACTGGTATAAAAGGAGAGGCTTGGACATTATGTTTTCAGTTTGGCTTCATAGCCAGCTTGGGTTTATCTCTTATTTTAAGAATAAACTCTATTGCATTGAACTGTGACTGCCTCCAGTGGATTCTTTTGAACTTTTTGGGACTCCAGTAGATGTGCACTTGTGTCGGAAGTTAAGTGTTGGAGAAGAGGTGCAGACTTAGACTCTGGCCCACATCTGGACTTCTGCTAACCAACACATTTCTTCCCACTGCCATTAGACTGTTTAACACCTCAGCCAAAGGCAGTGGCTCATGGCATTAAATCTAAACTGCATACATTAGTGAGCTGCTGGACTACTGTCTGAATTTCCCCAAGGGATCAATACATTTTTTTTTATCTATCTATCTATCTATCTATCTATCAATCAATCTAACTATAGGAGAAGCCTCTGATAATTCCCATTTTTGATTACAAAAGGAGAGGCCAAAAACAAACAACACAAATATACAACATAAGGACAGTATGCCAGAGGTTACAGACAAAGAGCAAAAATATATAAATATAATATACTCGTTTACAACAAACACTGCACTCAGTAGACCACTGACAACTCACCATGCGCAATAATTAATACACAAACTGTGAAATATCCCTTATCAACTACTATTTTTGTTAACTGTTGTAAGAATCGCCACCTTAATGTGGTGAAGGGCTTTGTGTGTCCCAGTGACCCTAGGAACTGTCTTGTTCTGGCAAACCGTTCGCCAACTCAGGAGGGGAAGCAGGGCTTAACTCAGACTGTCAGGGAGGAGAACTGCTGACCCGGACTGGAGAAGTCATTGGGCAGTGGAAAGAATATTTTGAGGAACTCCTGAACCCGACTAACACGTCCTCCGTGGAGGCGGCAGAATCCACAGACTCGTGCCAAGTGTGGATGAGATATGCCTTGACATGCTGAAGACTTTTGACATTGTTGAGCTGTCATGGCTGATACGCCTCTTCAGTGTCGTGTGGAGGTTGGGGACAGTACCTGTGGAGTGGAATACTGGGATGGTGGTTCCCTTTTTCAAAAAAGGGAACCACCACTTTGGAGCACTTTACCCTTGCAAGAGTGCTGGGTGGGTCATGGGAATTTGACCCACCAGTCTACATGTGTTTTGTGGACTTGGAGAGGGTGTCACGGTGCTGCTATAAACGTAGTTCTCCTGTTCTCCCTGTATGTTCTCCCTTATGTCTCCTCCCCCTTCCCTGTGCATGTGTGTGTGTGTGTATGTGTGTGTGTGTGTGTGTGTGTGTGTGTGTGTATGTGTGTGTGTGTGTGTGTGTGTGTGAACTCTCTCTCCCACCAGAGGTGTGGCACAGCATTGATTACCTGGCAATCCTGCAACTCATTCATCATCAGCCTCAGTATTAGAATCCGGTCTTCCACTCACTCCTTGCCAGATTGTTCTGTCATACACCATGGGAACACTTCAGGTTAACTAAACCACTAGTGTTTTGAGTTACAATCACTTGCTTTTTTTCTCTGCTTGGATCGAAATTTCTCCTGTGTCTCCCCCCCAGTGTGCCAACTCCAGTGCTGCCACCTCTTCCTGTTGGGAAGCTCACCTGCCAACAATTCAGCCAATTCAATGCCAGTTCACCAGCAGCCAACCACCCCTCTCCGCCATAACCTACCACGCCACTCACTTGTGGACTCCACTTAGGTCACCTGCTGGCTTCCAGCCCTCCTGCATTCCCCAGAAACACTTGTGCACCTTTTTCCCTAAAGTCTCTGTCACCAATAAATTTTACCAACCTGCTGTGTCTGGCAATAACAAGTTTGTTATTAAAGAAAATTTCATTCAAACCACAGCTGTGTGTCTTGTGTCCGTCTTTGCTCTGGGGTCCAAAACAGAAATTAAACACTTTCTCTCTCTCTTTATCTCTCTCTCTTTCCCTTGTTGACCTTCTCATTAGTTCCCCGTCACATTCTGCCTGTTCCATTTACAACTAGAAAAAGCAAGCAGGCAAAATAAGTGATGTGTTCTGTCTATTTTTCTATCGATCTCCCTCAGCAGGGCATCTAACATGCAATGAATATTGCTTTCCATGGTTTCAAAAAACAGCAAAGCGATTGTCAATGGGAAATAAGAGAATGACAGTAAAGATAATACATATCCTTTGGAAGCTGCTGTGTACAATTTGGTGCAGGGGGGTTGTCGCCAAGCAATGGAGATTTGCAGAGGGAGTTTGGATTCCCAAAGAGGAGAATTCCACAGGCATTGAGCAGTTTAGATCCATCTTGCTGATCAGTGTCGAAGGCAAGATCTTCTTCAGCATCTTGTCCCACCGCATGACTGACTTCCTGCTCAAGAATAAATATATTGACACCTCAGTGCAGAAGGGAGGAACTCCAGGGATGCCAGGCTGCCTCAAACACACAGGTGTAGTCACCCAGCTCATTAGGGAGGCTCGTGAGGGGAAAGGATATATCTGGTTGTATTGTTGCTGGACTTGACCAGTGCATATGGATCAATATCACACAAGCTGGTAGAAACTGCACTAAATCAGCACCATATTCCCAGCAAGATCAAGGTCTTCATCCTGGACTATTATAACAACTTCAGATTGAGAGTCACTTCTGGGTCAATTACATCAACTTGGCACTAACTAGAGAAGGGCATCATCACTGGGTGCACAATATCTGTCATCCTCTTTGCCCTTACCATGAAAATGGTAGTAAAAGCTGCAGAGGTGGAGTGCAGAGGCCCATCAACCAAGTCTGGTGTGTGACAACCTCCCATCAGAGCCTACATGGACAATCTCACAGTCACCACATCCTCTGTACCAGGGAGCAGATGGATACTCCAAGGGCTGGAGAGGCTCATTAAATGGGCAAGGATGAGTTTCAAGCCTGCCAAATTCAGGTCACTTGTGTTGAAGAAAGGCAGAGTCTCAGACAAGTTCCACTTTTTCCTGGATTCCATCCATCAATGAGAAGCCTGTCAAGAGTTTGGGAAAACTTTTTGACCACAGCCTCAGAGATGGAGCAGCCATCAAAACATCAATCAAGGAGTGGGAGTCTTGGCTCAACAGAGTGGACGAGTCTGGTCTACCCAGGAAATTCAAGTCCTGGATATACCAACATGGCACCCTACCTCAGATCCTCTGACCACTGCTGGTCTGTGATGCGCCCATCAAGTCAGCGGAGATGATGGAGAGGAGGATCAGTGGATACCTCTGGAGATGGCTGGGCTTACCACGCAGCTTGAGCAGTGCAGCTCTGTATGGGAAGAGCAACATTCTGCAACTTCCATTTAACAGCATCACGGAAGAGTTCAAGGTTGCTCGTACTAGAGAAGCACTGCAGTACAGAGACTCCAGTGATCCCAAAGTTTCAGCAGCTGGCATTGAGATCAGGAAGTGGAGTGTCTAGGGAGCTGGAGATGGCAGAAGTCAGACTGAGGCACAAGGCTGTTGTGGGAGCAGTGGCAACGGGAAGATCAGGCTTGGGCTGCTTTCCAATGCCTCAATAAATCAAGGCCCAGGGCAAGGAGAGGCGACTGCTTGTCCAGGATGAGGTGAGGGTAGCAGTAGATGAGGAGAGAAGAAGCAGGATGTCAGGCATGAGGCAGCAGGGAGCTTGGATGAGATGGGAAGGTGCGATGGAACGAAGGCTGACATGGACTGACATCTGGCAAGTAGAGCCTGAACGCATAAAGTTACTCATCCAAGTGGTATATGACACCTTACCGAGCCCTTCAAACCTCCAGCTGTGGGGCAAGTCTGACTCACTGTCCTGTCCACTCTTCTCTGGGAGAAAGAAACTTGAACATATCCTCAGCAGCTGTCCAAAGGCACTAGGGGATGGCCGCTACTGCTGGCACCGTGACCAGATGGAAGGCAGTTGCTAAGAGTGTCTCCTCAGCCATAACAGCAAGCAAGCTCCACTGACCCCCCAGGAAGCAGACTGCCTTCATCAAGGCAGGAGAGAAGCTGAAACAACAACCTAGAGCTGCTACAATCCTACTCTCCACTGCACAGGACTGGCAGCTGATGGTAGATCTGGGCAAGCAACACAAGTTTCCGGCACACATTGCAACAACATTTCTGCAACCAGAGATCGTCATTCTGTCAAAGGCTTCTAAACAGCTTGCCCTGATAGAACTGACGGTTCCCTGGGAAGACTGCATAGAGGAGGCATTTGAGAGGAAGTTGGTCAAGTACCAGGGTCTTTTGGAGGAGTGTTGGAGACAGGGTTGGCGAGCACAGTGCTACTCTGCAGAAGTAGGCCGCTGAGGCTTCACCGGCCGCTCTCTGTACAGAGCCTACACGCTGCTAGGCATAAGTGGGCCTCTCAGAACAGCCATCGGGACTGCAACAGAGGCAGCAGAGAAAGCTTCCAGGTGGCTGTGGATAAAAAAGGGGTTAACTGTTATTTCTGTGGCTATAACATATGTATTAAAGATCCTCTCTCTTCACATCCATGCCAACATAGGTCTGACATATTTGGATTCATTTTAATCAGCTCCTCAGGAACTATATAAATATTATAATTGTATAAATTCAATATAATTCCTCATCTGTATAAGTTTATATCTAACACACTTTGATAATTAATTAGTATGTTTCTTTACATTGCTCTAGATGTTTTCCCAAATCATGTTCCTAGATTTAACTTTGTCTGATTTAACTTTATCCATGCCACTACAGGAGGAGATAGATATAAGTCTGTAAAGTTTGATGCTGTATCTCTATTTGTTACAACCTCTTTTAATTAATGAACCATATCTTTACTTGAGGCCAGTATAGTACCTTGAGATATACATCAATTTTAAAATTGGCCCAAATGTCTAACATTATGGCTTTTGTACTCCTTTTTAATAAGAACCTGCCTTCCAGCAGTGAACAATGAGTTCTCCAAAATTGGACATGAAAGCGACACTAATCCATTAATTGGACATTTCTTTTGGATTATCTTTGATAAAACTAATAATTCGGTTCTTAATGTTTGTTTGAACCTTTGTTTTTTTGCTCTCTCATATCCAATTGCCAACCTCACACTTTAGGTCTCCTGACATGCCCCTTTATGCAGACCGGAACCCTCCCCCTTTTGCTCCCATACACATGACTTGCCATGAAGTACCTTGTTCTGCCACGTAAAATCTTTGTAGGAAGTGTCTGTGGCAGCTTAACAACAAGTAAGGGTGCATCAAAGGGTCAAAATAGTAGCAGCAAAAGATTCTAGAACCTAGAGCTCTAGAATCTTACCAGCAAATGTGGAAAATAGATGCCTGGCAAGAAGAAAGAGAATGACATAGTCAAAGTTTAAGTTTGTTTTGCTTTAATCCAACAGAATCAAACTTGTAGCATAAGCATACAGAAATAAATTACTTTTTGTCAAATGGGTTACTTCTTTGTAGAAGTAACTTGAGTTTAAAATAGAAAAAAAAAAACAACAAAAACGAACCAACAAACCAGCAAATAGATCACAATGGTTCAGTATACAAATAGTGGTATAGGCCATAGCTTATAATCTATTGATGACACTATGTGGAGCTAGGAGGCACTGGTCTTTTACAGTCAATGTAGTTTCTGTAACTAAGTTCACATAGCAACGCATCAGAAGTTCACAGTGCTTATGGTCAGACTTTGAGTGCAGTATGAAGCAAAAAACCTTTTGTTCCATATAAAAAAAATACAAGTTTCTTAACCAGAACTGTAAAAAATATAAATATATGCTATAAATGTCAATATTAAAAGAACATGCAGCCATGTTATACATTCAGTGGATTTTTTATGTATAGCTGCTCTTTTAACATAGCATATATGTAAATGCATCTCATCCCACAAGATTTATTCTATGTATATAAAATATTTCAAAATATTAGAATATTTTGTTCAAATTTTGTAAATAGTTTGTGTATAGAAAGGCAGAGAGCTGCAGTTTAGCTTATGATTGTCTCCCTGCAGATGTCATGGTGGGATACTAACATACTGTATTTGTGTAAAATACCTCTTAATTTCAGTTACATTGTGAAAAGGTGCAGCATCAAAGCACATTAACTGGCCAGATTGTATTCATGGAAGACCAATATGGTGGCTGTGGTGTTGCCACGGTTACAGGTTGGACACCTCTCCTGGTTTGGCATCCAGGTAGCTGATGAGGTCCTTCACCCAGGAGGCTGAAGGTTTGGCACACAGCTGACGACCTGCCACTGTCTTCAACCTGAACACACACACAAACAAGACAGTCAGGTTCAGTGCTGCCATGTGCAGGTGCAATAATGTTAGTGATATATTTTTCGTTCTACTTACAGGACGGCAGGTTGTGGGCACCGCTGGCTGGTCTTGATGTAGCTGAGCACTCTTTCTTTTTGCACCGGGCTCTCATGGAAACGAAAGCAGCATTTCTTTGGGCCAGTACCACGCAAACCTATAAACAAACAGCCGTGAACAAACAACTCAGCAGCCTACACCAGACTGAAAGATGTCGCCTGCTTGTGCCTTTCTTTGTTCCCTTTTTAATTTCCCGTTGGCCCGCATGACGTGATATCTGATGTTGATATCTGATGTTTTTTTTGGTTGAAGAGATTGTGTTGCTGCTCACTTGTTCCAATATGTTATGAAACTATTGACGTGTGTTACTCTGCTGTTGAGATCAAATACGGACTGTTTCAATCTAAGGAAGTAAATGGTTTAATATTCTAAAATTAACATTTTAATAACATGTCAAAGTGCTGTTAAGTCAGTGGCTTTGTCACTACCAGAGACCTCTTTCACAATACGTAGAGTAATTTGAGGCATTGTTTATAATAAATGTCAAAAGGAGAAATTCCTTTGTTTTTAAGCAGCTCTGGTAAGTTAACTTTTTCTACACATTGATCAATTCCACAAAATATAAATCAGACTGAATCATATCCATTATATCAAATGTATGACTAATTATAACATTTATAACACAATTATAACACAGATGAGATTACATTTTGTCACCTGTCTCACACACACTGACTGAAAGTGTTATTTTCATATTCCTTCTTACCTTCACTCAGAGTGATGAAAGCCAGCATCAGCACAAACACAGACAGAGTGAGACGAGGTGCAGCCATCCTGAAATGTGTGTGTGTTCTTTGCGTGGTGGAGCAACAGGTAACAGTCTCAGTTCAGCTGTATCAGTCTGCTCTCTCAGCTGTGTGGCCTCTGTGCTCCGACTGCTTCCATATTTATGTAGTTAAGCGGTATCTGTGGAAAAATCCCAGAACTCACGAAATATCGAAATGTGTCATCTTTGAAACTCCCACCACCCACACCACTGGGGTGTACCCCAGTGGTGTGGGTGGTGGTGTGGGTGTGTGCGCCTTTTCTCTGCATTTGTTTGTGCTTCTCTAAATGCTTACCCATGACATGACATGAGAAAGAAATTAGGGAACTACTTTTCAAATGTGCTTTCCCTTTCCCCTCTTACACATCACAGCACTGTCACATGTGATATTTTTAATTCTGACGTAACTGACCTTTTAAAGTGTTCTGCATAAGCAAATTACAGTGTAGATGACTCAGTAAACAATAGTGTGTCTGTGAAGACAGACTGAGTGGAATAGAATAAAATAAATCTTTGAGAGCAGGTGTCTCTGACCTGTACCCCTTTGAGGAAACCTTACTAAATACCGAAGCAACTGGTTTGACTTTATATGTTCCAGCGGTAAATACCAATGTTAGTAAAACGTCCTTTGGATATCAGCCCCAAACTGAAACTTGACAGGCTGATGGGGGTGTGACTGTTTTACGTGCCCGTTCAATGTAAAGATACATCTTACTTAAAATACTGTAAAACATTTTTTAGTTCCCAGATTAAGTCTTATAACACTTTTTTTCTAAACTGTATTGTTATGCACTGTACAGGTACCAATCAAAAAGTAAGTTGTAAATTTGGCTTAATTTGGCCTAATTATGCTGTAAGTTGTGAGCTATATGAGGCGTTACCAAATTCTCTTTTTAAGAGTAGTATAAGGTATAAAATAGGTGCTTTTAAAGAGAAGACACGCAGCAGCTGGATTCATCTTCAGTGTTCATAATTAAGGTTCTTAGTCATAATTGTCTTGCCATTTTTGAAACGGTCGTATGTGAAGACACCTTGCAGCAGGACGAGAAGCTGGATGTGACAGAAGAATGAACTTATCTACTCAGTACGATGAAATTAAATTATCTCATAAAATTTGTTTGGTTGTCTTTAGGGTTTTTGACCCAGCACCAAAACAAATGATAAGAGGGATGAATAAGTGTCAGCTTCCTAAAAGGTTGTGTAAGCTGTTGTCTTTCCCACTTGATGTCACAGTGGATTGCCAGCATCTCAGACCAAAACAAACGCTTTATCAACCACTCCTCTTTATTTGTTTGAGCTCCTTTTGGATGAAAGTGTGATTTCTTCAGTGGAGGAAATTCTGGAAGTTCGCTTTCACCTAAATGCTGATGCTAGCTGTTGGCTGCCCACAGAGAAGCCTTTAGTCCACACTGTGTTACTGCGGCGCAGCAACAGACAGGTGTGAGAGGTGTGAGGTGTGTAAAATGTATTTAGTTGGAAAAGAGTGAAATACGTTTTTTCCGGTCCCATCCCAGTCAAGTGATGTGAAATTGACCCCCATCCAGCGAGAATCCCACAGGAATCCCATGAACCACACCAGGCCCAAAAAAACTGTCAGCCTCTACTTGCACTGTGCCATCTCACTCACATCCACTAACATGCACACGTACAGGCACTAACATGCATGCCGTCCCGAACATAAAAACCAAGAACAGAGAAGTTCAGATTACAACATATAAATAGGGAGTGTAACTTAAAGTATGCCACTAAAGCTTTAGATTGCGAACAGTCGTTTGCTGTTATATTATTGGGTAAGTTCTTGTTTACCAATGGTTTACTTATCTCACTATATCAAGAGATTTGTTTCATTGTTGTTGGGATTTAAGATTTGGCGCTGAAGTAATTGAAGAGACAGATGAATGTTTTCATCAGTTTTCTTAAACATGGTAGAAAAAGGTAGTGAAGGAAATCACCATTAATTCACCAAATGTCTTGATTTTTTTTATTTGAATCTTTACACTTTATAACAACATTATTTGACTTGTCACATATGGGCAGTGGCTCAAGCTGCAAACACGTCACTGATCTATCGTATTATGTCAAACATGTTCAGAAACAGTTTCCACAGCAGTCGTGGATCATCATTATAGTTTGACGTTGTGGTCCTGTCCACTGCTGGTTTCATTAGCAGCCAAATGCTCCGTGACGTTCACCAGTCCCTTTGTTTTCCTTCAGTGGAGGAAGTGTTAAGTGGCTTTTAAAAGCTTTTTCAAACAGCCTGCTGCTGAAAATGAGGATGATGAGAGTGGTGAGACTCTGAACCAAATCAATAAAACAAAACCAGACACACAAAAGACGTTGCTGAGGTGGCCTGCAAAGCTCTCTGGATTTGTCACCATGAGTTCGAAATGGTAATAAAAGAACCAAGGGAATTCTGAAATACCTCAAAACTTGTTTCTTTAGCTATACTGGGTTTTTTTGGGGGAAATTATCAAAGCCCTTTGACATGTTTCTTGGTCTACTGATCATGTCTTT
Source organism: Trachinotus anak (assembly GCF_046630095.1). Lineage (NCBI taxonomy): Eukaryota > Metazoa > Chordata > Actinopteri > Carangiformes > Carangidae > Trachinotus > Trachinotus anak. Next base: position 2,152,113 of record NW_027273853.1, on the reverse strand, counting down.
GGCTGATCTGACTTTAGTTTCAGTGTAAGGGTTTTTTCTGCTGTTGGCGCAGTACAGTATGTAAATTTTCAGTGCTAGACTTCTCCCCTTGTTCATGAAAAGCAGAAGGACACATCTTTCACTTCTTCATTTGCTCTTCTTTGGCCTTTAAGAGACACCAAAATTTTTTGACTGAGGGCCAGTGCTGTATCTACATAGTGGTCTCACTGAAGAACCTGGACCCAGAGACATTCTGACATATTTGATATTTTAGAAAAAGGAAATAAACTGATACACGACACACTCGATAATGCCTTTCCACTTGAGTGAAACTTGAGGTCTGCCAGTGCTTCCACTCACCACAGCCATTTGTATTTGTATTTGTATTAAAGTCACTGAGAAAGTCACTGTCTTTTTCCCCCTGTGTAACAACCCTACGTCCTTTCTGTCCATGACAGATGCTACAATCCTAATTCTTGCCTTTGTTTTATCAAGACTTGATTATTGTAATGTTTGGTCTAGCCACTCACTAGAATTCAAAGTCTTCAAATGGTTCAGATGGTGCAGCTAGAATTTTAACTAACTTAACCATATTACACCAATGTTAGCTTCCCTTCATTGGCTCTCTCTTGGTGCTTTTAATGAGGTACAAAGTTCTAAAAGGACTTACTCCTGCATACCTGTCTTATTTCCTTAAACCTTATTTTCCATGTCTTGCTCTCCATTCCTAATATTCCGGGCTCCTGTCTGTGTCCAGAGTTAAAAAGATGTCTGCTGGCTGCAGAGCCTTTTCCTATTGTGCCTGTTACCACCCTACCACTGGCAGGTCGACCGCAGTCTTAATGAATGAATTATTATTGTGAATTATTATAGAGATTATTATAAACTTTCTGAAAAACCGCTGCATCGTTCTGTTTGTTTATTCCCTCAACATATGAATGCCCAGGCTGTGTGCCCCTCCCTCCTCCTGCTCTCTGCAGATCTTTCTACCTCCAGAGCTGTGGAGTCTGGATCTGTGACTGAAAACCACCTTGAATTGCTGCTACAACTATGATCATTATCATTATCATTATCATTATTATTATCATTATTATTATCATTATTGCATTGTGGTCCTTTCCTTTTCCCACAATGAGTCTGGTTCTGTTTGAGGTTTCTGCCTCTTAAAAGGAAGTCCTTCCTCGCCACTGTCGCCAAGTGCTTGCTCATGGTGGTAATTTATGAGTCTCTGTAATCAATATTATAAAGAGTACTGGCCAGACCTGCCCTATATGAAAATTGCCTTGAGATAGATTTGGTGCTGTGAATATGGTCATTGTCCTTTGCAGACTGCCATGGCAACTTCATCTTCTTCAGTTCTTTCAACAATAACTCATTTCTTGAGTTCTGGCTAAGGGGCCTTTGGGTGATCTTGTTTTTTGCCCCCTGTGCTGTGCCTTCTGTCTGACTGACTGAAGTCACTGCTCCTAACTTAAACCCCTGGACACAAAAAGTGAGTCAGCTCTGGCCTTGAACCTTCTGGAAGCCCTAGTGCAATGATTTTTAGCACCACTCGCTAGAAATCAAAATGTGATTTCTTAATTCTGCCAGCTAATCTTTTCATGGTTTCATTTCTGAAGCAAACTTCAGTGAAAATGAGGCTAAAATTAGAATAACACAGAATAATAATTATTTAAAGAGATTAAAGATAACATTAAATGCTGATATTTTTGGCCGTCTCTGAAGGCCTAGAAGGCCCTGAAGTTCCCCCTCTGATTATTTCCACACAAGCTTGGACTGCAGTCGACTGAACGACCACTGAATGCCAAGAGTTCAAATAACCACACAGACACAGATAGAGGGAAAACTCATTTGTTTTTTAAAAAAGCAGAAGAAAATAAGCAGTTTGTTGAAGATGCTTAGAAAGAGAAAAGCTATTGATCCCCTACTCACGTTACAGAGACCAAGCTAAACGAGCCCATCAAGAAATACCCCCCCATCCATAGACAAAAATCAACTACAAAAACATGAAGAGACAAATCATAGAAAATCAAAACAGAAAAGGATAGCAAAGTGAGGCATCACTTCTAATCAGACTACAAGCATGAAGCATTATCACAGTACATGCAGCTACAAAAACTTCCAGCTCAACTGGGACCTGCTGTGCCCTGAACAACTGTGGAATAATTCTGTCCTGAACCTGATGGTGTTTGTTGAGCAGAAAACTTACAGAATACTACAAACATTTCAGGAAATAAAGCAGTTTTTCAGCAACAGGTCCCATTTGTTAGCTTACCTCAGAATTTAGACACCAAAATAATGCATGTGTCCCGTCTGATTATCATTTGAAATATATTGTAATCTTTCTTATTTGTAATAATTCCAGTGGAGTGAGATTTTCATGTAAACAGGTGTGACTGCTCTTGTTTGAGATACAGTATCTTTTCCCATGTTGGTCTCTATAATCTCTTTAATCCTCTTTATCAATCAGCACATTATTCCCTGGGGATACATAGATTATTTTGGTGTCTATGTTCTCGCATAATAACAAATCAGATGACCATCAGGACAATTTTGTTCTGTATGCCTTCTTCTTTGACAATAATTTGAGGGAAGGAGCCCTCTGTGGGGTGTTGTGTTCACTCCTGCTTGACTCAGCTCACACTGTGCTGTGTATGCCCATGGTGTTTACAGTGCAGAGTAAGTATGGTGAGTGTGTAGCTCCACAGAGGTAGATTAGATTTAATGCCTCGCCACTGGTTTCAGATTACCTCTCATCATGTTTTGTGTGGTCACCGTGACCTTGACCTTTGACCTTTCACCACCAAATTCTAATCAGTTCATCCTTGAGTCCTAGTGAATGTTTGTGCCAAATTTGAGGAAGTTCTTATTGAGGTATCATGTCCATGAGAACGGGACAGACAGATCGATATGCCTCCAGCCCTGGCTGGCATAGAAAATGACCCCCTCGTCTGTGAAAGAAGCTTATTATGACCCACAGTTTCATTTTCTTATGAGGCGACCTCTACAGCTGTAGTTTTTGTTATGGGAGCAAAGGAGAAGGTCAGGTGACGTAGTACAAAGAGCAACAAAACCTGCATCAGGAGGTGGAGGTTGGAGTGGACGGGTCGACAAAACTAATGACTTTGACACAGGAGACTGGTGTTTGTTTCCTGTGTGAACCCGATAATCAGTGTTGTTTCTTTTAAACATGATGTTTTTTAATGTAACCACGATGATGATAGTCCTCTAACCTTAAATAGTTATTTTAACCCAAACTATGACCTTTTCCACAACCTAACCAAATAGTCTAAAGGTAACGGTGACGGTTCCATGAGTTTAATTACATGCTTATTCCTATGGGTCCTATCAGATGGTTGTTCAAAAACCTGGATGATTCAAAGGCTATGAATGCTCAATTCTGGTTGCTTGATTGTCATTAGCAACAGTGTCATGAGACAGGGGAGATTTTGTGAGTTCTGTGAACTTTGCCATCTGTTATAATATGTACCACGGCCCTAAATGGCTCCATGACATTTCAGTCACTCTGGTTCACATAGAATTTGTTATGGGGGTTGGCAGTCTTCTCAGGACCTGCTAAAGTGGAAAATAAAGACACCAGGTGAGTGTAGAGTAACAAAAAAAAAAAAAAAGATTCATAAGGAATAAAGAATTATTTGACTCTGCAGTTCCCCTCGGCTCTACAGAGCATTTTAACATCTTTCATTGAATTGTTGTGGTTACGTCTGACTGCTATCATTGACTTTGTTTCAAGTATGCTACCTGCCCAGCACCAAACAGCTGACAGATAGATAGTCAGCTACTAGCCAGCAAACATAGTGGAGCATTTAGCAGCTAATGATTTTTTGTAAGACTATTTAGACCAAAACAGAGCTGCTCCCAAGTGGCAAAAAAAGTTAGTCAATGTAGCTTTAATGGAACAATCTCAATCGTGTTTATTCACTCTACACTCACCTTGAATATTTTTTTTTCATCCAAGAAATCACCAAGAAAATCCCCACCCCCCAAATACCCTGGACTGAACATTCAACACTCACACAAACCAGACCTTTGCCTTTACACCGCCACCTTTGACCTTTAAATCAACCAATCACTTCCTTTGCCATCACTTTCTTCAGTTTTTTTGTTTTTAAAAGTCAGCAAAAAAATATGCAGAAAATTTAGCAAAACAAAACAGACTGAAAAATTTTAAATGAATTACTTCAACATTCCAACTTTTAAGAATAACACAACAGTGTATTTGCATCATGAGGATGTTTCACTACACAATGCCTACTGTTTGAATGCTTGCTCTCCCAACAAGTCTGTCCATACTTAATGAAATGTTCAGCTGTATTCAGGTGTCGTGCAGAACACGACAGTTGAAAATGTTATTAAATAAACTTGTACATTTCCTACCACTGTACTTTCTCCAAACTATTACTTATTTAAGCTAAGACAACAATCTTAGATAAACCGTGGCACTGTCTGTAACTCAATGTTGACCTATAGTGTATTTACATGACTATTTACCAAGTAAACAACATATTCATGTCATGTTCATCCTAACCTGAAGAGTGATTCGCAAAGGAGTCTGACACAGACTCATCCTAAAAAAAAAAAGAATACACGGTGAAGCTTGCATTTAAAAAAAGGACAGATACAAACCGTAGTAATAAGAAGAATATATTAGTCATAATAATCGTAATAATGTGAGTCATAAAGAGACAGAGAGTGTGTCAGAGCAGCCAGGTGACCTGTGGACTCACACGCACTCACACAGGTGCACTGTATGATTCATACTCTATGTTATACTGTGTTACATTTCAGCACAGTGTGTTCAGAAAAACACCAGTTAGCACATTTGTATTGAAAAATGTAACATGATGAGCTGCCCAAACATTCACACACGTCTAATGCTTCTCTCTAGGTCTAGGAAACAGAAACTGTTCTAGATCAGGGCAACCGGATACCCGAGTGCTTGGAGCGCATATCACGTGCACAATTGCTCTGAGCAGCGAGTTCCACCAGTGACCAACCAGCTGGATGGTCTCTTTCTTGCATGTCGTTCCCCCTGCTCTCTTTCCCATTTCCTATCAGTCTATGCATCAAAAAAAAAAAAAAAAAAACTTACAAATGCCCCAAAAAATAACTTAAAACAAAAAAAAACTGTAAATGTTGTTCACCATGCAGACCATGGAGATCAAACTGTATCTGAAACCATAAACTGTCCATGTTTTGTTCAAGAAACAGGCTTCTATTGAGTTTTTACACACATCTTTAAAAGAAATATACAGCATGATTTTGGCAGTTGTCTCATGTTGACTGACCAGTGTGATCCCTGTGTTCCCTGGATCACTGATCTGGAGTTTCTTCGTGACACATTAGCATAAAACCAACGCATCTCTCAAAGCTACAATACTTACATATTCAAGAAACCTTTCTTTTACAAACTAAAAGCTGAATTCTGTAAAGTAATAAAACACACACTTACTTGTTTTAATTTACTCAAGGGGTTTAGCTGGTCTGGTATGACCAGTAGATTGTGGAGGCTAATTTTGCTTTTGCTTCATAGAGAACTTTACTGTGTGAGTCTGATGACTTGGTAATCTTCTTTCTAAACAGAACTCTGATCTGGCTGCATCTCACTTAGGCTCTTACTAATTATTTCAGTTTAGACCTGCATCCACATTCTTAGCCAACAAGTCTACAGGGGACACAAGAAAAGTTTTACAGTCATCACATCTCTTAACGATGAGACTAGTTGGATATCCATTACAGTTTTGCACAAAATAGAAGCGACTTTTTAGAAAAGCCTATGACACACAGTTGTGATTGGTCTATGTTTCCACTGAGTGATGTTGGTCAGAGTTCCATTTCAAATCTGCAAAATATTGCTTTGTTGAAAACTACCTCATGCAAGCATATACATTTTTTTGAGACATTTGAGAGTTTTATGGAAATTCATGTGTTCCCATTGCTCCTTTGCAAGTTTGCAATATCAATTTGAACTTGAAGCATAATCTCTGCGTTGGTGAGCATCCCTCTGTACAGTTTATTGTTGTCCAACCAGCAGCAGAGGCAGTGTGTCCGGTGAGAGGGGCATTATACTAAAGTGTGTGTAGACTCAACATGAGGTAAAATTTCACCTCAATGGGCAGTTTGTGTCAGACACAAACAGCCAATAGTTGTTGTTCAGTAGCAATGGATATACAACTTTTCTCAAGACTTCAACCCCAACTGTTTCTGTTATCTTCCCACAACCCTTCTCCTTCTCCCTCCTACCTCTGTTTGTTCATGGAGTCATGAAACTTGCAAACTTTTCACTTAAGTTGAAACATTTCTAACTCGGGCAGATGCATCTTGCCTCGTTTTCCTCAACCCAGAGTGAAACAACATTAACCCACATCTTTGCAAGTCATTAATGTGCACTAGCAATGTCGGTAAAGTTTTTCTTGCTTTCGGTCTGAACACACTTTAAGTTGTTTTGCATTGTTATTACACTGTTTCGTGTGTTTGTGTACTTGGCATGTGGATATTGTTCAGGGTGTGTGCAGCCTGTGGGTCTTCAGCATGTTTCTGTATTACGAGGTTTTGCAGTTGATGTCACTATATGGTGATCCAATGGATATCTGGCTGTACTCACACCAAAAACAACACAGTAATGGCTCACTAACCAGATGACGACACTGGTTTGTTAAGTAACAAGCTGATAACAGCTTCTCTCCTAGAGACAAGTTGTCATTTCTGGAGCCAACATACAGCCAACAGAGGGAATGTTACATCACCTGAAAGCTCTGTACATGATGTGTGTAGTTGTGTTTCTGCTTAAAGTAAATCCTCAGTATGTTTCTGTGCACGTCTTTGTATGTGTTAGGTTTCATTAGCAGAGTGGAGTCTCACATGCACACATGCCACACTGGCCTACAGCTACAGTGTGTTTCAGGGCAAAATGCTTCTTGAATCCTCAGGCATCCAGACTCAAGCAAACGGGTGTATGGAGTCGCTATATTAAAGTGGTAAACTGATACCAGTTCCATCATGCATCAGCAAAGCCTTGGTCCCACTATTCTACCATAAATGTCCTTTAGTCTTCATGGCTGAAAAACATGCTATACGCAGTTTCATCCCTTTATCAATAGCCTACCTCATTTTAGAAACATACAATATAGTATTAAACAGGCATTAAACTTCCTATAAAAAGTAAGGTGGTGACAATAGAAATTGTATCATATTATTTTTTTCCTTTTAGAAAGACGAGTTAGAATGTTCTTTTCTTTCTTTCTTTCTTTTTTCTTTTTTCTTCTCTTTCTTTTTTTTCTTTTTTCTTTTTTTTTTTTTTTAGAAAAAAAGACACTTGTTAAGGTTCCTGGGGCTGATGTGGGAGTAATAAGGTGACTGACTGACAGCTGAACTGACCAATAGCCTTTCAGAAAGGTGCACAACACAAGGACACAGACAGTCAGTGTAAAGGCTCGTCAGCAGCTGTACACTTCACTCTCATCACTTAATTCATTTGTTTTCCATTTGGACACAGTCGCTAAAGGATGAGCATCCAACTGTCCCTGAAGGTAGAGTCATAAAAAAAAAAAATCATACTTACACTACAGATTAAACAGATCAAATAAATGGAGTGTGTGGAAATTGGCTACATGAAACAATTCGCTGTAAATGAAAATCTCCAAACTGGGTTCAGGGAGTGTTGCAGGACAGGAGCAGAGAGGCCAGTCAAAAATGTTGATCACTTGTGTTTGTGTGTGTATGTATGTGGTTTACCCAGGAAGATGAATATCTCTCTGGCTTTCTGTACTGAATTCCCTGCTTATCTCTCCCCTCCACAGTCTCTCTCTGTCATATCACACTGCTGCTGCTCTCATCTACCTGTTTTATATCCATTCATCCACTGAGCACTCCTCCACTGGATTCATGCATCCATTTCTCTGTCCCTCAGTCCTCTATCAGACCTGCAGTGTCTCTGAAGCAGCTCCATGTCTGTAAACTCTTCATCTCTTCTCCCCCTGGTTGTCTGTCATTCCTCCATGGCAGTATTTTTTAGAAAAAGCTCAGGTGGTCAATCAACCTAAGGCTCCTCTTCCCCGGTGGACACAGCCAATCGCATGGCCACCGACAGGTGGTCGGTGAGGCTGGCCAACTGGGTGACGAAGCTGAACTCTTCGATTTCCTGTCGCGGGCAGAAATAAGAACCGTTATTCTCTAATCATCATGACCTCACTGGTCTCAGCTTTTATTCTGTAGAGCTGCAAACCACTTGGGGCAGCTGAACAAAACATGGCATTGACATATTATCACCTTGAAAAGTTCCTAACTTGGTAGTAGCAGTTACATGCTTACATATCGGGCAGACAATGAGCAACATTAGCATTCATTTGAAGTTGTGTTTCTGGGAATTTTTTGTCTTTATTTTGATAGCCTCAGTGAGGGAGAGTCAGGAAATTCACAGAGAGAGAGAGAGAGGATGACACAGGTCACAGAGGGTCACAGGTTGGAGTCAAACCCAGCCTTCAACGACTGGAATATTTCACATTACACATCATAAATCTCAAATATGGCAACACTTTACTTCAATGCCCCCTATTTGGCATTGTCAGTGTAACATTCAATAAATTATTTTTAAAAAACACAATAATGTTGCTGCAGAATGTTGACATATACATTAATAAGAATTAATTAATGTATTTGTCAGCAACTACAGTGTAACTCCAAGCAAGTAATAAAACTACATCGCAGTGTGTTTACATCATTTATTAAATAGAATGTGCCATCTCTTAAATGCTTAAGGGGAGGGGGGTTAAAGTAAAGTTCCCGACCTGGGAAAACCATTTCTGATGGGACTGACTTTGTGCTGGGGGATGCTGTCATGCTGAAACCAGACAGGACTTTCCCCCAGCAAGTACAAAAGTCACTGTGTGCTGCAGAGGTAACATTCCCCTTCACTGGAAGTAGGGGGACTTTTCCAAACCTTGATAATAGGTACTACGACAAACTTTTATTACTGCAACAACTGTTACTCTTGTTGTTTCCATAAATACCGCTAAATCACTACCACTTATTACTAGTGTTAGCATTATAATTAAAATACTTCAACAAAATCTTTCATCATTACCAGTTAGTGTATGCAGACATGTATTGGTCTATTCATTATAATTAAAAGATATATATAAAAGGTGTAGTATAGAGCAACTGAATAAACAGAAACAACATTATGCGGAAGCAAAACAACAATGTGATCTGTTTCACTTGGCAGTTAATACATTCTGGCACAAGGTGGCATCAAGTGAGTGTGGTCTGAGACACAGAGAGAGTCAGGCAGAGAGAGAAAGAGAGAGAGAGAGAGAGAGAGAGAGAGAGAGATGTTCTATGTAAATGTTGTGATTTGGTTTTCCAATCCTCTCCAATCCCTCCCACAGACACACAGCCATGACAGCACTGCCCTCATTCCTTTCCTTCCCGGTTTGTGTTGTTGTGTTTCATTGTTCCTCTCTCAAGCTTTTATGTCTTCATTTTTTAAAATCCTTTTCACAAGTTAAACATTCTCCTGTGGCTTCCTGTTATGTTTCACATGGCTCAGGAAAACAAGTGTTGACAGTGTCTTGTAGCTAGGAAACTATTGATGGCAGAATAAGGCAGATCACCTGCCTGCTGACAAGAAAACGTCACACAGTTTATCAGAGTTCTTTCACTTTCAAGTTTCTGTTAATGGAAACACAATAATCTCACTCTACAAGCACTGTTGCTCTGGGCTAGTTGCTGTGTTGATTTTATGTTCTAATATATTTATTTCTTTTATATTTATTCCCGCCCTTCATGACTGACAGCTGGCTGCTGCACAGAACTTCATGTGGGATTAGTATTAATAGTTGACATGTCTTCATGTCTCTGTATGTCCACATACTGTATGGACTGGAAGGTTTTGACTGATTGGAGTAGGCCTGCTGGAACATTTGTCATTTATCGTCAGTGGAAATGCAGTTTTCAGTCACAAAACAAGACTAACTGAATTAAACCTGTTATTGGTAGCAGGAAAACAATGAAATAAGTTAAATGTTAATGTTAAATGTAAAAAAAAACATATTTATTCTTGTGATAAACTGAATGATTTCACTTCTTTAAGAAAAAGCACTCTTTGCTAGAACTGATCATGACTAGACACTTTTATTTTAACAAGGCAAAAGCCAGAAAGGTTGTTTAGAACACATACGTCAGTTTCCAAAATGCTGTTCATTCTTTTATTCAGAGCAACATTTTCTGTTTTTATATGACTTTTCAACTCTGATTCAACTGAAATTGCCAAATTTAAACAATGTTTTTATACAGCTCCTTACCTTCACATCTGCTTCACAAAAAACCTTTGACATAGAGAAATTGTATTTTTCACATAACTTAAAGGATATGGCTGGTGTATCTATATATATTTGTTGTAGCACACGGTGCCTATGTTCATTGCAGCAGTGTGGCTCACTGACAGCTAACAGGAGCACAGAACAAGAAGATGTAACAGGCTTTGGATACACAGATCATTTTTGTTTGTGTCATTTCATTGTTGATTTCATTTCTTCTTTTGGCAATAAGAGAAGAACTGAATATTGACAGATTCATCCTTTGACACTTTTCCTGTTATCTTATACTGAACCATACCAGTTTCCAGTCCTGCTGCTGGCCCTCGTCGCTGTAGAGGATGTAGTCAATCCGGCGTCCATTGCCCTTCAGTGGGATCTTCCTCCCCTTCTGACTGCTGGCAGGACATTGGCTCTTACTGGGAGGAAACACCAGGTACTCCTTCCTCCCCTCCTCGTTTTCCATCACTCTGACAGATACACAGTGTAGGGACAGGATCAGAGGACTGAAATTTGTGCCAAGACACAGACAGAGGATGTAGCCCTGAACATATTTTACCATGGTCCAAATACAGGAAAAGTAAAGGGGAAAAACTAACAAGATAACAAGTAACAACAAGTAAAATCACAAGAGTGAGTGCACAGACTCACAAATCATGCAGTGCAGTGCTTAGGTCAAAGGTCAAAGGAATTACAAGATACTATAAATTAATGCTTTAACAAGTGCTGTTACCAATTTCATCTAAGCTGGTCAGAAAGCTGCTACTGACTGTGCTACTGCCTGTTTCTCCATTAGAGTGCACTGTTACATTCTAGTGGCTTCGACCATCATTCAGTTGTTCAGTTGCTGTTCAGTTCACTATTGCAATGCCTGTGTCATACACAGTTGAACGGACAAAAGCTCCTTCTGACTGACAAATAACGTAACGATAATAACGTTATATAAATATCTAATTAATGAATAACTTAATTAATCTAATTAAGTTAGAGATATTAAAGTAAAATAATAAAATGATTGAACAAAGACAAATAAGATTAAAACAAGCTGTTGTATCATTGTGAGGAGCACAGTTAGTTTTAGAAATTGAATGAAAACATTTCTGCAAAGTGAAGTTTGGGTAAGGCTGGGCCAGACCTGCAGCCAGGATACGGCACGTTTAATGAGCCTGTGCTCACAAGTATAGTATGAAAAATGTATTTGTGTCAATACTCACACTGTGGTGACTAATCTCGAATCAAAGAGTTACATTTGGGGGAAAAGCCCCTGTCCTGAGGTAAAGCACTTCATTTTAGGTCTAAGACTTATATTACTATACATTACATTTACTTATTGAGTGAACGCTTTTATCCAAAGCGACTTACAAGCGAGGGATTCCACAAAAGCTTCAGTGCAGTAGGAGACTGTACTACATCTATTCAATAAGTTTAATAAGTAAAGAAGTCAAGAAGTGCACTGAAAGTACATAATAAGTGCTAGTTAGGGTACGGGTTGGCTTTTAGCTTGTTGTGGTTGTAGTAAAGATTTGGTTAAATCTCTTGGGAATTAAAGTTAATGCAGTGTCCCCATATGTGACAAGAGAAGAGAAGAGAAGAAAACATGAACTGCATGTTTATGTAGTTTTATCCCAATTCCTTCGTTGCTGTCCTAGACTGCAAAGGCAGAACCAAAATGAGACAGCCTCGTCTATGGAAGATTTTCAGTTTGTGTCACCAGCTGTTCCCGCCCTTACCTTACCGGCTCCTGTCACCTAGCAACCTTTTTATTTCTTTCACAAAAACCTGGGGTTTTATGGCCCTTGCTTTTTTCAGTTTCTCAGTCAGTGCAGTTCAACAACTGAGGTGAAACCCAATACTTACATTTCAAATTGTAATCCTCAGGCCCTCTTTTGGTGTCGTTTGCTGCCATATTATTTTCATTACTGACATGCAATGAAGGATCCAACAGGTGGATCCTTCATGGTCCAGGAAAAGAAGACTGCATTTGAAGGAGCCTTTGAAAAGGGACAGCCTAATCCTGCTGCTGTGATGCAATTGGTTTTCAAATGCAGGCTTATCCGGCACCTGAATTGGGACACAGCTTGTTTGTGTGTGTGTGTCTATGAGTGTGTGTGTGTGTGTGTGTGAATGTGTGTGTGTGTGTGTGTGTGTGTGTGTGTGTGTGTGTGTGTCTGTGTGTGTGTGTGTGTGTGTGTGTGTGTGTGTCTGTGTGTGTGTGTGTGTGTGTGTGTGTGTGTGTGTGTGAGACTTACTTTTGTAAACTTTCAGGTGTGCTGACCTCGTCCTCATAAAGGCCACTGGGATCCAGGAGAGTACCTGTTGAATGACACATTAAAAAGCATCAGTGGGCAGACAGTCACACACAGTCACACACGTTTCTAATCATTCTGACTGACTAATCTGCTCTCCTCTTCATTACCGTCTCCTTAAAAACTCCCATAAGACAAGAATCACTCTTATGCATTCTAACATTTTTCTAATAACTTGTGGCTGAAGTACAAGATATATTCAACTATCCTGCAGTCTGGTGAGAACTTTCTTGAGTCCAATGGAGGGTCCACAAAGAAATAAATTGCAGTCTAAAAAATTAGGTCACATAAACTAATCTGCATTATCTGTATAGGATATTGTTGAAAAGCACTCTTGAATGTCATCTGAACAGTCCAGTACTGCAAAGCTTTCACCATGTGACTGGTGGCACACCTTTCTTTCTCTCAGTGCAATACTAAAGCTATCCATGATTTATCAGATCTATATGATGACAAAGGATGTTCAATGAAATCACGCAAAAGCGCTGGTTCCCAAACTATTCTCTTATCAAATTATTCTTTTTTTTTTCAAATCAACTTGTGGACTAATATAGCAGTCTTGGTTACCAATACAAATATTGATGGGAAAACTGTTTCGATTAACCTAAACAATACTTCTGGCTTCTGCTGTATCTGAATTGATGTTTCAAACCCATACATAGATTTTATTTCAATCCCAAAAAATGCTTTTTTATGAAACTTATTCCTCCTCACACTACAATTTTGTGTGAACGACCACATTAATATTTTTTCACATATGCACTGGGAGAGGCAGCATGGTGTTGCAGTGGTTAGCACTGTCGCTAAGTCCAAATTATGCTTTTTACAAACACAGTTAACCTAGCTGCATCTTCACTTTGAACTTCTGAAAAACACACACAACTTTTCACTGCAGAGTAATACTTGTGCCAATAGTTTGGAATTATTTAGCATACAAATATTAATCAGCTCGGATATAAAATTAGCTTTTACCACTCCACTGGCTACACACACCCCTCCTCTCTCTCACGCACTCCTCGTCACCTTCATATCTCTTGTTTCGAGTCTCTTCACCTGATTTGTCTGTAGTACATCTACTCCCAACAGAACATTCTCGTTCTACCACCATACTCTCATCTATCATAGCTGGTAGATCTTCTGAAGCTACCATGCTTGCTACAACCTCTGGCACTGCTGTAACACCGGTATGTATGTGGGATTCTATAGACTTTACATCTTCTTCTGGCTGTTCACAGATTTCCTCTGAATTTTCTGTAATCATGTCATCCAGGTAATTTCTGTTCTCTGACTCCAGGTCGGAAGAGTGCTGCTCTCCTTAGCTCTAATGAACCTGCACACTCTTATTCCTAGGAGGAATAGGCCTGATGTTGACCTCACTGCTCAATTGGACTGTTTGTCCAGGGTAAAAGATGTTTGTGGTGCATGATATAAGTGAGTCCTGAACCATTTGCAGGCTTAAGCCGATAGACTGAAAGATCAGACATTTGACTCTCAACCACATAAGGGGTTTTTATTTAGCCTTATTTTGTAGGTCCCTACACATATCGTCAGCCTCACTTTGAGTGAACATGGATTAGGTTTAGTTGTATGGGGCGGGGCCATGTGACTGGACACGAGGTAGTATTTTTTAATAGGACAGTTCTTTGGGGAAAGTATTAACCAAATTAACTGACATGAGCAAGATTAAGTGAGTGAGAGGTTCTAGATGCTACGTGAGTTATTGCGAAAAAGGTGTAGGGGTTTAGCAGATGTTCAGTTGAGGCATGAGACATTTGGAAGATTAACAGTTTAGTTGTATAGAGGTGTAATTTCTAGGAGGCAGAGTTGACTGTCAGCATATTGAATTCTGTAGTTGATGAGGTGAAATTACTTCTACAAAATGATTGAAATGCTTAAGTCAAAATAGGGGACAAAGTGTTAGGTGAGAGGACACACAGTATGTATGTGGATGTACTATACTGTCTTGCTGCACCATTGTGTAAGTTTAAAGGACGTAGTTAAAGCAATAAAAAAGTGCAATTTATTATTGATATTGTGAAAGTGGTGGGTTGGGGTCTGTGTCGCCAGCATTCACATACTTTCTGCAGCACCTGTTCAGGTGAGAAAAAATCTTCATCTCCAACTTTCTCATTTGCAGTAACAGATCTGAAAATGTTATTTTCTGTACCCTATTTACTGATCTAGTGTATGCTTTACAATCCTCACCCTCACCATGATGAAAAGCTTCATGCTTCACATATAGCTGCTCTTAAAGAACAACTTGGCCTTTTTAGATGTGGCAAAGGAAGCGTCGGCAGACTTTACACAGAGTATATCCCTGCCTTCATGGTCCTCAGACCACAATCCACTGTTTTAAACCAGTGAAATTTCATTATTGACAACCAGAGAGAGACGAGCACTCACAGACTCTTCTGACAATTAGGATGTGAAGCCAATGATAAAGCACTATGTGGAAAGAGCTGCACCTCAAAGTTACTCAAGTCAATTCACTCGTGTTGGGAGCCCTTATGAAAAGCAGGCATCTGATGTGCAGCCAGCACTTTTCACAAGTCTAAAAGCAGGTTTCAGAAAACAAAGATGGTGAAGTGTCAGGCAGGGACTTTCAGCTGCTGCTTGTCAGTTGTGCTGCCTCCAGCTCCTTCAGATATAGATACACATGAGATTCCCCCTTTTAAGTCCCTTTTTTCTCTGACATGACCAACTAGCTGTGATGTATGTGTGGGGAACTAAATAAATGTGCATTCACACCAATTTTGACCACAAGGCCTAAAATACATGGAGAGCCTCAGTTACTAAACTCTTTGGGGTTTCAGTTTGTGGTTGACATGTTTAATCTGCCAGCACATACGAACTTAAAAGACATATATTAAGCTTGGAGATGATGATCAATGGCATGAGGTTTGTTACCGAGTAATTTGAAAAGCTTCACTTCCATGTAACTGCTTTTTAACTATCAAACGGTCCCAGGCTTGCCATAATTCCCTGTGGTTTAAATGCAGCGCAGACTCTGTAGGTTGTCAGTGCATCTGTTTGGCAGGGTGGTGTCACTAGAAGATTCCTGGCGCTCTCAGGATTCAGCATATTTCATGAAATCTGTAAACACACTTGGTGCGTCTGAATAGCTGGCAGCCTGGCTCTCTGCCTGCTTGCTATTGTATTCATTTAGGCCTAATCTCCTTTGGATAAGATTTATGAAATGGGATAATCTTCCTTTCTTTTATTGACTCATTGATTTATTCTCCTCCTCTCGCCTCCCTCTTCCCCTCCTCTAATAGCGAGCAAACAGGATGTGCTCCCCTGGCTTGCCATGCAAAATGTCCCTGTACAAATAAATAAGCCCTTCTCTAAACAAGCCCTTTCACTCTGTCCTGCCCACACTGTCCCTAAAATACCACTGGCCTAAATAACACTTCATATCCAGACCAAAACCCTCCAGTCTTTACGTCACTAATGCCCATGTATCAGCACGCTGTACTGGGTGTATTTTAATTCACACTGTGGGTGCATCCTGATTTAGCCAGACAGAGCCAGATTATAGTCTGCTCTGCTGTGCATGCACTGTATAGATCACCAGATTTGCTGACATTATGTGTGTAGAGTAACATCTGTGTATCATAACACAGGATGGCATAGTTTTCTGAGGATCCGTTTGTGGTTGTTGATGTTTATTTCCTGAAAGTTTTCATCTGTCAGTGCTTGTATTTTATGTGCACTAAGGAACAACTGTGTATGTGGTGAGTCCCTAGAGGAATATGTGAATGTGCCTGTGTGTGTTTTTACCCAGAGCCCATGGTTTGTCCTCCCCTGGCCCCAGGCGACATGGGTCCTTGTATTGAGTAAAAAGTGCATGCTGCTGCTCCAGCTTGTCCTCTGGAAAAACACAAGAGCCCACACGCAGGCATGCACGCACACACGCACACATATACACACATACATACAAGGGTTACACAAACAGTAACAGTTTTAGTTTAGTCAAAAGAGTAACACATTACTGACATTTTTTTTAAAGATGATGACTTGTTTACTATGTCTGCTTCTTCAGTGTGATGTCTCATGTTATATGTAGTATATGATTGCAGAGTTTGTTTTGTTGTCTGGCTAAATGTGTTTTGTGTCTGTACATGGCACAATGTCTGTCTGTGATCCAAGACCAGTTTCAGTGAAATGAAATCAAACTTACAACTTCCTGGGAACACACAATAATTAGTAAGTGTAAATGACTAGGAAATCAAATAATTAGGAATCATCAGGATACGGGTGTGTCATATTTTTTTCAGTAAATTAACATCAATCACATTTTGATGAGGCAGAAAGAAAGATAATTGCTTATTATTTAGTAACTATGACATTAATTCTGATACAGAAATGTGCATCTAAGCAATAATCTTCCTATAATTTATTATGGATGAGTCACATGTTTCTATATTACACTTTACCTTTAAGCTTTTACCAGCAATGGTAAATATATCAATATTTTATTAGCTTCCACTGTAAAAACCCTGGCACCATGCAACTATCCTGTGGTAGAACTATAGGAGGTCTTACATATACTTTTATGAATTATACATTACAGATACACATTTATTGCTTCTTGGGGAGGAATTGTTGAAAGATGAAGCCTCCATCAGGTTGGTATGTGAACTGATTTTGCATAAAATAATATGTTTGGTTTAGAATATATTGATTTAGCCCTGACAACTGTATACCTGAAGAGCAGTTGTCAAAGTTGAGGTCTCCCAAGATGACATCAAAGGCCACCAGGTCTTCAAGCACCTTCTCTCCTTCAGGCGGTTGGGAGGAGGAATGACGAAACTCGGCCCCCCACCGAAGCAACAGGTCCAGCTGCTCACATCGCACTGAAGCATCACCTGATGGACAGTGCAGTGTGTAAAGAGGGAGAAAGAAAGAGAAGAAGCAGATTAATGCAAAGTGCTTGCCATAAAGTCATTGTTTTGATTCTGTGGCCTGCAACTTTACTTTCATGGTTTGCTCTCATCACTCTCAATAATCTTGTGTCCAGCAGCAGTAGACAGCTTTTTTAATGAAAAAGCCAATGAACCTCCCCAGAACCAAACAGCAGACAGACAAAGTAAGCAGTGACTGAACATGGTGTTAGATTCAACAACGAAACAAGCTGGAGTAAAGAGTGGGCTCCATTCACCAGGGGGCCAGAAACACAACTCAAAATGAACGCTAATGTTATTTCACCTTTCACAATATTCTGTTTCTCATCTTTTCACTGCAAACAGCTAATTACGGTATAGTCATGTGTTACAAGTACACACTGCACAGAACAGGTAGTGTCCCTGATTACTGACAGTGTTTCCTTTCCTTACTTAATAACATCTGTTTACTTAGTTATTAGATGTATTTGTTATGTTGCTGATTTTAGTGACATAATATTAAGTCACTTTTGGTGCTATTTTCCTTTGGCAACACTTTCCTCTGTCCACTCCTGCCAGTAAATCAGAGAATAGGAGTTCGAGAGAGAAGGGAGGAGGTGACTAGAGGGAGGTGGTGGGTGAGAGTGTGTAAGAGAGAAATAACAGCTGAATAGTGCAGAGTGTGAGAAACAAAGAGGTGTCAAGATACTGGGGGATGTGTAGGTGGCTTTGGCTTTGATTACTCTCAGCCCAAGCTCAAGTACATGTGAAATGCAATGTTTTCTTTTTCATTTTTGTGTTACTGGATCACTTGGAGATAGATAAAGCTGGAGGTTGTGGGGGTGTATTTGCGGTACAGTTACCTATGAATACACAAATATTGTGTGTGTCTGTGTGTGTGCACATTTGCTTGTTTCAGATTGGCTTTCTGTGTGTAAAACCTTGCGTGGAAGACTTGGATGATATCAATTAACATATCTGTAACTCAACAAAATCCTTATTCTAATAGCATGCCAAAGTAACAAGTATAATACAGTCCAACACCCCACAATCTTGATAAATATGGCAGAAAAACCATGTTCAAGGTTCCTACAAATACATCTGGGTGATGCAGCCTTCTCATGTCCAACTTGGGTGGATGGAACTTGTGTATCTTTTGCTCTGAGAATTTGAAAACTTCCAAAATGATGTGTTAAATCAGTATTTTCGAATTCCAGATTCTAAGTTGGGACTTTCCAAACTTACAACCAGTTGTTCTTGAGTGGTCAGCAAAGTGGAAAATACCAGTAGGAAATTTGCCCAATTTCAAATGCACTCTATTGTAGTCCATAGAAATTGTGATGCTTCACTTGAATGCAGGATGGGAAAGTTGCAACCAGTGTTTCAGGTCAGTGGTAAATAAGCCCATATAAATTCCCACTTCAGACTGCTTAAGTTCATACAACATGGCTTCCATCCACTGTACTCCTTTTGAGTCACATCATACAGACATGGGGTCTTTGTTTAATTTGTCACCATCTGACTATTTTGGTCTGTGACAGGTAAAGGATGAAATCTTGCAACGACACAGTGTTTAATCCTGTCTCATTTCAGAGACAAGGTACAGTTTCAATAGACCCACATCTCCCTTTGCAGACATTTAAGTTATCTTGATACTCTTTGGGTTTGGGGTAAAACACAGAAAATACACATTCTGAATAAATAAATTCGGTATTTCAAGTCTAAAAAACATAAAAACAGGAGTCAGTGTCATTGCTAAACCGAACTAATGACCCAGAACTTCCATAACTTTGACCAAGAATGGTCTCAGTAATATGCATTCCCATACACAATGCAGGAGAATTCCCATTTCCATTCTGCTACACTAATGATTCTTCAGCAGTTTTATTCTGTGTCCAGTCTTAATGGAGAATGATAACATTTATGTAATATCTTATATTGTGCACTTCCCCTTTACTTCCCTTGTTTATCAAATTGTGACAAGATATTCAACAATTTCCCCAAACCACAACTCTGACATTTTCAGCTTTTTAAGAGGGTCTGGAGCTGATACCTTGTGGAGACACATGAGGAAATAAATAAGACTTTCAAAGACCTTCATTCTGACTTATAATCATCTATGCATAAACCAAGCCAAGGAGATATTGACACGTTCCTAAGCAATATTTATTGACTGCATCTCACTTATGCAAATACACTTGAGAAACAGGATTTCACAAAGCACTTGAACTAATGCCTAACAATAAATCAGGGCCTGATAAGTAAGTTCTTTTGGAATATTCTACCCCTGTTTTCAAAGGATTAACAGCTGAGATAAAACAAAATCCAAACGTCCCACAGATATGAACACTTACACAATGAAATTAAATTAGACATTCAAGTGCAATGTCTTCTAATACATAGTCTAATACATATCTCACATAAACTCACCAAAACCCATAGTCTGTTTAGATGCAGAAAAGCTCTTTGATAAAGTGGGGATTTTTATTTTCTACACAAATTTTGGTTTTGGTGTATCATGTTGTACACATCACCAAAGGCCATGATCACCACCAAAGGACTAATATCACAATGCTTCAGTTTGCACTGGGGTACAAGGCCAGGATGCCCACTCTCCCCATTTTTATTCATCATTATCACTGACCTACTTGCATCACCCATCTGTAAAAATATAAAAATAACAGGAATCCAAACAGAAAATACACACCATAAAATCAGCCTTTATGCAGATAACATTCTATTTTTTCTGCAAAATCCTACTTCATTGCATTAAAACATCTGCCCTGTTAACTCCTCCAAAATCTCAAACTACATGATCAACTGGTCCAAATCCACATTTCTCCCACTCAGTGCTAGTAGGGATGTGGCAGCACCACCGCCTCTCCCTCTGTGCACTGTAACAATAAATACAGTTAGGCCCAGAAATATTTGGACAGTGACACAAGTTTTGTTATTTTAGCTGTTTACGAAAACATATTCAGGATACAATTATATAATCAATATGGTCTTAAAGTGCAGACTCTCAGCTGTAATTTGAGAGTGTTCACATCCAAATTGGAGCAAAGGTTTAGGAATTACAGCTCTTTAATACGTAGCCGCCTCTTTTTCAAGGGACCAAAAGTAATTGGACAATTGACTCAGAAGGCTGCAAAAAAAATATATATAACAAGGCTGCATGGGCTCTTCCCTGGTTAACCTGTCATCAATTAACCAGTTAAAAGGTCTGGAGTTGATTCCAGGTGTGGCGTTTGCATTTGGAAGCTGTTGCTGTGAACACACAACACGCAGTCAAAGGAGCTCTCAATGGAGGTGAAACAGACCATCCTGAGGCTGAAAAAAAGAAGAAATCCATCAGAGAGATAGCAGAAATGTTAGGAGTGGCCAAATCAACAGTTTGGTACATTCTGAGAAAAAAAGAGAGCACTGGTGAGCTTGGGAACTCAAAAAGGCCTGGACGTCCACGGAAGACAACAGTGGTGGATGACTGCAGAATCCTTTCCATGGTGAAGAAAAACCCCTTCACAACATCCACTCAAGTGAAGAACACTTTCCAGGAAGTAGGTGTATCAGTATCTAAGTCTACCATAAAGAGAAGACTTCATGAGAGTAAATGCAAAGGATTCACCACAAGGTGCAAACCATTAATCAGCCTCAAAAATAGAAAGGCCAGAATTGACTTTGCCAAAAAACACCTGAAGAAGCCAGCCCAGTTCTGGAACAGCATTCTTTGGACAGATGAGACGAAGATCAACCTCCACCAGAATGATGGGAAGAAGAAAGTTTGGAGAAGAATTGGAACAGCTCATGATCCAAAGCACACCACATCTTCTGTAAAACATGGTGGAGGCAGTGTGATGGCATGGGCATGCATGGCTTCCAATGGCACTGGGTCACTTGTGTTTATTGATGATATGACAAAAGACAGAAGCAGCCGGATGAATTCTGAAGTGTATAGGGATATACTTTCTGCTCAGATTCAGCCAAATGCAGCAAAGTTGATTGGACAGCGCTTCACAGTACAGATGGACAATGATCCAAAACATACTGCAAAAGCAACCCAGGAGTTTTTTAAAGCAAAGAAGTGGAATATTCTGCAATGGCCGAGTCAATCACCAGATCTCAAGCCAATCGAACATGCATTTCACTTGCTCAAGACAAAACTTAAGGCAGAAAGACCCACAAACAAGCAACAACTGAAGACAGCTGCAGTAAAGGCCTGGCAAAGCATCACAAAGGAGGAAACCCAGCGTTTGGTGATGTCCATGGGTTCCAGACTTCAGGCAGTGATTGCCTGCAAAGGATTCTCAACAAAATATTGAAAAGTAACATTTTACTTAGGGTTATGTTTATTTGTCCAAGTACTTCTGAGCCCCTGAAATGAGGAGTGTTTGTATAAAAATAGCTACAATTCCTACATGTTTAATCATATATTTTTGTTCAACCCCTTTAATCAAACCTTAAAGTCTGCACTTCAATTCCGTTGTAGTTGTTTCATTTCAAATCCAATGTGGTGGCATGCTGAGCCCAAATCATGAAGATTGTGCCACTGTCCAAATATTTCTGGGCCTAACTGTATTATGTATCTAGGAGCTAATATTTCCCCATGGCTGTCAGAGCTGGTCAATCTGAAGGTCAACCCACTTCTCAAAACAGTAGAGGGCAACCTTCAACAATGGATTTGGATCCCTGGACTCCATCATCTATGAATTTTACTTGAAAATCAGGGTATCTCAAATCAAACTAGCTACTAGTGCCCAAGGAGGTCTCGCAGCTTGGACAGACACAGAACAAACATTATGTAAAAAAAAATCCTTATTTCAGACTTTCATTCATGACAAGTTCACAGGGTGTGTGGAGGCTGCAGTTGTAATGTAAGATCTACTTCTTACTTTCTTAATTCACAGATATTCCTGTGTAATGTGTCTTTGCTCATATTTGGAAAATACATTAACTGTGCGTCATTCATGGAAGTTGTTTTTGCTGGTTTTTGTGAGTTTCGGGCAGCAGGGGAGTGTGTGAACAAGCTCATGCCCCCAACCAATCCTTTTGTGCTGCTAATTCAGAGGGCGTACTCAGGTACCCAGATGCTTTCAGTCAAACCTGATGTGTAAACAGCTGTGTTCAATCAACATCATACTATTTGAGTAACAAACTGTTGCTGAAGCATCAGCGGAAGCGTCAGCCCTCGTGTGAAGACGTCCTTGGGTAAAGTCTAGCAAGTCTACCTGCACAAGTCCACCAAGCAAGGCCACAAGCTGATCTGTCTTACACTCTTTGAGGTCTCTACTACTTAGCACCCCATCTATGTGTCTCACCCACATTCCTGTGGTCTCCGGTTTACGTAAAAAGCATCATTAGGTAAGATGGCAAAGGAATCTGGCTAATCTCTGACCACTTCAACAAACTTCTCATACATGTGTCTCCTTTTCTGTTGGCCTGTGGAACTGCCAGTCTGCAGTCAACAAAACAGATTTCATTTCTGGCTATGCTAATCAGCTATCCCTTGAGCTTCTTGTGCTCACCGAGACCTGGATCAAACCTGAAAACACTGCTACCCCAGCTGCAATTTCTAATAACTACACATTTTCCCATACCTTTCGGCTGTCCGGCCAAGGAAGCGGGAGTGGTCTCCTCATTTCCAACAAGTGGGGCTCAGCTGCTCCAAACAAGTACTCCTCATTTGAGTACCATGCTTTTATGGTGACTTTGCCGGTGAAAGTCTCTGTGGTTGTCATCTACTATCCACCAGGACAACTAGGTGATTTTGCGGATGAGCTAAACACACTGTTGTCCCTGTACTGTTAGTCTTGTGTTCCATAACAATACTCTGATCTCATTCTAACATTTGATTCAGAAGGGTAGCATTGGGGAGAAACTTATCTCCAGATTAAAAACTCTATTCAAACCAAAACCAACATTAATCATCTAATAGCTCTTCCACCACGATGACCACAACTGTTCAACATCACTAACAAGAAGAAACTCCACAGTTGACTTAACAATGTCTATCCATTCAAAACAATGGGAACAAAACTCACAGTTCAAAAAGTATAGTCCTAATCTACCAACACAATCATCCAACTCATGCTCATATGCCGTCTTTTGGGCTTGGGCACAGATCAAAGCAAAATCTCCCTCAAACTTAAAACTAGAATTAAAAGAAACTAGAATTACTGCCTTGAGGTTGTATACCTCCTCCAACAAGCCAAGTTGCAGGAAATATGGTCACAATCTCCCTTGCTAGACTTACAGCACTGAAAAATAACTTAAGTGTTTTTGTAGAACATTATGATGTCACAGCAAAGTTGACTATTTGTCGATCTGGATATAAAAAAGTCATCAATTCATTTTTCCTGATAGACATGTTGTGTGGCCAAAAATATGTTTTGTGAGGTCACAGTGACCTTGTCCTTTGACCACTACCACTACTCAGTTCATCTTTGAGTCAAAATGAATGTTAGTTCCAAATTTGAAGAAGTTTCCTTAAGGCGATACTGAAATGTTGCGGTCATGAGAATGGGATGGATGGACAACCTCAAAACATAATGCCTCCGGCCCTGGATGTCACTGGCACAGATCCGTAAAAAAGAAATATATATGTATACAGCCGACAGTATATATATGTATTATGGGAATTTCCAGAAGGACAACCAATTCTAAGCATCATGTCTAATTTTCTCCAGACTGTTTTGTATTGTTTCTCACAGTGTAAGAATCCTTTAGGTGCTTTTTTTCAAACATTCACTGAGGAGAGGCTTCAGTCTGACCACTCTGCCACAAAAACCCAGATCAGTGGAGTGCACCTGTCCTTCTGGAAGTGCCTCCCATCTCCACACAGCTGGAGTCACCATCATGTTCATGGTCTTCTGTCTTACCAAGGCCTGTCTCCTTTTGATACATTTAGCCAGGTGGCCAAAGAGTCCTGGTTGTGCCAATGTGCTCTAAGGAACCCTCAATACAGCAGAATTTTCCCTAGACCTGAGCCTCGACACAATCCTGTCTCTGAGCTCTGCGGGCAGCTCCCTCCTCCTCATGTTTTTTCCCTGATATGCATTATCTGCTGTGAGACCTGTAGAAAAGCCTGTGATGATGTTTTAGCATACTGCTGTAACATAACAAAATGTGAAAAATTGAATGGAATTGCACTTTATGTTACTTTTTACATCAATTAGGTTGTGTATTTTAAAAAGCATAGGCACAACCCCCACATCCCCGCCCAGAGCTTTATCTTTGATGTATTTTTAGAGGCAGCCCTGGCACTGCTATATTTAGGCCTGTGAGAAGCGTAGGAGGAGCTCAGAATAGCAGGTGAAGGGGGGAGACGTGTCTTCTGTAAAAAATGAGGGAGGCATCGACCAGAGGCTTTAAATAGGGCTGTGACGCCTTAAACAGCTTGAGCTAGTCGCCATAGGAACAGCAGGAGGAGGCATGCAGGGTTTTGATGCGCCCATTTATCTAGCGATCTGGACATGCATACACACACACATACAGAGCTGTGTGTGGAGCTAGATGGTCGGCGCTATCTGGCTGCTATAGCGAGGGACAATTACAAAAACACACACTCATAGAGCAAAGATGTTCTCCACTCTTAGTACAAAACAGCCTGAAAAAGTGAAAGGCAATGTCATGAAAATCCCATTGCATTACATCCATCTGTGTATGTGCATTTACATGAGTGTATGTGGGTGTTTGAGAGACAGTAGGAAAGTGAGTTTGGACAGACAAATTCAGAGCATGTTACTATACCTTCTATGGCGTGGAGGTGTGTACACGTGAGATATCCCACAACCCTTTGCTCCTGATGTGAAGTGCCCACGTGAACCTGCAGGGGACCAGAAAGAAAATTAATCAAAAATATGTACCACAGGAAAACATATGGAGGCACATTGCATTCACCTATGAAAAAATAAAATGAGAAATAACTATGTCATACAATTATGATGTCTGTATATTTATATTGTTAGAATTTCAAAGTATTGTGTTACCTTATAATTAAGATGACATAAGGATATTGTATTGTATTGATTTGCTTAATTACAAGTTGTTTTTTTTAAATCCTTAAAAATTGAGCAATAACTATATGTTATGATAAGAATTTTGGGATTCTGAGAGCCATATCCCATAATAACATATCTTATAAATGCTTTCAGATCATTTTCTTGTAATTATGAGATCTCTTTAAAACTGATTGTGTTCTGTTAGCTGATCTGATTGCAGACTGTTACAGCTGAAGGTTTAGCAGGTATTTCACCACAGTGCACTGATGTTGCTACAAAAAAAAGGCAAATGTGACAAACACTGCTAGAAACCTAATGTCTGATATGATCTGTGTTCCTTCCACTGATCAGTATCCAACATCCAGATACATGATTATGCCTCCACTTTAAGTCATCGATACTGTATTTTTTTCTGTCCTGTCCTTTAAAAAGATTACCTGTCAATCAATGAGAGTATCCAGTATGGGCATTTAATTCGGATTTCCCGTTGACTACAATGTTGTCCCACACTGAAAATACTAATTCCCCACTTCTTTTCCTGTGGATGAACTATAAAACACATCACTTTCTATTCATATTAGGGCCATTGCTCCAGGGGTGGCAATGTTGGTCTGTTGGTCAGTCCACCATGGGTGATGATAGGCTATCATTTAAAATGAATGATCACATAATCTCAATAAAATGGATTTTAATTAAATTTTACACAGACAGTCATAGCTCCCAGAGAGTGAGTCTTGCAGACTTTGTTGATCCTCACTTATCCTTTACTGTCATCATAAGGTTGATATTTTTGGTTTTGAGTAAAATATCCCAATAACTACAGTATTGGGTAGATTACAATGAAATTCAGTACACAAATTCAGCTTATCCTCAGGGTGAATTGTAATATTTTGTAGCTGACAGGATGAGATTACAGGTGTCACAGGAATGTGTAGGGGTAGACACACCCACTTCCGGTTGTAAATTGACCATGACAACTTATATACTAGGTGAACGTGCAGTTCTCTCCCTCCCTCTCTGCTTCCTGACGTGTGCCAGTGTGTAGTAAAAATAAAAACTGTAATCTTGGGGAAATACTCTTTTCTCAGCCCATTTATTTATAGTCACTGGTACCATTAGAAGAGGTTTGATGTTTTCCTTACTGGTTCGGCGTAAAGTATTTTAAAGAAAACAGCAAGCCTTCTTCACGGCTCGGTCACAATTTGTAAACAGTGCTAATTATCAAATGTTTACCATGCTAATATGCTAAACTAAGATAGTGAACAATCAAGATTTGTGTGTTAGCAATGTGACCATGATAGCATCCTGATGTTAGCATTTAGCTCAAATGTAGAGCCTCACAGAGCTGCTAGCATGGCTAGTTCTGATTCTCAGTTATGTTGCACAACACAGGAGTGAAACCAGTAAAGAGTAGAGACTTTGCATAGTGTTATTTCAAATGTCCAATAATGGAATTCAAATGGGTTAGTGCACTGTACAAGAAGTAGACTGACTCAACTGGTGTGAGCTAAACATGTCTGAAGATATTATTTTTTGTCCTAATACACATACATTTTTCAATACTCAGCATCAGACTGTGAGCAAAGCTGCAAAAAAAAAAAAAAAAAATTGAACCTTATTCACAGTTTAATCTCTAGGTCATCAGACACCTTTAGGACCAGTGTTGAGAAGCAACACAGAATAAGACATGTAGCGAGGCAGAGACAAGCAGCTCTGAGGTGCTGGTGAGGGCAGACTGATGATGAGGAGTAAGAATAAATGGCTGCAGCTGGTTTGTGTGAAGTGGGGAGCTGTAGAGTTAGCAATCAATGAACAACTTATGTAATAATTCTTACTGCATCATTTTTATATATACATACATTCAACAGACCATTGCAGTTGCAATGCAACAGGGATTTCACATGCTGTTTATTCAATTAATGAAAGCTTTTACATTTGCTGTTCTAAAAGCTTGCTCTCTGGCAAGGTTTTTACTAGGAATAATCCTCTGACAAACAGGAAAACAGTGCTTCACCTTTCTGTCTTTTTATTTTTTTATTTAACAGAAGAACATCTGGCCTTTTTGGGTGGAGTTTGCTTGTTCTTCCTCTGCCTGCACGGGAGCTCCATTTTTCTGCATTTAGTACTTTTATTTTCTAAACTTTTTTTTAAACTGTTACCTTACTGTACTGTCATGGTAGCGGATTGCAGCACAGGGCTATCTAATTTAGAATTTGTCATCTTGACAAGATGCAACACAGTGCAACTCTCATCTGTTTTAACAGTTCATCGCTGGACAATAGCTGAAATGGAGCTGTTAGTACAGAAAAACTACAAAGTGGGGCTTGTTGGATGCAACTGGCAATGTGGTATGATGTAAGGTATCAAGTATTTACAGGTCAAAAGGCTCAAGTCCAAGTGACGTCCCAAGTCATTCGTGATTTTGTCAAGTCCAGTCTAAATTCATCAAGTATGACTAAAGTCTGACTCCACCCCACTGCTAGGACATTAAGTTTAAGGCTTGTACATGATATAGGAACTGGAAAGAGTTAATTCAATAGCCTACATTTACCACTGTCAGGTTATCAGCAAAAACAGACAGAGAAAAGACCTGTCGACAGTCCTTTTGACATCATACAGCCAACATTACACAAAACTGACATTTTCCACTGTAGTTTCTTTGCCTAGGCTGAACCTGAACATCTCATAGACATGAAAAAATATAAATGTATTTTTTAACCATTTTAGCAGCTGTATGTGGAGACAGTGGAGTTTTAGAGGCATTTTCTGTCAAAAATGAATCCGAAATTAATTACAAAAGAGGAGAAAATCCAACATTCAAGTATCCTGCAAACTCTGTAAACAGATAGAGCTGCAATAGCATCAACGGAACAGATGTGGGGGAAGGAATGAGGAAAGGAGAACTACAGAAGAAGAAGATGATGAAATGAATGTGAGGGATGAAGACAAGAATAAAAGAGAATTGGACAGAGGGACAGGGACCTGGAGCCAGATGATTCTGCTGCAGTTCCACCTGGATCTCATGGTATGTTTTTGCTCTCTGTTTACTTAAATTCTAGTGAATCTTGTAACATACAGTTTCACTCATTAAAATAAGAATGTTTTTATCTGTGATATAAAACGTGAGGGGGAGATACATAAATATAAGATTGAACCACATGTGTCAAACTAAAGGTAAAATTAATATATGAATGGTATGATTGGAAAAATTGTGAAGAATGCCATAATAAGAGACTGTAGAGGCAAGAGGATTATAGGAGCCATTTCTTATGTTTGTGTGTGTGTGGTTAGCACTGTCGCCTCACAGCAAGAAGGTTCTGGGTGTTGAGCTTGCATGTTCTCCCTGTGTCTGTGTGGGTCCCCTCCCACAGTCCAAAGACATGCACATTAGGTTAATTAGTGACTCGCCCGTAGGTGTGAATGTGAGTGTGTGGTTGTTTGTCTTGTGTCTTGTGTGTGGTTGTGTTATATATGTCAGCCCTGTGATAGACTGGCAACCTATCCAATGTCAGCTGCGACTGGCTCCAGCCCCCTTGCATGGATGAGATAAACGGTATAGAAAATGGATGGAGAGTCCATGGTAAGCTTGATCACAGGTGGTAGTGTCGAGTAATCAGAGGTGGAGTTTACATGTGGCACAGGTGCAACAGACCTGCTAATGATGCATGGGTGACAGGGAGGTTTTTACTGCTGGGCACAAAACCTAATCCAGCCATCATTCTGTTGTCTGCAACATGAGTTTTTTTCCCCCGTGAACTTAAACTTGAGAAAAATTGGTTGAACTTCACCTGACAGCAAACAATACCTGGACATTGATTTGTATTGAAGCATGTCAAAAACAGGACCTTGGCAGAGTGACAAATTGCTATTTATTATTGATAGTCGCCAGAAGGACCCTGCATTCAAATTCACTTAAACTTTATAGGGCTCCTTGCAGTGTTTGGAAAGGTGTTCCATGAAGCCAAATTTTTATCTGACATGCTCCAGTGATTTTATATTGACCTCACCAAAGCAGCTGAGCTCACGGAAACCCTCAGACAGACCTCTGAATATTGCAGCGAGAAGAGCTTCAGTGAGCCGAGGAGTCCGGTGATAGAAACATGTCACACATTTCATCATCGTCAAACCAAAATGAACCAAACACACATCGAGCAGAGTACATGAAAATTCACACATCTACACTGGGAAACAAAATTCAAACACCTGTTAACAGCAAGGATTCTGTAGCAAAAAGCATATTATAATTCCCGTCGTAGACTCAGTGATCAGTGAGATGACAACTTGAAACAAACCAGTGGTAAAGTGACCGACTCCAACCTGAGTGAGTTTGTCAAGTTCTTGGCTCCTTGTAAGGACTCAGTGCAACACTGCAATTGTTTTTCCAGTGAGAAGTGCAGGATGTGAATGCAGCCTCTCAACCTTCACCATCACCTCCTCTCATCCACGGTAGATGACCATATGAGGAATATAGCTGTTCTCAGCACTGAGAGCCAACATGCAAAAACACAGTTTTTTTTTAGATGTTTATGAAATGTTTTAATGAACAGCATAATATCTGTCATCTTACACTGTGTCAAACATGACCTGATGGGGTATTGTAGAGCCAGTAAGAGCTGTACAGTTTTTGTATGAATACTGAAAGTCTGGGTAATGTGTATCAACATAATGTCAGAATGAATATTGGAGAAATATGTGGGTCTTGTGTTTATCTATAAAGGTAGGATTGTATTATTATATGGGGACCCACACAAAAACCTGTGCCATTTCTTGTCACCCCATGAAAAACCTTCCACTGGTTTAACCTATCTGATCACAGTCAAATGAATGTGTACACTTAAAGATCAATCCATGTCTACTATAATGAAGAAAGAAATTAGCATGACCCTCTCTGGTGAGTTAACCCCAGTGTTAAAACACCACACTGAAACTGATTGCCAATAATGGGATGGCTGTTTTGGCTTGGTATCTGTGCAGAGCCCCTAATGAAAAATCCTAAAAGCCACAATAAAGCATTAGCTTAATTAGTCTGATTTCAATGCCAAACACAAAGCTCAGATTGTAGATTGAAGTACTGTAAATACACCTCACAGCATTTCCTTCCGAAGATTTGAGGCACTAATTCAATTATTCCTAATGGAATGAGTGTTTTGTGAGAATGGGTGGGCAGAAAAGACTCACCCAGTTTTGTTCAATGGACTATCACATGGTAAATTCACTTTCTAATAGTGCTGCATAAGATATGAGTCTGTGTGACATTGTGTTGGTTTGCTGCTTCCTATAAATTATGTTTACACTTGCAGAGCACTTAGTTTCTTGCATGGATTAAATAAACCAGGTGATAATTGGTGAGCTTTAGAGATGCTGGTAGACTCATTCTCTTCACCGCTGGAGAGAGCCGGGTTTATGCAAAGCTAAACCATCCATCTCCCGGCAATAGTTTCATATTTAGCGTACAGACATGAGAGTTGTATTGATCTTCTTATGTAACTCTTGGCAAAAACTCTTTTCCAAGGCTTTGAACAATTCTATCAAGTATGAATGTGCCAACTGTAATTCATTCATTCATTCATTAACTATACTGCTGATCTTCTTTTTAGGTTTGTGGAGGGGCTGGAGCCAGGTGACAGTGGGTTGGGTACACCCTGACAGGTCACCAGTCACATCACAGGGCTGAAATATATTAGACAAATAACAACTATTCAAGCTCACATTCTCACCTACAGGAAATTTAGAGTTGTCAGTTGTGGGAGGAAGCTGGAGGAAACCATACAGGCACAAGAACATGCAAAGTCTGCACAGCTGGATGTGGTCCCCCGATCCACTGTGCTCCACTAAAGCCCATATTTGTGTCATATACATCACTTTTATTCCATTGTTTTTTTTCCTTTTTATTTGATTATTGTATTTATGCTTTTCTCACATTAGAACAAGTACATGCACAGTAAACACAATAGGCAAGGCACCCAGTACTATTACACAAGTTGAGTGTTTTTAATTTCTCAG
Source organism: Trachinotus anak (assembly GCF_046630095.1). NCBI lineage: Eukaryota > Metazoa > Chordata > Actinopteri > Carangiformes > Carangidae > Trachinotus > Trachinotus anak. The sequence goes on along the minus strand of NW_027273853.1, from coordinate 2,120,611 downwards.
TTTGAGTTACTCTCAACACAGGGGCCTTTAAAATTTCATGTAATCATCTCATCTTTTCTTTTCTCCCATCCTTCTGACTCTGTTCTTTCTGTTGTTCCTTCCCTCTCCCTCCTCCTCCCCCTCTGCTCTTCTCTCTATCTGCACACCGTGCTCTGTATTAATATTTCATTGGTCATCTACGCTTCAGTAGGCGTGTGCGCACTCTGTAACTGACAAGAATCCTGAGGGGGTTCTTCTGTGTTTGTGTATGTGTGTGTATGCACACATGCATACAGAAAATAATGGACTTCCATCATCTTCATAGTGTCTGTGGTCTATGCAGAAGATGAAGCTCAGATAATCCTAGCTCTAACCAGAGTTCAGAGAAAACCTTGACTAGAGGCGATTTGTGCTGAAATGAGCTGAAACTGTCTTTTTCCCTTCTACTTTGGATATGTTAAAAAAAAAAAAACATGAAATGAAACTGACGTCATTTATCACAGGATATGAGATGTTAAAACTTCCTAATACTTCCTCTCCTCACGGGACACTGAGACAGAACTGAGCAGAACTGAAATGAGCTGTGGGAGGCGATTTCCAACTGGAAGCCAACCAAACTGAGCTGTTATAAAAGCCTGACTGTGAAACCTCCACAATCAGTGCTGTTACTAATTACCTTCACTTTACCATCAGATGAGGGGTGAGCCTAGATTTCACCATACATTACTTGCATGAGTTTGATTGCTCCAAGCAGCTAAACTGATATGATGACATTTCACTTTAAGCAGTAGAAGCATTTCTCTTTAGGGAATGTAATGTAGTCAATGGTGTTCTGCAGCTGTAAATCCTATGTGATATTAAGAATCCTACCTTGCTTAACTTGAAGAAGGTTCAAGGTTCAATAATTGTCCCATCCATTTCACTGGATTTCCTGTTCATATATCAGAGAGTTGTGAGCCATTTGGCCCAGCTCAAGTAAATTCTGAGACAAGTTCAAGTCCAGTCTCAAGTCGACTGAGAAAATGAGTCAAATCTCGACTTACATGACACAAGTTTGTATCAGTTTTCGGTTCGAACCAAGTCAAAAGTCCAATTCAAGTCTCAATTCAACTGAGACAGTTTCAAGTAAACTTGTAGTCAACTGTGTCAATCATGACAAATTGAATTAAAGACTCAACTCAATCTTAATTAATCAAGACATGATAGTTTGTTAATACAAAGTCTGCCATTTCCAGTGATTTAGGTCTCAAGTCCGTAGTTGTGGTATCTCATATACTATAGTCAGTATGACAGAAATGAGCAGCAATGGGCCCTTTAACTTGGAACTCCACCCCCAAAAAACAGTATGAACACATTTTATGATTAAGAAGACTGAAGCATTTTGGTGTAAATATAAAAAAGTAGATGGGTTATCTGGGCATCTAACAGAGATGACAGAGATAAACCATCCTGCTGGGCGACCTGTGTTGTGTTGTGCAGTAATGGATTTGAACTGTGTGTTTACACACACACACACACACACACACACATACGCACACAACTCTTCAACCATGCACTTAGTAGTTTAAAATAATTATAAGAGGGGATAAATGTTGAGACTGAAAAGCTTTAATTATGGAGCCAGTGCTCTCTTTAGGGAAATGTTTTTTTAATTAATATTCTATCTCTGCCTCCCTCCCCCTTTCTCCCTCTCTCTCCGTCTCTCTCTCTAGTGCATCACTTCTCCACAAGAGACACAATTTAAATTTATGTTTCTGACCTGCTACTGCTTTCCAGGTAAATACATCCATGGGGAAATTATTAAAACCTGTGTGTACCTTGAGTTAGCAGTACATCTAAATCATGTGCTAATTATATTAACGCAAAAGTAAAGGAATAAAGAAAAAATATGTTTTGATGATTAAGGTTATGAAAAGGTACCAAAATCCTTAAATAAAAAGACAATAAGGCATTAGCTGTAGGTCTGTGATGGAAAGCAAACTATGGTGTGCAGCAGGAAAGTCAGATGTGTGACAAGCACATCCACTCGTGTGAGCATGTTCATATCTGACCCGAGCCCGACACAGTTCATATAAGCTGAAGCACTGAGTTTGTGTTACCCTGTCACACAGCTGTTACCATGGTCACAGCTTGCCTGTCTACCCTGACTACACATGTATGGGCACCTTGTAAATGATCAAAAAGCAGATGTGATAGAACCTGACATAAATACAAATATCATTTCAAATATCAAGTTTTTTTCCAAACCCAGTTAACCCCTCAGACTTGGGTCAGGTTTGCACCTTCTATCATCCACCACCCTGACTTTTCACACCATTAGCTTTTGCCCTGGGAGTGGATGTAAACCTGGTGCGTAACCATCCGACATGGACATGGAGAAAGTAGGCTGATATTTGAACCAGTAAATGATAATTTGATGGCTGATGCCCTGGGTTAAAATAATTTCCCTTTCCCACACAAACTGTATGACAAGCATTACATTCCAGTTACGTTCCCATACATGTTTTCATAATTTAAACAATTTACTTGGAATCCATGGATTTTTTTTTTTTTTTAAACAGAAGTCCATTTTGATTCACAAGGGTCATGAAATGGTTATGGCAAAAACTTGGTCCAGGTCAAGACTAAAACACAATGTATAGAAAGGCAGAAATATACATTTGGACTCTTCAGATTTATAGAGCTGTGTGTGTTACTAGTAGCTGGCAACTATAAGTTGCCAATATGTCTGTCACAGGGCATGTGTCAGTTGGGATTGGCTCCAGCCCTCCCACGACCCTCAAGGTAGGTACTATAGCTAATGGATGGATTATGCTAGGGAAATTAAGTGCAAAATAGAAAAAGGAGGGATTTGAAGAATTACCACTTTAACAATGACTTCTGACTGAGCATCCCAGTTGAAATAACAAGCACAGTATCTGGTAGCTGCATAGATAAACGCAGCGTGAACATGAGGTACAGCAAATGAACTGTATCTAATGAGATGCATCCCAGCTGGCGGCAAAGTGAGGCGGGTGTTGAGTAGTAATGAGTGAGAATGACCAAAGCTTCATGAGGGGGAAGTGAGGGTTCACAACAAGACGCCTTTGGAAAGCTGCCAAGACGTCTGGAGTACAGTGAGCAGTGAGGAAAGAACAGCAGGCACATCAAAGCCCCCAGCTGGCTGGGAGACAGGCAGGTTATAGCAAAACCAATGCTGAACACCTTTCCACTGATAGGAAGTCAGAAAATTCTGTAGTGGCAAACAAACTCAAAACTCTAAAGGCTCTAAGAGCTCCTTCAATATTGATGCAAGATACACCAAGTGGCTCAAATGTGCGTTTGAAGTCTGCCATGTTTGATTAGCTTGCTTGGGTGTTTGGTAGCAGTACAAGTCAAACTCAGAAAAACCTGATCCATGGAGATCCAGTCAGGGCTGTCCTATAATTCTATATATAATTCTTATAATGAATAATAATAAACACAATTTATGGAATTACTGATAGTAAGAATCTATTGCCAACATTCAGTCACTGTGACTATACACCCAACTAATCTTAGTAATCTTACACATGGTCTGAATGTCATACTGTTGAAATAACAATAGCTACAGCATCTAAGCAGAACTTCAACTGACCAATTAACCCAGTGTCTGCAGAGCTTAAGGCTCTTTAACAGCTCATCATATAATTATCTAGTTAAATAGGTCAGTTTATTAGGATGTAGGATTTATGTCATATTGAATTGTGCAACTATTCATAGTGCAACTATATTCAATGTGGAGACTTTGAAAATGTCATCATGTTGGAAAAGGAGAGGGAAATCATCGTACCTGAGGAGCTAATTTTATTGTGTATCAGTGTCATCCTAAATTGTCCAGTGACCATTTCAGAAACAACTCATATGAGCATTGCAACAGTTGTAGGAAATACTGCATCAGTAAAACTGACTCTGGAGAAAGACTCTGGACAAGAGACTGAATGAACACAACAAATAGACAACTGCTAACTGAACCACTCCCATGACAACTCAACAAACTTCATGCACTAATGAAGACTGTGAGATCTGGAAAATGTTAGTATGTGGATCAAGAATATTGTCTGGTTTCTTTTTGTGTCAGTTGGGAGCATAAGCATGAGCAGCTTGCACTGAGAAATGTGCATGCAAGTCGGCCGACAGCCAGCATGTCAAAGGGACCTGGAGTGACCTCATATACAAGGAGGCGGTGAAAAAGGGATGTGAGGCAGTGACAGCCAGCAGCAGCAGGACTGACAGGATGAGACTGTCAGCAGGCAGGTTGTGATGAAATGGGTCTTTACTAGAATATAAAGGCATGTATGGACAAACAAATAGATGCTCACACACATACAGGTACCCATCATTGGCATCAGGTCACATAAATGGGATCTGTTCCAGCAGAAGCTGGATCCGTGCCAGACTCACATCCTGATAGTCGCAGTACATGGCTGATTAATGAACTCACAGACTGTCAGCATTCATCACAGCGGCATACACACATGCAGGTACTCACATAAACACACAAGTGCCTCCACCCCCACGCATTAAGATTGCACACCATGCCATGTCATATCTACATAAGACATAACCCACTCTAAAGCTTAGTGCTTAAGTCTGTAGCTTCTGACTGCAATAGGAAACTTGACAGGATATCTCTCAGCTACAACCAGAACAACTCTCAGGCATCCATAAATAATGACTTTGTTTGCAAGATTTTTCACTGCCTCCACGCAAGTTACTGGTGAAATAACTAAATAAATAAATAAAAAAACGCAATGAAATGTCCCACTACCATACAGACCTTACATCATGGTCCTGTCCTGGGAGCAGAATAAGGATTCCTGATCAGTTCATGGTGAACTACATCCATCAATTACAGTGACTCCAAATAACTAAATAACCCCATGCTAAGCTAAGCCAATATATATGAATATGTTATAGTAATAGATTTTATATAGAAATACAGACATTTTATTTTAGGATGTAAAGTGGTTTATCAGATTCTTTATGGCTGGATTACAACAGCGGGGCCAGCTCTATAATCTGAAATCTGAAGTCTGATTGACTGATCATATTTCCACCACTGGTCAGTTGAATGCCATGTCACGAGTTTTAAGGTGCAAGGAGGGTGTTTACAGCCTGCAGTGTTACCAATTTAACAACTAAATGGCTATATTTAGAGACTTTTTTTCAAACAGACTGGGTATAAACCTGGTTCATGGCCGGACTGTGTATGGGGGCCAACCAGGACCTTAGGGCTACACTTTACAGGCAGTCTACTGAGCTACTCTGGTTTCCCAGCTGCTCTGGAACTGCAGGGAAGCAGACGAGGACTTCCAATACACTGAGCCTTGCCTCCATTATGGCAAATAATCTACTTTCATCACATGTATCATTATTACTAAAGGAGGCAGAGGAAAAACTTAATATCTGACACACCGAGCAGAGAGAGCAGGAGAGAGGGAGAGAGAGGTCATTGGTAACTGCAAAAGAAACTAGCAGATCTGAATAGCATGTACACAGCGGTAACACCAGCAACTGGAAACGAGACGATGCACATACTGCAGCACAGCAATAAAAGTCCTATCAAGACATAAAGGGTTTCTACCCACTGAAACACCAGAGGGCTTTTAATTTGAAACTGTTACAGGAAGTGTTGAGTTTGTATTAACACGTATTGCAGTAACAGGGCAAATGGGAATGACTGAAAATGCAGATTCATACTAAAATACGGCTATGACCAATTATCAAACAGAAGGAGTTAGAAATAAAGCCTGGATCTCATTAAAGTCTGTTATGGTCTGGAGTTGAGCACAGTTTTTGTCTTTTTGTCTTTAAATTATGTGTTTGGTGAACGTTGTGGTTATAAAATCAGGATTTGACCATAGGTGGTCCAGACATATACTAGGTTTTGACCTGGTCTTGTTTATTTAGGGGGCATCCTACTGGGGAAAAATAACACGTCACTGTCAATCGTTACAAATTTAACAACGTCTTCAATGCAGTTGCAATATTAATTAATCATTTTGGTCATTTTGGTCATTTGTCAACCAAAAATGGCAAACGTGTGTTGTTTCATACTGCTTGCTTGTAAACTAAATATCTTTGGTTGGATGAAAACAGAGCAATATGAAATTGACATTTTATCAACTGAATTATTAATCAACTCATAACTCAACTCAAAGAATAATCAAGAGATTCATCAACATTAAAAATGATCATGAAACAGAATCACAGTATACTTGCTTACACATAATATGTTGTTCTCTGACTGACTGATTTTGGGAGACCCCTCCCCTGTAGGTGCACAAACTGTGTGAAAAGGAGCCTGTAAATAGACTCACATAAAGTCACATCCATCAGTGTTTTGATTTCTATGTTGCATCCTAATTGTTAGACCTAAAAACAACATTTATTTCATGTGAATAAATTTAATTGTGAATAATCATGTATGTCACAGTATTGTGCTCATAATTATATTTTCAATACAATAAAATATAATTCAAAACGTTAATTTCTAACGTTTGAAATTGTACTAGTTTCTTAACCATCATGTAATGCCTCAAAAAAAATATTACAACATGTATTTTTTTTTTGCTTTGTCCACACCACAGTGTGAGTGGTGGAAAGGTTTGGAGTGTTCTGTAATTACTGTGGTGTGTGCACTCAAAATGACAGATGTGCATTATGTGAATGGATGTGGGTGTAAGTAAATGTATTTACCAAGTACTGTCTGCACTCTGTGGATTCTCCATCATATCAACATTGTGGCAATAGTAGACAGATGGAGAGACAGTTTTTTACAGTAGGAGGAGCATCAGCATGTGGATGCTCTTTTCCCACATGATACGTTATCATATTACAAAGATTTATGATAATTAATGCAAACAGCTAGCAGGTCATTTTAACTCTGGCTCTCAGTCTCTCTTTCACACTCACACACTCATTCACAAATATATACCAAGTTAATTTAGTAAAAATAGACAATGGGCAGATTCAACTACCACGTTGCCAAAGTTACAGATAGCACCATCAGAGATGACGTTCAGAGCACAGACACATATCTGCTGCAGGAAAAGCATAAAATTAGACCCACAGTGACATTTAGTTCTAATTGAGCTCAGTTTGAAATGAAATGAAATGAGATGAGGAAAAGATATCTTTTCTTCCGTTACCCTGTTATCCCTGTTACATCTGGAATTGGATGTCAAAGGCAAAACTTTTTTCAGGAAAAGGGTGAGGAGTCAAATTTGTCTCAGTCTACTAAAAATCATTGACTTGAAGTCTAGTAAAAGCCTCAAAAAGTAGCTCTGTCTGGGGCGGCCCGGTAGTTGAGTGGTTAGGGCTTAGCAGGCAGTCACCGGTTCAACTCCTGACTGGTCCAACTCTTTCCTGCATGTCATTCCCCTCTCTCTACCCCCTTTCCTGTCAGTCTCCACTAAGCTATAATAAAGGCATAAAAAGTCCAAAAAAAGTAGCTCTGTCTGAATATACCATAGGATATTATGACTTTTCTTAACTGGTCTCTACACTGACCATTCAGCTATTAAACTAATTTGTGAAACCCTGACAAATGGGCAGGAAGGTTGTCTGTCTAAAAAGTTAATAATGAAGTTGTTGGAATGCTAATCACATTATTTCATGTAGGTTAAATATGATTGAAAATATTAGACAGTTTCAGAACGTTTTTGCGAACTTTGGTCGAAAAAATATTACTTTCCTGATTGTGTGGTGGTCATTCTGTAATTGTTTGAGGTTTTGGGAAATGCATTCTCCATATAAAATGAGGCTGGATACAGGAGATGGTTAGCTTAGCTTAACATGCATACTGGAGACAATGGGAAACAGGTAGACTATCTCTGTCCAAAGGAGATCCACCTACTAGCACCTCTACAGGTCCCTCCTCCACACATTATATCTGGTTTGCTTAATTTTTTGGACAATTTCTTGGCTGGGAAAAGATTTGTTGTCAATTACAGGACACAGCCATGGTAGTAAAGTAAAAGTAAAGTAAACCTCTGACCTTTGCAAAGAGCACCCCCTTGGCTGCCAGTGTGTCTTCCCCTCTCCCATTGGGGTAGCACTCATACCGGGCATCCAGAATTGGGTAGCGGCTGGCCAGCATCAGCCCACTGTTCAGGAATTTGAACCGGGAGCAACAGCCTTTCCAGCCGTATCGGCCGACATCACTCAGCACATAGGGAAAGTAGCGATGCAATTGCTGCCGCAGTCTAGTTGTAGATCCATGGTCAAACACTTCCTGTAGAGCCAGGAAATCCAAGTTGGCAGGGAAAAAGGCAGAGATCTCGTGGTCGAATGTCTCATCTCCATGGCGGCGTTTTCGTCCCGGGCGCTTAAAGACTGACGTGCGAGGGACATGAGAGAGAGTGTTGTTGGAGGATATCCCTACTCCACTGTCACCTACATGGTAACGAGCAAGGGACTCCCTGGAGGCAGTCATGCTGCCTGTGTCTCCTCCTGCCTGATCCCCTGGGCGATGGTTCCCTGTTTCAGCCTCCTCCTCCTGAGGGTCCGGTTCTGGGGCACTGATGCTGATTTGAACCCCTGAGGTGTGAAGTGGGCAGTCTGTTGAGGATTTTGGCTGGGTCCCTTCACCATGCATGGGACAGTCATGATGGCCAGGGACACTCTGAGGCCCTGCAGAATGCATGGGGCAGTCTGGTGCCTCCCCTGAGGTGTGAACGGGACAGTCTGAGCTGTTGTTAGCCCCTGCTGGGTGGCGTTGGCAGTCTGCTATGGTCTGTGTTCCGTCTGGGTGAAGGGGGCATCCAGAGGAGCCCTGGTCTCCTGCAGCAGGGTGTAAAGGGCAGTCGGTAGCACCTGAGGGGTGAATTGGGCACTCAGTGAGGGGTTCAGTTTCAGTGTCGGCTGGGCCATTGGTGGTGTGTGTTTGGTCTGGACGATGGTCGAGAGAGGAGGTACGACGGAAACCTGTGGCAAGGCTGCTGAAGGATGCCGCACTAATGAATGGAAGAGAAAGAAGGAAGAAGGAAAAGAGAAGAATTCAAAATGTATTTGTTTGATTGGCGTTTATAACAGGACTGATTGTTTTCACTACTGCTAACACATAAGCAGTAGGAGCCGAGGACAGAGCTCTCCTTACCTGATGGAAGTGTTGGTAGGTGAGTCAATGTAGATTTTTATTTGAGGCCGACTGGCACCATTGCAGATCCTCTTCCCCACCTCGCGGGCTCTCCTGTGGGTGTCTGACAGGTTGTTGAACCTGGCCAGGGAGTCGGGCAGCAGGCATACGTTGGCACTGCAGAAACAGAAGCTTCTGCCCTGTGGCCTCCATTCGCCAATACTTGTGCCCCCTGTCCCTGCCTGACCCTGCTCGGCCTGGTGTTTGTCTGGTCTGCACAAGGTAAGAAAGAAATACCATATTAAGTCAAACAGAAGCTCTCCACATACCCACCCCACTCAATTTAGATGAGAGGATGAATGTCACACTCACATCTGTGTACTCAATATGATGGTCAAAGCATAAAGACCGGATACCGGGGGAAAACAGCTAGGCTGCCAAAGCACCTCTACAGCTCACTAATTAACTCATTATCTCATTTGTTCAATGTATACAAAAAACAAAGCGTTAAAACAGTTTCTGGTGTCACAGGGAGAAAGTGACTTCCTGGAGTCTCAGCTAGTTGTCTGATGACCTCACAAAATAGTTCCTCAAGAAATAGTTCGAGAGTAAGGCTAACAGTTCCTCCCTGCTTCCACTCTTCCACTCTACACTCAAACCTAAGCTAAACTAAGCTAATCAGCTGATGGATACACTATTATTGCAATACTGTATAAGCTCAGTCCACCCTTCTGCTTAAGCTACAGTAGCGTGTACATGACATAAATATGACAATATGATGGACTGGACTAAAGTTAGTTCATGTTACTAGTTCCTGATAAAAGTTGAGAAGTCTCTACATGTTATAGACATATTCTGACAAATTTTAACTTTGCTGTGCAAAAGAAAATAAGTCTATTTCTATTCTATTTAAAAGTGTTATGTGTGTTTAAGCCAGGTAGTATAGTGGGACATTGTCTGCACCAACTTACGATAATGATGGTAGAGGTTGTAATCTTGTGCTACACATAACCTTAATTTTATTTTTCATTTCATGATGTTTTCTACACACTTCATTCTCCTTCTGCTTTTGCCAGTGCACTCCATAAGGATCACTGCTCCTTGATCTCGTTTGTTAAAAGAGGTGCTACCCATAAAATTTAACAAACCACTGGTACATTATGTTGCAACAGCAGTAGACTATAATCAGTGGAAACAAAAAACAAATGACAGATAACAAAGGGAACATCTATCACATTTTACACTGTGTTTTAGTGGTGAATGTGCTTAGTTGCTGGAAGAGATGTGCTGCTCTTCCACAACAAACAGAGCTAAAAACAGTATTCCCAGTTCCTGGGAATGGTGGGTGGTGGTTTAGATAACCAAACACCCACTGAAAACTGATTGAGCCTGGCAGCTGGAAGCCAGACAAATGCACAAACTATTTACAGTAGGTAAAGACTCTATTTTCTGCTTCCTCAAATCTCCAAACCATGTGCACAACTGGCTCTCTTGATATCAAATGAGGCATGACCCTGCAACTACATGGCCTATTTCTCATCCCAAATTGATTCAGAAACCGATTTTGATGCATTGTTCTGGAGAAACTTGACAATAAATCAGGCTGTTTCCAGAAAACCACGTTTGAAAATCAGAATCTAGGACCAGTGAGGGCTGAGTGAATGGTGTGTTTATTTAGTCAGGTATAGGACGAGTTCATATTGACAGAGTAAACTGCCAATCATCTGTTACAGCCCTCTTAAAATGATGTCTATCCCCATCTGAACAAAATTTTGAGTGTTTTTTTACAAACTGTTCTATATTCCAATTCCTATATGAAAGTTTTCTTTTACTAATATCCTCAGTGTTACTCAACATAATACAGTTGTTTCATTGATAATTAAACAATATTATACCTTTATGTTATTACCATCAGTTTTATTTAGTTAAGCTTTTCTGAGAAATCAGGGTTTTCCCCACCGGTTTGGTAAATCATATCACACAACAGGCCTGTTGCAGGGTTCTTGCACTGCAATCATCAATTCTGGGTTCATCAATTCTCATCTTTTGTACTGATCAACTTCCAAGGCTTGAATAACCATGAAAGGCACCTGACATTGGTCAAATTTCCATCTGAATGCATCTGAATTTCCAGAGTCACCACTGTGCACCACGGTGGAAGAAGACAGCTCAACATGATGTAATAATTCAAGGAGCCCCACTCAAATCTTCAAATGTGGAATTCATTTTAGGAAGTTTACAGAACACAATATACTAATATCTGGTGTTTTTTTCTGTCATAATTTGGTTATGACAATTAATTACAGTGATGAGTGATGTTTACATCACATGCTCTGTGTGTGTCATGACTTATTTGCTACGTCCATGTTCATTGCACTTTGTCGCATTTTGTTTTTGTCAAACCTTTTTGACAAAAAAAGAATTTTTAAGCACAATAAACTCTTAAAAATAGTACTACTGTAACTGCCACAGCAAATATGATTTGAGGGCAATGTTTTACCACAGGATAATGCTTTTTTATCAACATAGTGATGACAATATTTTAATGAACATATCTGCAAGGTTGCATAGTATTCTTACTGAACATATCTGCAAAACATTCAGAAAAAAATGTCCTACTTCTCTTGCAATAAAATATCCCTTGGTGGTAGGTAAAGCACTGATTAACATTTAGTGAGTGTTGTTTAGGTACTCAAAGCAGTGGTCCAAGTGGTCTTGGTTAAATATGGTCTTTGTTATGTTCAAAAAGCCGACAGTGACTTGAAGCACCAGACATGACACACATTAATAACATTTTACTAAAACCATAATCTTTCCCAAACCTTAAACAGAATGTTTTGTTGCCTAAATCTATCCAGACAGGAGAGTCAGGATGCCCCAGTGTCTCGTCCCACACTTTGTACTATGCATTTTAGAACATGGTCACTCAATGTAATCCTGGGAGCAAATATTTTACACATAAAACATATATTTTAAAACGCATTCATGGTATACACATGTAAATACTATTAAAAAAAAAAAAACTTGTGATGTTCCAAATCTATCAATGAAACAAAAGAATCCAGGGAGAAGAATCAGACACAGGATTTATCATCTGGACATTATAGGGTTTATCTGCCATGTGGTCTCAATTTTGAAAACACCACAGTTTTGACGTAGACATTACTAATTGTCTAATTTGTTATTTAACTTGTCAGCAAGAAATAGTCTCAGTAGTAATAAGTCAAATTCACCGTGGTCAACACTAACCTGCGGTAGGTGTACAAGTAGGGCTGGCGGACAGCCTGCAGGGGAGCCCAGATGATGAAGCCCAGAAGGGCAAAAGGCAGGGAGGCGAGGAGGAGGAGCAGGTAAAGGGGTGCAGAGATCAGAACACACAGGGTGAGGAAGGAGCAGGGGTCCTGCGAGCGCTGGCGCTTCTCCAGCGAGGTGGCCACACATGAGGCCAGGAGCCGGTCCAGGAGCCAGTAGCAGGGGAACACTAAGCTCCATGATAAACCATCCAGGAAGTGCAAACAGGCACTGGAGTAAGGGGTGGTGTGGAGGACCATCTCTTTCCTTCTTTCTCTCTCTTTCTTCCTCTCTGTCGCTTTCTCCTCACCTCGCACTCTCTGTCCACACCCACATAAACTTTTTAAACAAGTACAAATCTGTTCCAGAGGTAAATAAAAATAATTAAGAAATAAATCAGACTCAAATGTAGACCCTCCCCCCTCCTTGGAGAAAGCTACACTACATGATTTGGGTGATTGTCTTCACAGCCAAGCTTTTCTAAGTCTCACTAACCCTCCCTCAGCAATAATAGCCTCTACAGGAGGGGTCAAGGAGTGCAGACTGGAGGTAGGAGGTTGTCATGATGAGAGATTGTCCCTTGATGACAATCTATGATTGTGAGGACTCCAACGACCTCAGGAGGAGACTGCCATTAAATATCACCATTTCCTCAAGACCTGGAGAAAGTGAGCAGATCAAAAGAAGAATAGAGGAAGAAAACAGGGAGGGGGAGAGAGATGGGCGGAAGAAAAATAAATAGATGAGATTGATTAACTTGCTCTGATGTAAGCATGCTGGGAACAAAATGGATGTCATAAATTTCATGTTTGTAAATGCATGCTGATGTTTGTGTGTCCACAGGGAAAAATTAAGTGTTTTTTTTATTTAAGGAGGCATCCAAATGGAATGAAATCTTATCCAAATTAAGAGAGGTGAATAATATTACAATGGATCTGAGAAAAATCAAGACAACAGTGGGCACGGCACCTGGTGCTAAAATAAATATCTGTCAGGTCAGCAAGTTAGCCACAGAATCACTTCCTCATTAGTGATTTTGCCTACAAAATAGAAGCGAGAGAAAGTTTGTTTCTTTTTTTTCAGAAATGTTGTATGTCGAGCTACTATGAGCTTTTATTCTGAAAATTTCTGATAGGACGTTCTAAAGTTTCTGTTGCTAGCTTGACAAATCTGCCTCAGAGAGGACAACCTGTGACAGGATGAGCTGTGGCTACTTAGTTAGCAGCGACTGATTTTTCTAATTAAAACACTTGGGGCCTAACATAGAACCTCAAAAATAAAAATAAGATAGTTGTCCAAACTAATACTCCATCTGAACTAAGGAAAAACTGTGATTGGTTGTGACATAATGTGTAAACAGAAGAAAGCCGGGTGGGTGAAGAAAGTTGCGAGCAGACAACCATCTGAAAAAAGTGGCAGAAAGATACGAATCACAGGACTTTCATAATAAAATCACAGTGAAAACAATATAGATCATGATAACAGTTTTTCAATTGTTAAAGCACATTTCTTGAAACCTTCCAAGTTTTTGTCAACATTGTAAATGCAAAACCCATTTGTCCAACTACATTTACAAAACCTATTACTCTTAATCAAACACCTCAAAACAGTTTTATCTGTGTTCAAAATCCAACACTGTTTTCATATCATACACAAAGCCAATGAAAATAAAAACTGCACGTTCATTACACACTACATAAAAAATGGACAATACAGTGCTGCACATTAAACCCAACTTCATCCATAAAAATATTTTCATGGGGTCTTTCCATGGATTCCAATTCAAACATTCTCTATATAAATAACTTTTCAGTGCTACAGAAAGACAGACCTATACTGTAGAGAGTGTGAACTCCGGATTTACATATATTTCTGCAATACAGCTTAAAAGCAACATGTTTTATTGTAAACAATCAGGACTGAATGTGTCTGAATGTACACTTTCTTGCACATTGTGAAATTGTTGATTTTTTCAGCTTTTCTTAGTTGCTGCAGGTTACAGTGATGAACTTTTCCCCTTTGTTACTGTATGTATTTACAGTTCCAGTTTTGTCATGGTTCGTCACTGTCATTGGTTCACTGCAGTTCCAATGTGAGTTTATTTTGCTCATGATATGCCTTGTATTGTTTAAAAAACATCATATGGACATGTTAACATTTTCAACAGAGGGGGTCTTTAATGCAGTTCTCAGAACAGTTCATTTCCCCTCACACCATAGAATTTCTCATTGTGTTTTTAAAAACTTCTCCTGTGTGCGAAAGACACTTTCTCATTGTGTTGATGCATTTCTCATCTGACTCTGACAACTCATGAAAAAAGTTTGTATGTTTGTCAGATAGAATGACAGGCCTCACATTCACCTTATACTGTCCTGCATTGCATCAGTGTCTTTAAACTTTCTTCAGATATCTATGAAGTATAGATATGATGTTAATGCTGAAGTTGCTGATTTGTTAAAGCACAAATAAAAGTAAAAGCTATCCTATTACAGTAACACCAGAAATTAAGCATTCAACACATTTTAATAATTAAGGTCCTTTTCTACATAGGAAATGGGCTGTGGAAACAGTTCCTAGAAGTACATGTAATAAGGCAACAAAGAGAATCAATGTGACATTAACTAGGACTGTTTAAATGATAACATCTGAAGCCAGAGTGGGAAGAGAATTAACTCCGTCAGCATGAATAAATAATGGATAGATTAATTCATTCATGTCAACTGCCAGGGTGTAGAAAGACACAAAGGAGAGCGCTGACCTCAGCGTAACCTCATATACCCCATGGACCAGAGCAATGGTACGACTACTTCAAGCTTTAGGGTAGCACAGTGTATTTATCTACAACACAACAAAATGACATCACAGTCCATCAGACCACACAGCCCAAACTCACCATATGTTGTGCACACATTGTGGTCATACATGTTACCTGCACATATCACATTAAAACAGGCAGTAGCAGAGTCTCCAATTATACTACACTGTCTGTCCAACTGTTTGTACAACTGTACAAATGGAAGTACTATCAAATAATATAATAGCATAAAATATAGTTTTCATCCAGTTAACTAAAAATATAAAAAGCCTCTAAAATTAAAAGAAAAAGATAATGTTGTTGTATTTGTTGATCTATTTTCGGTAATTGGTTGGCAATCTACTCTTTCACCCTCAATTTTGACTGTACACATTGACCACACTTAGACTACAAATTGTCCCAATTAAAAAGAAAAGAACAAGACCATGACACATGATCTGTCTTATATTAATTCTGTATCCAGGGTCTGTTCTTTTCAACAGGACAGCACTGTGTGAGC
Organism: Trachinotus anak; assembly: GCF_046630095.1. Lineage (NCBI taxonomy): Eukaryota > Metazoa > Chordata > Actinopteri > Carangiformes > Carangidae > Trachinotus > Trachinotus anak. The sequence goes on along the minus strand of NW_027273853.1, from coordinate 2,104,927 downwards.
CATTTGTCATAACACTGCTATTTTCTTTTTTCCTTCAAAATTAGAATCTTTTGTTTGACAGGCTCATCCTCTGAATAGCTCATCTGGGTCAGAATAGCCATAATCTGTGCCTCCTCCATCCCAGTAATCTTCCTCTGTACAGTGAAAACCTTTGTGTACAGTAATGATTCCTGTTATGACAGAATGGCTGCCTGTTAGTAAGATGACTGACTTGCCACCTGCTACTAATTGACTTCTTGGTGTGCTAGTTGACCGGGTGAGAGATGAAAAGATGACCTGCTGACTGACCACTAAGCCTGACTGGTATGATTGCTGTGCCTGCAGTTGACTGAGTGACTGACTGAATGACTGACTGTCTGAACGACTTTCTGACTTGATGTGTCTGGCAGATTAGCAGGTCGACACACAGTACTCTTAATTGGGTAAATACAAAACCCTGTGACATTATAATTAGGACTGACATTGTGACCTGTAGTTACTATTATTCAATTCATCATTCAAGACAGTGAATATGACTGTGATAGTAGCTGATTAAAGCCTTGTTTATCTCACTGATTGATGAAATTCTGGTGTCCATTTGGCACAAACAGAGGAATGAGCAGGCAGAGAGAATGTCAGTGAATTAATGAAAGGAAACAAACAGAAGGCTTACCTCCCTACATAAACTCTAATCTGGACAAATACCCTCATTCCCTGTTGCCTGGCATTAAAAACAGTTATTTATGGCTCTTCATGAAAACACACATGGATAATTCAAAAGAAACCACTGTCATTGTCATTTGTCCAGTTCCTGATCTTCAAAAAACTTTTTTTCCTGCTGGCAAAAGACACTGATCACCACAGTTTATAGTAAACAAGGTTATCTAATAGTGTGTACAGCTACTTTAACAGAAAAATGAAGAGAAAATTTAAAGGAAAGTACCAAAGAGTTATTTAATAAACTGCAGAGTACTCTCTCAAAGCAATCAACCAATAAAATGAAAGGTGAAAAAAAAATCATGGTTTTCATTTATTTGAAGTCAATATACATATATGTATATATATATATATATATATATATATATATATATATATACATATATGTATATATATATATATATATATATATATATATATATATATATATATATATATATATATATATATATATATATATATATATATATATATATATATATATATGTATTTATATATATAAAGAATAAAGGTGGAGGAGTGGTTCTAGATGGTGCAACCCCGGTCATATCAGAGTGAAGGAGAACTGTTGGCAGACGGTCTTAGACTTGGATTGACAGAGTTCTCTCACATCGTAGCCATTATTGTTTACATTCAACCAACTGTGACGTCATTCATGAGACTGTTAGGAGAGTACAGAGCCAGCACGATGGTGCATTCATCAAATATCAGGGGATTTTAATCATGTCACCCTCCCCTCTCACCTGTCTGGCTTTGCTCAGTATGTTGACTGTCTCACAAGAGAAAACAAGACACTAGATCTGTTATATGGAAATGTCAAGGAGGCTTATACAGCCTCAGCTTTACCACCGCTCGGCATATCAGACCATAATCTGGTTTTTCTTCAGCCTTGCTACAATTTCAATTCAATTCAATTCAATTTTATTTGTACAGCACCAAATCATACTATACATTATCTCAAGGCACTTTACAGGGTAAGGTCGAGAAAAACCCAACAGTTCCCACAAAGAGCAAGCGCTTGGTGACAGGGGGGAGGAAAAACTCCCTTTTAACAGGAAGAAACCTCCAACAGAACCGGGCTCAGGGTGGGCAGCCGTCTGCCTCGACTGGTTGGGTTTAGGAGGAGATAAAAAAGGGGGGAGAGGGGAGGAGAGAGGATAAAAGAGAGAGAGAAAGACCAGGAACAGCTGTGTAGGTAATGGTGTTATCAATAATAATGACAGATAACAGTGGTTAATAGTAATGATCCAGAGGCCAGAGAGTCTCTACAGGACTGTTTTAAGTGCACAGATTGGAATGTACTCTTGGAGTCACAGGAAAATGATCACAGCAAGGACACTGATCTTGATAAATGGTTGACTGCACCACAGATTACATTAATTTCTGTATGGACACTGTAATAACAACAGGAACTATATGCTGCTTCCCAAACAGCAAACCCTGCATCACCAGTAACATCAAGACCCTCCTCAACCAGAAACAGGAGGCCCTCAGGGTTGGAGACAGGGAGAAGCGTAGGTGTTCGCAATATGAGCTGAAGAGGATATTAAAGCAGGAGAAGGAGGACGACAAAAGGAGAGTAGAGAGGAAGCTGCAACACTGCAACACCAGAGAGGTGTGGAAGAGGATGAGGACCCTCACTGGCTATAAAGAGAAGAACAGAAGGCAATTCTTCACATTCTGGATTGTGGATTACCTCACAAGACGACCACAGTACATCAGGCTGGGTAAATATATCTCAGGGACAGTGGTGAGCAGCACTGGGGCTCCACAGGTGACTGTTCTGGCTCTGGTCCTGTTCACCCTGTATATGGTGGACTTTAAATACAACTCTGATGCTTGCCACATCCACAAATACTTGGCTGACACAGCTTTTGTGGTGTGTATTGGGAATGGGCAGGAAGGAGAGACCAGGGATCTGATGATGACCTTCAGTGAAGGATTAACAAGAACTGCCCCCTGCTGAACACCTCCACAACCAACGAGATGGTCAGTAACTTTTGCAGGTCTAGACTGTCTAGACCTACACTTCAGCCAGTTAATGTTCAAGGAAGGACATTGAGGTGGTGCACACTTATACACCTAAATACCCAGGTGTGCACCTGGACAGTAAACTGGACTGGTCTATGCCATCTACAGGATGAGGCAGAGCTGGCTTTTTTTCCTCAGGAAGCTCAGGTCCTTTGATGTGTGCAGTGAAATGCTGCACATGTTTGATCAATCAGTGTTGGAGAGTGTTCTTTTTTATCCTGCAGTCTGCTGGGGCAGCAGCAGGTCACATAAAAACTCAAAGAGACTGGACAAGCTGGTTAAAAAGGCTGGGTCTGTGCCTTGAAGGAGTCTGGACTCACTCAGGACTGTTGTGGAGAGACTCTGTAAGATGCAGCCATCCTGGACAACACCAACCATCCTCTCCACAACATCCTTCAGGCCAGAGAAGCAGCTACAGCAGCAGCTAACGTCTCATCTCTCTGCTGCAGGACTGAGAGGTAACAAAATCCTTTGTTCCCTCTGCCATCAGACTGTTTAACAACTCAGACAAAGGCAGCGGATCATGACACAGACTCAAATTAAATACATGAATAAGCTACTGGATAATTATGAATTCCCCTATAGGGATAAATAAAGTATTTATTATCTTTATCATTATCTTTATTATTTACTGGGCAGGCATGAGAGGTATTGATCTTTTCATCAAACATCTTACAAGAAAGAGAAATAGTGTGTTTCCCAAAATGTGGAGCTTTACCTTAAAATCTTTTTAAGAACATCCTATTTCCAAAAGATTTTATTTCCATGCTGATGATATGTTCTCTAAGACATGACTCTCTGAAGACATGGCCTGGAGTGAGCAGGTTCCCGTTTTGAAAGTAAAGCTCTGGGAAACTGTGTGACAGTGGAAAGAACAACAAAGAAGAAAAGCAGGATAAACACGGAAACCATTTATTCAACTAAAACACCAGTGCTGCTTTGATTGTTGCAGATTGGCTCCTTGGATGCCGTTTGAAGGCAGACAGCACACCGAGATGATTGACGAGTGGTGGAGGGTGGGAGATGCTCAACTCTTAATTGCAATACCACCTTCCACTTTTCAATGAGACTGTTTTCCTCAGATCGTCTGAAGATTTCTCATTTTGGATATGCACACACGATCAACAAGGAAACTAGGAAAAACACACAGCAATCACAGAAGATATACATTATCAACAAGCACAAACTGCCACATCTGACTTCATCAGGAGAAACATGACAGTGCATGATTTATACCCAAATACATCAAATCTACAACGACAGCACAAGATCCAAGAATGCTGACAGACAGCCTGTTGGCAAGAACAGACACAGACATTCACACAGACACGTCAGACAAAAAACAGTCCAGAGACATATGCACTGAGACTCAGATATATTCATGTTTACACTGAGTCACTTCTGCGCCAGAGAAAAATCCTTCATTATACTGTGTTATTCTGAGGAGCTGAAGGCTGCTAATTAGAGCTTCTTCTGACGCCCTGCTGCCAGCAAGGTTTCACCAGAGGAACAATGTCAACTCATGGAAACAAACAATGTGTCTGTATCTGTGTCTCCTGCTGAGACAGTCTCCTCTGTGTTTACTGACAGTTCTCTAACATTGCTTAAAGAATATCTTGAAAACCAACTTCTTGTTCTGTAACAGAAAACGGGACTTACTCACACAACTGAGTCATTTTTATTGAACAAAAACAATGACGCTTCAAAATCACCTTTCCCTTATTTACATACTTAATGAAAAAGATGAATAGAATTGTAAAAAAAAAAAAAGATATATGACACGTGTGGGACAGAAGCTGCAGGTACATGTAACAATGTAGAAGTCAAATCAACTTCTTCCCTTTGTCCTTTTTCATAAATGCTATAGGTGAAAATCCCCTATTTTGGCTTGTGTTTCATGAAGCTTAATATACTGTAAAAGCCTACATGGAAATAAACTGTGTAGCGATGTACAGCTGGCTAACTAACAATAACACTTTCACATCTCACACACGCACACATACACACACATCCACTAACAGGATGCACACCGCACTGTCCTGGGAAGCATTAGGATGCACAGATCGATAACTAGGAAGTGGGTGATAAATGACTGTGGTAGTTTGGAAACTGTAGTTTGTTAAAGTTTTCCCAGAGTTCTGTTTCAGGCAATTTCTCCTTCAATTTCACTCAATACTGTCTGTGGGGATAAAGAGCGGAGAGAAAGTGTGTGAGAACGCTCACAGCTCCAGAGTGTGTGTCTGTGTGTGTGTGCATGTGTGTGTGTGTGTGTGTGTGTGTGTACATGTATGTAGCATGTGTGTTTACTCTGTAAGCATATTTCTATATGTGTATGTATACTGTACACTGTGAGGCATAAATATGTGTGTGAATGCATGTGAGTGTGTTAGTACATTGTAGCTCAGTTGCTGCATGAACAACAGTAATCAATGACCTCCTTTTGTTTCATAGGAGAGAGAATGGAGCACTGAGACACACACACACACACACACACACACACACACACACACAGCACAAACACAACTCATAAATCTATGATGAGGGAAACGATAGGACAAATAAGACCATCTGGCAGAAACTAAAATAGTGCTGGAGTGCACATCAGAGTATTTACAACCTCTCTGCATCAAATGCATCTTTTAAATTTCCTCTGTCAGTCTTTTGTCTCCTCTCGCCTCTGTGTCTTCTTCTCTTACTCTCTCTCCCTTCCTTTCTTCTTCATCTCTTTTAATTTCCTGTCTGTTTCACACACAGTGTACTCCTGCAGATTCTGCAGGAACAGCAGTTAATCCAGCAAATGTCACATATACTGCACACACATGAACACACACACACACACACACACACACACACACACACACACATGAACACACACACGCAAACGCCAGTGATGTTGCTGTGCTCTCAGCATGCTCCAGGGAGTTCTGTTGTCATGGTGACCCAGTCACATGCACTTAGTAACTGTTCTAGTGTAGGTGCTCGTCAGTGTACAGAGAAGATACACAGGCACAATCAGGACACATCTCCCACATATATACTGATGTGTTCGCAGGTTATCTGTGTCATATGGTGACAAACGCACACACACACACACACACACACACACACATACACACACACAAGCAGTGCATGCATGCTGCTACAATGAAGCATGTCAGGTCTTTCATTTAGGGGCTGTACTTGAAACAAGTTATACCTGAGTCACATGTTTTTCCCTGGAAAGTTATATTTTCTATCAATTAAGAATTGAATTCTGCCAATGGCTGCATGCATTTCCATCAACAACAAAACAATCTGGGCTGAAATCAGAACAGTGGGAGAGAACAAAAACTCCCATGATTCAGTAAGTTTGTACACAAATGTAGTAACAGTGTCATTTCTTTAAGGCACAGCACACTCTTGCTCTGATGATGCAGATTTTTTAATAACTTCCTGGTTCCACAGGAAGCGGTCTGCACTGAGGAAGGGGAAGTGGCACAGCTGAGATTATGTTTATGCTGATCAGGTTGAGGGCTTGTTTTGCCACAGGATTGTGCATGTGTTTCAGCCTGCTCATGCCCTGTGTGTACAGTACTAGTCAAAGGTTTGGACACACTTCTTTGGTTGGCAGAGGTGCACCCACACAATGGTAAAAACCTGCCCAGTTAAGCCCCATTAACCCTCTATTCATTTATAAAGATGTAAGTTTTATGTTACCACAAAATACAAATTTTAATGTGATGAACAGTAATTCTGTTGTGGAGTTGTTAGTGGAGCAGGTCCCATAAGCTAGATGGCCAATGTTGCGCATATGTAACATACACAGTTGCACTAGCAGCTCTGAGGCTGTACTTCAGCACAGTGGCACTTTGGGATAACTGCTAACACACCTATCAGATCTGAACCACAAATGTCAAGCTGTTGGTGGCACGAGAGAAAAGCAAGGGATCATCAGTTTATTTGGTTTCATCCTCTGGTCACCATGAACATCTGCACAAAGTTTGGTGACTGTCCACAAGGTAGTTATTGAGAATTTTTTCTTTTTGGAATGATTTCATTTACTGACTTGTCTCAAGCAAATGAAGCCACATTGGAAACATCCATTCAGAGGAGAAGCTGCAGTGCAGGCAGAGGTCAAGCTAAGCTAACAGGCTAGACTCTGAAAATGTAGTCCAGCTAGCTTTCATTTCCAGCAGCTCTGTGGGAGAAGTGTAACAAGCTGACTTTGTCAAACATCAGAAGAGTGAAGGATGAATGAAAGGATATTTTCTGTCTTTTCATCTTTACTAGTTAACGATTTAATTAATTGTGCAGCACAGCTGCTACCAGCAACTTTAAAGGTGGAATATTTTCTGCATGTTACTCGTTAAATGTAATTGACATTTTAAAATCAGCCAGTACACCTTAAATGTCAAAATCACAACTTTGACAATTCATTTGTTTTATTAGCTCTCCTGTATGACACACTGTAATGATGATCAGATCTTCAAGCACTTAAAAATGTATATACATTTCAAGCAGATAATGTGGATATTTCATTTCATCACTTGGAGAAAACAGTTGGTGGAGAGTTGTTTGGGTGCACTCTGGCAGCTCTATACCTATGCTAATATAAAAATCTCTGTCACACTCACGAGTGCTTGTGCCACAAGTTGGTGCTAACAAGTCTATTTACATCCATTTTCAAGAAATGAGAGGCTGAGGCCTGAATGGCTGTCTTAAAGATTCTATATTCCCACTCTCTTTGTTGTTATTACATTAATTTACAGTATCTCCTACACTTAAAATATCTGTGAATGTCTTGAGCTATGAAGTGATCAATCTACACTGTCAAATCTATTAAAGTGTAACTGTATCATAGCTTTGAGAAAATAAAGGCTGACATGATGTTCACTGTGATGGATTATGATGAAAATAATTCCAAAAATCTGAACTATGGTTTAGCAAACAGTCTGAAGTGACATAAAATATTATGTACAGTTTTGAGTAAATTGGTCAGAATGGTCCTTTAACTGAGTGACATTATAACTTTGGTTCTAAAAGTTGACCTTTGTTTCATGTTGTCCTCTCCTTTATGTCTCTGTCTGGCCCGTTCTCTCTCTATCCTACATTTACTGTCTCTCTTTCCTGTACATGATCTAATTGTAATCACTCTGGGTAGCAGCACAGCATCACCTCTGGGCTTTGACATACCACAAAGGCTGCTATTAGAGCCTGTCTACCATTAATCTGCCTTTGATTTAGGAGCAACTATATCATCAGCTGTGTATGACAGCCACCATGGGCTAGTTAGTACAATAGAGTATCTTTACTTTACGCAGTGAAGTCAGCAATATTTCTGTGCACTCCAGTAGTAGGTTAGTGGTGGTCTTGAATGGACATGTGGTATGTCTGACATTCATGCAGTTGCTTTCAGTCACAGACCTGCTATTAATGTTCACCTTTTTATTAACCACAGCCTGTACAAGTCTTTTAGTCTTTATACAACCTTCAACATTTCCTAAGCGTAGCCAAGATTTTAAGTGCATAAATCTACCCACACCTTAAATTCACAACAGCTGTTTTCAGGTAGGCAGCAGAAACAGGCTGCACACAAGACCTCATAAGGTTGATAAGACTAATCCAACATTCCACTACTATTCATTTTGAGTCATTTCTGTGTGAATGTAAATCTAGTATTCACTCTTTATTCACTCATTAGAAGAACTACAGACAAGAAACCAGAGAACCAGAGAATGATGTCATCCTCCACCTGCAATGGTTTTTTCCTTTTTCTCCAAAACCCCCTGTTTACACTACAATAAACCAACAAAAAAAATACCATAAGGGGCTTGGTTTTTACAAAGACACAAGATCTTGTGAGGAAGAGGGGATAACTCAGAGAAAGTAAAGCCAGATCAACAGTTATCTCACCTTCTTTGTGCTTTGATCCCTCTGCTCTCTATACCTATTAACAGATCAACACAATTAAAGAGGAAGGGCTTAAAAAGTAACCCTCAGCGCTCAAAGTACAGTAAAGTACACAATGAAGCTACTCGAGTACAGGAACAAGAGTTACCAACAGCTTCCTCTCTGTCTACATCATTATCTCTCCTCAGTCACCACTTGACCACATCCATTCAGACCTGCCCACTGCAAAGCACAGTCTTACTTTCTATGTTCACATTTGTGACTCACAATTACCCATCAGCCTGTAGGGCAGCCATCCACACAGGGCTCAGAACAGGCACTACTGGAGCTCAGATGAACAATGTGTGTGTCCGTGTGTGTGTGTTCTTGTGTGCATACCCTCTGCCTGTGAGTACATTTGCATGAATATGTGAATGTGTGCAGAGCTGCTCCTGTTTGTTCAGTGTAAACCAGAACAAACCCGCATACTGAGGGGCGTCAGTGTAGCACCAGCCTGCACAATATTACACAGCAGGACACAACGCACTCCTATGGCTTATTCTCTAATGTCTCTAATGTATATAGTTACAAATCATCATTCATGTTTGCAGCCACATGCTAAATAGAGAAGTAGCTGATTTGCAACTTTCTGTGTATTTATCTAGTTACCACAGCAAAACAGGACCCAAAACAAACAAGTGTGCTGCACCATGCCCTGTGCACTGGAGCACCTGGATAGGCACACCTGGCACACCTGCAGCGCACTCGGCAGCAGGGTGGGATCAGAAAAAATACATTAGCATGTTTCACAGGTGGACGTGTTAGAGGCTGACACAATCATGTCCTATCATATTCATTACTTCCAAAATAACTGCTGACAATCTGGTTAAGAAATACTTGCCTACCTCATCTTCGTACTGCAACATAAACGTGGTCTTCATATGACCCACAAATAATTTAGCATTTTTAAAATAACAGTTTTGCTTTTGGAAATAATCAACAAAAACTCAAACAGTTGCTATCGCATCATCTTTTCTAATTTCAGCGTCATGCACTGTTACCATAATTTAAAATGCAGAGCTTCCAGTTTTACTACCCAGGGGAGGGGAAAGAAATGCAGTGTCCTGTGGGATTTATTAGTGGAGGGAGAAGTTTTAATTGATCTACAATATTTCATGAATCGCTGTAACCTGATTTCAGTGTGTCAGTATCCAACACACCTGATGATCTGTGGCCACAGCACCACAATCTTGTGCAGGTGTCTCTCTGACTGGCTCAGTTGCTATATACTGTATCTACGGTTGTGATTTCCCTGTCAGATGGTGCCAGAGATATACATCATAAAAAGCAAAGCCTGTATACCAGCTGTATGCACAAGCAAATAATGGGTAGAGATATATATAGACAAGAATGCTATAGTCAAAGATGAACATGTATGTGGAGAAACAACCACACATGCACCTCTACTCACATCATACTCTCTTTTTCTGTTTCCCCCCATTTTTTTGTTTTACCCTTCCTCCCTCTTCATTCTCCCTCTCTTCTCCTTTTCTCCTTCCATTTTTATTCTCTGCATCTCTGTCCTATTGAACTCTGACCTTTGCCTGGTCCCCCATGTCAACCTAACAGCCTGTATACACATACGGACGACCAATAACAGGCAACAGACATGAAGGCAGACAAACATGAGTTTTCACTCTCAGTACATTAACTCATCAATACTTGACTGGGGCATTATGATGCACATTGTACACATTACACACACACACACAATTAGAAACACACAATGCCAGCCCCAGAACACACACTCATACATACATCAATCACACTCCCACACTGTGCTCTGCTCCGTGGCCTGGCTGCAGACAGGACAGTATAGATTGTTCAGCATTGATTTGCTCTACATTTGTTACAGCTAACAGCTGCGCGCTGATCCACTGTCAAAACACAATCACACAAGAACATTTTCACTGCCAGTCAAACCATGGTATTGTATATCCACTTGTCACATGGGCTCCCACACTCTGACATTCGCAGGCCTTTTCACTGTTTTACTAACATGCTTGACGTTTGTGATTAACAGTGACTTAAATTATGTTTATATTCCGGGCCAATGAGCCATAAAAACAGAGAAACCTACCATCATGTGGCCTACATTAGAAAAACAAACTGCCTGTGGTCATTCCCCAACACACTCCCAGTAGCAAGGTCATATTTTTTTTTTTATGTCAGATGAAAATCCTGTACTTCAACTGAGCCACAGTTAAAAAACATGGTGGGAAATTTGCACTGGTGAGCAGGTGGTTTTTCGTTGTGAATGCCGTTTTCACTTGGTGCTGACTGCACTGTGAGGGGAAATGTGTATGTGCTGAACCAAAACCAGCAAGGAAAGTCTGTCTTCAAACTCAAATTAGAAAGACAAAACCAGAGTGTCAAGCAAATAGAAGAGAAGAACAAAGGTCTTTATATTTGCTGTATAGCAGTGCACCCTCGTGTAAGACAAAATAAAATGAGATTTACAAAATATAAGACATGAAAATAAAGTACAAAGACAGTAGACCAGAAATACAGTTATCTTATAGCTAGAGTGCAGTAATAAGTTCAAAGCTGCCTCAAAAGGCACAGCGGGATTTAGACTTGAAAGAGGCTGGATCACATTGAACATCATCAGAAAGTTGGTTCCATCTGTGTCCAGCATAGCAGGTGACTTGGTTCTGACTCAAGGTGCTACCGGAGAACTAAGAGCCCTACTGGGTTTCTATTCTTCATAAATGTACGTTGGTCCTTGTGGTATTGAGTGATTTACAGTGGCCTCAGAAAGTATTCAGACCACATCACTATTTGCACACTGTATTATTTGTAGATTTAATTGTCAATGGAACAAGACTAGGTCAAAACCTAGGACATGTCTGGACCGCTTATGGTCAAATCCTGATTTTTTCATAACCACAACATCGTCTGACTAAATCACAAACCACTTAAATTAAGACAAAGGCTGTGCTGTGATTTCAGCTAGGCCTATGTTTATTTATAATATGAGCGTTCAGAGGGAAAAGCTTTTTAAAGTTATTTTTTCAGGCCTTTTGCCTTTATTATGGTCATAGTGAGAGAGAGAGAGAGAGAGAGAGAGAGAGAGAGAGAGAGAGAGAGAGACTGAAAAATTGGGGAGAAAGAAAGAGGAGAGAGAGAAGAGAGACGTGAATCCATACCTCTGCAGCAAGGACTAACACTGCCAGGTCAGCCCCTGTGAAGGTGTCTTATTTTGTCTCTCACACAGAGCACAGCCTTCTTCTGGGATCCACAAGAGTTTAGCCTTTATTCACTTTAAACTTCAGAACGTAACAAACTTTTATCGGAGGCAGGTCTTTATCTCTAACTCCTCCTGTCTGATATGTAGAATTGGTCATAGTGGTTAGTGTAAAGCCTTGTTACCAATGACTTCTCACTCTCTCTCCCTCCCTCTGTTCTGCTCTCTCTTCTCGGTGTATCTTATGTTTAGTTATTCCTCTACCTCCTTTAGTATTATTGGTACACATACTAGTAGTTTGTTTGCTGTAATGGGGGTGGGGCACAGTGTATTGGAATTGCTCCTCCACTCCCCTGCGGTTCAATTCAATTCAATTCAATTCAATTTTATTTGTATAGCGTAATATACATTATCTCAAGGCACTTTACAGGATAAGGCTGAGACCTTACTTTGTTACAGAGAAAAACCCAACAGTTCCCACAACGAGCAAGCGCTTGGCGACAGGGGGGAGGAAAAACTCCCTTTTAACAGGAAGAAACCTCCAACAGAACCGGGCTCAGGGTGGGCGGCCGTCTGCCTCGACTGGTTCCTGAGCAGCTGGGAAATCTGAGTGGCTCTGTAGACTGCCTGTAACATGAGGTGTGGCTCTAAGCCCCTGGTCAGTATCCACACATGGTGCAGTCATGTACCGTTTGAAAAAAAGTCTCTAAATGCAGACTATTAACATACCACCAATAGAGCCATTTAGCACCAGAAACTCAGCTCAGTCATGGGGCACTGACAAGTGGTGGAAATATCATCAGTCAGTCAGTCAGTCAGTCAGGGACATTCAATGTTACAGGGCCATTCCAGCCAAAAAAACAAAAAAAAAAAAATAATTTTCAGTCGTGAACAGCACCATGTATTGGCTTACTGTAGCTAACTGATTAGCAGGCACGTTGGCTCAGGGTTCGGTCAGGCATGCTGACTGTTCCCTAACATACTATGGAAGTTGAGCAAAGGTGCAGTGTTTCTAGAGACTGTTTTTAAAAAGCAGAACCAAAACAACGTCAGAGAGCAGCTGGTGAACATAGAGGAGCATTTAGCAGCTAAAGAGGCATATTTTCTCAGGAGCTAGAAGGAAAAAGAATATTTGACTCAATAACCAGGGACACAACTCTAAATGAATGCTAATCTTGCTCCATGTCTACACCAGCTTTACAACTTTGTACAGTGAAACACATGAGAATGTTGTGTTTATAGCTTGTTGCATTGCCTCCATTATCTATTAATGCAAGCTCTAAAATGCTTTCATTCTGCTTTTTACAGTTACAAATAGATTTTAGATATAGACAGATTGTGAGCCCACAGTGTGTCATCTTGATGAGTCACAGACACAGTGCAATAGGATCACTGGTCTGGCCACGGTGAGTCCACAGTTAGCGCTGTTAAAAGTAAGAGCCTATTAGCATAAATAGAAATAAATAAATAAGATAGATAAGGTAGAGTAGGTGCATCAATCTCTTTCAGTGGGGAAGCTGCACAAATTCTTAGAGTCTGTACGGTCTCCCCTTGTTCCTGTGGGATTACCTTTCCTCATGTGTATGAAGCATGTGCCGTTGCTCTTGAACGAGGCCCTGGCCTCATATCAGGAGGACCAGCACCACACTGCTTATCTGTTGCTTGTTCCTCCTCCCTGCACTAAATGTTGCTATTATTGCCTGTGCTGATATCTCCCTGGACAACCAAAGCCTTTTCCTGTTCTCGTCTCTTAGTATCTATCATACTTGTGACAGCACTTTCTGCCCTGTACATAATGTGTGTTTCATATGTCATACATGTCAGCAAGATTCTGGGACTCAGGTTCCTTTCTTAATGAAGCTTTAGCATGTGTTAGTTCTGGAAAACCCTCCAACTATCAGCTTTAGAGAGAACTCTGGGTCCTAAATATTGCCCCATGTATTCTGGAGTTTCAGATTTAGCTTACAAATAAGCAGCCTTCATGGTGACTCTTTCTTTCTCTTCATCATCATAGAAAACCCTAACCCAGACAAATCTGAATTCACTGAAACTGAGGTATAAGGTTTTCCTCACCTCATCCGTCTCTATAGATACTCAGGGGAATGGTGATGGAAAGAACAAACAGAAAAGGAAGGAGAGAGAGAGAGAGGGACACAGTCGATGCAGAGCGAGGACAGGAGCATATGACTGCTGGCTGGATGTCGCCATCACCAAGTGTGGTGAATGTTTCCATAGAAACAGCCCAAAGTTCAGGCCGTTGGCTAAGCGTTTGAGGGAGAGACAGAGAGAGAGAGAGAGAGAGAGAGCCTGAAAATGAGATGTCTATTTACAGTACATCTCCACACAGCAGCAGTCATTTGGAAATGATTATAGCTGACATTTTGAACATTTTTAACTGCAAATAAAATACTACACAGTGAACATAAATAAGCATATACACTGTACAGGACATGCTACATTTTCTTGACTTGCTATAATCTCTGAAGAGTTTTTTTCCCATTTACTTTTAGCTACAGCATACACATATGATGTTGTTAAGTGTAATTACAATAAGAGTTTGACATTTTGAGAGTTAGTAACGTGTTAATATGATTTTTTTTTTTTTTCAGTGATGATTAGTGTCAGGGATTTCAATTTCAAAATCATTACAGTCACTAATCCCATTGACACTTCATTACTCTGTCATTAAGGGGTTGGCTGTTCTTTGTCTAACGAGCTTGATGGAAAGCTGATGTCAGTTTGGAGTGTGTGTGGTCAGTGGGCAGACCAGCCCAGAATCTGGTTGAGTTGCAGGTTTGAGGTCCCAGTGCTGCAGTGTGCTTATTTTTGTTTTGTGCACTTTTAGCTGGCAGATGTGTCAAATGTTACCCACACATTCATACTCTTGTTAGAGTTGGACAGTATGTGACTGTGTGTCTGTGCTCTGGACATCTGGAGAGCTGTGTATAGTCATCCAGGCAAAGATCAATCAGTAAATCAGTAATCTGATCAGTAAATCAGTAAAATCCCTACAAATTGTAGAGCTGATTTATGGAAGCAAATCTGTCTCACTAGATTTTGAAATTGTGAAGCCTGTGAATTTATAGCACTGTTTTTTTTTTGCATTTGTGATGAACACAAAAGATATGGTCACATTTTTACATACAAGGTATGATGATTATATGTATTTCTGTTATATGTATTTCAGTTCATGCTAATGATTTATTTCAAGTTTTGAGAGACCTTTATTCAGTGTTTGTGGCTTATTATTTTGGCCTTACCTGCCTTACTTAACCTTTCTTACCAGGTTAGTGTCATGAGAAAACATATAATGATTGTGTGACTGAATTTTGCTGTGCATTTTCAAGAGTTTGTAAGTGAGTTTATGGTTGTTTTAGCCAGTGTTTGAGTCGTTGAAATGTAACCAACGCTGTGTGTAGGTCTGGTTAATATGGTGGTTTTGTGTACACTGCTTCTTACTTATTTGGGCTGAAAACTCAAGAGCTCCCGTAATCAGAATTGCATTGAGCATGAAGTTAAGCACTTAAATACTAAATTCTCGTTAATGTGTTGGTTTGTTTTGCACATATACAGTATAACAGATAACACCTGAAAGCGTAAATGTGAAAATGTATTTTTATTGCAAATTGTTAAAAAGCATTATGTTTTTTCATGTATGGATTTGTTATTTAAAATTCTGCTAAGTGGAGCTGAACTTTGTCCTGTCTGCTCATTTAACAGGCCAAATTCAGATCTCAAAATTTGAGTTAAAAATTTCCGATCCAACATTTCTGCATCTAATCGAGCCAACATCCAGCCAATCAGATTATGCTCCATTGGTCATGTGACGCCTGCGACATGAGGTGGGCAGCTATGGCAACTAACATTCATGCAGAGACGCCGAGATCGAAATGCATGGATGTATTAGAGGGTCCTGTAATACGTTCATGTTGAAAAGTGGCTAATGGTACGCTACCTTCTGATGCTGATCCTAATTTGGACCTTTTTTAGTCAAGCCATCATTTTGCGAAAACTACTCTGAGATAACAGTTGTGATTTGACACAACAAGTAAAACTTGACTTTAATCTTACAGTATTTTTTGAAAACATTAGATTGAACAGTTGATCAGTGCTAACATAAGCCACTGGCATACTGTCTATCATGGAAGTGACCAAGCATCAGTGCAGTTTTAAAAGCTATATAGCTTTAGCACAGTGTACTATCTACTGTGTTTCACATGACAAATATAACTCACCAGATTGCTTCAGATTCAAGCCTTGTTTTAAGTTTGTGTTGATGGCTGGAGATGAAGGTTGATGGTTGGTATTACTGTAGCTCTTGGGCAGGTTCATCTAATTCTTCAGTTCTCAGTATTCAGAGTGATGAGAAGCCTGAGGATTTTTTATTTTTTTTTTAGCACTATGTGGTTTTTATGACTATTGTGCAATACAGGAAGAGACACGACTGAACTGGTCTCTGTTTAGTGTGACTGCTGCTCTTCTTCATGTAAATAACTGCTATAAAACTCATAATGAAGACGCAGAGTTGAGAATAAAAGATTATCTGTATTTTGTGTTGCATGTTGTGCTCTACTCTGCACTAGGACTATTAAAAAAAAGCACTAAAATGGTTTTACTTTTATGAACTCGCTTTATGTCTTTTACAAATTTCCCTGTGGAATCAACCGTCATCTTGAATAATGAATCTTGTGATGCTCTGTCATCTTTACTTTCTCATCTGAAATCACTGAGATGTCAAAAGCAAAGGCGGTAGCAGGGAAAGCACATAAATGTTTGCTTAGACAAGCTTAATAACCACAAACCTGTTACAGTTGATGGCACAATTTGTGAAGGAAACAGGCTCAGGCACTGATGGAAACCTTCTGATAACCAAAATAAATACAATATCAGTTAAATAGTATTATACCAGTCAAATTCAGTTCTTTTTAGCTGATGGCTTTATTTTAGGGTTCAGACATAGCCACAAAAGAAAAGGCAAATCAACCAGTACTTCACTATTCCATTAAATAACTTTGACTTCTAAAAACCCTTTTAGTATTATAAAACCCTTTAAGATGTCATAATGACAACAAGGAGACTCTGACTTTACCTGCACCTACTTTAGTGAATGCAGAAGAACTATAAACAGTAATTAAAGCCCTTGCAGCAGGCCAGGCAAAGCAGCCACACATAGCAGCGACCGTCAGACACCGTGCTCATGCATTAATATTTCTGATCGAGGCCATCAGAACTCTAAACTCCATAAATCTTCACTCGTAACATGTGGATTGCCGTCATCTGCTGACTATTCATAAAATATTTGAATTATCACCCTATTTTAATTATCACGCTATCAGGTGTAGACCACACAGTGAAAATGTCATCTAAATCAAATGATGACTGTCACTCAAGAGTTACTTGACTATATCTTCATATTAGTAGGCAGACGACTTCAATGTGTCGCTGCCATCAAACATGCGAAATCTGGGGAAGATTGGACAATATATAGTAGAGTTAAAGCCACAGAGGGTAATGCATTTTTAATTGCATTTTTAATTGTGTCCACATTATGGAGCCACAGACCATGCAATAAGTGCACACTGTGTTCCAGCATGTCAATCACAGAGCATACAATGAAAATGTCATGTGCCAGCACAGCCACACTCTTCAACAAAAACCTTTTTTCCCAGTAAAGCATTATCAAGGTGTTTAGCATCATCTGACCTCTTTTGGAGCTGACTACACAAAGTATGATGGAGTTACATCAGCTTCCTTTTGCAAATTTTGCTGCACCATTTGAGCCACACACTTAAATGAAAATTCTCTTTTTTAACAATTAAGCATCATCAAGGTCTGGAATATTTTTTTGACCACATTGGAGCCGTTTCTGATCAATCTGCTTGGAGGAGCACACCAAAATGTAAAACATGACATTTCCTGTTGCCTCTAGTTGCCACTATGAGTACAACTGAATATGAGCATGTAGATGTGTTCAGGCCGGGACTCTAATCAAACACATAAAGCTTGGAACAGTTTGGACAATGCATGATGGAGCTAGACTGAGTTCATCATTCATGGCAAAACATCGGAATTCGCTGCACCGCCATGAGCAGATCCTCCAGCGAAAACTCACACACTTCACAACTTAACATCACAAGGTCTTAAGATTCACCAAATATGATGTCGATCTGATCAGTTCTGTAGGAGGAGGTCATTAAATTCCAATGCCTGTAACCTGCAAACTGCGCCAAGAAACTCAAAATTGCGGACTTCCTGTTGGGTTTAGAGTATGGGTGCCACTGACTTTTTTGTAGGTCTCAGCATACTACATATGCCCACTGAATTTCATACACAACAACACAGGTAGAGTAGGGTGTTGATAGGTGGCGCAAATTTTCACCAGGCCTGACGCGTGTGCAAAGTTTCATGGGTATTTGAGCATGGGAAAGTCCTCAAAAAGGCAATTCATCTGGGAGAACAATAACAGCAGTGTTTCATGAGGGTCCTCACACCCCCGGTGCTTGGGCCCTATAAATGGATTAAGTTCAGTAATAGAGACATTAAACAATCAAACAATTGTGTCTCTTTCCTATCATCCCTAAAAGTTGTTCTACTCACAACCTTGTTGGATTCTGATTCAGTGATTCAAACATACAGGCCAAATAATCAATGACAAACTCATTTCTCTTTTTCTGGGTCTATGCATGTGATTCTTCTTCCTCTGTGGCTTTCTCATATGGGCCTCCTCTGATCTGACTCTGGAGGACTGTTCTCTGGCCCTCATGCCTTTAGAGGCCAATAAAGCCTCTTGAGTTTAGTAACAACATTCATTTCTCTGGCTTCTCTGACAGTCTGATTGAATCCTTTTTTTGCAAACTCTCTTTGGGAGTTTGTCCTCAATAATTTGGAAGCTACACACTATATGTCATTATTGTGGATCAATTATTATGGACAAACACATCCCAAACAAACTGACATGTCAATCACAATATCATTGATGTCATCCCTCACAATTATATGAACAATACCCATGACGTAAAATGTTGATTTAAATTGTGCAATGAATAATTCATGGACGTAAGTATAATAGGGCTGTTTGCCATCTGCCATAGGAAAGCAATAAAACCATTGGCTGACCTTTTAACAGGCTAGTCAGAACTATTAGTCTGTAATGGTGCTGTTTGGGTTTGCTTCTTAGGCTATGTTTGCTAATAAACATGCAGCTTTGAGACCAGTGCATCATGTCAATATTATCTTATATCTTCTATTATCTTATATTTTGTCACCATATTTGACCATTTGATTGCACAAGATTTGACACATGACACAATGACACAACGTCATTATCAGTTAATGGAGGCTCAGAATATGTGCTGTTTTTCGACAGTAGAAGTTTTGAAATATCAGATCAGATTTGTTTATATATATATATATATATATATATATATATATATATATATATATATGAGATTGTTGATGAATTAATTATAGTTTACATCAAATGAAATATATTTTTGTGCTTTATTTTGTGCAGTGCTCTCTATGTGCAGTGTGCCTTGAAATAGGTTTTGATTTTGGTGACTTTAGTTCAATGGTTTGGATAAAGGGCTGAGATTGAGTTTGCGTAACGTTTAATCCTGTTGGTTCTGCCTCTGATTTACTGCAAGGTGCCCTGTATTTATCTTGTTCCCACATGATCGTTTACATACGTGTGATATCAGGAGCTCGTTTCAGGTCAGAGCGAGTGAGGCAGGGAGCTGGTGCAGTGCACATCTGTAATCACTTAGCATTAGAAAACTATGGAACGGAATCTGACTGCTTATAGTCTGCAACCTGAAGAGTTGCAATGGAAGATTTAGTGTGAAGTTTTAGTCCAGAATTTGTACTTGACCCAACAAAACTATCCCAGTAGCTACATTTAAGTTTGAAACATTAGTGCAGATTAGTAAAGAGCTAATGCAGTGTACTGTAGAGCAGCAATACTCCTTATTATAGCTCATTATTGGAGTCATTATCGCCACTTGGGGGAACGCAACAGGCTGTGAACACAACATTGACATGCTATCACTCAATAAAGGTGTTTTCCATAGAACAAGTTATAAACAGTTTATTTCCATATCAAGCAGACATGGAGCAACAATACCATTCATTTAGGGTCCATCCACTGACTGTAATTGAAAATAATAACTTTATTTATATAGCACTTTTCAAAACAGATTGACTATGTGCTGTACATACAATAAAACTGAACAAGCAATAAAAGACACATGGACAAGAAACAAAGTGTCAATGAACAAGGTCAGAATAAATGACAAATAAATAAAACAAGTTACATTTACTTTTGCTACTGTAAAAAAGTTGTTTTTTATGTAATTGTAGTTTTACAAATCTATAATTTCAGTCTTAAGTATTTCACTTTGCTACATAAAAGGTCTGTCTCACTGTAAAATAGAACCAGTCCTGAGTGGACTGGTGGATCCTTCGTGGCCCAAAATATCCCAAGGTACATTGTGTGCGGTAATCAAAATAATGTGGCAGCAAACAACACAGACAGAGAGCCCAAGGATTACAAGTTAAAATGTCAGTATTTGGTTTCAGTTCAGTTCAACAGCTAATGGTACAACTGTCAAAACCAAGGGCCTTAAAACCTCCTGATTTTTGTGAAAAAAAAAAAGTTGTGTTTTGTCAAGGTTGCTTGACGCCAGGAGCCGCACTTTGCGACACAGCTGGTGACACAAAGCAGAAATCCTCCGTAGGCCGGGCTGTCTCATTTCGGTTGAGTGACATTCAGACAGGTGTGTGCAACAAATGACAGATTGTTGTGCAGATACACTGTACAGAGGAGAACATCAACAGCTACTGTGTTGGGTAGCAATATAGTAGGGGAGACCGGGGCTTGTTGTCACACTTTTTACACTCTTATATATTTCTTGGAATCAATACATCATATATTAAAAAAATGTGTACCAGATGAAAGGCCAAAGTCTCAGGTATATATTTTGTATTCATGTCATATTCATATCTTGTGTAAGTGCAGAGTTATAAGCAATCAAATAGAGATTGTGAACATGTGACAAGTTGCCCCACCAACGGGTAAGTTGTCACATTGTATGGGGTAAGATGTCACACTGGATTTTGCACTTAATAAAACAAGGACAAAATTATTGTTGTTACTTTTTTTACTTGAAAGTGAATAAACCTTGACATAAAACATTATGCAACATTAAACAAGTCCTAAACTAGTCCTAAACTAATCAGTCCTGGAACATCCAGTCATAAAATCTCAAACAAAACCTGACCTCACTAGTCAGACTCCTCATCTAGGTCGCAGTTCTGACATACGTACATTGATTTGCCTGGGGTGCATTCTTCGTGGGCCCATCCTTTGCATATTATGCACTGCACCCAGGTTTCTCCTGGGAGGCTGTTTCCAAATGGCTCTACACAGACCAGTCACAGGTTCTCATCTTCTTCCGATGAGGAGTCATCTGGAGTTTTTCTTTTTTTACCTGCCCTCTGCTTCTTCCCTGTGCTTTGCTTCTTTGGTATTTTGGATTTGGTTGCCTTGCCTTTCTTTTTGAATAGTCTTTTTTTCCCTTGTGCCTGCCTTTCAGCTTCAAGTGCCTCCTTCACAGGTGTGTTGGTGAGAATAGCAGTTTTTCTATTTTTTCTCTGCTGGTTAACTTGTTTTCTTGGACCAGCTTTTGGGTAAGGCCTAATATCCTCTGGAGTTAATGTGTTGGTGGAGGTGGCTGGCTTGCTAGGGCCTGGAGCAGCTTGGTCAGTGCTGGGTCCTGAAATGGTTGGGTTGGTGCTGGGTGGGTTGGTACTGGGGCCTGGAAAAGATGGCTCAGTTTCGGAGCCTGGAATGGCTGGGTTAGTGCTTGGGCTTGGTAGAGGGCGATGTGAGACATAAGAAGGAGCAAATTCTGTCTCCAAGAACACATCCTTGTTGTAAGGCTGAATCCCTGTCGCCCGAAAGCTGGCCTGGATATTAAGAGGGGTTGCAGCCAGAGGATAAGCAGTGGCTATAATCCCAGGGATGTCATAGATGTGTTTTACCTGGGTTGTTCCTCATCCAGGAATCAGAGACAGAGTTCACATGTTTTTTAAGCAGCCCATAAACACTTCTGTCCAAAGGCTGCAGCCTGTGCGTGCAGTGGGGTGGGAAGGACAACATGATGATGCCATTTTCTTTGGCAAAATTCAGCCCATCAATAGAAAGATGTGAGCAGTGGTTGTCCAGAAGGAGTAAGCAGGGCTTCTCCTTTGAGCACTTGGCATGTTCATGTAAATTGTCACATGTGACATCTGGGGGTAAGTTGTCACATGTGACAACTTACCCCCAGATGACTGAGACAAGTTGCCCCAAAATACCATGTTTACTAATGCTAGCTCTATCTTAAAGTTAGCTTAACACAGAACGATGACTGAGGTAAGACAGGATGCCTTAATCTCTTCTCTAACAAGTCCACATGTATCACTGCTAGGATATTTATCTGAAAGAAGCTTAATTTTAAATATATAAAGTTAACATTTTTTACTTTGGGTTGTGGAAAATGGTTAATTGGTGCTCATCTCAACTTACAACGTGTTGTTCTCTTCTCACACAGGACATGAGACCTGACCATGTAGAGGAAGAAAACTAGTATTCCACTTTTTAGTTGCCCCCTCTGATGAAGAAGACAATTGCAATGTGACAACTTACCCGTGTGACAACAAGCCCCAGTCTCCCCTACTTTGTCTGTGTTTGTCAGCTGCAGCTGCTGTGGAGTTTCTGTGGTTTGGCCTTTTTTTGCTGCTTTATTCTGCTGTTAATTCTATGAGAAGTTGCAGTGATTAGATTTAAGTAGCTTAATATTGAAGTGGTGTTGTAATTATCAGCTCTATGCACAGGCAGCAAAGAGCCTGACCTGGGAATGGTGTATTTGCCTGCATGTAATCAAGACTATCACCAACATTTTTTACCCATCCCCTTCCCCCTTCTAAACACAGTAACACAGTAACATTTATTCAGTACATTTCAAGTGACTTACCTTATATTTTTCTCTGATGACATTTTTAATACGTTTTACTTGAGTACATTTTTTTTTAGCTAACAATACTTGTACTTTAGTACAATTCTGCAGTGAGGATAAAAGAAATGAGTCAGAAGTTAAAAGAACCTTTACACAGCTATGCTTTGAGCTGTGATTTAAACTGGGGCAGTGGTTCAGCACACCTGATCTCTTTGGGCAGGGCCCTCCTGAATCTCAGGACTCAAACATCAAATGCACTGTCACCTTTGATTTTTAACCAAGACTTTGGGAGAGATAACAGAGTTTTGCCCGATAACCTCAGGCAGTGTTTTGGTCATGAGGGAAGAGCTGAGATATAATATCTAGATACAAGGATCTGCTTAACCAGAAAGAGCCTTGACTGCGATTAGAAGTATTTTAAAATGGATTCTAAAAGATATAGGTAGCCAATGTAGGGAGGCTAAAATGGGTGTGATATGGTCACAATGTGGTCACGCAGAGGTTTTTGCAAGAGAAATGTAGACGGGGTGCAGTAGTATCAGTGAATGACACAAATGATTTTGGTGATATTCTTCTGCTAATAAAAACATGACTGTACAGCCTCTTTTTATATTGTGATCCAACTTAAAATCAGAGTCAAACATTGCACCAAACATTTCTGGCAGCGGGCTTTGAACTGAAGGCCGGTCATTCTCAGTATGAGCCCTGACATGAGTGGATGGGTGTCATTATGCTGGAGAAGGTTGTCAGACATCCAACTTTTAATGTCTGCGGAGCAATTATGCAGTGTTTGTAAGCTGTTTTTGTCATCCGATTTCATTGGAAGATAGATTTGCATGTTTTCAGCATAGACAGGGAACTGTTATGGTTTTGTATGATGTTGCCTTGGGGGTGGGGGTGGGGGGGTGGCATGGAAAGGGAGAGAAAGGAGTGACGATTCTCTTTGCGTTAGACACAGTGAACAACCTCTTTCAAGGTACACATAGTCATATGATTGTTCACCTCTATTGTTCATATAAAGATATTTATTGGTGCAGCTTTAAAAAATATATTTAACGTTCCTGTGGCCTGACTGCCCCCTCTTAGTTTTTAAGTCGTACACACACAGGTTCACAGGGTGCATCAGAGAAGCAGCAACAAAACAGCGTCTGTAGCCCGACTGACTGAGCAACTGAGCAACTGTGGCCAAACGACAACAGGTCTGGTTCCAGTCCGTCTCCAGTCTTTCCTCCTGGTTGCAACAGAACCCAATCGATGCTACCAGCTGCTCTAGTTGTATCTGTAACTCTGAATTTTGAACCTACTAAGCCATAAAAGTACCTTGAATTAAACTGTGGGAGGCTGAGAATAGAAAGAGAATGAAGGAGGAAGTTGGAAATCACGTTAACATGCAGCACAGAGCCGCAGCCCACCCTTCCTCATTGTCATCTTTCACCTCAGCGCCTCACTAATTACCAAACAGGGCTGCCGCTCATCCTCTCTCCCCCAGCCCTCAGCCTCCAGCACACATACACATTCACTGAGGTCAGAACATGGCCTCGAGTCTACGCAGGTAATGAGAGACTGCCTGTGTAGTTTTATCCTCCTGTTTTCAGTGTGTGGTTGGTTCTCCCTGAATTTCTAAAGCCAGATGTGTGCGTCAGATGTGGTCGACACACACACGCGCGTGACTCCACCCAAAGTATCCCTTTTTGACCTCACACAAGAAGTAGATTAGGGCCTTTGGGAGACAGAGCAGGAGTGCACCTCTGGGTTAGACAGAAAGGCAGCACCACAGAAACAGAAGTGTTTTAGTTTCATAACAAATAAAAACTGCAAAGAAATGGAGCCAAGCATGATGAGACAATAGTGTGAATGATGTGGGTGTGTATGATTTAATCAGTTAACAGGGTAGATGACTGACAGCATACACACACACACACACACACACACACACACACACACACAGTTTCCAAATATAAACCTCAGACTGGAAGATTAACTCAACCAAACTCAAATCCTGCTCTCTGCGTCCTCTCGGTCGAGGTAAAGACAGCGGCCCAGCGGTGAAAACATAATCTCTCCATGTTCACACAGTCTGTTCACACTGACCTGCCAACAGCAGCAGGCAGGCAACCAACCCCCTCTCCAGCTCCCCCCACACACACACACACATCCACTGCACAGCTGTCCACCCTAAATGTAGCTTCAGTGAGACGCACATATTTCGACAAAATGAGTATAATCCAGAGTAAATATCGTTCAGCCAATCTCATTCAGATGGATTACAAAGAGGAACTGTTCCCTTTCCAAATCCTCCCCCAGAAACCCCAATTTGAATAAATTTATACTATAATCTTAGGCCTAATGTTTACATTAGTCAACAGAAAGTAGTCACTTACCAAAGCCAGTGGATAAAGATTAGAATCTGTAACGAAGGCTCTTTAAAGAAGTTCAGTTGGACTGTTAACACATTCGGGAAGGCAGTTATCAAAATAATGTAACAGTACTGGTACAACTCGTTAAAACAAGGAAATAACTAAATATTTAAGATGACACACGCTGCTTTAAACACAATCACAAAGCCATCTGTGTTCACATGAGAGGTTAAATTAGCAAATCACTAATTAGACTGACACGTAGTATTTCTCAAAAAAGCGCTCGTTGGTCTTAGCTACCTTTTTGATTGTCATAGATACTGTGATACAGAGATGTGATTGTTTTCCTTTGGATATGGCACAACACACTTGTACTACCCATGACATGCATGAAAGACAACCTCACAAGGGAAGGTTTTAGAAAATAGAAAATAATAGAATGAATAAAAAAGATCCGCCCCTGCTCTCCCCAAACCCCCCGCTCAACAATAATAAAAATATAGGTGGGATTAATGACACTGCTGTAGAGGTGTGCCTGTCAGCAAAGACAGACATTTTGGTGCAGGAGCTGATTCTGGTTTTGTGCAATCAATCACATTGATCTGTTCTGAATTATAATCCTCTCTCTGTCTCAGCAGTGCACGGCAGTCACTGCTGATTTATGACACATACACACACATCCTCTGTGAGAATGTGGCAAAACATTTGGGATGTTGTCCGAAAAGTAGTCCTGCGGTGGAGTAGCTCCATCTCTGCTCCGCAATAAATCAGACATGAGACCTGTCATGTTGGATTTAAAACTCGTTTGTCTTCACTCTTCAAAAAAGTCACAAGAATTAAATATTAAAAACTAGTTTAAGGAGTTATTCTCCCTTATTATATATTACAGAAGATGTTCAGGAAAAGAATGGCTGGGTGTTAACATGCCTGAGGAAACACACACACACACACACACATACACACACACACACAGCAGTGAACAGGACAGGAAGGACACTAGTTCAACTGATGGTCACAGTTCCACCACCGATTGGATATCAGATTAGAACAATGGAACGATTTATAACACAGCTGAAGAGAAAAGAGAGATAGTGTGTGTGTGTGTGTGTGCGTGCTATGTATGACGCATGAGATGATTTATATAATCTCCTCTGTCACAGAGCACAAGTGATGTTAATGTGTGTCTGCCACATAAGTGTATGAGTGTGTGTGTGTGTGTGTGTGTGTGTGTGTGTGTGTGTGTGCTAAGTCGTAGTCACTGCAGTAGACAGTTGACCTTCATTAGGTTGTCTGCCCCTCTATTCTTCTGAGCTCGTTACTGTGACTTAAAACTTCCACTGATGCTGTTGTCACTTTGACTCCAAAGTTGCTGTGATGATGAATTCTTTAATATAAGAAATGGGGGAAAATCTGCTTAACATCAGGAGCCCTTCACAAATTGTAAGTTCTTTGCAGACTACCGCCCACTGTAATCCTGGATGTTTGCCAACCCCTGTCATGTTTATTTTCTGATTCCAGAGGAAAAGGTTAGAGAGCTACAAATCCATGAAAACCCAGGAGAGATGGTTCAAGTGGGATGTGATTTTTATACTATTGAAATGTGATAGGCGTCACTGACAACATGCAGGGCAACAGAGATAAATCAGTAGTTATATGTATTTATGCAACACTTGATGAAATGCATGTTTGAAACCGTTTTCATTGGCAACATGCCCCTCACAGTGACCCATAGAGTCTATAGATAACACACAACATGTGTCTTTTAGGACTATATAAATAAAACTGATTTGACTTGACTACAATCACGTGTCATTGTGTATTATTTAGGAATAGGGTTAATATTATTGTTATGTGCTGTTCTGCACATTGTCTTATTATGCACAGACTTATCAGAATTTTCTACAATGCAAAATTTTAATTGTCACAGCAGACAATCACATAAATGCACAACAAATAAGGACAATATGCAACAAATATAAATAAGATGTTGAAAAGCGCAGATATTAAAATCATTAACAACTATAGCTAACGACAGTAGTAATGTGTTTTCCACAATTCTTTGTGCAACAAATAAACTACATTTACTGAACATGCCAGTATCACTAAAGGAGGCAGAGAAGCAACGAAATATGAGGCACACGGAGCAAGAGAGATCAGGAGAGTGGGAGGAGAGAGAGATGCCATCGCTAACTGCTACAAGTAACAAGCAGATACACATTACACATTACAACTTTAAATAGAGCTGTTTTCTGAAATATACAACTTCCATATGTCCAGTGATGTTGGCAAACATGACATGCGGCTTGTGTGCTCAGTGCTTATTGTTGCTCCGCGACGAAAATGTCACTAAGTGATCAGGTAACATGAATGTG
The DNA here is from genome assembly GCF_046630095.1 of Trachinotus anak. Classification (NCBI taxonomy): domain Eukaryota; kingdom Metazoa; phylum Chordata; class Actinopteri; order Carangiformes; family Carangidae; genus Trachinotus; species Trachinotus anak. Next base: position 2,077,359 of record NW_027273853.1, on the reverse strand, counting down.
AAAATGTTACAACTATTTACCGGAGTGATGAAGTGGACAGATTCCACCCAACAAACACAGCTGCCTTTTCTCAACAGATGATTGTCCTGAAACACAGTAAGCATGCCATTCTAATATTAAAATGATCTACAATTAGGAGTGGGTTTTATTCAAGAAAAACACTCTATGCATGTAGAATACACCTGCTGAGTGGAGATGTTCAAATGTTACAAACTGATTATGTTTGTGGAAACTAAAAATAATCCCCAAAGATTTTGATGATGTCAGATTAAAACACAGCAGAATAACATCTCATGAGAGCAGGTTGTCAGGCTGCATCCATCTCTCAGCATTAGACTGCTATTCTTTGGACGACATGCAACCAAAAGCAATACAGTTCAGCAGACATCCACCCATGCTGGCAGCATGGGTGGATAGACAGATGGACAGATGGAGGACACAGAGAAGACATGAGGATGGCAGGATGGCAGACGTAAAAGAATGATGGGGGATGAGAGAGATGGGATGTAAAGGATATGCACCCAGATGAAGGCACGATGAAAAGATGAAGCTCCAACAGACTGAGTAGAAATGAAAGAGGGAGGAAAGAGGGTGGAGGAGAGATTGGATGTTGATACATGGTCTGGTCTCTAATCAGCTCTACAGGGTCTAATTAGAGCTAAAGTAGTCACATGCTATAATCATACAGTCCTTCTACATGTACATATTTATATAAGTATGCCCACCGTATGCTGCCTGCTAAACACAGCCTATAGATGGTTGCTTTAGAGTAGGTGCACTCCCTGACCTCCCTGCTGTAGTGTATTAAGTCAGTTAACCTCATACTTTGTCCCAGAATTATATTTCTATAGAGACTTGTGGAAGATTTAGGTAATGAGCTGGATTCATCTTACGTCAATGCAAAACAGTTTTACTTTACATTTCCCAGATTTTTAAGATTAATCAAAAAGTGTCACCACCCTGCACTGTCTTCTAATCCACGCAACCTCATACAACTGTGACATGAGAGTATACAGTGGCAGGAAGAAGTATGATTTTGGAATGAGCTGGTTTTCTGTATTAATTGGTCATAAAATACATCTGATCTTAGTCTAAGTCACAAATGTAGGCAACCTGACCAGGTCCAATGTGGTCTAGATGCAGAAAAAAGGAATGAAATGCAGAGAGCTGATATTGATGCTGTCAGTGTCTTATTGCACAGTGACTTTACAGTCATCACACAGCAAAATGATTTTACCGAATCAGAAGCTGTGAATCGAAAGCTAACTTCAAGAATCACATCATTTGTTAAAATATTCCCTTATAATTCTACTCTCCACCTTCATTCTTTCAAACTCAGTTTGAAATTCCTTTAAAAACACTGTTGAGAGTACGCAGAAGAAACAGGAAATGACATGCAATTGTCTACAGGGACTCTGTCCAATCATAAACAAGAGGTGTTGTCCTGCCCTTTCTGTAATGTGAAATATCATTTTGTTTTGTGAAATGTTCGACAGAGAAATGGCTAAACACAACCTGCTTTTCCTGCACATCCACAAAGGCCTGACCGATAAACTGGACATGAACAAAGTGTTTCATAGCTTTAGCTTTGGGAGTGATAGGCACACTCAGTACTCTGGAAAATATGCCAATGAGATACAGTATCTCAGAGTGAAAAATATAATGATCTGTACCAACAGCAACCAGGACGCTCTGTTTGAGTCACAATACAAATGACATGTTTCTCAGTAGAGTGCTGTGCACTGAAGAAGGCCTCTGCCCTATTCTATTCTACTTTGTTCTATTCTATTCATATTTAACTGACTTTAGCCTTTACATTGTGGATTGTCCTTCCCAGGGAAGTTTTTATGCAATTGCTTTTCTTTTAAGAGAAGAAGTTTGCAGTGCAATAACAATAGCTATGTAATTCATGTGTGCAATAATTCCTTTGGGGATTTGATTTTATAGGTGTAAAGTGTTTAATATTATGTTATTCAGCAGGCTACCCTGGCACAAGAAAACCAATAATGTGAAGTGAAGTGAAGAAGAATCTTCTTTTATGTAATAAAGACTCACTAATTAGGAACAATCATAGTGGTTACTGGGGAAGAGAGATTCAATAGGTCGAGAGACATCTGTGACACGGAGACTCAACAAAAGGGTTCAACATATAAAATAAAAACTCTTTATAGCACTATACTTAACAGTACCACATTTTTAAACAAATGCACAGCTGCTGCAGCTTTATTCAGGAATTCTGTCCTAACCAAGCAGACCTGAAGAACTTGTCATTTTATAGTGGGTACACAGCAACATGCTGACCAGATATTAAGTAGGCTGTAGGATCTGGATGACAATCTGAGGGAAAAGCTCATCTGAAAGGCTTTCAGTGAGTGGCTGCCTGTTTGATCTGCTCAACCGACGCCACATAACCAGTCCACGTATGGCAGCTAGTAAACCATATGGTGGGAATCATGAGCGGTTACACCTGACTTCTGAGGCTCCTAACTCCTAACGTCTGTCTTTATGTATGAATAATACATAATATAATAATATAATACTCAATACTATTCTGTTTCGTTCAGTAGTAACAGCTCAGTTCATGCAGTCTGCAAGTAAAGGACACTGTGACAACTTCAGTGGATTCCACACATTGGTGACATATGGGAAAGTGTGTCTTGGTCATAAATCCACAAAGATTCCAGTAGTTGTAAATGTACAAATAATACTGACAGAAAAATGACCAGAAATATGGCAACAAGTGTGCAGAAGATTGATGTGGCTGTATAAGATGTTGTAAGATGACTTACAGAAGTAGGAACTCTTAATTTGATGTTTCCCTGGAAACTGCTGATACAGCTTCTGTGTCAGCTGAAAATAGCAACAGTGGGCGTGGCGAAACACATCATCAGCAAGAAATAAAATAATAAGAGCACAGTGTCAAACTGAATGAATGAAGTGGAACAAAGAGGCGAGTCAGTCCTATCAGCAGGCTAACATGAAGCTGCCAGTGTATAGAATTTCAGCTTCTGACCTCTTTTTGTGCCATTTTGTGAAATTATCATTAACACTGTATTCTTGTGCAGCACAACACACTCTTATAATGAGAAGGTTCTAAGAGAGTCAGCCACAGCAGGAAAATCTCACACCATCACACCTTCATGATTTAAAAATTGACAGCATAAGCCCACAGGTATCACACATCCTTCAAGGTTTGCAGTGGCTGATTTGAAAGACAGCAGGCAACCACTCAGCTGTTCACAACAACTCTTTCATCTCTGCTGAACTGCTGCACAGGACAACAGCATTAGGACAGGTATGGATTCTAGCTTTAAAATGACGTGAAAAAGATGTCTGAACTACCTTTCTGGTTGAGGTTTCTTGTTTGACCATGGATCTGAGCAAGAAAGCAATCATAAAAGAAGACTGTTCTGAGGGCATATTTCTTGTTAATAAAACTCAGAATAAAAGTATCAGGACTGCAAACAAATGTCTCGTTGCTTTTGGTCACAGACTTTGGAATTTTGCTTTTGAAGTTAAATTTTGCATTATTTTGCATCTCATAAGTTTGGGTTGCAAATATGTCCTCTTTGGTTGTGCGTAAAAAAAATAATACATGTATCAGTAAATTTCTGCTGGCTCAGAGTCAGAATCAGTATCTGAATAAGAAATAATTTTACTGTTATTTCAACGGCATCGCACATACCCCAACAACAGAAGAGATGGGACAAACTTATATATGCATTAACGGGGGCAGTGACAGCCTGACAGTGGCCAACCACGATCACGGTCCCGAAAAACTACATATGACACTAATGTCAACTTACCTCCATCTAGCTCAACACGCAATGAGTTCATCTCCAGTCAGTGTTTATGGTTGGAGCAAGGGAGGGAACTGTGTGCAAAACCATGCTGCCGTCCAAGCCAAATCAAAAGAAATGCTTGTCTAATTGCAGACCCCGCCCATTATATCCAGTTCCAAAAGTTCAATAAACTCTGTTCAGACTCATATGAGAGAACCTAGTGGAGGGGGGTACAGGAAATAACAGAGACGCAGCAGAGCGCGAAGGCCCAGTAGTTATATAAAAAAAATCTCACCTGTGTGGCACTGCTGAAGACAAGCATTATGAAGAAGCAGAGGAGTGGTGGGGGTTTGCTCTTCTCATGGCCTAACATGCTAAATCTATTTGCTAATCTGGAACAGAGGTTTGAAAATGTGTGGTAAGAGGGTAAGAGTCCTTGAGGAGCTACAGGAGTCCTTAAGGAGCTCAGAGGAGTTCCCCGCCAGTGGACAATTTTTTATTTATTATTACAAGTTTTATTTAAATGTAGTTTAGTACAGATAAACCTAATTACATAAATAACATATCACAATAAATAACCTAGTATGTAATAACTCTAAACTAAACTAAATTCTATCTCCGAACTTGACTGGATGCAGATTGAAATGCAGAGACAAAAAATGAGCTGTTGCAGAACTGGATGGACAAGATGAAGCTAACTTGTGGTGAGCCTGTGGAACAGTGGATGGAGCCTTATGTCCCACAGGGAATATGAAGAGTCAGTCATGAAAAGAACCTGTGCTTTTATCTAACTGGGAATCGTTTTAAAGCCACACTAGCAGTGTGACTTTAAATATGGCAATGATGTTTGATAAGTCGGTCCAGACTGAAATACCTCGTCTAATCAGTGGACTGACTTCCATTAAACCTTTGAGAGACACTGCACAGAGGATAAATCCTACTAACTTTTCCTCTAGTTTATCTATGAGGTTGACATTTGAGACTTGAAGTGAAATTGCTAGCCATCAAATTTCATATTCCCCTCAGATAAATTGTAACAGCTTTGGTGAGCTTGTGACTGTTAGCATTGTTATTGTGATCGTGCTAACATTCTTATGTTAGTATTTGGCTCAAAGCACTGCTGTGCCTAATTACAACCTCACAGACCTATGGAAATCAAATTATAAAAAAAGAATTTGCCTGCCAAAAAAAAAAAAAAAAAAAATCACAGGGCAAAGCCTCTGGCATTCCCAAGGTAAAGTATAAAGTCTTCAGCTTATAACAGTGATTTCAATAGACTGAGCGAGGCTTCAGTCAGCCAAGTGTTATCACTTGATGGGCATAGGGGTGTTGACAGCGGCAGTAAATCATCTACAAAATAAATAACATTCTGATGCGTCCTTTAAACAACACAGGAGCTTTTCTGTAGCAGCCTCTGAACTCTGATCTTTCTGTGAAGAGGCACAGGGACAAAGAGTCTTTTAGAAGTGGATACAAATACATGAACTGAATTGTCATCCCACCACAACTGGTGTCAGCACCATTTAGCACCACAAACTTTACATAAACCTCTCACACCAATGCTGGTATTAACCACAATTACTCCATCTTATCCAATTACTCCATGTTTCTCTGCCTGCACACAGGTAGAGACACCAGATCCGGTACTATCAGGTGTCACTGACCCCCAACCTGCTTGCCCTATCAACCTGCCAGCTCCACTAAACCACCTGCCTGCTCAGCCATGAACAGGAAGCCAGTAAGCTGGACAGCCAGGAGCCCTTTTGGTGCATGTGGATAGAGAGAAGGGGGGGTGGGGGAGTTGACATTGCTGCATTTTTTCCAACACCAGAGAGTCCATAGGACATGTGAGGTATCATGCAGGGTTAATATGTTCTGAGCTTGAACTAAACATTAGTCTGCTCATTCTGTCTCCTGATGGAGACACTTTTATTTGACAAATGACAGGTCTAAAACTCCCACTTAAATAAACAGACAAACATTAACAGGCACTCAGAGGTTTATGACTAACACTATTTTCATTTAGAAATATCAAAAGGTGATGATTTGAGCTTTCGAAGTGGCAAAGAAGGAGATGTCACAACTGAAAAGGTTAGTCTCAAGATCATGTTTCAAGATGTGGACATATTGTGAAGCCTTCTGCTCCTCTTGCAGGCTGGATCAAAGCCAAGAACTGGATTGAGCAATTCACAGAATCAAAAGTAAACATGGCACATTAACTAAAGGTACTCAGCCTTCATCACAAACTGGACTTGTGTGGTTTGGATTCCTATTCTGGGAACTGCAAGTCAAAAACTCAGGACATCCTGGCCTCTGCTGCTTCAATTTTGACCATTCTTTGACCAGTCCTACTGTCTAGTCTCTAATGGAAATGTGCATCTAAATGGCTGGAATACCCCTCTAATATCTGAAACACAGGAAGATGGCATTTGTACATGTTTGACAGCTGATATACAGTAGATGTGAAAAAATAGCAAATTAGATGGAATATGGTCTCTTAAACTATGACTTAATACAAAAAGAAGGTTCAAAACACTGACTTGGACTGTGTTATAGTGCCAGAGCTAAATCAAAGAGACAATAAAACTGATTGCCAGTTGCTCCCTCTAAACGTACGTAGACAGAAGACAGGAGAGGAGGGGGGAGGAGAGGAGGAAACAAAAAGGAGAAGAAGGAAAAGAGAATAGAACCGAGAAAAAAAGAGAAAAGATATAAGAAAGCAGGGTATAAAAGATGAAAAAAGACTATGAAACAAAAAAGGGAAAAGAGCAGAGAGGACAGCAGAAAACAGAAGAGGAGAGAGAAGGAGAGGAAGAGGAGGAGAGGCCAGCCAGGCCACACCTAAATGTACTCTGGATTCAAAAAAGCAACATCTCTCAGCAGATCCACCAGTTCCTGTACTCCCACAAGCTGTGAGGCTCTCAGCTGCCAAGAAAGCCAGTAGCAGCCTGGACACGAACCGACTGGTCCCAGTATGTCTCTGTGTGAACCAGTAAAACTACTACGTGTGCTAGTACTTAGTCTAGAATAGTGGTGTTTCAGTCCCTGTCAACCCGTTTGAATCTGAGGAACATGCACACACATAATGCTAATAATAACAATGTTGCTGTGCTTTATTATATATTATTATTATTATTATTATTATTATTGATAGTAGGAGTAGTAGTATAGTAGTATTTTTCTTCAGTTGCAATAACTTGCTTTTCTGATGTCAGGCATTCATGCAAAGACAACAGTGAGAGAGAGGGAGAGAGAGAGAGAGAGAGAGAGAGAGAGAGAGAGAGAGCATCTCTGACCATTGGATCATGCAAATATGAGTCAAATGTTTTACCCCGGGCAGGCACAGGGTAAGACTTAGGCGCGGCTGTAAGTCTTGCCTCTGTGGACATTCAGGGACTGTTAATTACAGACAGCAGGGATATATCTGTGCTACTACACAACCATAAGTGAGATGATCTCCCTGGGCAGGATATCACTTGTGATTTATGAACGTTTCTAGCCCAGTAGCTAACCATGTATCCATGCCTGCTGTTTTCCGACACATTAGACAGAGCGATAGAAAGAAAAGAGGCGACTTACTTGTTGGAAATCCCTCCCACATGGGCCTCAGGGGATATGTAAACGGTGCAGGTATCTTTTTTTGTTCTGTGTCCTTCTGAGGCTGAGCGAAATCCAGCGTTGGGAGAACGGCTGATGGCTGCGGACCCACCGAGCCAGCGAGCGGCCGTGTGACTGAGGAGGGGAGAGGTTTCTCTTCAGCACCACACCGCTATGAACAGCTCCCGCTGACGTCACTGCCTAGCTACGACGCCACGCCCACTTCTCCAGAGAGAGAGAGAGAGAGAGAGAGAGAGAGAGAGAGAGAGAGCAGTGTTGGGGTCCATGTGTGGAACAATAACCTCTGGATGGTTATGGCGGGATGTTGGTTCCACGTCAATGAATGATTAGTGGATGACATGTTAACATGTAGCTTATGTGTGAAACAGTAATGATCACTGCATTCATAAATCTGAACAGCACAAATAGTGACCCATTCATTAGTCTACCAACTACTGAATTATTAACTTCTCTTTTTGCTCACCCCCAAGTAAAGTGGAACATCTTGAGTTACTAAGTAGCTTCTCGTTATGGTTATGACAAGTAGACAAGTAGAGTTTTCACTGGGGTATCATCATCATATCCAGGCCACATATACATTAATATCTATGCCATATTCTGTTGCATTAGTGATGCTCAATGTAATAAACCAGTATGTACCAGTAAGTGAGCTCAAAGGTTCAATGGAGCTGTGTGGAAAAGCAATAAAAATGTCTTCATAGTGTATTTACATATTTACAAATGCTTCAATGTCTAGAGAACAATATCTCAAAAGAATTTTAAATCAAAAGCAAGTGGACTTGGTTATTTGTCTAGGAAGACGTTTCACCTCTCATCCAAGAGGCTTCATCAGTTCCTTCTCGCACCTGACCAGGCTGGGACTGGTCCAACTATCTGGTGTGGAGACCCAGGTATTTAACCTCAGGGAGGGGCTTTCACAAGGCTGATGATGTCACTGGTTCCCTTTGTGCTCCATGTGCCAACGACAGTCGTTAGAGTGACTGTCTTGGTGGAGAGTTGGTTTCCACTTCGTTAGAGCCCTATTGTGTTATAACGACAGTCGTTGGAGTCACATGCCACTTGTGAACAGTTGTTTTTCTTAGAGGTTAAATTGTTGAATCTCCTGGGAAGGGATGAAAGGGCAGCATTGTAAATTGGAGATAGGTGGTGTCTGAGGCCCCCTCCCCTGTTGAGGGATGGTTTCTCTACTTTCACATAGATGGCTTCTTTCGCTCCTCTTTCGAACCACCTGTCCTCTCTGTCCAGGATGTGTCACCAATGGCAGCATGTAAAACCATCACGGCCACTCTCAGCAATACTGTAGAAATCACAAAGTTCAGCATATGAGCTTGCAAGCCCATTGTGGCTGTAAGTCTTCGGACCAGTGGTGGTTTGACCCTGAAAACCATTTCAGGCCACCACTCATTTAGTTTGAATGATGAAATTAGCATAATATTTAAAACAGTGTCTTGTGACTCTGAGATTGCAGCTTTCACATGTGCGAGCAACATTATTGCTGCCAAGTGAGCAGAGCACCAGTGACTGTAGGCTCTTGTGTCTAGTGACACTCACTGATTACTGCACTTTCTGATTATAATCTACTGCCTGTTATGTTTTTTACCTGATTAGCTTCAGTTCAAATAGGAGCAAATGGAGCCATAAGGTGCTTTTAATGTGTTCATTATATTTTAATTAGAGTATGCACCAAAGACTGTAAGTAAAGATGGACGTATTGTCACCCACAGGTTTCTGCAGAGCAGTTCTGAAGCTCAGAGTGGGCAGCTTCATGCTGATGTGCGAACAGTAGATAGTAAATAAAATATTGTAGTCTGCTCATTCACTGTATAAATGAACTAAGCAGAACAAAACTGTTGCTGGGGGGTGGGGGAAGACAGAGTTGAGACCTCACATTTTCAATTTTTTTTTTCTGGACCCTGTTTCAGATGTGAGTATTTATAAACTGTTGTAAACTTTTACAATTAAAAATATGCATCTTTGTGCAGGATTCATTTCCAGGTGTTTCCTGCTGTCTTTGTCTTCAGTATTGAAGAGCGGATGCTGCTTAAGAAATAAGGACAGGGGAGACAAGAGAAACGTGTGAGATGGAGGGACTCCTGACTCCTCTGCCCCTCTGGCTCAGGTTCTTTATTGGTTAAGTTATCTCTGAGAGAAAGTATGAGGTCAAGACAATTCAAGCTTATCAAGTCAGTCAATGTGCAAAAGAGTGGACAAACAATGTAAATTATTATAAGTAAGTAATTTGTTACAGCAAATTTACATTTTTTTTGCACAGTTTTACCTGCATTTTCCTCAGCGTGTTCCCACCAGCTCCAGCCACTTAACTCCAATAATTTTCTTTATGCAAAATAGCTATTTTCCAACTAATGTACAGTATTTGAGGGATAGAAACATTTTGTCAGTCATAAGCTGCTGCGGCACTTTGCCCCTCAAATGTAGTTTATGTGAGGCAAAAGATATTGAAACACATACTGTGTGGCAGCTTAGGTTTTAGTGAACTGAAAAAAAATCTAAAGTGAGATGCTGAATATCAGAAAATATTTGTCACTTGCTCATGGAAAACAAATGTAAACCCTTCACTTGCTGGCTGGACTGAGAGAGACATGTGATGCAGCAGAAAATGCTCCAGTTGAACACAGCTTTGTTTGTTAAATCTGTCCAGCTGAAGCACCGCTACCTAAAACACTCAGAATAAACCCTTTCAAAATGAGCCTTATAAAATTACATGTTGCACATCACATGTCTGCAAAGCTGAACCGCACTTTTTTCCAATGGCTGTGTCAGAAAAAGGCACTGAGTTCTCAGTTTATCATCATGTGCTGGAAAAGATAGATTTGGAATTGTCTCAATCAGGAATACATACACACACACTTAGAACAAAGCAAATTAACAAATTACACAATCACAATCTCCCCCTCCAGAGTTAAAGCATAGAATAATAGCCAGAGGTGTTTTTGCAGAACATTATGATGTCACAGTGAAGTTGAACTTTGAACTTTCCCACCCAAATCTAACCCTTTCATCTGTAAGTCCAAGTGAATGTTTGTGCCAAATCTAAAACCAAATCTAACCAATTCCATCAAGGTGGTCTTGGGACCAAAACTGTGATTTGTGATGTCACAGTGACCTTAACCTTTGACCTTTGGCCACCAAAATCAAATCTGTTCATCCTAGAGTCCAAGTTAATGTTTGTACCAGATTTGAGGAAATTCCCTTAAAGGTATTACTGAGCTATCACCTAAACTGTGTTTTGGGAGGTAACTCTGACCTTGACCTTTGACCACCAAAATCTAATCAGTCCTGATCGAGTCCTGATCAATGTTTATGCCAAATTGGAAACAACTGAAAAAAGAGACTCACAAGAATCCATCTGACCAGGCTTTACAGTGGTTTGGACCAATCAGCGTCCTATGAGGGAGGGACTACGGGAAGCCACACAAAGTCACTGCTCTTGGAAAAAGAAATTGTCTAGCACACAAAACCCACAAAAATACTAATTATTATTGCAGCAATTGTGATTTATGCAACAATTATGATTTAAAAAAATAAGATGTAATATGTTCATTTGTGAGCTTTAGATGTGCCAGCATCAGCCTTCAGACTGTTCCTCTTTGTTTCAGTGAGCAGATCAGACATCACTTCACTGGCAAATTCTCTGTGGCCAACTACAAAGAAAATCCTTTTCCCAAGCAATTAAGACTCTGTTCAATCAATAAGCTTTTGTAAGAAGATGTGGATCGCCCAAATTATTTCAGTTGAATTGATCGATATTTTTTTGGATTATTCAGATATTTATGTTATGGTATTGCAGTTAAGAATTTAATATACACATTATGTTCATTTTCATATCGTGATCTCTCATATATTATGTCATGTTGTGTTTGTGTTTTTTTGTACTCACCTCCACACCCCTCCAGTCCAGTCAGCCAGTTAAATGGCACGTTTTGCAGTTCCAGCACCAGAACTTTTTCATATACCTGACGCAAAATCAGATTGGTTCGGGACGCCAACAGGTGAGAAGCAAGAGAAGTTAAACCTGATAAACGTGCCTACCTCTGGCATCATGCGCCATTTCAGTCCGCAGTGGTTCTATCTTGCTTTATCTTCAAGATTAACTTTAAAAAGATTATGTGTTGTGTGTAGTGGAGTTGATTTAAATTGCATTTTTTTTCTTTCACTTTTTTTTCTTTGCATTGCTGATTGTGTTTTGAATTTGAATAATCAGGGTTTCATTGGATTTTACGCATGGAACCTTTATAGAGTTTAGTCTGAGCTGATCTAAAGTGCTACAAACAGAAAGCATGAAAATTTTATTTCCATCTTAAAACATTTTCACTGACAAATCAGTGAAGATTTCATTTTAAGCAATTTTGCTCATACAAATGAATGGAAGGAATGCTCACAGGCTGCAGTGGATGACATCCCACACAGAGTGGGAGAAGCTCTGTAACTACTCTGGAAAATGCCTGTTTAACTTGTTGTCATGGCCACAATTTTCACCCTTCACACATTATTTTTTTTCCCAAAAACAAATTTGTCTTCTTTCCACACAATGTGAACACACATGGCGCTACTCTGGCTCTGATGCAACCGCTTGTCTCTGTCAGTAGTCAGCACTCTGTGGTCTGGAGCAGTGTCCCACCCACATTACCATCTGATTGGTTAAACACCATGAGCCTATGTGCACACATACTCGAGCAGCTCCGGTTAGAGAGCGGAGCCGTGTATCAGGGGCAAGACGGCAGGCATTGTTAAACATCACAATCCTCCGCACTGAAGTTACAACAATACCACACTCTGATGTAAAAGGTAATATTTTGATCCAAGACACATCGAGCAAAAAAGAGCAGGAGAGGGAGCGAGAGAGGAAGGGAAGCCATCGCTAACTGCCAAGCCAAAGCAGATTCGAACAGGATGTAAACAACTGCTGAATCAGATAAAGTCACTAAAAGGCTTAGAGAGCTCTGAGTGCTGGAGCAGAACTACTGTAAGTTTAAATCTACAGCGGTTAGTCACTGTGATGAAGGAAAAGGTAACATTAACTGTGATCAGAAAGAGCAGCAATAAATTAAATTAAACAAACTAAGTCAGTTATCTTGTTTGTGTAAAAGTGCTGTATTTGAAAAGTGGAGGGGTAAAACATGTTATATAGTGATACAACCCTGTTTCCAAAAAAGTTGAGATACTGTGTAAAATGTGAATCAAGAGAATGCAATAACTCGCAAATCAACCCATATTTAATTGAAAATAGAACAAAGACAACATATCAAATGTTGAAATGCTGAAACTTTATTGTTTTATGAAAAATATTTGCTCAGTTTGAATTTGATGCAGCAACACATTTCTATGAGGTTGGGACAGGGGCAACAAAAGACTGGAAAAGTTGTGTAATTCTAAAAATAAAAAAAAAAACCACCTGGTTGAATATCTCATAACTAATGAGGTTAATTGGCAACAGGTCAGTAGATGACTGGGTATAAAAAGAGGCTCCAGAGAGGCAGAGTCTCTGTGCAGTGAAGATGGGGAGAGGTTCACCAGTCTGTGAAAGACTGTGTGGGCAAATAGTGCAACAGTTTAAGAATAATGTTCCTCAATGTAAAACTTCAAAGAATTTGTGAATTTCAGAATATCATTAAAAGATTCAGAGAATCCAGAGAAATCTCTTTTTACAAGGAGCCAGTATTGGATGGTCATGATCTTCGGGTCCTCAGGCAGCTCTGCATTAAAAACAGATACAATTTTCTGGTGGAAATCATTGCATGGGCTCAGGAACGCTTCTGAAAACCACTGTCTGTGATGTTTGCTATTCAATACTTTGATATTGCTTTTAAGATTAAGGAAAAAAAAACACAACAAAACAAAACAAACAACAACAAAACAAAATGCTCCAGCACTGTAGGCAAATTCAATAACTTCACTCTTGGTTGTGTTGTGTTGTGTTTAACTGTGTATTTCACTGTGTTGTGAGTGCTGAGCTCTCTCGGCCACCATACAATGCTCAGAGACAGAGCAATGATTGTTGCTGGTTTGAACGTCTCTGAAACTGCTGATCTCCTGGATTTCACTCACAACAGCCTCTCACTCAGAATTGAGCCAAAAACAAAAACCATCCAGTGAGCAGCAGCTCTGTGTAGGAAACATCTGGTTGATGAGAGAGGTCAGAGGTCAGAGGAGACTGGACAGACTGGTTGGAGCTGACAGAAAGGCTATGGTCCACCACCCTTTACAACACATCCATCCTTGAGGTAGATGGACAACAACAGAAGAACAGCCACTCCTGTCACCATGAACAGAAATCTGAATGTACAGGGCACAGGCTCACCAACACTGAACAGATGAGGAGTGTGTGTGCATCACTCTGCTTCAAAGTGACAAAACCAGAGGCACGGCTGCAAATACAAGTGCTGGTTCTATTGGAGGTTTCTTCTGGTTAAAGGGAGTTTTTCCTCCCCCCTGTCCCTGTCAGTGCTGCTCTTTGTGGGAACTGTTGGTTTCTCTCTATAACAAAGTAAGGTCTCAACCTGACCCTGTAAAGTGCCTTGAGATAATGTACATTATGATTTTATACAAATAAAATTGAATTGAAGTGAATTGAATTAAAGCAGGAAGCCCTCCACAGTAAGGTTGTGTGTCTCCTCCTCCTTATGGTCAGACTTTGGAGCAATCTCAGTATCCAGGCAGTTTTTAACACCAGACTGTTATGATATAGCAGGAAGCTCTTTGCTATCACAAATATCCATCCAGCTGACAGTCAAACTGAAGCTTCTTGTTCATTTTTGAATCCATGATGTGGAATGACAGTGAACTGAGAACAGCCTTTTGTGCCTCTGTTTATAAGATAAGAGATAAGATAAGATAGGACTTTATTGATCCCACCACGGGGAAATTTGTGCGTTACAGCAGCCAAAACACAGGAGTAAAGAGCGCAGAAATAAGAGCAGCAAAAAGACATTCATATAAAGTACAAAACACTATCAACAAGAGAATACTATATACATTCATTGAGTTCTCTCTACAGCATACACAGTATGCATTATGGATGTATTGTGGAATGTGCTGATAAATAAGCAAAACAAGTATCCATAAGCAATGTGTATATACATACATACATACATACATATACGCACATATATATACATATCTGCATATATATACATACACCTGTACACGTTCGTATGTAACGAAGGATTCGTATGTAATTCCTATGTAACCCCAAATAGAGAATCATCGTGAAGTGCTTTTACATAGTAAACATAGTAAGGAGACTGTGACACACACACATAATTCTGTTTGTGAGGACACCTGGTAACAATGCATTCCTTGGGCCCCTACCCTTTACCATCCCAACTGAATGCCTCATTTCAAACCTAATTCTAACCCTAAAACAAAGTCTTAACCCCTCAAACAGCCATTTGAAGATTTGTCAGAAAGAGAGCAACGGGCAAAATGCCCTCACTCCCAAGGTCTAAAACTCAAACCTCAAACAGGTCTTCCAGTAGCACACACACACACACACACACACACACCTGCACATGCGTATGCACAGATACAGCAGAAGCGATGATGAACTCCTCTTACATGAATTCAGATCAGTTATACAAAACGCAGCCTCTTGTCCTATGAGCCCGTTAATCATGACAGTAACTCCTTCTCCCGTCAAGACAAAGTTAGTGGTCCACAGTGTGTGTTTTGTGTGTGTGGAGGGAAAGAACATTGGCAGACTTGGCAAGCACACATTTGCTGAGTAGCTCATATTCAAGCCACAGAATACAGCCCTGTTATTCTGTGACTGAGAGATGCTGGTGGATTCTGGTGCCAGTCCAGGGTGGACTAATGAGGCTCACAGGTTTGGGATCACTGTTATGGCCTCATTTCTGTTGTTGATTGGCAGCCTTGAAAATCGACCTCAGATAAGGTTTTCACAGTGTGGATACCTTTCAAATTACAGTAAGCTGAGATATTTTGAGAGTGGTGATAAGGCCGAAACAATAAGAGAGCAAATCCGAATGCAAGTTTAATTTAAAGGAAACAAATTATTTTTTAAATACTCTGTCTTTGCCTGAGTTTAAGAACACTGATAAGGAGTATTTGGAGAGAGCAGTCTCTGACTCAGAGATGAAGTCAGCAATAAAAGTGCTCACTGCTGGTAGAGCACCAGGGGAAGATGGATTTACTATTGAATTTTATAAATGGTTCCAGGATATGCTGTCACCCCTTATAAATTTAATGTATAATGACATCATTGCTAATCAATCAGTGCATTGCAGCCTGCAATCAGCTGTGATTTCTGTGTGACCAAAACGAGGCACAAAGATCAAAGAAAATAAACACAAGTGTTCTGAACATAGCTGTGGTGGCACTGGTACACTTCTGCATCAATAGTGGTACTGCTCAGCGGTAAAATGATTTTGGGTAGATGCTGTAAACATTATTTTTTGTGAAAATATCCCAGTCTGCTCCACATGTGTTAACTGGTAGTGGGAGTTAATTCTCCAATTTTATGACAGCTGATTGGACAAGAATGGCCCTCTGTGAAAAGGACACTAGTCATTCACTGTCATTCATCAATTGCTTTAGCTTGGAGAACTTGGAGAACAAGCGGCCACAACCTTACAAATACTGTGCTGAAGACTATGAGAAGCACCTAGGCCAAAACTGAATAGTTCACTTGCACATACATGAATACTATCATGCATATACATACATGCAGTTATGCATGTACACACACACACACACACACACACACACACACACACACACACACACACACACACACACACACACACACACACACACACACACACATATACACACTTTCTTGTTCAAATGAATGAGAATGCAACCCAGCAGCTTAACTGGGAATTCTCCAATTCTTTAATTCTGGTGTTTGCAAATTGCAGTTCCTTTTTTTGGTCTAGCCAAAAAAGTGAATTCCCAGACAGAGGCTGCGCTCTGTGTTAAAGACAAAATAATTAAGATCGGTGTCTTTCACAGAATAAGCACCCTGGTAGCTCACCTGGTAACATGCATGTCATAAGATCTTAATATTTGTCCCAGGGACATGGGTTCAAGTCTGGCTTGTGGCCTTGACATAGGATGCAGATCGTGATTCTGATCGTTGATGCGATCTTTTGGCCAGATCACCCACATCTAAAATACTTGTTATGCCTTAATGCAAAGACTTAAGTGAAGAATAGATCTGTATCTATCTGTGCATGCATAATTTTACACTTTATAGAATGGCCATTATAGCCATATATATATATATATATATATATATATATATATATATATATATATATAGGCTTTTATTTTATTTTGAAAAAATTATCTTTACTTCTGTGCTACCTTACCACCTGTGTTTATTCTTCAATTTAACAAGGAAAAATGAAAAAGGAATTTTCAAACACCAGAACTGGATCATTTCTTCCAAGCTGATGTTCTTGTTTTTTAATTCTGAAAACCAAATCATTTTTACATTATAAACCAAAAATGAAAATTCCATGGTTTTTTGTTTTTGGTTTGAAACGAAAAAATGAACTGCTTGCCTTGTGTGTTTACTCCTTTTATGTTTATTGACAGTTGGTTCGCCACTTTGTGGTAGTGACCTCCGGTAAAAGTGTGGTGCCTACATGCATACTCATGCACGTCATCCTCTCTTTCTCTCTTTGATTTTGTAAGACAACGTCAGGTTGACCATAATGCAAGTGGAGAGTTTCAAAGCTTGACAGATTTCCCATGGCTAGTTCATCAGACAATCACTGTTATATGGTCAAACATATATTGTTTATTACTTTGATCGGTTAAAGACCTGAAAAAGCGTGATCTTCCCCATCATTCACCAAACCCACCAGTGAGTTGGACAAACTAGCGTGGAAGGCAGTTATCCCCCAGCAACGTTTCAGTGGCTCAGATTAACATCACCTCTCTGCTGTGAAGACGAGCAGTGTGTTTGTCTGCAGAAAGCCTGAGCTGCTGTTACACAGGAGCTGAGTCCTGTCTACCTGGTGTGCTCTCATCCCTTCAGGCAGTAATTTAGTCTACAGAGCTGCTGTCAGTGCCCTGCTGCTGGCCGCTCTCCTTAATGAGGCCGCTGATCCTCTTACACACACCCTAAACCATACATACATACAGTACATATGTACACACAGACATACACACCACTCAGCAAATCTGGAGAGGTCATAGGATTTGAATGAAAGAAATGACCAGGATTGTGATGTTAATTCAATGAAAATAGAAAAATACAAAAGTGTTTTTTTTACCAGTGATTTCAGTGGATTGATCAGTGTGTAACTTATTAACTGAATAAAGCCACAGAATGAGTCTCTTCTTCATCCACTTCAGAAAAATGTGATCACATTCTATGAAAAATGTTTATTTTCATATTTCATTAAAGCGCAACCTGTAACTACACTGCTGGAAGGTGTAGTACAGGGAATAATGAAACACATTTTTACCATAACTTAAGACTTTATTCAGGGGCGACCAAATAGCTGAATGGGCAAAAATGCTCTTAGTAGGCGAGTTGCCAGTTCGACTGCAGTCGTCCTGACTCTTTCCTGCATGTCATTCCCCCTCTCGCTTGCCCTTTCCTGTCAGTCTCTACTGTCCTGTCAAATAAAGCAGACTAACCTGGCTCACGCTGTAATTTCAGAAGAAATCATTTTATTTGACGGGAAGGGAAATTGTTAAAAAAAAAAAAAAAAGAAGAAAATGTGATGGCTTTATTGGTTGAATTTTTCTATAAATTTGTAGTCAATTGTAATTGTAGTCAAAGTAAATTGTCAAAAAATGATTTGTGTAAAATTCTAAAACACAGATTTGTAGGTTTCTCCCCTAAATGCACCTAGAACTGCAACTCTGTAGAAATGACAGTGAATTCTCTCCACTTTGTCAGTGAATGAACAATGTGTCTGTGGTCATCACTGGAGCAACCTCCAGCTATTGCTGACCCCAGGGGAGCAGCAGACATTAAACAGGACCGAAGGACCACTGTGAGTGGATGAGAGGATTTTGTGACATTGTTTTTAACTACTTTCCTATTATACAGCAGAGCCAGAGATGAACAGTAATGAGACAAGAGAGAAACAACAGAAACATGTTACCTGTGTTAGACGCCCAAATGAATCAATGAAGTCAGACACTAGTATGCACTAGTATGCTGATGTGACGGTAATAGGCTAGAACAGAAGAGCAGGGCAGGGAGGAGTTTGCCTCCAGGGCCAAAACCAGCTAAGAAGAGCTATTCTATTAAAGATTATGAGATTTAAGAGGCTTTGAGCTGATGCACTCCCCAGGCGCTTTCTCTCTTCTGCCTGCCACAGCTTATCACACATAACTGACCCTCTCTGGTTTGAAAAACCTTTGGAAAAGGAGGCAGTGTGGTCATCGGGATGCTGACTGTACTGCACATCTGTTTACTCGACCCGTTAGTTAAAGACTTGTGGCCAAGGTCTATAGCTAAGTTTAAACATTTGAGAAAGATGCTCCCTTTCAGCACCCACAGTCAGCTGTAGCAGCAGCTTAGGCACAGGGGAAAAGTGAGGAGGCATGGGACAGCTACAGCTCTGGATGACATCACAGCCATGTTGCAGGTAGTCCCAGGGCCTCTGTGGGTTTTGTCAAGTGAAAGACCAGAGTTTGAATTTAAACCAAACTTCACACATAGTTGTTGAGATCAACAGATGCTACTTCTTATGGAATTAACAGCAGAACAAAGGAGCAGAAAATGAGGAGATGTATAAACAACATAACCTCCACCGCATCTGCAGGAAACAAACACGGACAAAATGCTACATTGCTAAGCAACACAATAGTTATTTAGTTGTTTACAGTGAGTTACAACAATCAGTCATTTGTTGCACACACCTTTCTGAGCATCACCAAACAGTCCACTCAGCCTGTGTCTCACTGTAAAATACAACCAGTCCACTCAGCCTGTCTGTTTCACTGCGCTCCTCCAAGTCTAAAACATGACCTGAATGTGCTAGAGTCACAACAGGGATTATGAGAAACATCAGAAAGGTGGTGTACACCTCACTGATTGTAGAAGTGAACATAGATGTCACAACTGAAGGATCCACTGTCTGCATTTCAGCATTTAGCCCAAGCTGCAAACTCTGAGGCTGAAAAATGAAGCCAACGGCAAAAACTTCTGGCTCCAGCAGTGAGTCAGTCCCCAGAGACTCCCATATTCAAATGTCCAACCTTACAGTAGAAATAAACATGTTTACAGCCTGGTACAAAAACTGTTCTGGTCTCTAGAGCTAATTTCCTTCTTCATGACAACTGTACGGGCTGAATTTCATAGAACTCACCTGTTTACAAAAACCTCAGGTTTATCACGTATTATTAAGGTCGATATAATTTGATCAATCACAAAATTGATATGAATCACATCCTGCAGCATGTGGAGCTGGTCTTTTAGAAGGACTTAGTGTTAAAATCTACTACTAATCTACTACTAATTGTTTTTGTTTATATTGTCCTCAATTGTTGTGTAGTTGTGTTGGAGCAATTAACACACAGAAAAGGTAGGAGGTCATCAATCTTCAATTGTGAGGATGCAACCAACAATCATTTTCATTATTAATACATCTGACAATTATAATATACTTTCTTTGATGATTAAGTAAGATGAAGTAATCCATAATTATTCCCTGATGCCCAAATTATTCACAGAAAAATAGCTGTCACCAGTCAATTTAAATTTTGCTTAAATGATCTAACAGTTTAATCAGTTATCAAAGTTAATTTTCTGCTATTAAACTAATTGATTAACTAACAAATAATTTTATCTTTGAGCATTACTTGGTGTCTGTGGCTGCTGGTGGAAATAATGGCACTGTCATGTACAGTGAGGATCAAAAAGGGTCCAACAACAAATCTTATTAGATTTTATTAAATTCTAATCTAAAATTCTTATTGTGTGTGTAAATCATGTTGCAGAAGAATATAAAAGTCATGTCTTCCATGTGTTGCAGCAAGGGAAGAAAGCTCTCTGTCCTGTCATCAACAGGAGCTCAGGGATAATATTTTGTGGAGGGGAAAATCTTGTCTGTTCTGCCCCACAAAACTATATAAAACATGGAGGCTGATCCAGCGGCACTGTAAACATACAGGCAATGTACAGTAACAGCATTAGGTGAAAGTGACCCCGCAGAATTTCCTCCACTGAAGAAACCACATTTATGGCAGAAAAGACTCCAATAAAGACAGAGTTGAGACCAGAGCACAGGACTGACTCTGTCAGTGTCTTTACCAGCTCCGTCAGGCTGGAGACACATTGAATGAGTCGTGTGTGTTTTGGTTTTCATTACAGTGTCCATATTAGCATTATTATATTAATGTGGATATACTGCCTGCATGATACACAATATTACACAAAACTGACAGCTTCCACTATCGTGTCTATGTCTAGGCTGAATCTGAACATGTCTTAGACATGAAAAAATATGAATAAATTTATATTTTTGGAGACAGTGGCATTTTCTGTCAAAAATAAATCAGAAATAAATTTAAAATTAAGAGAAATCCAACATTCAAGTATTCTGCAAACTCTGTGAACACAGGTAGAGCTGTCAGTAGGGTGTGATCACACACTGTGTTTTTCCACTGCAAATCAGCAACAGCAGCCGCTACGACACACCACACATCCAGTGTGTCTCCAGCATCAGAGTCAGCCAGCCCCAGAGGATAGGTCTGGAGGTCTGACTGACTGACTGTCAGGATTGTTGTGGAGCATATCACAGCAATAAAAGCATTAGCTAATGGTTGTGACTGGACTGTTTTCTGGCTCCTGTGTACACAGGGCAAGTTGTTCAGGTGTGGCTATTGTTGTGTGTTTACTGATCACTTTCACCTGGCTCCAGAGCACCTTGCGCTGTTGACATCACAACACTGAAATAGTAAAGCATTTTTAGTTCATTATGAAACCATGTTGGGACTAATTACACTGTGGCAGAGGATGTCAGTAGAGAGGTACAGAGAGGTCTTCTCACAGTGAGTACACAAATATTTCTGTGCAAGCAGCGTTTCCCACTAAATCTGAACTGTAAACAAGGAAAATGGAAATGTATGAGTGGGTGACTAACAGGTTAAAAAAACACCATGTAAACCCATGAATCAAAAAAAAAAGTCAATGTGAGTAGAAATAAAAAAACAAACCAACAAATGTTTTGTTTGCTAAAGCAGATTTGGTCAAACCCAAAAAAGAAGTTCAACAGAATGTTTGTGTCTACCTGAAAGAGCTCATCTGTCTGAATGTGCTTCTTATTTTACCCATTTGCTCCATGGTCTTGTGTCAACAGAAGGCCAACATCTGTGAAACAAGAGTTTGAATTATGAGCTAAACTCATAAGTGTTTGAGGCTACAAGTACCTCATTACAAGACATGTTAGACATTTTAAACACATTTTAAATGTAAATCCATCACAATTATACAGCAGAGCAGAGTGTGTCTGTTTAATGGGTGTTGAACATGAGAAACATCTGTGCCACAGTAGCACATTGTGGACCAAAGGACAAGTTAAACAGTAAAAACCTCCACCCAGTGTATAAATTAACTCACACAGACACCACTGCACGCATACACACACACACACACACACACACACACACACACACACACACACACACACACACGTTTCCACCCACATACTCCCTTTCCATCCACCCTGTCATTTTCAGCAGGGACAGTAGAGTGTTTCCAGATTTTACTTGGAACAGATTTTTTTTTAAAAAGTATTTATATCTTCAAACTCCAAGATGCCTTGTCATTAGAAGGCCTCATATAGCAACCGGTTCCACCCATGACAGCGCCACTCACACACCCCTCCCCATGTCTCCCTCTCTCATCGAAGCCAACACCTTTGTGGTTTTGCTTGAGCAGTACTAGCACTAAGTCTCATGACTTTTTCCGATGAATAATGAACAAGTCCTAAGTTATAACACATTATTATGAACAAGGGTATCCAAACACAATCTTTGTTGTAATTTTTAAAATTCATTTTCATCTCATTTCCCTGCAGCCATTATGTAGAGTAGAAAACAATTGCCTGTGCCCTCATAAATCCACAGTGCCTTAAACACGCAGCAGCATTCACCATCTAGTTTCCACTGAAACCCATTAAACATTAGTCCACATCCACACTGATATGTTTAGGAACCCATCACTTCTGCTATCACGATGACACAGACTCCACTCCCTGATTGGGTCCTGTCAGTTGCGACTACCAGAGGTCAATGCAACATCGATAACTATTATTATAATTAGAATTATGCATTTTTTAATGCTACCACTGCCTTTTCTCATTCATAGTATTTTCTGCAACTGATCAACTATAGAGTAAGACAATCTGCTTCCTGTTTACACCCACACACGCAGTGTTTGTGATTGGTCATGTGATGTGCATTGTCAGGTCTGTTTATATTGATGGAGATTATTTCTAATATAGTGTTTTAAAATGTTTTCAGTTAACAATGGCACAGTGTGGACACAACCTTTAGTCCTAATATATACTTTTCCCTTTGACTTACCCCTAAGTAGCTCTAAGCCTGTTAAAAGTAAAATATTTAAACCTTTTTTTTATGGCTGTACCTTTCCATTAACTGGAAATCCTACTTGTTAAGGTGTTAAAAACCTGTTAAATTCTGTAGATATCTGTTAGAACCATACACTGTATATGAAAATGGATGTAGACTCTGGGTCTGAAAAATGAAGCCAACGCGGAGGAGCTTTAAACCTGCATTCTATCTCCACTGGTTGTAAAAAGAAGTCTGATTGTATTGAGGTCTATGTGAAAATATCTCTACTTCTCACTGATTTATTTCCTCAGTAAAGGTTTTCCTGATGAGTCTCAGTCTCTAGTTTCAAGTCTTCTTCAAAACAACATGATGTTCATTTTAAATTATGGTTCATTTAAAGGAAAATAGACCATAAAGCAGGAGCTGCATCAGGGCGGGGCTACTATGTGATTGACAGACTGTACCACACACAGCGACCTGCCTGACAATCATGACAGAGTACAGAGCAGGTCAGATCCACCCCTCACTCCTCCTCAGCTCCACTTTCTCCTCCAAATATGGTTTCTTCTAGTTCAAAAAACCAAGATGGTGACGACCAAATTACAAACTCGCAGTTTCAAAATGGCAGTTCACAAACCAGTGGGTGACATCACAGTGGGTTGATACTTGGCTAGAACCCCCTAAACTCCATAAGGCTACACATCTAATGAAAAGTCCACAGGGAATAAGAGCGTTATGG
This sequence comes from Trachinotus anak, assembly GCF_046630095.1. Lineage (NCBI taxonomy): Eukaryota > Metazoa > Chordata > Actinopteri > Carangiformes > Carangidae > Trachinotus > Trachinotus anak. The sequence continues at coordinate 2,053,695 of NW_027273853.1, read as the reverse complement.
AGACAGTCCTATTGATCAGTTTCATACCTTTTATGAAATGATAATGTAGAGTGCAATATCATATGTAGTGGCTACATTCTTACTTATAGTAGGAAGAATGTAGGCAGTGCCAGTCGGGGACAATAATCAACATTAATGTTCTTATCTGCTGCTCAGTAAGATACAACCAAATACAAAGCAAATATCCCCACAACTCTGTGTGCTTCTTTAACATGCAAGTATGAGAACTTACAAAGCAGCTGTTATAGAAGTTAGTGGGGTCATCACCAAGTAGAGCAGGGAGTCCTCAGAGTACAAGGCTGCACATTGCTGTCACAGCCGGTTTCTGGAAGCAGATAGTGAACAAAATAAGTTCAATATTATGCAACATTAATTTACAGTAAAACACATCAGGAATCAGATGATGTCATCACACTGTTTTACCGTGCAGTGAGAGAATCAATCTGTTGCACGAGCTCAGCCAGTGTCTCCCCAACACTTCCTTTCTTGGACTTGAAGATTCTCACAAAGCCTAGTGCGTAGCGGGCTAAGGCATCAAAAAAGCCATTCTGCAGGTTTGTGCTGGCTAAAAAAACTGTGCAAATTTCCTCACTATACATATAGACAATTAATTGATTCATAAGTGAATATTATATATTCTATAAGTAAATCGTGCTGCTCACAGCTGTACATAAAAGCTCAACATGAAATGTAGTTTTACCTTTTTTTTTATCAACAGGTTTCTCTGCATGGTCAACACTACTCAGGTGACCAGTCCAAGCCTAAAACTAAAGTTTACCAGTTTATCATAATGTAAAAAAAAAAAAAAAAGCATCTGAAAATCAGTGCTGACTTGTGTCTCTGTAAAAAGAGCTGGCCACCACTCCATCACTGGAGGTCTGACCTCCACATCCTCCCACCTCCGCAGTGAGAAGATCTGGTCCATCTCTGATGCAATGACAGCTCCACTAGCATTCTGTTTTTTTCATTTCTTCATTTTGAATTTTAAGCTATTCTTCCAGAACAATCATCTGGTGAGCCTGTCTCAGTCTGAATTCCATGTTAGCGGAGAAATTTGGAATGACAAAAAACAGACAAACTGGTGGTGGAGGCAGTCACCAGCAATGGAATGAGCTTCACAGTAGCTATTGTAAATGGCAAGTCTTCTGTGTCATCAAGGTTGCAGAGGGCATTATTGAACTCAAGGTCTTCATACGTAACACTGAAGTCATACTGCCAGTTGCATTTTCAACTCTTCAACATCTACAACTGATTCTGGTTTTCTATCCACTGTCACTTTCTGTATGTCCTGTTCATTTACAATGAGTCTCAGTTTATAGCTTTCCATGGTGAAAAAAGTCACTTTGGTGCCCATTCCACACACTGTTATTCAGCACAATGTGTAACGTTCTAGTGTTGCATACACATTGCCTTTCACCTGGTAGGAGTCTGAGGGGAAAACATCATTCAGTTGGGACAGCTGAGAGAGATCCTCCCCCACTAAAGCACAATTCATAAACATGTAAATGTTCAATGTACCAAGAGCTCAGAAGCTTGCAGAGTATTGTATTGTGTCCCAATAGCTCCTCCAGTCAGTGTTAATTTAACTATGAGTTAAGTGTGTTGGTGTGAACAGTGGCACTCATTAGATACAGAGAAGTAGCAAAGACTGACCTACATGTTAGCACCCTACAGGCTACCATCACTCATGTGAGTTTGACTACTTTTCCTTCACTCATGCTGTGTGAGAAAAATAAAAATAGGCTGTGTAGACAGAGTAGATTAACTTACTTTTGCTGCAGCCTCTTCCTTCAACACAGTTTTCATGCATAGGCAACAATATTTGGCTTTTACAAACGCTGTTTGAAAACAGGAAGCAAACAGTACAGTCAAATATGTCTCTTGTTCAGCCAACATTGCTGCAAGCCGTGCATTACAACTTGTCTTTTTAAGCGTTGCCCCTCAGCAGTTGCTCAGTTGCTCCCTTCACCACAGTACACAGAGCACAGTGAGCCTAACTGTTGCTACATTCTACTTAAGAGGGTAGTTCGGTTGGGTTATTATTTCAATCAGGAGAGACAAGTGAATGAAGTGAAAGTAAATATTTTAATTAGACAAGACATGTGATAAATAGTGCTGAAGTTATAGACTTTGGCACTTGGTCTCGTGGGGGAGATGTTTAGAGTGAGCCTGTGAATATTCTCATTTGTCCAGGTCATAGTATCTCAAAGGAGTTTTAAATCGAAAGCAACTGGACTGGTTAAATTGTTGAATCTCCTGGGAAGGGATGAAAGGGCAGCATTGTAAATTGGAGATAGGTGGTGTCTGAGGCCTCCTCCCCTGTTGAGGGACAATTTAACCTCTAAGAAAAACAACTGTTCACAAGTGGCATGTGACTCCAACGACTGTCGTTATAACACAATAGGGCTCTAACGAAGTGGAAACCAACTCTCCACCAAGACAGTCACTCTAACGACTGTCGTTGGCACATGGAGCACAAAGGGAACCAGTGACATCATCAGCCTTGTGAAAGCCCCTCCCTGAGGTTAAATACCTGGGTCTCCACACCAGATAGTTGGACCAGTCCCAGCCTGGTCAGGTGCGAGAAGGAACTGATGAAGCCTCTTGGATGAGAGGTGAAACGTCTTCCTAGACAAATAACCAAGTCCAGTTGCTTTCGACTTAAAACTCCTTTGAGATGTTTAGAGTGAGGATGAGCAGCAGCAAAATATACTTAACTGAGAAACTGAGAAAGAACATCTTTAAAAAGTTAGTGCCAGCCGATTATAGGTTAATGAGAAATTGAGTTGCCCTGCTATTGGTTAGTTGTGAACAGCTGTCTGAACAGCTGATAAGCCGGAAGAATGAGGGAATAATGAGTGAATATGTGAGAAGAGGTGTGCCTTAATTAGGATTATATACAGCATATGCATGCAAGGGGATAGGTCTTCCTGATTGAACTTACACCAGAGCTTCATTTTATTTATTAAGAGAACAGCTTTTTTTTAAATTCAATGTAGATTTGTTCATATTTAATTATTATTTTATAGACCACGGGCAAACAATCTATACATGTGAAAACTCCCTAGAACACAGTGTCAGTGTTTTCTTTGTTGCTGCCTGTTCTTGTGATAAATGTAGAAAAAGTCAGAGCTAAAGATCATTATCTCTGTGTAAAGTGACACAGAAACATGTAGATAACTTTATTTAATTTAATAATTATGGGAGGGTTGCCTCTTTTTTCCTTTAAGCACCTGCCCCTCAAAATGTCTGTAGACGGGCATATAAACACAAGAAAACAACGAGGAACAATCACACAATACGACCACGACAATGGATTCGAAGGTTAGTGAGTTAGAAAGGCAAGAGAATAAAATTGTGACTTTAGCCTAGATTTAAAAATGGAGATGGAGGGAGAACATCTGATGTCAAGTGGCAAAAGGTTCCATAGATTTGGAGCAGCAACTGCAAAGGCTCTGGCACCTTTTAGCTTTAGACGTGATGGTGGGAGCTCTGAGAACTACGAGGTCTAGGAGCTGAGTGCCAATGGATGAGATCTGTGAAGTATGAGAGGCCTGGTCATTAAGAGCTAGGTAATCAATTATTTTCCATTTAAACCGCGTTACTAAAGTACCTTGAGTGGAAATGTATGGATGAGGTTAAAAACATGGAAGGAAGGAGGAAGGTGCAATGTGGGTGAAGAATGGGAGAAGTGATACAAGCAGGATGGGGACGGGTTGAGGTGAAGGGGGGAAGTAGGAGGGAGGAGGTTGGAAGGAGTTGCAGGAGTCAAGGGAGGGAGAAGGGGTAAAATTAGTGTGTAATTACCTCTTACTCTCTTAAATTAGAGGGGAAAACAGTACTGCCACTTTCCTTAAGGAATTATTTCTGTGAATCATTATGCTATGGGAATTTTGACATTATTTTAATTTATAAACTGCCGTGGTGGGGTCACACAGGGGTCATTATGCTACGAGCCACAATGATCCCAAGATTTGACATCTGCATCTCAAGGAAAACAAAGACTCTCAATTTCAATGTGTTTCATGAACCAATCAGTAAGGAGAGCGTTCTTGGTGGAGGAACAGCAAAGGATTGAAATCTCCTCATAGAATTAGGGGTTCACAACAAATTATGTTCCATATCCACACTGCACATGGATACATATAAAGATGCAGGTTGCATAGTAAACAACAGGGCTTGATCAGTTTGTTTCCTCAGGGGATATTTGACAGATTATATTTTTCAGAATGTTTCAGTTGTGGGTCACAGCAGCAGTGGCAGGCCGTCAGTGTAGAGTCAGTGTAGGGGACACTCATTTTCACTCTCCTCTTTTAGTGCAGCATGTGCTACTCAGTTTTCACTTCTGTGCTTCTGCCAGACTGGAAATTTTAGTTACACAAATACTTCTTGAATGCAGAGCCTCTCTGGACTGTTGTTTGACTGAGGCCTGACATGAAATCCAACAGGACGAGAGGAGAAATGTGTGTATTTGAAATGCTACAGATTTAAGTTTTAGAGTTGGCAGTTTGTGCATATGGAGCATGAGCATGTCAGAGAAAGCTTCACACAACATTCCTTCATTTTGAGTCAAGTGAGTAGTTGTACATGAGCACTTTACAGTGGAGTCTCAGAGATTATATGTTATAAGACAACAGGTCGGTAAAGACATGCTTATCAGACGTCTCGCTCACTCCTTGTCTTTCTTTAGTTTTCTTCATTCAAAGCCACAGAGAGTTCAGATGGTGAAGGTGCAGCTTCATGACATAACAACAGATCCTACTACAAACTAATGTTGATAATGTTCTCTCTTTAGCTGAGCTTCTATTGGAGGTACAGTGTATGGATACTTAATGTAGGTGCATGTGTATGAAAAACTTGTAACTGGCATCACTAATGTGGTTTAGTGCCTGCTAAGTACCAACACATACACACACACACACACATACACACACACAATGTGCATCTGCCATTCACACATGCTAATCCAGAATAGCACTTGTATAATCTTATTAACCTCCCCTGGCCTTGATGTATCTATCTTGCTGCAGTATATTTCACAATAAAACATTGCAGCCGTTTCCTGGAGTCAGTTTTCACATTTTGCATAATTATGAGTTAAGTTTATAGTATTAGGAGTACAGAGTTTCGGCTGATGAATACATAACAGGGAATGTTTACTATAATCATCATACAGTGTCAGCAACACAGACAGTATGTGCAGATCAGAGACAACTAGCAGAGCCATGGCTGACGGAGGAGGAGGGGTGATGGAGGGTGTTCTTGAGTGGGTTAATACTCCTGAGACATCATGTATGTGCTGTAATGCACATGCTGGAATCCAGTTGGTCGACTTACTGACCGGGGTAAGACTGGAAACTCTGTAAAGCATTTAGTCTATGGTCCCATAATGTATCTATATCATTACGTATTCTTCCAGCAGCTGCTAGACGGGAGGTCTCTTTCCCCTGCACTTCAGTTGCAAGACTGTAAAGACTGTAAAACATCAGGAGACAAGCATGTTCCGTCGTAAATAATTTATGCTTTCAGCGTCTTTGATTGAATAAATGTTAAAATTAATGTGACACACATATGTACGGAAACCAACATTCATCCTGTGTATCCTGTAAACCAGACGATTAACTTTTCATGTAAATCTAATGATGATTGTCACTCAAGGTTACTTCCTGTTGTCAGGTTTTTAAGCATGTTCAGGCCATGAAAAAACATTAGATTTTTATGAAGTTAAAACTGAAAAAAAATAATAAACACCTATTTTTAAACAGACTTAGATATCAACAGGTTTTTGGATATGTGCAAATAATGCAACACCTTAATCCGAGTTAATCAGAGAATGGGAATACTGGTGGGATATTCATTCTCATTAGGCACGGCAAGTTTATTTGTATAGCACCATCCAGACACAAGGCAATTCAAAGTGCTTTACTGAGGCATGGACTTAAAATTTATTAAAAATGGGATATTAAAAACCATAAAGATAAATTGGAATAAATAAAACTATTTAAATAAGTCATTTTAAAAGAAGTGCTGCAGTGATAAAAGGCATGAAGAAAAGTGAATGATGTGATTTATTGGCGAGCGGCAGCAAATAGTTGTGTTTTAAGCCCCAATTTAAATGAACTGACAGTTCATTTAAGTTCATTTAAGCTGGTTCCACAGATGGGGAGCACAGAAACCGAAAGCTGCTTCACCTTGCTTGGTTCTGATTTTAGGAACGCTGAGTAAACCTGTCCCAGGTGACCTTGAGGCATCTGGATGCTCCAAATTGTACAAGTAGATCGGAGATGTATCTGGGCCCAAGACCATTTAGTGCTTTATAGGCATAAGATATAAGATATGAGTCATAAGATTTTAAAATCCATGTAAACAGCTTTTGTGGGGATATTGTCTTGATATTTTTGATATTTTTTGGAATAAGGGCAAAAATCAGAATATTTAGTAACATAGTGATTGTGTGGACAGGGCCCACATGTCTGTCACACAATTTAAGACAATAAAGCAGGCTTACTTTTGTGTGAAACCCAGCCTGGTGGAGCTGTAAGGTAGATGGGCTGACAGCTCATCACAGGGTCAGCTGATGTCAGTCATCACTGGTAATCATCTATACTTGATACCGGCACCGAGCGTTAATGGCTGTGCGTATCAGATTGTCTCTTTAATGTGACCTTTATATATTTAGTGATGTTGTGATGATGCGTAAAGGTGAAGCTGTCAAGCTGCCATTATAATATCATCCTGCCTTGGAAACAAAACCGGATGGTCTTCCTGGCAGTAACTATGAGGATGAGCTTTAAGTGGTCACTTAGGCCTCAGCCACACCATTCAGTGATAATGCATTATAACAGAGAAATGTCTTGATAAAGACCGCTAACAATTTTTAACTTTTTAAAGTTTTGCTGAAGTTGCGTTAAGGAGCAGTTATTCCATTGGAGTTGGTGTAATATTTGTTACGTAGAGTAGTGTGTAGTCTTTGGATCAAATTCTGTAGCTGTGATACTATTAAGTTAAAATGGGTGCAAGTCCAAAATCTAAATACAAAAACAATACTTTGGGTTTTTGCTTTTAACTGTGATTGAGGTGTCCCTGCTGTGTGAGACTGTGTCGTCACTGACAGCTTCAGAGTCATATGACACACACTATTAGATTTCCAGCAAAAAGCAGTGTACCTGCTGTGGGCACTACTTTTTGTTCCATTGTAGAATCTTTTTAAATTTCCTAAATATACACACTCAGATTTCAGACTCTAAAATAAAATGGCACCAAAATGAGACAAATGTGTTTTAGCATAATGGCAGAACCCACTGGCATTAGGCTGCATCACTCACAGTGCGAAGGGTCACCTGCCCTGGGTTGTCTTTGGCCCCATTTATGGTCATTTCAAGCGTATTTGGATAAAATCCAGATCAGATTTAAGACACTTTCATTTTCACTTGGCAACATCAGAAGTGTATATGCTTCTCTCTTGGCCAGATCAGAAATCTGATTAGAGTACATCTTGGTTTTTCTTAGCTTCATGTAAATCAGGGCCGGCCCTGCTCCAGTCCAGAGGGAAGTGTTAATGCACTTGCCAGATAACAAGACATCAGAAGAAGAGTAACGTCTGCTCTTGAGTAAATTAGTTCCAACAATAAGAGTTTAGCCAGGGTTAGATAACTAACACTTACCCATATCCTAACACAAACCCACGGCTAAAGCATATTCATGAAGAAAGACAAATGTTTATGTTTTTCATCTTCATGGGCTCCATTCCCTCACCCATACATATCAGTGATCTCTCGCTCAATCAGAACATTTAGTGAGTGATCAGGGATCAAATAAACACTATTAATTCTTCCAGACCAGTGCTTAACTTCATTATCATTTTAGTATAACTTTAGCTACCCTTACCACAAGAATAGAGGAGACAGACAGAGGATTTATCAGGAAGTGTAACATTGTTATACTGTGGATGGAATAAATGTTGTGAATGCATCCTGGAGAGGTGGATGCATTTGCTACATTTCAACACATAACTAGAATACATCTCAGATTTCAATCCATAGTGAATGCTTCTTGGATGCATTTACATGAGCTGGACCCAAGACCCATTAAGTGACTAAGTGTAAGTGGGTCTGTTTGGCATCACGCTGTGGTAATCTGAAAAGCAAGAGGCTTGTGTTAGAGAAGGACCCTGAGTCAAAATCTAGTCTTAATAAACAGTAAGTGGACTTACACTTATACAGTGTTTTTCTAGTCTTACCGACCACTCAAAACGCTTTGCAATAGTTGCCACATTCACCCATTCACTCACACACATACACACATCACAGCCACACACACTCTCATACACTGATGGGTCAGCCGTCAGGGGCGATGTGGGGTTCAGTTTCCAAGGACAGTTCAACATGCAGCCTGGAGGAGCTGGGGATTGAACCACTGACGTCCTGCTCTACCTCCTGAGCTGTGGCAGGTAGAGCGGTGTATATGCTGCAACTTCAACAAATATATGTTTAATCACATTATTAACTTTATAACTAAGAAAATCAGGGGCTGGCTGGTTTACCAGTTTACACTTCAAGCAAAATGAGTTGGATCAAATTTTGGACCCATGGTGCTTTATTAATCCAGCCCTGCAGTGATGTTAGAGAGATGGTTTAAAAAAAGAGCCACAGATTCATCTGAAGTGATGAATTATGATTAACTGATTAGCTGATACAGCTATCAAGAGCTATCAATCACCTATAAAGTGAACTTGAATATTTCTAAATTATTACCATACTTTCTACTCATTACATACCATGTTTCTGTAGAACAATTGTACAGTAACTGATGTGTTCATTTCTACAGGAGGGGACTGAGTAGCAATGATGAAAGAGAGGATTCAATTATGACTAAAGCTTACCAAAATGTTACAGTATCCCAGTATATCATTACAGGACATGTAGATCCTCCCCAGCCTATTTTCCCTGTACAGAAACATGAAATCAGCCTGACCACATATGGAGTTAACAACAGGCAGTTAAGTTTTGTCTTGAACCAGCCGGCTGGTGTTTGGCTTCTGTAAATCTGGAGGGCAGCAGATCTGTCATTATGTGAGCAGGGCTTTGGGTGTGTCTGGGGAGCAGCCAGCCAGAAACTGGAAACCAGGCCACAGCAGCGGAAGCATCTGTCCTCCTGACTTCAGTGTGACATCACACTGCCCTCTACTGTGTACAACGGATACTACTACAAACTGCTTCCATGTACTGTGGTACCATGTCATTCACAGTTTCATCACCTACCATACTGAAAGCAGGAGGTTTTGAAACTTTCATAGGACAGAGATATATATCAAGTCAAGTCAGGTTGCTTTATTGTCATTGTATTTCACACAATGAAACTTAAGTGCACTTGTTAAAATGGAGCTTAAAAAATGTATAAATAATCAATAACTAAAGAATTAAGTTTCATTCACTCACTCTCTGAAACACACATCTGTTTAACACTCATGCACTCAACATATAAATAATAAATAAATCATGTACTCGAAATCTTGCAGTTCATTTACTGTGTGCTTTAAGAGCAGAATTCAGTGTGGAAACAGCTTTAGAGTAGAAATATATTATAATAAACTATATTATACATATAGAATATATATTATATATTTTGTAATGATAGTAATATATGATACAGTAATATAATGATAATGATAATGTATTTGTTTTGGCTTCCCGCAGCAATTTTTTTCATTTGCAGCATGTTGTTGTATTTGTTTTGTATTTTTGTATGTGTTTTTGAATCTGCATCTGAATATGCAGCTCGTCACTCTTAATGTCAAATGTTTTGGGTAGTAGCAGTGTGTTCAGCCACCACACTATAGGCTATTCTCAATCACTTAATTAAACTTTCCTATAATTAGTGTAGGCAATATGCTTTCTACTAAATTAAAAATACTTTTTAAAATTTATTTCAGAACCACATTCCCACCCATCCTCACACACCTTTAATATATTATAAGAATAAAGAGGCAGTCGAAGTGGAAGTACACTTGATATTGATTCTTTATTATATTATTTGCATTTTATTGAATTTTCAACATTACACCAGACAGTGTTACTACTTTTGTTACATATATGATTTGCATTTTCATGATGCTGTACAATTGTCTAAGATGGACTGTTGCTGTGTGTCATTCCCTCTCTCTCTCCCTGACTTTCCTGTCTCTCTCATACATTTCTTACATGAACAAACGAACAAATAGCCAATTACGACCGCTTCAGATTAGAAGTGGGCCTGGTAGGCCAGTAGATATCCATCATTGTACATGTAAATCTGTCTGTTGGTGGGGTTGTAGCTCAGACTGGCCACTCCTTTAGCAACCTTCTCCAGTCGCAGTGCTAGAGAGTTGTCTTCTTTTCCTGTTGCTGTGTCAAAGGCGTAGAAAACTTCCTCACAGTATTCGTCCACATAACGAGTGGCATACAGCACGCCGCACACCATGAAAGCATTGGTTACCGACTTCTTGAATAGTCTTGTCTCCCATGTCTGTGAGACATTGAGTGTATCGCTTTCACTGTCCCAAACTAACCGGCTCACCACCAGATTACCATGGTTACTGATGGTGGCATAGATGGCCCATAGACCTGTCTCATCTGCCTCCACGTCCACGTCGCTGTTGGCACGGCAGTCATAGTAACAATATGGGAACTTGTTGTTGAAACCCACTCCGATGCCTGGAAGTGTTACCCGTTTGACGATGCTGCTGTTGAGGTCATAGCGGCAAACATCTGCAGAGCGGTAACAGTTGTAGTATAGCGCTTCACCATACAGGACAGCGCTTGGACCCTCGATGGCGTCAGCGTGGGTGTATGATGAAGCAAAGGTGTAGTCCCTGTGGTTGGCAGAGGCCATGAAGTCCTCGTAGGTCTGATAAACACGCAGAGAGTTTCCCCGGATGTGGTCGCTGAGCAGAGGCAGAACCCAGTAGCTGCTCCTCTGCACCTCACTGTCCATCTGGGCCTGTTTGCCCCATGACCCAGAGATGTAGCTCTTACCGTGGGGACTGACCTTAGTCGTGACAGGATCACTGATGTTGGTGATCAGACCCTTGAGGCAGTATCTGTGGTGGCCTGGAAAAAGAGGGAGATGAGAAGAGACTTAAGATCAGGTGATGTACAGTACAGACAGCTCTGCAGAGAGCCATTCAGTCAGCACAGAATATCTCCTGCTACCTTTACTTGAGGACATGCCCTCTTACAGATCCCGATGCCTTCGTCAGGCCACAAACACAGTCATGTACTTATCCCACCCAGCTGACCACCTTTTCATTGTGCTGCACTCCAGAAGACCCATACTTCCAGACCCCTGAACAATTTGTACCAAAACACCATCAAAGAACTGATCTCTGTTAAATAAATCTCAGGCTATGAAATATTATCCTGGGAATGTGCTAAATATCCTCGCTAGGTGTAACAATGCAGCCGGTGCCTCAGTGTCTCACCTGGTAGAGTGCATACCATTAAGTCTTAGTCCTAAATGTCATTGTACTGCTGTGCAGTGACAAATAAAAGCATTCTATTATATTCTTTTCTATTTTGTCTATCCATTTTTTAAAAAGATGAATCATATTGTATTTGTATTTCATGATGAATTAACAAAATTAAAATTGAAATTGAAATGTATTATTACGTTTTCTATCGGATTACTGCCTGCAGGTTATCCTTTTAGCTTGCATGCATTGAAACCCAGGGCAAAAAGTCCTTGGAGCACTGGCTCTTTAAGCTCGCTGCCATGAGTGCGCAGTTATAAGTGGTGGTGACTCGCATTAGCATATCAACATCTTCAGCAGCTCTTCTTTCTCGCACAGTCCGGGGACGCCAAGTCAATCCGGCCCAGCCCACACGTTATATCAGGAATGTAATGAAGTGTATGTTCACCACAGTCAAAACATGTTTTATTCTTATCAATAATTTGTTCGTTTTGTAAAAATCATATTTTCGATTTTTATTGCGATCCTGGCCCGAGATTAAGATGTAACCGTGACAACGATGACAGCCGGCGCACGTATGACGCAACGCTGACGCGCTCCAGTGATCGTGTCAACATCGTGGATGTGTTATGGTTAAAATCATGGATGTATTATGGTCAACATTAGCACGTCAGCTAAGGGCTGAAACGCGCAGTCCTGTGGGTAAGAGAGAGTGAGACACTGACTTCTGTTGCCATGGCGCCGCGGATGGCTGCCTCGGTGTGTTGCTGCGCACTCTTTTGCCTTATTTTCTTTGTAAATCCAGTTTTCTGCCTTGGTTTCCGGAGCTCTTTCACCAGAGAAGAGCTCATTAACATCAGAGAAACAGCTCCAGTGGATCTTTTTTCCACCTTTCTCGACTCACCTGTGGGATTATTGGACATTTTGGTCAGAGGTCACTGACCGCTGCTCTCGCAGTGAAACGCCGGAGAGGAAAACGTGCCGGTGCGCTTGCGCGTCTCCGCCGGCGCGGACTCCGCACACCGCTCCCAGGTATCTTTCTCTCCAAGGTGCGTTCACTGCCCAACCAGCTGGATGAACTTCAGCTACTGGTGCAGAAGAACAGAGACCGATTCCGGACTCTGCGCTGGAGCTGGCCGGCTTCCAGCTCTTCAGAGCGGATCGCGACACAGAGCTGTCCGGCAGAACGAAAGGTGGAGGAATGTGTTTTTATGGAAACAGTGGCTGGTGCAGAGACGTGACAGTGATCCTGCAGCACTGTTCTCCTGACCTGGAGACTTTCATCATAAACTGCAGACCCTTCTACTCCCCCCGTGAGTTCACCTCATTCATCCTGGTCGGTGTTTCCATCCCACCACAGGCCACAGCAGATACTGTGTGTGGAGCGGACCAACCCGGACTCCGTAGTTATTGTCCTTGGTGACTTTAACAAAGGTAACCTCAGCCACGAACTGACCAAATACAGACAGTTTGTTAATTGCCCGACCAGAGAGGGGAACACTCTGGACCACTGTTACCCCACAATCAGTGGTGCTTATCCCGCCGTCCCCCGGGCTGCACTGGGCCACTCTGACCGTGTCATGGTCCACCTGATTCCCACATACAGGCAGAAACTAAAACTGTGTAAACCGAGGACATCGAAGCAGTGGAGCAGTGAAGCCATAGAGGATCTGCGGGCATGTTTGGACTGCACTGACTGGGAAGTGTTCAGGACTGCTTCCAACAGTCTGGATGAGTTCACAGAGGCTGTGACGTCATACATCAGCTTCTGTGAGGACTGCTGTATCCCATCACGCACCAGGGGGAGTTATAACAATGACAAACCCTGGTTCACAGCTAAGCTCAGTCAGCTCAGGAGGCAAAAGGAGGAAGCTTTCAGGAGTGGGGACAGGGACAGGTTTAAAGAGTCCAAGTACAGGTTTAGCAAGGCGGTGAGAGAAGCTAAACGACTGTACTCTGAGAAACTTCAGCTCCAGTTCTCAGCCAATGACTCTGCTTCTGTCTGGAAAGGGCTCAGACAGATCACTAACTACAAACCTAAACCCCCCCACTCCATTAACGACTTCCGTCTGGCCAACGATCTGAATGAGTTCTACTGCCGCTTTGAAAGACAATGAGACAGGCCTGACACCAACCTCCACATCAGAGCCACATCAGAACCCCCCTCCTCCCCTACCAAAGGAACGTCTCTCTCTATCCTGGAGAGAGATGTCAACAGGCTTTTTAAGAAGCAGAACCCCCGCAAAGCAGCCGGTCCTGACTCTGTCTCTCCATCATCCCTGAAGCACTGTGCTGATCAGCTGTCTCCAGTGTTCACAGACATCTTCAACACCTCACTGGAGACCTGCCACGTGCCAGCCTGCTTCAAATCCTCCACCATCATCCCTGTCCCCAAAAAACCAAGGCCCACAGGACTAAATGACTACAGACCCATTGCCCTGACCTCTGTGGTCATGAAATCATTTGAGCGCCTTGTCCTGTCCCACCTCAAATCCATCACTGACCCACTCCTGGAGCCAACAGGTCTGTAGACGATGCCGTCAACATGGCTCTCCACTTCATCCTCCAGCACCTGGACTCCTCAGGGACCTATGCCAGGATCCTGTTTGTGGACTTCAGCTCTGCCTTCAACACCATCATCCCGGCTCTGCTGCAGGACAAGCTCTCCCAGCTGAGAGTGCCTGACTCCACCTGCAGGTGGATCACCGACTTCCTGTCTGACAGGAGGCAGCACGTGAAGCTAGGAAAGCACGTGTCTGACTTCCAGACCAACAGCACTGGATCCCCACAAGGCTGCATTCTTTCTCCTCTGCTCTTCTCCCTGTACCCCAACACCTGCACCTCCAGCCATCAGTCTGTCAAGCTCCTGAAGTTTGCAGACGACACCACTCTCATTGGACTCATCTCTGATGGCGATGAGTCTGCCTACAGGTGGGAGACTGACCGTCTGGTGACCTGGTGCAGGCAGAACAACCTAGAGCTTAACGCTCTGAAGACAGTGGAAATGATAGTGGACTTCAGGAAAAGCCCAGCCCCACCCACCCCCATCACCCTGTGCGACTCCCCCGTGGCTACCGTGGAGCATTTCTGCTTCTTGGGAACCACCATCACACAGGATCTCAAGTGGGAGCTGAACATCAGCTCCCTCATCAAAAAAGCTCAGCAGAGGATGTACTTCCTGAGGCAGTTGAAGAAGTTCAACCTGCCAAGGACTATGATGGTGAACTTCTACACCTCCATCATTGAGTCCATCCTCACCTCCTCCATCACCATCTGGTACGCTGCTGCCACGGAGAGGGACAATAACAGACTGCAGCGTATCATCCACTCTGCTGAGAGGGTGATTGGCTGCAATCTTCCGTCCCTCCAGGACCTGTACGCCTCAAGGACTCTGAGGCGTGCAGGGAAGATTGTAGCTGACTCCTCCCACCCTGGACACAAACTCTTTGAGACACTCCCCTCTGGCAGGAGGCTGCGGTCCTTCAGGACCAAAACCTCTCGCCACAAAAATAGCTTCTTCCCATCTGCTATTAGCCTCATCAACAAGGCTAGAGAGCCCCACTGTTGCTGATCAATTGCACCAATCACCAGAAAAAATTCCTTGTATGTGAAAACATACTTGGCAATAAAACTGATTCTGATTCTGATTCTGATTCTGACACCAGCGTCCTCTGTCGCTGACGTCATCAGAGAGGCAGCGGAGAAGGAGGAGGTCGTTATGTCACGTGGCCATGGCATTATCTAAATCTAAAAAAAGAAAGGTAGAGTTTCAAAGATGAGTGGACGGAGAAGTGTGCATGTATTTTGCCCCAGTCCAGCACGAAGCCCATGTGTCTGATTTGCTGATTTGAGACAGTTGGAGTGGTGAAGGGTGGACATGTGAAACCCCACTATGACTCAAAGCACGGTCGCTTTGAACAGCAGTGTCCCCACGATACTGAGGGGAGGCAGACAGTGACTTTTTTCACAGTCTCAGGGCATCTGTAACTTTCACCTCAATCATTTTGATGTCACAGTGTCTTGTTTTGTTGCACTTTAAGTTCAGTTTGTTTAATATGTTTATTCTCGTGTGAAAAAAAGGCATTTTATTTGTTGAAGCATGAAAACTAATTAAATTAATCAAGTTTAAGTTAAAATTTCTTAAAACACTACAGTATACATTACACTTTACTGTCAAAAGTTAGAGCGGCTTAGGTTCACAAGCAAACAATTGTAGGCAAACAGTGCCATTTCTTTTGGTTGTAAGTTGTAAGCAAATTTAATAAAAGGGGATCTGCTTATCATTAGTTGTTCCCGACCTTTGACCTTATCTAGAAATCAGATTTGGACCTTTGAATTTCAAGTCTGAGAGTCCCTGGTATAGAGGATCTGCTTCTTAAACAGTTAGGATTTTTAAGAAATTAAGTGTGGATGTATTCGTGGTTCAAACATGTAAGAAAACCTGAATAAAAATAATGTTCACACACACATAAACACACAGACACTTACCTTTGAAGTCTTTAGGGATGGACTTGCAGGACTCAGCAGTGTTTTTCAGGTAGCGCAATTCCTCTTTGACAGTCTTCATGTTAATTGTGTCTGACGTTGTCATTCTGTCTACAGCTCCACGCAATTTACCCACCTAACATAAATATACACACACACCATTGCATACAGACAGATAACAGACATACATGTGTTTTCAGTTATATTTCTTCATATTATCATATTTATTCTCTGGATATATTTATTACAAAATATCAGTGGGGTTTTTTATGTTTTTGTCTGATGAAATGACACCATAACCTAACATAATAATAACCTTGAGTTATTGAGATTATGTTTTCCTTTTCTGTTTTATGTTGCTATTAGCTGTTTTTGACGTACCTCTTTGGAGAGTTTCTGTGTTTGGGGATTGTTAAACTGGCTGTGGATGACACTTATGTCTGTCTCCAGCTGGCTGAGCTCCTGTCCTAGCAGGCGCAAAGACAAGGCTGTGTATACTCCTTGGTGGTGCAGATACTGGTAAGGCTCGAGCCGAGCCGTCACATTTTCAACCAGGGCATAGATCTGAGGGAGCCGGTGCCTGGACAACTTTACCTGCAATGCAACACAGACAGAGACTCCTGTGATGTTTCTTGACAACTCAGTGTGTTGTCAGGTTTTTTTTCCAAGTTCATATAATCTAAAATTTTCTTCTTTTCCTCATTTCAATGGACACTGTACCTTCCCATAGTCATGCAAGACATGCAAGTCAGGTCTGAAATTCAGATAGTAATCATGATAATTGTAATTGTTGAATCCAAAATGTGCACAGTATCTCTCATTATCACTGTATCCATACAATACATCAAGTCAGAGGTGGAGTTGGACTGGGCCCAGTCTAACTCAAAGACTTGCACTGTAAAACGATGCTGGTTGACCTCAGTTCATACCTGTTCCTGCAGTTTGTTCAAAGATCCTTCACAGGTAAGAACCTGCTCCAGCACAGCCTCGTACTTCACAACAGGGAACAACCACATGCTGGAGTTTACTGCACACACACATGAGCCATTGTTCTTTCGACCCCACAGATGATGAGCCTGGCCATCATCCTGCAGTCACACATGTAGAAAATATAGAATATAATAAATCAAATCATAAAAAATCACACTTAAGTTGTATGCACGAGATTTACAGATAGCAAAGGTTAGTGTAGAGACTGCAACAACAAAAAAAACCCAAAAAAGCCAAGAAAAAAGTCATGAAGTGCTATATCTTCCACTTTTATCCTTAACTTAGTATGAGTGGGAAATCAAGTGTAACTCACTGTAAGTGACAGCAGCAGTAGGAGCAGCAGCATATTTAGAGCTGGAGACATGAACAGTGGACTGACAGTGACTGATGCCGTTAGTGCTAGAGTTACTAGCCCTCCTCTTTTCTCTAATACATTCAATCACAACACACTTTTTGCTGACATAGTCTTAAAACCACTTACATGGATGTGAAACTCTAAAAAGATGAAACCGTTGAGTTTCACAGCCTTTTTGGTAAACCCAGGAGCTTCCCATTTCTCCCCCTTTCTTTCTGTGGTGCTTATTATTTCCCTTTTGCAATATCTACTTCTTCCATTTTATGCTGCTACTCCACTACAACTCAGAGTGAGTATTGTACTTTTTATCCCACTGGCCTACATTTATTTGACAATGATAGTTACTTTTCAGATTTAGATTTTACATGCAATATAATTTTACATACAAAATACACAACACTCCTTTTCTTTGTTAACACTTCTTCCAGAGAGACATTTACCCTTTAAATTTCATTTAAATAACTGTTTCAGGGCCAACTAGGTCGAATTATAAAACATTATGATATGATATGATATGATATGATATGATATGATATGATATGATATGATATGATATGATATGATATGATATTATATAAAACATGAACCAAGCAAAGATGAGAAAAAGGTGAATATAAATTTGTGTTGTAGAAATGTGATTTTTCTTTTTCCATTATCTTAAGGCACCAGGTATGGTCAAGACCTTACTTAATTATAGAGAGAAACCTTTCCCACAACAGTGGGATAGTTCCCACAAAGAGCAGCACTTGGCAACAGGAGGGAGGAAAAACTGAGTGTGAGCAGTCATCTGCCTTGACTGGTTGGGGTTCAATTCAATTCAATTCAATTCAATTTTATTTGTATAGCACCAAATCATAATATACATTATCTCAAGGCAATTTACAGGGTAAGGTCAAGACCTTACTTTGTTATTGGGCTGAGAGGAGAAAGGGGGGATGGGGAGGAGAGCGAGGAAAAAGAGACAGAGAGACCAGGAACAGCTGTATATACTATAGATAATTGGGTTATCAACAATAATAATAATAAATAGTCATAATGATAATAAAAATATCCAAAATCCTTGAGAATATTGCAAACCAGTTATGTGATTATTGCACAGGAATGGTTTGTTTGAAGATTTCCAGTCAGGTTTTAGAGTCCATCACAGCACAGAAACAGCTCTGGTTAAGGTTACCAATGATCTCCTCATAGCCTCAGACAATGGACTTGTCTCTGTACTTGTCCTACTAGATCTTAGTGCCGCATTTGACACCATCGATCATAAGATTCTATTACAGAGACTAGAACATATGGTCGGCATTAAAGGAACCGCACTAAGCTGGTTTAAGTCATATCTGTCAGATAGACTCCAGTTTGTTCATGTTAATAATGACTCTTCTATCAACACTACAGTCAGTCATGGAGTTCCACAAGGTTCTGTGCTAGGACCAATACTTTTCACTCTATATATGCTTCCTCTAGGAAACATTATTAGGAGGCACCAGATAAATTTCCATTGTTACGCAGATGACACCCAGCTGTACTTATCCATGAAGCCAGGTGAGACTAACCAGGTAGCCAAGCTTCAGGTCTGTCTTAAGGACATAAAAACCTGGATGACCAGTAATTTCTTACTCTTAAATTCAGACAAAACTGAAGTTATTGTAATTGGCCCAAACCACCTCAGAGATACACTATGTGATAATATACTGACTCTGGATGACATCACCTTGGCCTCCAGTGCTACAGTCAGAAACCTTGGTGTCATTTTTGACCAGGACTTGTCCTTTACTTCACATATAAAGCAAGTCTCTAGGACAGCCTTCTTCCACCTGCGCAATATTGCTAAAATCAGACCCATTCTATGTCTAAAGGATGCTGAAAAACTAGTTCATGCATTTGTTACCTCAAGACTGGACTACTGTAACTCTTTATTGTCAGGATGTCCCAAAAATTCAGTAAAAAGCCTCCAATTGATCCAAAATGCGGCAGCATGAGTACTGACAGGATCTAGGAAACGAGATCACATCTCTCCTGTGTTAGCCTCTCTGCACTGGCTCCCTGTAAAATCCAGGATAGAATTTAAAATCCTCCTCCTCACCTACAAAGCCATTAATGGTCAGGCACCATCGTACCTTGGAGAGCTTATAGTTCCCTATTTTCCCAATAGGACACTTCGCTCTCTAAATGCAGGTCAACTTGTGGTTCCCAGAGTTTGTAAGAGTAGAATGGGGGGGGCAGAGCCTTCAGCTATCAGGCTCCTCTCCTGTGGAACCAGCTCCCAGTGTGGGTTCAGGAGGCAGACACCCTCTCTACCTTTAAGATCAGGCTTAAAACTGTCCTGTTTAGTAAAGCTTATAGTTAGGGCTGGCTCGGGTATGTCCTGACCCATCCCTTAGTTATGCTGCTATAGAGCTAGACTGCTGGGGGATTCCCATGATTCACTGGGCGCTCTCTCTCTCTTACTCTCTCTCTCTCTCTCTCGATGACTTCATGCCATTAACTTTGTATTTTTTTCTCCCCCGTAGTTTGTGCTTCTCCTCTCTCTCCCTCTCTCTGTCCTCATTCTGCAGGTCTCTCTGCCTCTGGAGCAGCAGGATCCAGATCCACCACTACTCATCATTACTATTAACCACTGTTACCTGTCATCATTATTATTGATAACACCATTACCTACACAGCTGTTCCTGGTCTCTCTCTCTCTCTCTCTCTCTTCTCTCCCCTCTCCTCCCCCTCCCCCTCTTTCTATCTTCTCCTAAACCCAACCGGTCGAGGCAGACGGCCCCCCACCCTGAGCCCGGTTCTGTTGGAGGTTTCTTCCTGTTAAAGGGAGTTTTTCCTCCCCCCTGTCGCCAAGCACTTGCTCTTTGTGGGAACTGTTGGGTTTTTCTCTATAATATAATATAATAAAGTAAGGTCTCGACCTTACCCTGTAAAGTGCCTTAAGATAATGTATATTATCATTTGGCGCTATAGAAATAAAACTGAACTGAATTGAATTGAATTATTGAAGTCTATGGGAAAATGTCTCTACTTCTCTCTGATTTATTACCTCAGTCAACGTTTTCCTGATGAGTTTATGGTCTCAGTCTCTAGTTTCAAGTCTTCTTCAAAACAACATGATGTTCATTTTAAAATTAGTGTCCATTTAGAGGAAAATAGACCATAAAGCAGGGTATGCATTAGGGCGGGGCTACGATGTGATTGACAGACTGTACCACATACAGCGGCAGGTCAGCTCCACCCCTCACTCCTCCTCAGCTCCACCTTCTCATCCAAATATATTTTCTTCTGGTTAAAAAAAAAACAAGATGGCGACGGACAAATTACAAACTCCAGGCTTCAAAATGGCAGCTCACAAACCAGTGGTTGACGTCACAGTGGGTTGATCCCTGGTGTCTACTCTGCTCAGTGGGAGGCCGAGAGGCAGAGAGTCCACATGGCAGATGAGAGAACTATGCATGTGCAGGCTGTGCACGTGAGAGCAAAACAATAAAGGAGGTATTCTGTTGCTTCAAACTTTCTCTGTGAGTGATTATTTTAGCTGAAATCACAGCACTATCTTTGTCTTTGACTTATATGATTTTGTCAGACAACACCATGGTTTTAAAATCAGGACCTTGGCAGTGCTAAACCGCAGCATTGGCTTGGAACCAAGTATTTCCTTTTTATGCTACTTTATACTTCCACTCTACTATATTCCAGAGGGAAATATATTCGTCAGCTTAAGTTAAATAATCAAGATACTATGATACAGTAACACTGTTACTGTTTAACCTCCCATTAAAATGTTGGCTTTCCCCATGTTTAAACACACAGGCTCCACCGACACCCGAGATGACAGTGCAGCATGCAGGGTTCAGGTGAAAGGGACAACGCTCAGACATGACATGAGACCAGAGCACAGGCCAACTGTCCATGGGGATTACTGGCTCAAATCCCAGAAGGCTGGTGGACTGAAAGGTTTTTAAGTTTTTGCCAGCTCCAGTGTCTTCACTTCACCTTAAGTGTCATTTGTGCAACTGTGGATTCCAAGGCTGACTTCCTTTCCCAGTATGACTGTGGAGCAAATGCTGCTTCGTCTATACTGAGATGCAGAATCCTGCACACTGTTGAAGGGTTCCAACTTGACTCAGAACTGGCTTTCTTCTCTTCCATGTGTAAGTAACTTAATACTACATAATGTTACAGTTTTCATCAGTGACGGTTACAGTAGCATGATAACATTAGCTGACCAGTATTACCAATATTATGAATGTATTTAGCAAATGGTGCAATTGCTAGCTGGCTAACTGTCAGCATTGCTGTGGAGCATATTCCAGCATCACTAAACTGGGCTAATGGTTGTGGTTAGATTGTTTTTTGTTGGTTCATGTGTCCACGGTGTAACTTTATCCAGTTATGCTGCTTGTTGTGTCTTTAACGGCAGCTCTCACTTGGCTCAGTGACACCTTGCTGACTGAGAGCATGAAGGGAGGAGGGGACGGGGAGTAAGAGGGTGACCGAACAGAAGCCGGAGGTGTGGCTGAGGAAGCGTCTGAGATGCTGGTGGTCTCGTGCGATATCTAGATATCTTTAAATATTTCTGCTATGGCTAGCCTATGTAGTACACATGTAGCCTCCACTTTCTCCTGTAATAATGTGCAATTGTGAACATTGTAAATAAATAAAGTGAAATTATATGTCACCATATCCATGTCATTTTCACTCATTGTGTTATGTAAAATAATGTTGCACTGAAAACTAAACTGGGCAGCACAGTGGTGCTGTATTGGCTAGCACTGTCACCTCACAGCAAGAAATTTGTGGGTTCAAACCCTGGGCCTGGGGCCTCTCTGTGTGTTGTCATGTTCTCCCCCTGTCTGCATGAGCTCCTTTTGGGTTCTGTGGCTTTCTCCCACAGTCCACATGCACATTAGGTTATTTGGTAACTCTAAAATACCTGTCTGTGTGAATGTGAGTGTGTGTGGTATCCCTGTGATAGACTGGTAACCTGTCCAGGGTGTACCCCGCCCTCACCCAATGTCAGCTGGGATTGGCTCCAACCACACAGATACAGATAAGGGGTCTAGATAATGGATGGATGAAAACCTGCTCTATCCAAAGTGCATGGTCTAAAGCATGTAACGCAAACCCAGTTGGGGCATGTCTATATCGCTTTTGCTATTTTAACAGCAGAAAGAACAGTCACTGCTCCAGGTCTATGGCTCAAAATCTCTCCTGTTCTTTATTAATCATAAGATAGGATAATAAATACTTTATTTATCCCTATAGGGGAATTCATAATTATCCAGTAGCTTATTCATGTATTTAATTTGAGTCTGTGTCATGATCCGCTGCCTTTGTCTGAGTTGTTAAACAGTCTGATGGCAGAGGGAACAAAGGATTTTGTTACCTCTCAGTCCTGCAGCAGAGAGATGAGACGTTAGCTGCTGCTGTAGCTGCTTCTCTGGCCTGAAGGATGTTGTGGAGAGGATGGTTGGTGTTGTCCAGGATGGCTGC
Source organism: Trachinotus anak (assembly GCF_046630095.1). NCBI lineage: Eukaryota > Metazoa > Chordata > Actinopteri > Carangiformes > Carangidae > Trachinotus > Trachinotus anak. Next base: position 2,030,938 of record NW_027273853.1, on the reverse strand, counting down.
ATCTTACAGAGTCTCTCCACAACAGTCCTGAGTGAGTCCAGACTCCTTCAAGGCACAGACCCAGCCTTTTTAACCAGCTTGTCCAGTCTCTTTGAGTTTTTATGTGACCTGCTGCTGCCCCAGCAGACTGCAGGATAAAAAAGAACACTCTCCAACACTGATTGATCAAACATGTGCAGCATTTCACTGCACACATCAAAGGACCTGAGCTTCCTGAGGAAAAAAAGCCAGCTCTGCCTCATCCTGTAGATGGCATAGACCAGTCCAGTTTACTGTCCAGGTGCACACCTGGGTATTTAGGTGTATAAGTGTGCACCACCTCAATGTCCTTCCTTGAACATTAACTGGCTGAAGTGTAGGTCTAGACAGTCTAGACCTGCAAAAGTCACTGACCATCTCGTTGGTTGTGGAGGTGTTCAGCAGGGGGCAGTTCTTGTTAATCCTTCACTGAAGGTCATCATCAGATCCCTGGTCTCTCCTTCCTGCCCATTCCCAATACACACCATGCTCACCACTGTCCCTGAGACATATTTACCCAACCTGATGTACTGTGGTCTTCTTGTGAGGTAATCCACAATCCAGAATGTGAAGGAGGGATCTACACCCATCCCTTCGAGCCTGTCTTTGAGAATGGGGGGTTGGATGGTGTTAAATGCACTTGAAAAATCAAAGCACATAATCCTCACATAACTACCTGGCTCATCCGGGTAAGAATAGGCCCAATGGAGCGTGTAGAGGACGGCATCATCCACTCTAATATGTTCCCTGCAAGCAAACTTGTAGGGGGTCTTGTGCATGTTCAACCTGTAGCCTCAGAAGATGGAGTCTTATAGTCTTTTATCTTGGCTGGGCGTCTTACTGTAGGTACCGAAACAAGACATAATGTTTTCTACAGGACCAGGACCGTCCCTTATTGCAGACTTAGGTTGAAGATCTTCTGGAGAAGCTCAGCCAGCTGAACTGCACAGTCCTTGCCCAGCCTCAAGCACGCATCATCCAGGCCGGCTGCCTTTCCAGGATGTAGCCTCTTGAGCTCCACCTTCACCTCATCCACTGTAAGGGACAGGAGACTTGACCCCAGTGTGGAATCTGCAGCTGCAGTGTCAGGGTCGCAGCAGTGTGAAGGAGATGTCATAGGAGCTGAAGCTGAAGAGCTGAAGAGCCGAAGCAGCATAAGCCTCCTTGATGTTTGCATACAACAGATCAAGTGTCTTGTGGGAGAGTCAACATATTGAGCAAAGCCAGACAGGTGAGAGTCAACATTTGCAGTCACAAACTTAGACACTGACTACATCTGCTGTTGGCAAAAGTCTGAATAAACCAAATCCCTTATTCACAATTCTTTGTAACTCCAAATTTAACTCCATTTTCTTTTGTAATGTTGTAAAACCGTTGCTGTCAAATCTTTGTCATGGTGTAGGCTTGAATAAACAACTCAAAAACAGCAGGCAAAGAAACAGAGAAAAATAATATTCCTCACTGTCATGGCTGTTAGTTTCATCTCACGTCCATCTGAAGGCCATTGTAAAATGGCCTGCTGTGATAGGTCCAGACTTCACATATGATCGTAGTCTTTTCTTTTAGGGAAACATTTATTCTTTAGTCTTTATTGTGTATTTAAATGTTTATTTTAGTAAGTAAAAATAAGGACATTTAGGATGGGCCAGCTGTACAAGTGGATAGGCCCAGGCTCATTAGGCCCACCCATAACACTGCACCAGGAGGCCAGGTACTTTTGTCAGTTTCAATTTCTTTCAGAGAAAACTGTATTTTTTCCTTTTGAAGTGGACGGATACCAACATTTTCAGCCACGTCTGTCCAAGGTGCTCTTCATGTTCAATGCAAATCTTCTTTCTTCTGCTGCGAATGGTCCCTGTACAAGTATCATTGGCCATTTATGAGCTCACCTTTATTCACATCAGCAGTATTATGAGAAGATGGGAGGAGGGAAATGCTGTTTCATTTAACAGAGCCGAGCTATAGGGTACGTAGATTCAATCAACACAACAGTGTTAGATATTCTATTCACTCATCATCACTTGGTATCCTGACAGATATAACTGAATATTTGAATCTCTCTGTATTACTGTGAACAGTTTGATCGTATTGCAGGAGTGGACTAAACCAGCTGCAAGGTTGGTTCGGTCTGTCAAAAATGCAATAATCTATCCAGTAGATGTTGACATTTTTTCAGTTGGTAACAACGTCAAGAGCCACACCACTTCTAAAGTGTAGCTAATCAAATTAATTAAGATTTTTTTTTTTAATACACCCAATGTGTGCTTAAATTTCCTGTCTGCTATCATGGAGAATGATTATAAAGGCTGAAAAGTATGGTGGCCCGAAGAGCTCAACACAGTGCAAATTAAGAAAACACACAAAACACAAACAACAACATCATAACACAACAGAAGTGTTTCCGGAAGACACAAAAAAGCGATGACCCAGGCTGGGATGCAATGATTTGTGACTTTTGAAGTTAAAAGCATTGAAGAACAAGTACACATGGATGTATTATAACAGGCTACATGCATCCATGCAAGTGCGTCCTAGTCAGGTTCATCACTAAAATTATTCCAATGGCAACAGGAAATTCATGGGGGAGAGAGAGGATGACATGCAGCAAAAAGCCACGGGTTGGACTCGAACCAATGGCAGCTGTGGTTACCAAGGTGAGTCCCCCTCATCGCTCTTGTGGGTACGCTGGAAACACTTCCGTTGTGTTGTGAGTATTTGCAGCATGTGTTGTCAAATTTATTAAAGTGTTTTCTGAATCCGCTTGTGTTGTCTGATTTGTTGCATGTTTTCTTAAGTCGCTGTGCGCTGAGCTCTCAGGGCCAGTGCAGAAAAAGGGCTAGTTACTGAAGATTTTAGCATGCACCATTAAAAGGGTTTAATTTGCACAGCAAATGCAGCAGTTATTAACAAATTGCATGGATAACACACTGAACAGACTGAAAATTTGAATGGTGCAGTCTGAGTGGCTGTGAGATTTCTTCAGTGAGTATTTTGGGACAAAGTTGTTGCTTTCTGTTCCTGAATCCTATTACCACAAAAGTCATCACAGACACTGCACCTCTGTAAATCCACACACGAAAGGCACATATTAGTCACTGCTTCCCTTCCTCATTTGGATTTTCTTCCCATTTGTTTCTAATGGTGTACCCATAAAAAAAGAAGAAGAAAAAAAAAACGGACACATTTTGCCAACATAAACAAAAACTGATTGGTTTTCAGATGAACAGTTATGTTCTCAGTTATACTGTACACTCATTTCATGCTGCCCATTACATTACACCCCTTCACTGATTGCTGTTACTTCACTAGATTTATGTGACTGCTATATTTAATAGCTGCTTTGCATATAAGATTTTACTTATCAGTGTGTAAAAGGTGCTGCATTGTTATATGATAAACTACCCCAAAATATAAAGAGTAACTCCATCTTGACTGTAAAATGCTGAGTAAATACAGCTTAGATGTTAATGTAAGACTAACTAGCATTAACAGTGTACTTAGTACTTACGCCAAGGTCCTTACTTTTAAGTCTCATTGGATAAAAGCATCTGCCAAATAAGTGAATGTAAATGTAAATGCATCAGTGTTACTAATCCAATAATTATATATTAAATAATAAAACAACATGTCTCTGAATAATCATTACTTTTATTTCTTATCATGAAAGCTACAATAAAACATGTTTTGGCCATCTATCTGGGGCATGCTGGAAAAGCTGAAAACACAACATCTTACAAAGCTTGTTGTGACTCATGTTAGCAGTCACTTGTCATCCAGCAGACATTTGCTTTCATTTGGAGTCATGTTTTTGGCAGCTGGACAGATGTAAGCCCAAAATTTACACTGCTTCTAGCCCTGCACTGGTCTCCACCATAGGCACCGTTAGGCCTGATATTAGGCCCCAGATCTCAAAGATTTACTTATTTCTTTATTTTAATTTTGTTTTTAAAAAATGAGAAAATAACATGACATTAATATTGAAAAAATGCAATTCAAGCAGCAGATATACTTCACACTACTTGGCACTGTCAGAGAGAGAGAGACAGAGAGAGAGATAGACCATAGAGACAGAGACAGCCGCAGTTACAAGGCTTATTGTTAGCATCTGGTTAGCTAGCCAGCTAAGGCTATGAATATAAGAAACTCCCCCTCTTCTGCAAGCAAGGCTAGAAGAGGTGGAGGAAGAGTCACCTGTTGCTGTAGCAGCAGATGAGTCAGGACGTCAGAGTGGCACTGACTCACCTGCACGCTCAGGTTGTTTAAGCTGTGTAGTCTAAATCAGTGTCTCAGTAAGGCACACCTTACATGTTATTACAGATATGTGAGCCCCAGCCTCTGGTCTGCACTCACTGTGATGTGATTAATGTGGAATATGGGCTAAGTCTTCCAGCCATAGTTCATTTCCCCCAAAGCCCTTGCATGAAGCATCTCTGCATCTGATCTGAGGTTCTGCAACACTTTTGATAGCAAATAGACATTAAAGTAGAGCGAGTAGAAACTTGCTATACTTGCCCAAACATTTGACAATCCTAAGATTGCTCCAACAGAAAAATACCTCTCCAGTACGTTAACCAGCTAGCAAGTTATAGTTAGTTCATCAAAGCTTCTTCACTGAAAACAGCTGTCTGCAGCTGCTGGAAATGAGACTGATGAGCGTGGTATGTATGTATGTAAACCAAAACTGTAAAACTGCTGGTCATAAAAAAATAAGCTTAAAGATATTACAAGGCGCTGTAAGGGAACAGCAAAGTTTGGTGATAACTCCTTTGGGGTTGTCACTAAGAGTGACACGTTACACCTTACACACAATCATTTGACCTGCTGATTATAGAAAACAATTGCGGGCAGCTGCAGGTCTATTTTGTTGTGAATTATACTTTCAAAAAATTACAAAAGTAAAACTATGAATACAGGTTTGCTGTTTTGCTTAATGAGTTATTTTTTAATATAGATTTTAGTAAATAATTTTTTTTTGTAGAACCAGTTAGGATTCTTAAAATGTTACTTCTGTCAGCATCTATAATGACTGCATTTCCCTTCACATAAAAAATGATGTGTTTCTACAATCCCAACCACAAGGCTGAAGACACAACACACACACACACACACACACACACACACACACGTGATTCACTCGTGCAGAGATTAGAGAGAAGTTAGATGTTGCTGCTACAGTGAAAAGCAGTCAAAATTGTTTCATTTCACTCTGCTCCTTGATTCACTATGATGCTGTATGTGATCGTTCCATTTTGCGCTCTGTTCACTTTCACCCTACAGGTAAGAAAACACAGGCAATGTACTGATTAATATCCTTTTTTTAAATGACTTTCATCTCCTTAAATTTTATTACAAAGTACCATACACTGCCCATGGGTAGATATATTTTCATATGGTATTTAGTATTTTTGTTCTTTTACTGATTTCAGGCAGCTACTCGTGATGTGAAGTGTACGTGTGAGTTGACTTATTCTGAGACGGCATTCCCTCATGGCAAACTCAGCACAGCAGAGAGCAATGCATCAAAATGTAACAGCAAGATCACCCCCCAGAAGGTAACTAGTGATGTTATTATCTAAACCAGACTGTAAAGAACTGATGCTTCCTCCTCAGCTGCTGCAAAACTGACTCAGCCTAGACTCCTGTCATGCTAATGGAGCCCTGAGTGATGTGTGATCTACCTGCTCTCCTTCCAGACTCTGGAGCTTGAGAGGCTTCTGCTGGGTTTGGAACGACGTCTGCCCCAGTTGCAAGAAGATGTGTCAATGCTAGAGAAAGAGAATGATGGAGAGCTTTACGGAGCTCTCAGCCTGCAGGTGATAGAGAATGAAATGAAGGATATCAAACAGCTCATCGACACGCTCAACAGCACCACGCAGGAAAATCTGCACCTCACCACTGACACCACTAAACAGGTAGAGTCACAAACACATGCTGCTCAGCACTGATGTTACTCACGAAGGCAGCATCTGTGTGCAAACCTAAGGCACCATTTTTTGGTTTCTTACTTGCTGCTTGGTTAAAAGAATGTATGCAAGTCTGCAAATGCTAAGAGTTCTTGATTTTAAAGTCTATGCCAGTTACATTCTCATGGTCAAAGACTTATGGAGAAGAATCTTCTGCTTTAAGGGTTGCAGTTTCCTTATCTCTTTAAAGCCACTATAACTGATATTTTATATCACCAGTGGATTTAATGACTACATGTTGTACAGCTATACAGAGATTTTTGGTGTCTCTCAGCCCATTGTTTTGGTTGTAAAGCCCTCAAATGTGCAACAAGTGCATAGTCAGTGCTAGATGGCCAACAAGTCATTTATAACACCCCATTTTTTTGTAGGAGGACAAGCTCAGTTAGGACGTTAGGGTGGGGTAGCGTAGGTGTTAGGAGAGGTGGAATGGCAACACCAGACGACATTCCCTGGAGGAATGCAGTGGCTGAGAAGGAGCATAGGCCTGTATGATTGAGTACAAGTATATGGTGCTGACCCAGGAAAATTTGTATTTCTATACTGTCATACTGTCATTTACTATATGTTTATATACCAATCTCCTTTTATGGGTGTCCAGAGAGGGAGTTATAATTTAGTTTTTGACAATTACAATGATAAACAGTTGGATCTGCTGTTTGCTCACTGCTTATCCCAAGAGGTAAAGAAGAATAGAAGAGAGGTGGCGCAGAGCCCTTTTATTTTGAAAAACGAATTCATATGGAAGCTGCACTAGCAATAATTTATATATTACATATACAGATGGAGCCACTTCAATTTTCCCCTCCCAGCCAAAGACCTACCAGCTGCTTTCCAAAAGCCAGCCAGTTTCCAGTCAAAGGCCAGCCCCCCCTCCTGGGAGTGTGCCTAGATTCCACTGTATACCCGTCCATTCATTCACTTACAGGGTTTTACCATGAGATGGTGCTTTCTTTACACAGACATAGTAAACTGATTTTCATGCCTGTGATGAGGCAGTACACATGCACACACACGATATATGTATATATTTGTATATATATATATATATATAGAGAGAGAGAGAGAGAGAGAGAAGTAAATGGCAAAGTACTTACTAAGTACTACAAATTACTTGTTTGTGAGTGATCATGGAAGTGCTGTTTAAAATCAGTTTGTTGAAACATCTTCTCTTCATATTGAACCCAACATTGTTGTTGTAACACAATGTTTTATTATTATTATATTTTATTTTTGATTCATTTTAATGTAATCGCAGCTCCTGTATCACTTGTGGAGAAAGTGCCACATTCCATGGAAAAAAAAACAAAAAACTGATTTGATCAGATTTTGATTTGATCGGAATATTTTTACAGATTAGGAATAAAAACAAACAAACCTATTGATCTAACCCCTTATTTAATGAAATGTTCTCATTTGAATTTTGAGATGTCTTTATTCTGGTGACAGTTAGTTAGTTAGTTAGGCATATTGTTCATGTTTTATATTGATTGTTGTGAGTTTGGTAAATTACCTGAATAATATTCTCTCCTCAGTGTATAAGCTAGTGCAGTTTCTGTGATGACAGGTGATACTGCACTCAAATGCACTGATATTTGTAGACAAAAAAATACATTGTGATGTCATCTGTGCTGCTGTCTCTCAGCTGGAGGACCTGAAAGCTGAGATGCAGGAGCTGGAAAGGTATGACACTATGCAAGTGGTGATGAGTAAACAAGACAACCAGCGTCTGAAGACAGATCTGGATCAGTGCAGGAATGGACTTCACCCAACCATCCAACCCACTGAGCCCCAACATGGTAAACCTCAAAACCACAGTGAAGGGACACTTGGAGACAATAATACACTGTGACTGGTAGTATCCGTCTCTACTAGGTGCAGCAGGATGTCATATACATAGAGATATGGTGCCCATAATCACTCGGGTAGCTCTAATCAGCTCAATAGCCAATGCAAACACAGGTTCATGGTGCATCCAATCAAATGCTATGATCAGACACATCCAGTTGTTATTAAAGACACTCTTTGATAAGGCCTGTTTGATCAGGTCTTACTAATGTTGATATTAGTGGGTCAACCCTCAAATTGAAGACCTTAGCTCAAATCTTTGCATGCTTCTTCATATTTGTCTGATATTACTGTTTGCTCTTCAGTTTGTAACATAAGCTGCTCCTCTGTCAGTAGAGTTGACATGTTTGTGACTGGGTAGGAGACCTCGACTGACTTACCAAGTTGACACCCATGTGAATGCTAAGCCTGATTGTAGCTTTTATCAGATATCAGATATCAGTTATCCTGGAAATGATAAGCTCACTTCATAGTCCACGCCACAGCTGTGCTCATCTAGTATCCCTATTATTTGCAGACTTTTTTTCTCTTTCCTTCTTTGCACATTTCCCCCTCAGGTAAGTGTCCACACAGACAGTTCCTGAACATCACGGGGCCCCGGGTGTACACAAAAGGAGAGTATCCTGGCTCCTATATGTATGGAGCATGGGGTCGGGATCCCAAACCACAGGCGGGTAAGGAGAACTGGTACTGGCTGGTATTGATGACCTCCAGCAACAGATACTCCAACTACGTCCGTCTCTACTCCAGCCTGAGCTCTCTCATTGTTGGGGTGAGCGTCCCAGGTAAAGAGCTGCTGTTATAGTTGTGAAAATGTCCGACATTTCAGTTCAGTAGAGACTTTGTCTGTGGGGGCATGTTTTTATTATTTTTTATTCTGGACTCAGATTTTTTATTTTTTATTATTTATTTTTATCAAATGTACACAAACCTTGGGGTAATGAGCACTGCAGTGGTGAAATGTGCTAATAAAGTCAACTAATTGACCCTTGACATTCATAACTGCAGCAATTGTGAACTTGTGTAACTGTTCACACTGGGGTAAAAAGACACAAAAAACCTGTACATCCAGGAGTAAATCATGTATTTGTTGGGGTCTATTTTTAGCAGAGGATGCACATGCATTTGCTGAACTGCTGAAGTGAGTATTTCTAGCAGCAAACCAAACCACTTATGATTACATCCATTTGTATTTCCTCCTCTTTTATTTCCAGGTAATGTCCAGATTCACTCCTCCAACCCAACCACCAACACTGTCCAGGGTCCTAATGTTGTTCTGTATGGAGAGGCCTTATACTACAACTGTTACAACCAAGATGCAGTTTGCCGATTCAACCTCACCACTAAAACTGTTACCACCTTACAACTACCCAAAGGCACCAGGTTTGCTCTCTCTCTCTCTCTCTCTCTCTCTCTCTATCTATCTATCTATTTCTATGATACAGACATTATGTTTATATGTGAGGAGAAATAAAAAAATAAACATCATGCACCCAACAGCATGTCTCTGTTTTGTCAGATTTAACTCAAAGGGTAACTTCTGCCGCCTTGATGAATGCTACCCATACACTGACCTGGACCTGGCAACAGATGAGTCTGGTGTGTGGGTGATCTACACCACCACACAGGACTTTGGCAACCTGGTGCTGTCCAAGCTGGAGGAGGGTGAACCACCGACGCTCGGCCAAACCTGGCACACCCCAGTCTACAAGCAGGGGGTGACCAACACCTTCATGGCCTGCGGCGTGCTGTATGCAACGCGGTACATCGACAAACACATGGAGGAGATCTTCTATTCGTTTGACACCTCAACAGGGGTAGAGAAGTTCAACATTGGCATATTCATCCACAAGATGTCTCCAAATATTTATGCCCTGAACTACAGCCCTGTGGACCAGATGCTACATGCCTACTGTGACTCCCACATGGTCTCCTATAAGGTTTTATTTGGTTAAATGGAGAATTCTGACTTTTTCTGTAAAAGCCTCCCTTTACTTTCTTGTTTACTGGCATAATAATATGTTGTAATATGTGCTATACAAATAACACTGAATTGAAATAAAATTGAATTGAATTGAATAATCAAATAAAGGTTAATCCATAAAAAAAGGCTCCATAAAAAAGGCTTGCACTATAAATGGTATACACAAGGTAAATTTATATGGTAAATTGACCATAATGTACACCTACATTCGCCCAATTTCATCAGTACAGCTCATGCATTGTGTCATGTCATACCCAGTGCTTTGCCCAAAACTGACATGGGTTTAGATTTCCTGCACTCACTCTGTGTTTGCTCCTAAATTGTGGATTGATGTCATCTGACTGTTTTAAATTTTAACTGTATTTTAATGCCACACTAATTTAATATACACTCTATTTCAATATTTACTATAAACTACAGCCCAAACAGTAGAGCACTGTATTTCTGAATTCAATTCACTGTATGAATTGAAGTTATTATTTTATTTTAGGAGCAATATATTTTTTGAAGTGCAATATTCTTTGTGTTTTCAGTCTGTTTCTGTTTGCACTGATCAGGGGTAGGTCTCTGCATTTCACTATACATTTTGTTCAGTGAAAATAACATCTTGTATACTAGAGCCAGAGGCCACAAACAACAACAACAAAGACCAGACAATGAAAATGTCATGTAAATCAAATGATGGCTGTGACTCAAAAGTTACTTCCTGTTTTCAGTTGGTGACATTGTCACTGTGACTTCATATTAGTAGGCAGATGTATTGTATTCACTGTGAGACTGCCATCAAAAGTGAAACTTATGGAAGAGGAGGAAGATTGGACAATAAAGAGTAGAGTTCAAGCCAGAGAATCCACTGCATTGTCCCTTGCAATGTTAAATTGTGTCCACACGATGGAGCCATCGTCTCTGTCACAGGACACAGTGAAAATGTCATGCCAGGATAGCCACTTCTGTTCAATGGACATTCATCATTTTCACAGTGAAGCATTATCATGGTGCTAACTATCATCTGACCAACTCTGGGGCCATTTGGACAATTTCAATGGAAATAGATGCAACTTTCTGTTTCTACATTTGGCACACCATTATGGGCAAGCTGTTCAATGACATCTGAAAACCTTTACAATGTAACATCGCAAAGACCTTGAGATGAGATACACCAAATGTAATGACTGTCTGATCACATTGGTAGATGGAGTTCGTAAAAATAGCTTCCTGTTTCATGGCGAAACATCAAAAAGGTTTGAGGTTAACTTCATCCTGAGGTTAAAGTGACTCAAACAAAACATTGCTGGCATTTTGAGATGGCACGTAAAGCAAATTCATGTGACACTTACTTTTCTGGCATTCACTTGAGTTTTTCATGCTTGTGAACAATAGATTTGTTCATGCAACCTTGATGTGCACAAACGACTGTTTAAGGAGAACACAATCATTGAACCTGTTCTTAGGGAGAACACTCTGTATCATTGAACCTGTTTTTAGAGAGAACACTGTATCACTGAACCTGTTCTTAGGGAGAACACTCTGTATCATTGAACCTGTTCTTAGGGAGAACACTCTGTATCATTGAACCTGTTCTTAGAGAGAACACTGTATCATTGAACCTGTTCTTAGGGAGAACACTCTGTATCATTGAACCTGTTCTTAGAGAGAACACTGTATCATTGAACCTGTTCTTAGGGAGAACACTCTGTATCATTGAACCTGTTCTTAGAGAGAACACTGTATCATTGAACCTGTTCTTAGAGAGAACACTGTATCATTGAACCTGTTCTTAGGGAGAACACTCTGTATCATTGAACCTGTTCTTAGAGAGAACACTGTATCACTAAACCTGTTCTTAGGGAAAACAATCTGTATTATTGAACCTGTTCTTAAGGAGAACACTCTGTATCATTCCACCTGTTCTTAGAGAGAACACTGTATCACTCTGTACAGAGAGAACACTCTGTATGATGCAGAGCTGAAATGTGAACTCAGAGCTGCTGACTCAGACAGGAATCATGTGTGTCCTTGTTCAGGGGATCTGGTGTCTCCATCTGGACCAGCAGGCAGCTGGGACCATCTGCTGCTGCTGACCTGGACCACCTGCTCCCTCACAGACCACCAGTCTGACCAGTCTGACCAGTCAACCAGTGATTCTGCTCCTCTGCTCTGTTTGAATCAGCTGATCTGTTTAATAACCTCATGATTGTTTAATAGAACGTCACTTCTGTGTGTGTGTGTGTGTGTGTGTGTGTGTGTGTGTGTGTGCGTGTGTGTGTGTGTGTGTGTGTGTGTGTGTGTGTGTGTGTGTGTGTGCCAGAACATCACTCTGGATCATTTGAACCTGGTCTCTCGATCTGAATGTGGTCTCTGTATGTGACCCTGGACTCTGGATGTGGATGTGTGGATGGATCCTGATTGGTTGAGAGTGCTGGCTTTAGGTGCAGTACCTGTCTCCTACCTGCTCTGTCCTGTGACTCTGCTGACTGTAAAATAATGGGCTGTAATGGATGTGAAGTCTCCAGCAGCAGGTCACATGTTTCAATGCAGGTCCTAAGGGCCCTGACCCCCCCGGGAGGAGTCAGGCTGCTGCTGGTGGCAGACCCTGACCCTGTTAGAGGATCAGCTCAATAACAGAAGTACCACTGGGCTGCTTTCAGCCCTTGACCTTCATCATCTGTTGGGGGGCTCTCAGTTTCAGTGATCCTGTTTCAAAGATCAGATCCACTGCTGAGAACAGACCAGACCACACTGAGCTGCCACAGGGAGGGGGGGGAGGTCATCACATGCACTCACATATGGCCCAGTAAACCCCCCAGGCCCCGTTAGTGAGGCAGAAGGTCAGATATGCCTTAGTGCAGCTGCAGAAAGATCATCCAGTGAGTTTCACCTGTTTCTCTCTGACCACACGAACTTGATGACAAAACAAACATTAGCCTCAGAAACATGAAGAACCAACACTGAAGAGACCAAACCTGCAGGTCCTCTGACCTGGAGCTGAAGAGGGGGCCAGGTCTGTGGTAGACAGAGTGATAATGGGGGATGAATCCATGTGGTGGCTGGCTGGAGTGTGTGTGCAGTGCTCAGGGTGGAGGCTTCACAACCATGGGCAGATAATCCACAAAAGAAGAACACACAAACGGGCAGAGCTGAACCGGCAGACAGGAGCAGAAATCTGGAGTACACAGAGGAAACGAATCACTGCAGGTCCAAAGCAAGGTAGTCAGCTGACTGTGACATCACAGAGTGATAGTACAGGTGGGGCGGTGGGTAAATGAGGAAACTGCAGTCAGATGCAGAGACAGGACCAGTACACACATACACACACGCACACACAGACAGACCAAAAAGCAAACTGGGGATAAACAAACACATGAGGGAAGGGAACACAGGAAAACACAGGAGAACACAGGAGAACACAGGGAACACAGGAAACACAGGGGTCTAATCCTAACACTTTAAGTTTTAAAATATAAAATACATGAGAAACAATGAGATGAGATGAAAGAAATATCCATAAAGACATCTTGACTCTATGAATGTCCATCAACAGCATGAACATGTAAACAGAGACCAGGTTGGTACAGGGCCCATCAGGATTATTGAGGATCAGTGACCTCCAGCTCAGTCCACCATCGATATGTGGAGTCAACTTGGTGATGTAGGAGAGGCCACATAATCCTGTGTGTGTGTGTGTGTGTGTGTGTGTGTGTGTGTGTGTGTGTGTGTGTGTGTGTGTGTGTGTGTGTGTGTGTGTGTGTTCATTTTTTGTCTCTACATGTGCTCTCCATGTCTCTGTGGAGGAGAGCACACACACACACACACACACACACACACACACACACACACAGTACAGACCTGCAGGTGATTCACTTCATTATTGATTAGGTTAAGGTCTCCCTGTCTCTGTCACTCTCTGTCACACACACACACACACACACACACACACACACACACACACACACACACACACACACACACAGGTTTACTGATGAAATACCTTTTAAGCTGAGTTCATAAATTATCTGTATGAATATTTAAGCAGCAGTGAGCTGAGCCACGACTGTGTGTGTGTGTGTGCATGTGTGTGCATGTGTGTGTATGTGTGTGTGTGTGCAGATGTCGTGACATGCACACAGAGAATATGTATCTGCTATAAATATCTATAAAGAATGAGAGAGAATATTCTTCCATCTCATCTCATCATAAGAGACCAGACACATCTGAAGAGGGAGGGGGGAGAAAGTGAGAGACCTGAGGAGGGGGGGGGGCAAGAAGTGGGTGGTAATGGAGAGAGAGGAGTGAGGAACAAAGGGCTCTAACTGTAGGAAAAGAAAATAGAATGAAGGAAAGGTAACAAAAAGGAAAACGAGAAGGAAGGAAGTGTGGACAGAGAGAGATGAGGGTAGGAAGGAATGAAAAGAGGGAATAAAGATCAAAGGCAAAAAATATCAAGGCTGAACTGAGGGAGGAAGAAAGACAAAGTAAAGGAAAGGAACACGACAAAAAAGGAAACAATGAGAAAAGGGAAAAAAGAGGAAAAATATGTACAATTTGAAAAATACAACCTGATGAAATGTGTAACCTTTGTTAAATAATGTGATATTCATCTGAGGACTCTTATGAACATTAATGATGTTTAGAGTTATGACTGACGTCTACGTACATACATGACGTCTCTACAAACTGATGTTGATGTAAGAAACAGTTTTAGCCATAATAGCAGCATTTGGCCTGTTGGTCCACCCCTTTGGGCCAGACTGAAACATCTCAACAACTACTGGATCGGTTGACATTCAGTCTTCTACAGATGTCTTTGTGCTAAGACATGTTTAACTAAGATGGTAAACATGTTAATCATCAAACATGCATGCATCAAACATGATAGCATGTAGACATGTATTTTAGCTTGTAGACGTGTATGTTAGCATGTAGACATGTATTTTAGCTTGTAGACATGTATGTTAGCATGTAAACGTGTATGTTTGCATGTAAACATGTGTGTTTGCATGTAGGCATGTATGCTAGCATGTAAAAGTGTATGTTAGCTTGTAAACGTGTATGATAGCATACACCTCTTCCCTGTGCAGACTTTGTGGCTCTATAACAACGTCACCTGTCTTCCTCCGTATCTCCGGTCAATATAACTAAAAAGACTGATATTATTTACCAATCAGACCTAACTATAGGTCACAATAAGCTGCTTAACAGATGATGCATGGGCTGGTTTCTTATGGGAGAACAGTCTTATATGAAGTTATTTATTCGTGAGTTATTTTTTTAAGATTCACGTCTTCAGTCGGAGACGGTTGGTTTGAGCCACAGACTGGGTTTCATAGGAACCAGGCTCATTCCTGAAGGAGTGCTCCATGTTGAGGCTCATTAAGTTTCAGAGACAGTGGAGGAGGAAGAACTGTGAGGACTGAAGAACACACACCATCATTTGCAAATATAATGTCCAATTTAACTGTTATGCCAATTACACACAACTCTATCCACCAATCAGAGCTGGTGAACAGTCCAATTCAACAACCCTCTATGACTGTCTTTCGGAAACTTCCTGAATCTGAGGTCATCGTAGGTCACAACACAACTCATCGGTGAACTAACAAATTACTCAAAGTCCTGTTTGGAATAACCTTTGATCAGCTTTATGTTTTGAACCCCAGGTGAAGAACCTTGTGCAGTCGTGTTTTATTTCAGCCACAGATTTGGAGAAACTCATCATGCTCTTATTTGACCACAGTGGCTCTGTAGATCGATCCCATCAGAAATCAATCCACCACAAACCTGCAGCTCAAGTCCAAAACTGTGTCCACGTCACCTGGTCTCAGCATCTCTACACTGACTGATAACTAATGACTTAAAATTATTTTAATGATTTTTAGGGTGGGGCCTGTGCTGACCCCTCCCTTTACTTCTAAGATGTTCCCCCCTTTCAATCCAGGAGCAGTCTGAGATCCTCTGGTAGTGGACTGCTGCCTATTCCAAGCAGAGGAAGTCAGACTCTCAGAGTTGGTTCCTGTTTTATTTTTTAATTTAATTTATATTTTACTTTGTTAGGCTGTTTTTTATTTGACTCCTGAAGCTACAAATAAAGTCTTCTTCTTCTTCTTCTTCTTCTTCTTCTTCTTCTTCTTCTTCTTCTTCTTCCTCTTCTCATTATTATTATTATTAGTATTGTTATTATTACATTTTCATGTATATATATCAGGGAGGATTCCCTTCAACCTGGAGGAATAAGTGCTGTAATAAATAATAACTATAAAACAGAGAGCTGTGAAAAATGTGTAGATTTTATAAAATGAAATAAGAAGTGTAACTTCAGTTTCCTCTTTCTCTCTTTTTTTAAAACTCTTTTTCACATCTCAACATTTTCATCATAAAACAGTGTCAACACATGAAACAGCTTCAGCACCTTCTCTCTTTCTGCCCCTCTTGTTTCCCACTCCCCCTCTCCTTTTTATTCCCACTGTTGTCTCCTGTGTATAAAGAGCTCTTCTCTGTGTGTATCTCACTCGCTGGCTCCAGTTGCAGTGATTGGCTGAGTAGCATCATGTGACCAGTGTAAAGGCTGCAGGAACTGAGCCAGTTAAAATAGAAACATTGTGTCAAAATGTAGTTGTTTTTGTTGAGAGAGAGAGAGAGAGAGGATGACATTCAGGGAGGGCCCCCAAAATTCAGTAATTATCAATAATTTATAGGTCGTATGTCTTTTTAGCCAATTATAGACCTATATCCAACCTCCCCTTTATTTCCAAAATCATTGAGAAGGTCGTTGCAAACCAGTTCTGTGATTATCTGCACAGGAATGGTTTGTTTGAAGATTTCCAGTCAGGTTTTAGAGTCCATCATAGCACAGAAACAGCTCTGGTTAAGGTTACCAATGATCTCCTCATAGCCTCAGACAATGGACTTGTCTCTGTACTTGTCCTGCTAGATCTTAGTGCCGCATTTGACACCATCGATCATAAGATTCTATTACAGAGACTAGAGCATATGGTCGGCATTAAAGGAACCGCACTAAGCTGGTTTAAGTCATATCTGTCAGATAGACTCCAGTTTGTTCATGTTAATAATGACTCCTCTATCAACACTACAGTCAGTCATGGAGTTCCACACGGTTCTGTGCTAGGACCAATACTTTTCACTCTATATATGCTTCCTCTAGGAAACATTATTAGGAGGCACCAGATAAATTTCCATTGTTACGCAGATGACACCCAGCTGTACTTATCCATGAAGCCAGGTGAGACTAACCAGGTAGCCAAGCTTCAGGTGTGTCTTAAGGACATAAAAATCTGGATGACCACTAATTTCTTACTCTTAAATTCAGACAAAACTGAAGTTATTGTAATTGGCCCAAACCACCTCAGAGATACACTATGTGATAATATACTGACTCTGGATGACATCACCTTGGCCTCCAGTGCTACAGTCAGAAACCTTGGTGTCATTTTTGACCAGGACTTGTCCTTTACTTCACATATAAAGCAAGTCTCTAGGACAGCCTTCTTCCACCTGCGCAATATTGCTAAAATCAGACCCATTCTATGTCTAAAGGATGCTGAAAAACTAGTTCATGTATTTGTTACCTCAAGACTGGACTACTGTAACTCTTTATTGTCAGGATGTCCCAAAAATTCAGTAAAAAGCCTCCAATTGATCCAAAATGCGGCAGCATGAGTACTGACAGGAACTAGGAAACGAGATCACATCTCTCCTGTGTTAGCCTCTCTGCATTGGCTCCCTGTAAACTCCAGGATAGAATTTAAAATCCTCCTCCTCACCTACAAAGCCATTAATGGTCAGGCACCATCATACCTTGAAGAGCACATAGTTCCTTATTCTCCCAATAGGACACTTCACTCTCTAAATGCAGGTCAACTTGTGGTTCCCAGAGTTTGTAAGAGTAGAATGGGGGCAGAGCCTTCAGCTATCAGGCTCCTCTCCTGTGGAACCAGCTCCCAGTGTGGGTTCGGGAGGCAGACACCCTCTCTACCTTTAAGATCAGGCTTAAAACTGTCCTGTTTAGTAAAGCTTATAGTTAGGGCTGGCTCGGGTAAGTCCTGACCCATCCCTGAGTTATGCTGCTATAGAGCTAGACTGCTGGGGGATTCCCATGATTCACTGGGCTCTCTCTCTCTCTCTCTCTCTCTCTCTCTCCCTCTCTCTCTCTATACTACTTTATGCCATTAACTTTGTATTTTTTTCTCTCCCGTAGTTTGTGCTTCTCCTCTCTCTCCCTCTCTCTGTCCTCATTCTGCAGGTCTCTCTGCCTCTGGAGCAGCAGGATCCAGATCCACCACTACTCATCATTACTATTAACCACTGTTACCTGTCATTATTATTGATAACACCATTACCTACACAGCTGTTCCTGGTCTTTCTCTCTCTCTTTTCTCGTCTCTCCTCCCCCCACCCCACCTTTTTTTCTCCTCCTAAACCCAACCGGTCGAGGCAGACGGCCCCCCACCCTGAGCCCGGTTCTGTTGGAGGTTTCTTCCTGTTAAAGGGAGTTTTTCCTCCCCCCTGTCGCCAAGCGCTTGCTCTTTGTGGGAACTGTTGGGTTTTTCTCTGTAACAAAGTAAGGTCTTGACCTTACCCTGTAAAGTGCCTTGAGATAATGTATATTATGATTTGGCGCTATACAAATAAAATTGAATTGAATTGAATTGAATCGGTCTGGGTCTGGATAGGACACCATCTGGTTCCAGACCAGTACTGGGGTCCACCAGTTAGTGTTCTCAGAGACTGAAGAACTTTGGTTTCAGTCTTTTCATCTCTCTAGTCTTAAACTAATTTATTGTCCTCATGTGACTGTAACATAATGAAATGAAATACGCTTCACTGTGTCAGGATACTGTTATTGTTAGTCTGTCTGTCCAGAGTGTTTTTTAAAAAAAAATTTGGGGGCATTTTAGCCTTTAGTAGACAGGACAGCAGAGAGTGACAGGAAAGGAACAGAGAGAGGGGGAATGACACGCAGGAAAGAGTCAGGCCAGTCGGGAGTTGAACTGGCGACTCGCCTGCAGAGCATCTGCACTCATGTGGTACACACCCTAACCACTTGGCTATTAGGTCGCCCCAGTCCAGAGCCTGTGATGATGACAGCTCCTGGTCAGGTTCTGTGAACATGTTATTACTACGATCTTTAGATGTACTCGTCTGTGAACCAAAGCATCTGTCTGAAGAGCATTTTGATGGTGTTGTCTGAAACCCTCAACAAGTCGCAGTGACACAGAGACATGAGGCCCACAGAGTGACGGGGAGAGATGAGGCTCCTGTAATGGTCTGCAGTGTCTGTAATATTGTGACCGCTGCCATTAGCAGTGGTTTGAGAAACATGTGGTGAGACTTAGAGTCTTACAGGGTGACTGAGGAATGTTACTGCGGTGCCATGAAGTCAGAATAACCTGCCAGACAGAGGCTCTAATGCCACTTAATGGGCCTCTGTGTGTGTGTGTGTGTGTGTGTGTGTGTGTGTGTGGAGGGTTGCTGACTCGTGGGATACTGTGGTGAAGGAGCATTAGTAAATTGGGGGAAGCATTAGAGAACAGTTAGAACTTCACAGTGAGATTTAAAGCAGCTCTGGATCTGTGGTCTGTTTCCATTAACGTGGCTGAACTGAGAGAGATGAGTTATAAAGTTGGTTAGTGTGTGTGTGTGTGTGTGTGTGTGTGTGTGTGTGGGTGGGGGGGGTGGTGGTGGTGGTGGTGGTGGTGGTTGGGGGGGGGGGGGGGGGGGGGGGGTATGTGTGTGTATTCTAGGAGGACTGCAGGCAGAACAACATAACAATCTGGTTGTAACCAGTAACATCAGGGATAAAAAGCCTCATATTGATGACTTGAGAGATAAAACGACCACAGATAATCAGGTTGTCTCAGATTGGTTTACGCCTCCCTCTGCACTTTGGCTCAAGAAGAGACGTCCATTTCAATTAAAAACTGCCAGCGAATATATTTGAGAATCAGCAAGAAACTGAATCCATTAATGGGTGGGAATGAGGGGGTATTTGTCCATTAAAGTGTTGAGATAAGGTAAAAATCCATCACAAAAGTGGAAGATAGAGCTGTTTCCTGTAAAACTGTCTGACAGCACCAGGTCTGAGGAAATGATGGTTGTAGGATCAGCTCGTGCTGGTGTTTTACTCTCTTCCACCTGTTGGAGCAGTCCAGGCTGGGACAGGTGTGTAGGGGTGGGGACACAACCTGATGGATATAGTGTCCGCCATCTCCAGGGACTCTGACACTGTGTTCTCTTAGAACTGTAAGGTTCTGTCTGTGTACTGAAAGCTTCAGAGATTTTGTTTCCAAAAACTGATATGTGGACCAGGTCTGCGGACCTGTTCTTCCACCATTACTCAGCCTCCCTGCAGCCTCAAACCCATGCTTCAGTCTGCCTCCCCTGGTCAGTAACCTGTTCTGCTCACTCTGTCTCTCACCTGCCTGCTTCCTCCTCAGCTCACTGGAACCCTTCACCACAACTTCAGCCTGTTCAGCTATCTCCACCATTCTCAGCAATATTGAGAATAAAGTGTGTTCAACCTCTCCTCCTTGTGTCAGCGTTCAGAAACCACTTAGACTTAACAAAAGGCCTTAAAAAATTGTCTTGTCTGTGCTAACAATGCTAATGGGAACGAATCATTATATCATATTATATTCATTAGGACACAGTGAATATTGTGAAGTGAAGACAACTGTTTGTTAATTCCCAGAATTTATCTTTTTATATCTTTGTCCTATAGTTTCTGCTGAAATGCAAAGAACGATAATGTCTGACTTTACCTCAGCATCATCTTCATCATGACTGTTACATCATCCTCACATCACATCTATCATATATAATATCTGTGCTGCTGTGGCCCCTGAGGCCTGCTCCCACACTGAGGGATGAGGTTTGGAGGATAAAGATGCAGATGGGTTATGAAGGAGGGAGTATGGCTGCGAAACACAGGGAGGCCTGGAGGGTCAGGCCTGGTTGAGAATGACCAGTTCCTGTATCTTTGGGACAAGTGGTCTAAAGGGCTGAGACTCCAGCAGAGGCCTGTTCAAAGCCTCTGTCATCGCTCCACCTTTCTTTATAGAGCTGCACTGTTAGTGCTGAGAGGGGCCCCTGGGAGCATTCAGGCTCACACTCAGATTAATGTACAGTGCATCCAGAAAGTATTCACAGGGCTTAACTTTTTCCACATTTTGTTATGTTACAGCCTTATTACAAAATTGATTAATTTTCATTTTTTACCTCAACATTCTACACACAATACCCCATAATGACAAAGTGAAAAAAGTTTGCTTGAAATTTTTGCAAATATATTAAAAATAAAAAACAAAAAACTTCACATGTACAGAAGTATTCACAGCCTTTGCCATGACACTCAAAATGGAGCTCAGGTGCATCCTGTTTCCACTGATCATCCTTCAGATGTTTCTACAACTTGACTGGAGTCCACCTGTGGTAAATTCAGTTGATTGGACGTGATTTGGAAAGGCACACACCTGTCTATATAAGGTCCCATAGTTGACAGTGCAGGTCAGAGCACAAACCAAGCCATGAAGTCCAAGGAATTGTCTGTAGACCTCCGAGACAGGATGGTATCGAGGCACAGATCTGGGGAAGGGAACAGAAAAATTTCTGCAGCATTGAAGGTCCCAGTGAGCACAGTGGCCTCCATCATCTGTAAATGGAAGAAGTTTGGAACCACCAGGACTCTTCCTAGAGCTGGACACCCAGCCAATCTGAGCGATCAGGGCAGAAGGGCCTTAGTCAGGGAGGTGACCAAGAACCCGATGGTCACTCTGACAGTGCTCCAGCGTTGCTCTGTGGAGAGAGGAGAACCTTCCAGAACGACAACCATTTCTGCAGCACTCCACCAATCAGGCCTGTATGGGAGAGTGGCCAGACGGAAGCCACTCCTCAGTAAAAGGCACATGACAGCCCACCTGGAGTTTGCCAAAAGGCACCTGAAGGTCTCTCAGACCATGAGAAACAAAATTCTCTGGTCTGATGAAAAAAAAATTGAACTCTTTGGCCTGAATGCCAAGCGTCATGTCTGGAGGAAACCAGGCACCGCTCATCACCTGGCCAGTACCATCCCTACAGTGAAGCATGGTGGTGGCAGCATCATGCTGTGGGGATGTTTTTCAGCAGCAGGAACTGGGAGACTAGTCGGGGTCAAGGGAAAGATGAATGCAGCAATGTACAGAGACATCCTTGATGATAAACTGCTCCAGAGCGCTCTGGACCTCGGACTGGGGCGAAGGCTGTAACATGACAAAATGTGGAAAAAGTGCAGCGCTGTGAATACTTTCCGGATGCACTGTATCTGTGAGGACCTTCCAATGACTGTGTTCCTCCTGACACACCTGCAGTGAGTGACACAGAAAGGACTTCAGGACCCTTTAATTACATTAGGAGCTTCATGAGAAAAGCTTT
The DNA here is from genome assembly GCF_046630095.1 of Trachinotus anak. Taxonomy (NCBI): domain Eukaryota; kingdom Metazoa; phylum Chordata; class Actinopteri; order Carangiformes; family Carangidae; genus Trachinotus; species Trachinotus anak. Next base: position 2,008,702 of record NW_027273853.1, on the reverse strand, counting down.
GGATGGAAAAAGACAATTACTCTTAAAAAAGTTGCATCTGGACACTGATGCAATGAGACAGACTGATTCTACAGTGGCACAGACAGGTCAACACTACATACAAAAATACAACACAATACAAAAGCCACAACAGAAATGTAAATTAAGCCACAACAGAAGTGAGCAGCAGTCTGTCTACACTATTACTGTGACAATAAATATGAAAATAAAAAAGTGACAAAAGAATATAGATATTAAAATACATTGACTCATTAGTGACAATCACATAGCAACATTCATCAGTTATATAACAACAGCATTTCACTTTCTTCTCAAACTGCTTCAGAAACTTTTCCAGTACAAAATAAAGTTATTAACCAGAAGTGTCCTGATAGACGAGATGTTAGGCTTCATCTTGTTGTCTGAGTCAGTGAGTCTCTGGATTGACTCCTGGGTTAGGGAGTTGGTTATTTTTTCTGTCTCTTCACTGTCCAGTCAAATAAAGTCATAAAGATTTATTATTGCTGTTGTTTGTGCGCACTATCTTTTAAACCCTGTTCTCTTCTATCCTTCCTTCTTTTGTTTGGGCTTCCATTAGCTGAAGAACTCAAATCACACGGGTGTCCACTCACACAAGTCATCAGAAGTGACATGGATCAGCTCATTGGTCAAATTAGGATTTCCCAGCAGACCTTACTTTGTCATTTTTTTCACTTAAAACTGTTAGTGTGATGGGCCCCTGACAGATACTGGGCCACGGGGTGGGGCACTGTAAACTCCCAGGGTAGAGTTTGTTCTCTCATGTATTACTGTGTGATTGAATTGCTGAGGAAGAGATGGAAGAAGAGGAAGAGGATGAGGAAGAGGAGGAGAGTGGAGCTGGCTGAGGTTGGAGGAGGTTAGAGATGAGGAAAAGCAACCACGAGCAGATTAAAAAACATTAAAAGAAGAATGGATGTGGTGGACGTATGAGGAGAGGAAAAGAGGGACATTAAGAGATCTGGGTGATGAAGATGATGATTATTAGGGGTGGAGGAGGAAAACAAAGAAGAGGATTGTGTGTGTGTGTGTGTGTGTGTGTGTGTGTGTGTGTGTGTGTGTGTGTGTGCGTGTGGTCTCTGGTTGGTGGTCTGGTCCATAAAAACCCTGTTAATGGCTAAAGGCCCGTGGCTCTCAGGGCCGGGGGCACAGTCAGTAATGTGTTCCTCTATGTGTCCCCTCTGATAAATAAATCACCACAAGCAGAAGTCCATTATGCACTAAATGGACTCATGTGTCCCTCCGGCACTGTGGCTCTCAGATAGACAGAAATAATCCAATCGGCCAGATATAAATATATGTGTTTGTTTGGAGGAGACGAAACCACATCACAGGGTCTTAGCTTTATATCTGGACCCTGAAGGAGCTCAACCTGCTGAAGGTTTCTGGTCCTTCATCTGGGCCATTATGGGAAGGAGAGGAAAACTCATCCAACCAGTCCTCCACCCTGAACCACCAACAGAGCTATAGGAGTGTCTCCTGAAACCTCTGTTGTCATGGTTATAATAATAACAACAGTCATGGATAATAGAAACAACATAAACTGCTATTTTAACATGGGAATCCAACACCACTCTCCATCATCATATTCCTGTGAACACACACACACACACACACACAAACACAAATCAGACCAGATCAGTGATCAAACAAACACTTGTTTGATGGGGGGGTTCAAAATCTCACTTTTAGATTTTTCTGAACTTTAAAGGAATGATTCAGTAAAATTAATTTATAATCTCCAGCTGAATGAGATTTGAAAAATATAAAACTCTGTTGATTAATCAACAACCTTTTGATAATGTTCCATTATCAGTATTGCAGGTGAACTCCACAGGTGTGAAGCCTGCTTCAGTTGTGTGTGTGTGTTCAGGTGTCCACTCTTTTACACCTGAACATCACTGCTGTCACAAAAAACTGTGTCTAAGAAAAGAACAAGACGACCTGAGTCACAAACACACACTGAGGAGATTTACGGAGACAGCGAGGGGAAATAAACATATAGAAAACATATAGATGTTTTAAGGTGAGAACGTCTGCCGCTGAGGGTCAGCTGAGAACCTGGAGACAGGTGGGCTGAAGACAGGTGTACTGCCTGTACTGTTGTTCAGACCAGTGTAGTGGTGAAACTACAGACAGAAGGTGAGATATGAAGCGGCTTCACTCTGCAGCCTCCTCTGTACTTCAGGTAAAAAGCAGGTCCAGGTTTAAATCCTCCTCAGCTCAGTAAAAGAAGAGAGTTCAGCCTGTGTTTGATTGACAGTTGTCTGTCAGAACATGAGCTGTGTTTCAGTCTCATCGTTTAGGTCTGAAGACCAAGAGACCAGGCTGTCCCAGTCCAAAGGCTCCTTCAGGTGTGTCCTTCTTTACCTGGACCACGAAGGCACCAGCAGGTGGATCCTTCATGAACCAACGTTTTCCCATGACTCATTGTGCTCTGGGAAGGAAAATCACCACAGACAGATAGTCTCAGGATCACACTGTTAAATGTCAGTGTTGTGTTTTCAGCAACTGAAACCGAAGGACCTGAAAACAAAAAGTTACTGTGAAGAAAAGTTACCTGTTGTCAAAGTTGCTAGGCAACAGGAGCCACGCTTTGTGATGTAACAGTGACACTGAATCTGGACCTGGACCTTCACACTCTTCACACTGACAGCTTCACTCATTCACTGTAGCAGAGATATGATGATGATGGTGTTTTCTCCTTTAGGACAATTTACATGATTTACTTGATTCTCAAAATTGTTCAAATGTATGAATGATTTGTTGGCCCTGCCCCACAGGTTGATAACCACTGGAGTGTGCTATGAGGCCACGCCTACGACCAATCAAAACAAGAGTTAAACATAACCCAGGAAATACACAAAATGCTAGAACATGAAGTAAGTCTGTATTTCCCTTTGTTTCTCATCTCCAGAGCAGAGCAGCTGTTTCCTCTGACATCAGTCAAGTTTTTCTGACAATAACTGAATTCATGTTTTGTTTTCCTCTAAATTAAAAGGCATTGGTGACTTCATCACAGGTGAACCTACACCTGCCAGATCAGTAATCAGGAGACAGACACTTGTTTTCGGGCAGGTCAATAAAAAAACTCAACATTCAACATTTTAAAACTGACTAACCCTGTGATCCGCTGTCACTGACACCTGATGCCCAAATTTGGATTTCCTGGCTGCAATAAGACTGTCCCAGAGGATATGTTTGATGACTGTGTTTGTGTGTGTGTGTGTGTGTGTGTGTGAATCTGACAGCATGACAGTGTTAGAGACTGGTCATTGGAGAGACTGTGTGTGATGTCAGCTGATGTCAGCTGTGAGTGAGGAAATTCTCCGTCAGCTTTGTGTCAATTAAGTCACCATGACAACAGAGGATGGACTGTGTCCTGCTGAGGTTAAACACATGAACAGCATGATGAAGTTGTCAGATGTTCTCCAACCAGCGGCGGCGTCATCGTGTGGACGCTGCTCGCTGCATCCCCAGTATGGCTGTCAGCTTGTCAACATGACTGACAGCTGCTGGGCTGGGAACAAGAGGGTCTGTGAGGGAGGAGGCGGAGCTGACAGTGCCTCTCATCAGAAGAACAGTTGAATATAACAGATTTAAAGCAGCTGTACAGAAAAGTGTTTCAGCACTGAAGTGATGGCTTTGGTCTGACTTTAAAGACAGTGACATCATGCTCACTATCTATATCTAAACACCACACACACACACACACAGGCATAGAAACCACAAAAAATCACAAGTGCACAATGTTTTTAATAGAAGTCCATTTCCTTTTAAAGGAGCAGTAAAATATGGATTTCCTACCGGTCTGGGGCCCTCGGTCTGTCCTTGGGGCCTCTGCGGCTCCGCTCCAATGGACTGTGGCCTGCTAAAAAGCTAAACACCGGGTGTGGCCAAAACCACATGCATCTCCAACCCAGGAGCATTAGACTTTAATGTGGAGCTGGTTTAACGAGCTGTGGTGGTAAAAACACTCAGTTGTTTTCTTCTACAGGAGGATCTGAAAGACACAGCGCAGTGTCTGTGGAGTCATGTGACTCACATCAGCTGGTGTCGACCTGAATATAATCACAAGGCTGAGTTGATTCAGGTTCATAGATCTGATCAAATTTGATTTGAAAGTTTCCTTTCTTATAAATATCTAAAACAGTTGTGTGTTCATTTCCATATTGTTGAATGTGTGCACAGATCACCTGACATGGATCAGGTCCCACTCCACTGATCAGTGATCAGATAGACTAAATGGACTGTGTATGCACAGCTTTCCTAGTTGTATCAACCACTCAAAGTGTTTTACAATGGAAGCCACATTCACATTCACACACACACACACACTGATGGACAGCAGCCATCAGAGGAATCAGGGTTCTGGACAAGAGAAGACAAGCAATGATCGACCTGCCGACCTTCTGATTAGCGGACGACCCGCTCTACCTCCTGAGAGCCACAGCCATCCACTGTGGCTCTTAAAAGAGAAACTCAGATGTGTTTTATTTCCAGGTTTTCAGTGTGTCACCTCAACATGGAAAAAGTGAATTCCCCAAAAGATTCAAACTCCTCCTGACCTAAAAAACAAACAACAAAAAAAAAACACTATCAGTTGAAGTGAATGTTTTATTCTGAGATTCTCACCATGTCATCTTACCCTCAAACAGGCCTCTCCTTTGGAACTACATTGTCTCAGCTGTTGAACTGATGCATTACTACGCACAAGTGCACTTACACTTAGCTCTGTCTGACTCAAACAGGTGTAATAAAGTGTGCCCTCAGGTGTGCTTGTGCATATTAACACAGTCGTTCAACTGTTGAGAAAATGTCGTTCTGGAGGTTCATGCAGAGGTTCAGCTCCACGTCCGAGCCATCAGGACTACACAGGATAATGTGGCTTTGAACTCTTTCAAGTTTTTTTCCTCATAATGAACAGAATAAATGTTTGACACCCCAGTTTGACAGCTGTGGTCCTCCACACAGACTTACACACAAGTGGACAAAGTGAAGTCAGTGTTAATGAAACAATGACAGGCTCACAGACAGGTGAGACAACAAGCAGGAAGACGCCACCGGTAACGGGTAACAAGCTCAGGGGGGAGACCTCACGCGGACAGAGACAGACCATCAGGAGCACAGACAGTGAACTGCTCTGAACGGTATAGATTAGAGAACGAGATGCAGGTGGGGACAGCTCAGGTGATCAAGTGGGAACAGGTATGTGTGTGTGGGTGGGTGGGGCTGTCAGGTGAATGGGAACAAGGAGGAGAGTCTGAGGTTATGTGCAGGGTGAGTAGAGGCTGACCCAGATCACTGGAAACACTATCTGCTGATCCTGATCCAGATCACAGGGTCTGTTTGATGCCCTCTGTTTATTATGTAGCATCGTTTATTTATTTAACTATTCTGAATAACTTTGTATATTTAGTGGTAAATTAAGAGACGATAGTATCATGACCTGACAACATGTGCAGCCATGTCCCGATGGCTTGGGGGGAGAGGCTGTTGCTCAGTCTGGCACAGATGCTCTGGAGCCTCCTTTCACAGGGCAGAAGTGCAAAGAGATGTTGGAGGGGGGCAGTCAACACAATAACCAACCAATTCTCTTCATCTTTTAAATCGACATATTACATATATGAAGGAATAAAGTGGACTTCACCTAACACACTCTTCCACACCACAGGGTTACAGAGTCGTCAGTGCTCATTATTCCCTCTGGGCTGACAGTCATTTCTAGACTCCAGCTACAGGCCAGTACTCAGATCATGTCTTTATTACCTACTACAGTGTTGAGAGTGGACTGTGTTCTCTCTCCATCTGATCATCATCAACATCCATCCTCACAGCCTCTTACCCTTTCCTCTGCTCTTGTTGCTCTTTCAAATTCTCTTTCTTTTTCCCTCTCTCATATTTCATCCATTAACTTTGTTGGTCTACTGTCGGCCTCTGTCCTCTCTGTGTTTTTCCTCTCCTTTGTTATCTGTTGGTGACTCTACCATGTTGTGTCTGTCCCTCCCCAGAGTCTTCATATTTCTGTCTTGCTCTTTCTCCTCTCCTGGCTGTTGTTCTGTTGTGTGCTAATGTATTCCATTTTTTCAGGATGTGGTGTCTTGACCTCAGTTGGGTGAATGAGTCCATCACTTTGTCATCATCAAGTTGATGGTTTCTTTCTGAAGAACTCTGTGAAACCCCTAAGTGTTGCCAAACAACCTTCTGAATGCAACTAACAGGTCAACCACAGGGAGTTTAAATGAAGACCTGGTGCTGTTGGTGTTTTGATCATCTGAAAGGAAAATTCTTCAGCAGTGCATCAACAGAGCATCACTGACACAACCATCAGGTGTTTGATATTTGTATAAGCTCTTCCTGCTCAATGTTGAGCTCCTTCTGAACTGTAGCGAACTGGTCGTGGCTGATTATAGACACACTGAAAATGAGTAGAGGTGGTCAAGCAGATCACTGGCTTCAGGAATGAACTTGCAGGTGTGGCAAAGGATGAGGTTCAGTTCATGTCCATAGCCGTGCCTCTTGATGTTGCTGGGCACAAGAACCTACTCGACTGCAGTCGTGACTTCATTTGCACCCCAACCTTCCAGCTTCTTCAAGCACAGGGATCTTTCCTTGATGTTACCTACTGATGGACCATTACGCACACAAACAGTGTGGCTTCGTCTGCCATGCATCTGTGATTCCTTTATTTCTTGAATTGTCTGCGCTGTGACCTCAATGGAGCAACATCTGATTCATTCATTTTGAGAAGCAGTGAGAGGTCTGCATTATTGGCAGGAGCTTTGTGTCTCTGCAGTAAAGGGTTGAACCTTGTCAGCAGCTGGATACATTCAAAGAAGTTCCCTTGGTTGCGAGTAACCAAAACAATTTGGTGGAGATATGCCCTCCTGCCTCTAGCAGGCTGTAGCTTTTCAGCTACATCACCATGGACCCTGATTTATAGCTCAACATCTGAGACAGATGTTCCTACATCTGTCTCATTAGAACCTGTCCTCTGTCTCCTTGCCGGCTCGTCTGTGAAGCAGCGGCAAACTACAAGTTTTAGCCACAACAAAACAACAACTCTACCAACTGTCTCATTGGTTCTGTTTAACCTGGTTTATTCTGTTTTTACATATTTCACTAATCACCCTCTTTTTACAGTGTATTTTCATTTTCTTGTCCCATATTATTCTACATTTGATTTATTTCACACCTGTTCTGTCATGTGTGTAATGTACTTATCACCTTGTCTTTAACACCTTACAGGCCACTCGCTCTTTATTCTGCCTGTATACATTGTTTTGAGATACATTTTTATTTATTAAAGGTAACACAATACAGATAAAGGTATTATTATTATTATTATTATTATTATTAACTGCTTATTACACACACACACACACACACATACACACACACACAAACTAGTCTGTGTTGTACCTTCAAATGTCCACTGGTCATTTATACACAGTGACCAAACAACATAACCTGGTATTTAAACATTTAAAACATAGACATCTTTTATGAGTCCAATGGCCAAAAAGTTAATGATGTGGTGGTCTTACCACATGTCCATTCAGGTCTCCTCAGGCAAAAGACGCAACTTTCTCCTCAATCATCCTCTCACTGAGAACAATATGTCAACACTTCTGACCAGCAGCTGTCCTACATGTACGCTGGATCCTGTTCCCACAAACCTCCTCCAGGTCATATCTCCCTCCATTGTACCAGCAGTCACACGTGATAAATTCCTCACTGGTTCGGGAACATTCCCACCTGTTTTCAAACTGGCTCAGGTAACTGCTCTGCTCACAAAACCCTCACTTGACCCTGCTCATGTGGAGAACTATCGACCTGTCTCACTACTTCCAGTTTTGCCTACTGTAAGTATACAGTAGGTTTCTGAACTCTTACCACAGAACAATCTCCTCGATCCAAACCAGTCTGGCTTTAAGAGAGGCCACTCCACTGAAACGGCCTTGTTGTCTGTGACAGAAGCCCTAAGGGCAGCAAGAGCTGCAGACCAGTCCTCAGTTCTTATTGTGCTGGACCTCTCAGCAGTCTTCCATACAATGAATCACCACATCTTGCTTTCTGTACTCCAACATGGGCATCTTGGACAAAGCCCTTTCTTGGTTTGAATTCTATCTTACTGGGTGCTCCCTCATTGTGTCATGGTAAGGGAAATGTCCTTAGCCCATCCCCTCCCAACTGGAGTGCCCCAAGGATCAATTCTGGGACCCCTCCTCTTTGCTATATACACCACCTCCGTGGGTCCAATTATCCACTCACGTGGCTTCTCGTACAATGCCCAGCTATACCTGTTGTTCCACTGAGACGACCCCATGGTCTCTGTGTGGATCTCAGCTTGTCTGTCTGCATGGATGAAGGAACACCACCTTGGTGTTGGTGGACCAGGTGAGGTCTGTACTGGTGACTGTGTGACAGCAGTGTCGTTGATGGTCAGTGGGGGGTGTGACTGCAACCTCTTCTGAACTCAACAACCATCTCCTTGGTCTTCTTCACATTTAATCAGCAGTTGTTGTTGCAGCACCACATGTCCAGTGGCTCCCCCTCCTCTCTGCTGCCATTGTTTGTGATGACACCAACCATTTCGTGTCATCAGCATACTTGATGATGATGTTGGAGCTGGACCTGGTGGAGCAGTCATGAGTCAGCAGGGTGAATAGGACGGGGCTGAGCACACAGCCCTGAGGGTTGCAGGTGCTCAAGGGGGGGGGTGGTCTCTGAGGTTTTACCCCCTGTCCTGACTGACTGCAGCCTGCAGGTGAGAAAATCCAGAATCCAGGAGAGTTGAAACCCAGTGTGTCTCTTCTCTGTCAGCTGTTGTGTGTGAAGGTGTTATATGTGTAGCTGTTGTCTGACATGTGTGTCCTTGTTTTCTAGGTGTGTCAGTGTCAGGTGCACTGGATCATCCGGGGACCTGTTGATGCATACTGATGTGGGACCATGTTAGGTGGGAGGAGTTTCCTGACATGATTTTTGACCAGCTTCATCATGGTGGGTGTCAGAGCTGTGGGGAACAGTCATGTAGAAACAGTACAGGTGCCTTCTTTGGCTCAGGTGTGATGGTGGCAGATTTAGGGCACTTAGGGAGCAACAGCCGGAGGTAGAGAGGTGTTCTCTCAGTTCTCTGCACAGTCCCTGAGTACCTGTCCAGGAGCTTGATCTGCTCCTGCAGCTTTGTGGGGGTTGATCCAGGACAGGACTCAGATTCTGGTCCTCAGGCTGTGTTGTTATTGTGTTGTTTTGTGTTGTTGTGTAGTTGTGTTGCTGTGTAGTTGTGTTGTTGTGTAGTTGTGTGTTTAAGCCATGCTCCAGTTGTCGTCATTGTGCTGCAGTGCTGCAGATATATTTGTTCCACTGTGGGTTTGGTCTGTTGTGATGTCATCAATCAGCTGTTAATGTCATGACTTCTTAATGTACCTGTGACCAGAGTGCATTATGGGTAAACCTCTGATTCCTAATGGACAGTTAATGTACTGCTTGTGACCAGGCTGTGGTTTCATGATAGATGGAGAGAAACAAACCTCATTCTGTCTCTCACACACACACACACACACACACACACACACACACACACACACACAGACACACACAGACACACACAGACACACACATTTCCTCATTTATCTCTTTTATCTCTTTTCCATTCTCTTCAATTTAAAACTGATACAAATCTCATATTTGTTCTCATCACTGTTACACACTCATTAAACATCTGTGTCACTACTTTTATTCATCTTTCTACTGCTGTTGTTTACCTGGAAATACACAAACACAACAACACAACATCAGGTGAACATGAATCAGATTATGAATGAATACAATAATCTGTTAATTAATATGACCAACACCACATTATTCCTATGTCTGTTTGGCTTTGAAATGTTGTCTCAGTATCAACACAGTCACATGACTGTGACTCAGTAGGCTGCTGTTAAAATGCAGCTACTCCTGCCAGAGGGGAGGGACTCAAAGAGTCTTTTTGTCTGGGGTGGGAGGGGTCAGCTACAATCTTACTGCTTGCCTCAGGGTCGTGGAGGTGAACAGGTCCTGGAGGTGTACAGGTCCTGGATGAACAGGTCCTGGAGGTGTACAGATCCTGGACTCAGAGATGGAGGAGGAGAGGATGGATCAGTGATGGAGGAGGAGAGGATGGATCAGTGATGGACTCAGTGATGTATCAGTGATGGAGGAGGAGAGGATGGATCAGTGATGGACTCAGTGATGTATCAGTGATGGAGGAGGAGAGGATGGATCAGTGATGGAGGAGGAGAGAATGGATCAGTGATGGACTCAGTGATGTATCAGTGATGGAGGAGGAGAGGATGGATCAGTGATGGAGGAGGAGAGGATGGATCAGTGATGGAGGAGGAGAGGATGGATCAGTGATGGACTTAGTGATGGAGGTGTAGAGTTCACCATCACTGTTTTTTTGGAGGTTGACCATCTTCAGCTGCAGCAGGAAGTTCATCCTCTGCTCTCTTGATGAGATCTTGATGAAGGAGCGGATGTTTGGTGAAGAATCTCAGACAGTGAGAATAAACTGTCCTGTGGTGTAACTCTGGAGAACAGTGGGAGAACGTGGATGTTCCACAGAGGAAGGAGCTCTGTTCTCCATCTGTCATCTTTAAGGCTCAGAGTTCCTCTGCAGTCTGACTGCTTTAGCAGGACAGTCTCAGTCCCACCTCCTCACAGACCCTTAGTCAGGACCCCTTGGTTAGGACCCTTTAGTCAGGATCACTTAGTACACCTTTAGGGTCATTCTTCAACATGCAGTAGTCTGGTAGATTTCCGTTGTTCTCTGCTGTGTTGAAAGTAGAGTACAAGTCCAGCAGTCCACCAGTCCGTGGACGTATGTGAGGTGAGACCTCAGGATTGTGATGAAGTCACTGTGAACTTAAACCTGACCAAACATCAGTGAACTTTAGTTCAATAACTGTAAAGTCCTGTTTGACTCTGGCCTTCATCTGTCAGGGCCAGACAGGCTCAGACTGTGATCAGTGAATATTCAAATAGTCTGGAAACAGTTCACACAGCAACTCACAATGAATAATGAGGATGTGATGTTACACAGTGAGAACACAAACACAATTATTTCTGTTTATCAACTGTCAGATTGTTTAAATGGTCAGTCTGTAACTTCTGCTGCTAGGGGTCTCTCAATCAAAAGAATAACAAAAGATGGTTTTTGGTGATGTCATGAAATAGCGTGGGATCATGGGAGTTGTTGTCTTCACCATCATTGCCATAAGCTTCTCCCGGTTTAGATTTGTTCAGTGCCAGTGGTTCAGGAGGTTTTTACCTGGAGCTGAATTATCTACAGAGGTCTCCTCTCCAGAACAAACAGATTATAACCATTAAAAGCACTGAAAGCAGTTTCACATTTTAAGTCAGTGTTTCACTGACGCTGCTCAGTGGACACAGGACATCAGGGAAGGGATGAGAGTTTAGACTTTAATCTAACTAACTAACTGCTAACTTATGAACCAGACATTCAGGAGTTTTTTACCAGCAGCCAAATTATCCGCAGAGGTGTCCTCCCTCCGAACCAAACAGACCAGGGGACTGAAACAAGTAGAAACACCAAATAAAGCAGTGTCACTTTAAAAATCTGTGATTTTACAATGCTTCTCAGCGGACACGACATCGCTGAATGGCTGGAGACTGAGATTTCTTACCTTTGTTTCTTTGATAACTTATGAATCAGACATTTAGAATGTTTTTACAGGCACACTACAGAGCCACTAATCCACCAAGCAGGCAAGTCCTGCGACTCTTTACTGCAGGTCATTCCTCCTCTCTCTGTCAGTCTTTACTGGTTTTTACCGGCAGCCGATCAGCAGAGGTTCCTCCACTCCATAACAAACAGATCAGGGGGTTAAAAGAAACAACAAATAAAACTTTCACTTTAGAAATCAGTGATTCGTCTTCTGTGGACACAGGACATCTCAGAGTTGATGCATGTACATCCATGAATAGATGGGACCTGAGCTGCCATTTGCTTGGTTGTTTTCTCTGATAACTTAAATCCAGACGTCTGATGATTAAAATCCTTCATCCAGTCAAAACATATAGTTGAAAATGACCAAGGTGTAAAAAGTGAATCTTAAAATGTGGCTTATAACAGGATAAAAGTCAATTTTAAGCTTCTGGCAAGTAACCACAATGCTTTTTTTATTTTTAATTTTACTCAATAACATTGAAGGGAACCACGATGCTAACGCATGAGCATAGTTTAGTGTTACCATGATTAAAATCACAATTTCTCTGGGAGTTGATGGAAATATTTGGGATGATGTAAGAACATAACTAAAAAAATATATAACACAGATCTAATCATTTGTAGGCATTTGAATGTAGAAAAGTTACAGACTTTAAATCTGATAATTATGATAATGAATAAAGATCGGTGAAGTTGAGTTTGATGTTAAATTCTGTGACTCCTCCTTATTTTCTCTTCACTATGTGTTTAACTTGTCTCTAAAAAAAACATGTGATCACCTGATAAGGAGAATTATCAGGTGGAGGTGGACACATAGTTTTAGTGTGTAAGCATCATTTATGAATCTGGCCTCAGGTGTGTCCATGATGTGTCCACAGGTGGTTTTGTAGAGAAAAGTTTGTACTGTCTAAAAACAGGCCCATCTTCTCTTCTTCATCCTGTTTTCCGTTCAAACAACAAAACTGCATCAGCCAACATGTGACACAGTCAGATGACCAAGTTGTTGTTTCATGGTCAGTTCATCACCTGGAAAAATTCTAATTAAGACAGGTTAATTGACAACAGCTGTGATTGGCTCGATTGGTGTTTAAAATGTGACTGCAGGCAACACAAAGTTATTATCTTTGCTGCTGTGTAGGCTATACACACACACACACACACACACACACACACACACAGACAGCCCACTACAACTCGGCTCAGTCTCCTCCTGTCTGTGGTCACCCGTACAGTTGTTCTCATACATATTTTATTACATAGTTTTCTGTTTCTGAACGAGTATGAAATGAACTCTCAGTCCATAAACACCACTCATTAACCAGCAGCCACTCCCAGGCTGCTGCGCTGCTGATAAAATCATTATTTTATCTGACAGAACCAACAGCTGTGCTGTAGATCCAGCTGTGTTACACACTGAGCCAGTATTTTAAGACTCTGGAGGCCATTTTGGAGAATCTCTCACTCTTGGTCACTTTCTCTGGCACACATAGGGTAACACAGATCTTAGAGACCTGTTAAACTCAAATGCATAGATCTTTTCATAAACTATAACTAACATTTGTCACCCGTACATATTCTGCTGCTTTTCTGTGTCTGGGTCGCAGGGGCAGCAGTCTGTGCAGGGCTGCCCTGACGTCCAGCTCTTTGCCTTTCTGTTTGGACGGACTGAGCTGCTGCTCGTTGTGCACACTGGTGAAATGGATACTGCAGCCTGCAGATGGATTGTCTTGGCCATATGGGGCACCAGTTGTAAAGTGGTACATACTGAAATTAACGTCACCATTTTACCACATTTAGCTCCAAAAAATGTTTTAAAAAATGTTAAATCTTAAAGGTAAATATTAGATCTTAAATCTAAATTCTAACTATTAAATCTAAATTTTAAATATTAAATATAATAATAATAATAATAATAATAATAATAATGATAATAACAGGTCTCTTGGGTTTCATTATCAGTTATCAGGTGTTAGTCCTTGTTTTTTTTTGTCACATATATCAGTGAAAACTGAAGGTTTTATTTTATGTGTCATTATCACTGTCTTTCCATACTCTAGGAGGAGTGTGGGTAAATGTGTGATTGTGTGTTTGTACTTCTATCTCTTTGAGGACCACTTTGAGTTATAGACCTTACAGAGTGAGGACATTTTCAAATGTTTTGTCTGTGTGTATCCAACTTCCTCCCTAAAGTGAACATCGAACTGTTTGCTGAGCCTACAGGTGTTCCTACAAGCACAGTTTTCTTTCTGCTGGGGAGGGTTTTACCTTCATCCTTAGTTTAAGTGGAGCTATTAAAAAGCAGCAACAGCTTCCTGAGGTGGAGACAGACAGAGGGAGGAGGAGGAGGGACTCAGATCTCTCTTCTATTAGGGATTATTTTCTCCAGGATTTCAGCTCTGTGGACTTTTTTATGTTATCCTACTTTTAGTTAGTCTTTCATCGCAGCCCGAGAATGTATGGATGAATACTGTCACATTAAAAAAAGAAAAGCATTGACTGCTTTCAAAAACTTTGTCCTTCAGGATTCTGGAGTGTTCTAATCCTAATTCACTGCTCTGTTGTCTTTGAAGTCTACACCCCAGAGGCCACACTCTTCATTACAGCTGATGTGTGACAGTGAAGGATGGCACAGACAACACACTGATGATTTCTGTATAGTCAAAGGCTGAAATCACACAGATAGACTGGGTAGTGCTGCTACAAATCAGGGTCTGTGACCATTTTCATCTGGTTTAGACATGTTTGTCGTGAAGGTGATGGTAGAGGAAAAGTCTTCTTTTCTTTCATTTGTCATCTGTCTGTCATCATAAACTGTACTCAGCAGGTTAATAGCTCAGATCTGAGAATACAGTGACATCACTGTCAGTTTTCCACAATGTTTCACAGTCAGTATTCCACATCATGTTCCAAAGTCAGTGTTTCACATCATGTTCCAAAGTCAGTGTTTCACATCATGATCCACAGTCTGTGTGTCAGTGGTCCACATCATGTTCCAAAGTCAGTGTTCCACATAATGTTCCACTGTCAGTGTTCCACAGTGTTTCACAGTCAGTGTTCCACAGTCAGTGTTCCACATCATGTAAGTGGGTTGTAAGGCTCTAACCCTGTGTGTTTTCAGGACAGTTTTCCACTTTGTGTGGTTGGTGCTGGTCATTTTCTCTCTGTCTCTCTCTCTCTCTCTCTCTCTCTCTCTGTGCCTGTGTGGAAACAGACAGCATGTTGAAGTGTTTAATTGTCTTTGATGTGTGTGTGTGTGTGTGTGTGTGTGTGTGTGTGTGTGTGTGTGTGTGTGTGTGTGTCTTATATTGCTGTGGTCTGCCAACACAGACCGTGCATGTGTCGGTCCCCCCTCTGCCCGGTAGGGGGGACTTGAGGCTCGGAGGATCGAGGCTTTCTCTCTCTCTCTGCCTCCCAGTCTCTTTCTCTGTCTCTCCACCATCCTCACCGCCTGATACCGTTAACAGCGCCAGAGAGAGAGAGAGAGAGAGAGAGAGAGAGAGATATGGAGGGATGGAGGGATGACATAAAACGAAGCAGAGAGAGCAGCACGAGAGAAAGACACCCGGACTGCACGCGCCTGTGGAGCTGGAATATTAACGGGATTTTTCCTCGTTCTCTGTGAGCGAGCACAGGAGCCGTGACCGGCATCACCAAAATCCCTGACATACCCACACACACAGTCTCTCTCTCTCACACACACACACACACACACACACACACACACAGTCTCTCTCACGCTCACACACATGGATCCGCACGGACATGAAGGGAGATGGTTCTTATTGTAACATTTGGACTGAGAGAGTAATCTGAGGACTGGGGGGGGCCATACGCCCACCCCCGTGCGGAGCGGATTTGATCTGATCTTTTTCTTCTGCTGCTGCAAACTTGCTGAGGAGCCCGCGGACTTGAATCCAGACAGGATGGATGGATGTGGCGCGTTGTTTGGCGCAGTCGGCGTCCGTCGCCCTCCCAGGATATGGTGCTGCTGGAAGGTTGTCTTTCTGCTCAGCGCCTTTTTTCACAACTACCTGAGCTCCCTGCTGGACTGCCCGCCCACCTGCACCTGCTCGCCCACGGAGATCTACTGCAATAAGTCCGACAACAGCAGATTCTTCCCGCTGCTGTCCTCCCAGGGCACCGGGAGCGCCGGGAACAGCAGCGGGGGCATCGAGGACCTTTCCCAGAACATCACCTCCATGTAAGTGCTGCTGTCGCTTTAGCTCAGAGTCCTGTCGCTTTCATGAGAGAGGCTGATTTTTTTCTCTGCTTTGTATTTTCAATGTATCAGCAGAACAGAACAAACCCTGTGTGAGATCAGGAGGCGACATCTTCGAGTCTGAAAACGCTCCTCAGTTTGGAAGCAGGGAGAGATGCTGTAAATGTTGGGTTAGGTTTGAGTTTTCCTTGTGGGAAATTCATCAAAATCAATATTTAATCAATCGTCACTAAATGTACAAAGGTTCTAGTCAGAAGCCATAAACAAGGCCTCACTTAACATTTGGTGAGAATGATTCATCAAGTTAAATCCCTCTGATGTTAGAGACTCACCTGTGGTCTGTTCAGGATGTAGTTAGGTTGTTTTAAGTTGAGGGGGTCTGTTCCTTATGGATATATATTGTTCATGTGTCGGGGCCTCACAGCTGGTATGTAGTGTCAGTAAACAGTGAGTAAAGTGGATCCTCCCTCTGAAGGACTGACTGGATCCTGGTGCCTGGACCAGGTGGTCAGCCCTTTAGAAAACTCTGTGGTTCTCAGAGCTGGGAGGGCGTACCGTGCACATCCCTGTACCATCCCTGACCTTCACAAACATGACTGGTGCTCCAGAGGTTCCTCGTGTGAATCAGTCCACATATAGAACCGTCGATAGACGCTCCTCAGCCTTTGTGCTTTGAATGAGGAAGAGGAGGATGATGAGAAAGTCCCATCCTCCAATCAGACACAGCAGGAACAGCATCTCCTGATTTGGTCCCTTTAAATATCATCAGGCCTGTTCCTCCTGCTGTCACCCGCTGCAGTGTCCTCCTAAAAACCTTCGGTTCTTCCTCTGATGGCAGAGAACAGTACATAGAACACGACAGAGAACAGAGAACAGATATCTCCAAACAGCTTCTTCACTGGATGATCAGAGCCATCGTGATTCAGTCGCTCATGAGCACAAATCTAAGCTTTAAACAGTGATGTGATTGATCAGATAGAGCCTGACCACATGATGCTACAGGTGCAGCTCAGTATCAGTCCACATACATCTGTTCCAGTCTAGTGAGGTAGCAGTGAGACAGCAACAGATACCATCTTCTTCTTCTTCTGTCGTTCTTCTTCTACCTTCCTTTGGTGGATTGTTGTTTTTTTAAAGATTAAATTTTGGGGCATTTTTGCCTTTATTACACAGGACAGTAGAGAGTGACAGGAAAGGGGCAGAGAGAAGTGGAATGACACGCAGGAAAGAGTCAGGCTGGTCCGAGTCGAACCAGCACTCGCCTGCTAAGAGCATCCGTCCAGGTTTGTTGTTTTTTGGATGAGAGGAAGACGTGACGTGAGCTGGACGGAGACCAGATCAGTGTGGACACTGGAGACAGGTGTAGATGTTGTCAGGTTACAATCATATGTGGATACAATCTGGAAACAAGACTGATATAGACCCCAGGTGTCGATGCAGTAGGAGGGTCTGATGTTGTGGTGGTGGGTGAAGGAAATCTTTTGTATGAAGTTCTGTGACCAAACCAGAAGCATCTGCTCAGTGGTGGAGTCCATCAGTATTATGTAATGAACAGCTCATCAGCACTTGAAGCCTCTTTCAGGAGGTTTCTACTGACTCATGTTGGTCACTCACTGGTTTCCTTTGTTAAAACTCCTCAGATACTTTTATTCATTAAAGCAGCTGGAGACACATCTGTAGACACAGACCTGATCTCCTCTCTGATGAGGATTTGTACTGACGGTGGTCAGTGGGCGGGACAGAGCAGCAGCACGTTCAATCGACCAATCAGCAGCCAGACAGTGACGCGAATGAGCTGTGAATGGGTGTACCTTACAACCAATCACTGATCCCCATTGTTTTTATTCTAAATGGAGCCCATTTAAGGAGGTTTCCTACTGAGATGTTGTTGCAAATCATCCACTGGTTGTTTAAAGGGGAGGGAGCCACATTCTGAGACACTGCTGTGGAGTGAGGTTTGTCAGACCTCAGGGTCCCCCTTATACCCTGGGGCCCCAAGCAGTTGCCTGTTCAGAGCTGCATCTCTGCATCTGCATGAGGTGGATCTAGTCCATCACACAGGACTAACCTCTGTGTGTATGTGTGTGTGTGTGTGTGTGTCAACCTGGAAATATTAACAGACATTTTCTTACTTGAATCAGTTTAAATTGAGCTCAGGTTCTTGACCCTGTTGAATTTCATTTCATCCCTTGTCATTGGACAGCTATGCAACAAAATTTAGTGACTCTCTGGCACAAACGTCCAGGATCAAAATATGAGATAAGACAAACAAACACAAAATAAATAGCATTGTAACATAACATGTCCACATATTAAAAATGTGTGAATAAAGAGTAGTCTGTCTTGCACCAGTTGTTAGACTTTAGTAATGTATTATTCTACAGGTCAGAGATCAGTTCTCTGATGACACTTGTGTAAAAATTTCTCAGTGGTCTGGAGGTGCAGGTCTTCATTGACCCACAGTGATGTTTGTGGCTCCACGTAGGCCTCAGGATCTGCACACATCCTCTCTGCAGAGCTTCTCATCAGCCACGGTGCAGCTGGCAGACCACAGGACATCATACTGCTGTCAGAGAGCGGTGACAGAAGGACTCAGCAGCTGCTGGGACAGGTTAGCTCTCCTCAGTGTCCTGAGGAAGAGGAGCTGCTCCACCAGGGAGGTTGTGCTGACGGTATGTGAGGTCCTGGGAATTTGGAAGCTGGTCACTCTCCACCACGAGCTGGTTCCTTTTTGGAGGTGTTGAGTTTCATGTTGTTGGTGGAGCATCTGTTAACACAGTTAGCTTTAGCAGTGCCTGCCTTGCTGAAGCTAGTTTACTCTGTTGAGTAATTTAACCTTAAGGCACAGGTACTGATGTGTAAAGTACTGCAGTTTATGTGAAGCTCGTTGGTGTGTTGGATTATTGCTGATGTTTCCCTCTCAGCAAGGAAACTGTGTGTGTGTGTGTGTGTGTCAAAGTAAAGAGGGAATTTTATACTCAAAACACTAATTCTGAGATACACCCTCAATTTGACTAATTCACACAGTTGAAGCCTCAAACTTTATATCTTTCAAAGAACATGTTTTAATTTCTTTCAGTGAGAGCAGAGGAGCGATGGCAGCATCTGCGTCTGTCAACATGAGGCCTGAGAGAGCTGCATGAATCTGTACCCAGGACACAGTAACAGTTGAAGATTGGTCCTTGTTTCGATCCCACAGACTGTAAATAAAGATGGACGTAGCCTCTGTGACATGACCCACAGGTTTCTGAAGAGCCGTTTTGACTCCGCCCCTAATTCCCAACTAATCCAAAAATAGTCAAAGAGTACGGGGCAGGTGTGCAAGTGTGAAACTTCGATGCATGATGGTTTGTGTCAAGCATACACTCACCAACCTGTCAGTTAGAGAGGCCACGCCCTCAATTTTCCATAACTTTAGTCCTTAATGAAATATAAACAGGTGAGTTCTATAAAATTCAGCCATACAGTTGTCATGAAGGAGGAAATTAGCTCTAGAGACCAGAACAGTTTTTGTACCAGGCTGTAAACATGTTTATTTCTGCTGTAAGGTTGGACATTTGAACATGGGAGTCTCTGGGGACTGACTCACTGCTGGAGCCAGACTCTAGTGGTCAGTAGAGGAAATGCAGCTCTCAGCTCTTCACTGCTGATGCTTCATGTTTCACACCTGGAGGTTGATGCTTGTGCCATCTTTAGAAAATAACACATCAGACAGCTGACAGCCAGGTGTACAGTATAGTGACATGAGCCAATGGGAATGCAGACTTCACTGCATCATAGTAAAGTGTGGGTTCTGTCTGACGGTGAGTTCAGGGAGGTTCTTTACTGTACAGCTCTGACTCACTTCACTGTGCTGAGGTGTAGAAAACATGTTTGACCAGCTGTCAACATTTTTTACCTGGATGTCCTTTCTTCAGCCTGCAGCAGTGTGTGTGTGTGTGTGTGTGTGTGTGTGTGTGTGTGTGTGTGTGTGTGTGTGTGTGTGTGTGTGTGTGTGTGTGTTTCTGCTCTGAAGGGTTTCCTAACAACATGTCACCCAGCACTCAGAGGTTATACTCCATCAGATGTGGAACTGGCACTTTACCCCCCCCAAAACCAGCTGACCTTAGACGGAAACCAGCTGACCTTAGATTGAAAGCAGCTGGCACTAGACTGAAACCAGCTGAGACTAGACTGAAACTAGCTGACACTGGACTGAAACCAGCTGACATTAGACTGAGACCAGCTGACACTAGATTGAAACCAGCCCTTTGATAGTGAACAGTAAAGCAGATGAGAGTAAGGTCTGTGTTGTGAAGTGACCTATAGACTCTGGGGTGCTGCTTTAAAAGATCTGTGAAACAAAGAACAGTTCTCTGTTGATAGGAGTGCATGGTGAAATCATTGTACACCTTAACACTCGTCAGGTGATCTATAATAAGACCTGCCCCCTACTGTGTGAGGCTCTATGTGCTGGATGGTGACACTAGAGTGTCTGTTGCTTGCAGGGACTTGTAGCTGGATCGTGAGCAGGACCTCACTCCTCCTGTCCTCCTCAGTGTCCCTCCCTTTTATACTGTCTGAAGCCTTTCTGCTGGCAGCAGTCAACACATCGCACTGCATCAGCGTCACACAGTACAGCAACCACTGGAAGTAACATGGAAATAAAAAAAACCTGTAGAATTTCTGCATGGAGATCAGTTACATCAGCATCAGCAGCGATGAGAGCATAGAGAACTTTCTTATGTTTGATTAACGCTGATTATTTTGTGAGAACACAACCTCACTTGATTATTGATCCGTTTTGCTGTGAGAAAAAGCAGCAGTGATTCCTGAGTGTGTTTCCACCCACCACTGACTGTGGAGGAGAGAGCAGGACACACTGAGCCTGTTTTCACACCGATTTACTGACATGAGCAGAAAACACAGAAAATGGGAAGTGTGTGATGAGGAAGCTCTAGACAGAGGGAGTGTGTGTGTGTGTGTGTGTGTGTGTGTGTGTGTGTGTGTGTGTTTGGAGATGGTACACCTGAGTGAAAAAGAGATGAACGATAAGGGAGAAATGAAGGGAAAATACTGGACTGATAGAAATCAGCACTGCATACAAGGACAGCTCCTGATACACACACACACACACACACACACACAGTTAGTCTTCCAGGTATGTACCTACTTGTGAGTACGGATGTAATCAATAAGATTTTATTGATATTGATATTGATTCTGCTAATCGGTCTTCTTTATCGATTCATGAGTAGTAGGCCCACACAGGTTTATGTCTCACAGTCACACCTGACTTAGTGTCTGTTCCAGTGGTTCTCAAAGGGGAGTCATTTTGGGGGTTCAGAGGGGTCTTCAGCAAAAAAACCTTACTAGAAAAACTGTTTTGGTCTCTAGAGTTAATTTCCTCCTTCATGACAACTGTACGGGCTGAATTTTATAGAACTCACCTGTTCACATCACATTTTAGTAAGGACTAAAGTGATGGAAAACTGAGGGCATGGCCTCTTTGAGTGACAGGTGGGTGAGCATATGTTCGACACAAACAGTCATGCATCGAAGTCTCAGCTGCACACACACCCCACCTTCTTGACCATATTTGGATTAGCTGGGAGTTAGGAGCAGAGTCAGGAACTGCCAACATGTCGAAGGTGGAGCAGCTCACTCTGAGCTTCAGAAACCTGTGGGTGATGTCACGGGGGCTGCGTCTGTATATTCTGAATTGTGTCAGCTTAGGTCCTTGATGTGAACAGTTTGAGAACCACTGGTCTATTCAAACATAAACCTGTAGACTAGATTCATTTTATCAGCTGCATCAGACTCATTCAAACTGAACCCTGGTCTGGTTTCTTCTGAAGGTTCAGTTAAACTCTCACCCTCAGCTGAGCAGTGTGGTTTTATCTGCAGCATCTTTTACAGCATGACTGATCATCACCGATATTAGCTACACTGATTACCAATTTATCAATTGGTCATTTAAATGAATATTTATCCAGAAACTACTCAGATTGTCAGTTAATGGTTGGAGTCAACCTTTTTTTTCATTTACTGCTCTTCACTGTCATCACATCATCTGGATTTGGACTAACACTGGAGACATTACCTCCCACCTTAAACATTGTTTTTTCCAGTTACTTGAAGTTTTATGGTCTAAATGATGAATCTAAAGTCTAAGTAACAGCCTGTGGAGCCCCTGTTACCAGGCCACATGGTTCAGATAACAGTCTGAGGACAGATACTCAGAGTCAGGACCAGTGTTTCCATGGCAACTGAAGTTTATTTTTACATGGTAAACAGTCCTGCTCCGTTGTGAATGTTTGTGTGCTTAATGTTAGTGACCTCGTGAGACTAACAAAATAATTTCCTACGAGTTTGTAGGTCAGTGTGGGGTTTGTGTAAACCTGGCTGTGACCGTAACAGATATTTATGTCCAACATGACCTACAGGGGCCGACACATCAACACTGGAAGCAATACTGGTGGTGGTTATTGTAGGATTCAACACGCTGTCCTGAGCCTGGTCCCTGTGTCATGGTTTGCATTGATCGGCAGGTGAACCCACCTCTGACCTTGTCTCTGTCACCAGCCCATGACAGTGGTTTGTGGATCAGACAGTCACAGTGTTACAGATAATATCTGTGGCTCAGTGACAATAATATTCACCTTTGTCAGAGTCTGTGATGTCTTCATTCATCTCATCTCAGCATGTTTTAGGGTTCAGTTTTCACCTCATGTTCTCACCTTACTGCTCTCATAGAAAAACCCTTAGAGTGTAACGGGGGCTGCCTGAGATCCACCACTGGACCACTCAGTCCCTGTCACAGTGAATTATAACGTTAGACCAGGAAACCTTCAGAAACAGGTGAGCTGTGTCCAGAGCTCCTGTAGTTTTACATGGTTACCATCAGACTAACCAGGTGTTGTGACCTCCACAGTCACAGAGGCTGTGACCTCTGCTCAGTGTGACCTCTGTGTATCTGCCCTGAGGCTGCAGCACAGCCAGTCATTTTCACACCACAGGAAAATATCCAATGACATTAGCAGTCATTATGAACCACATCAATGTGACAGCTCACATCATGTCAGTGTGTGTGTGTGTGTGAGACACCGGGTTGTGTTTGGCTGTTGTCTTCCTCTGAGTTGGACAGCATTGAGGGAGGAGCAGAGTGACATCATCAAAGAGACATTTGACATCATCTCTGATCTGGTGATTTTATATCTCACTGTCACATGATCCACTCTTCACATCATTAAATGGTTCTGTGTTTGGACCTTGCAGCTGCTGAGGCTCTCCACTTCTTTGTACAGTGATGCAAATTATTCCATGGTTGTAGCAGTTTGGCTTCACATGGCCACGGCTACATAAATTTATCAGTTAATCATGAAACAATCATGCACAATACCTCAAATCTAAGATGTGGGCTGTGCTCAGGGTCGTCTAAACATAATATGCACCTAGTTTGAGGAAACTTGGACCAAGGATGTAGCATAGGAGGTCAAAAGTATGTTTTTCATATAATTCAAAATGGCGGGAAAATTTTCATGATGCAAATGGGCGGGGCCTACCTCAGTCTCTTCAGCATTATCCAGTGAATCCATGGACACAGACGTCCTACTCCTTACAGTTGACGAGGCATCAAACAGAACATCAGTGTTTTCATCATTTATCACTCACTTCCTTCAGGAAACTTTCAAAATAAAGAATCATGAATGGTGTTTTTTTTGCTTTGAGTGTGTCGCACACTGAAAAATGTCTGAAGAAAACAGGTTTCTGGTTGTGTGATTGATGCAGCAGGCGTGTCACAGTGAGCAGGTAGTCTCACCTGTCAGACTTAGGTGTGACAGTTTGTAGAGTATCTACAGAGTCAGAGAGAGACTACTTCAGTCCAGTGAAGCTGTTCAGTGAGGATTCAAGCTTTCAACTGACTGACCCCTGTACCTGATCAGATTCTGGATCAGGACTCTGAGGAAGCTGAGCTCTGCCTTGTTTTTCTGTGACTGTATGGATGAGGGTTTTACTGCTGGTTCACCTGTCAGACTCAGGTGACGGACACATTTAACATCCCTCAGCTGCAGCAGTCTGACAGCTTCAGAAGCCAGTGTCTGTCTGTAGGTGTGAGTCTGTGTTTGTGTGAGAATCACGTCTCATGTGGACTTAAACATTGATGAAACTGTTTTGACTCCTGCTGGATGCAGTTCATGTGTCTCAGCTGAAAGGCCCATAAACACACGGCTGTCACACAGTAAGTAGAGCTGTTCTGATTCTGTTATCTGTATAAGAAACACTGGATCAAGACTCTGTGAGTCCGTGAACCTGTGCACTGATCTGATTCCATGTCAATAAACTTCACATTTCACACACAGATGAAACGCTCTTCTTCTCTGCTCTAAAACAGTACACAGGAAGTTGTGCTGTGCGTCCATCAGCAGCTACATTGATTTCTGTAAATAGCGTAACAAGGTCTCTAATAGGCAGACCGAGGTCCGGGTCCAGACCTGGATGCTGTCCTATCCAGACCTGGACCTCTAACCTATTAGAGTTTGAACTGGTGTCAGTGAGAAAGAACTGTCATCAGAAATATCTAAAATCAACAACCATCCAACATCTGCAGTGTCTGACAGAGCTGCTCGTGACCACAGGTCAGAGAATGAGGATCACGTCGATGTTAAAACACTGTCAATTATGAAAATGAAAAAAGAGTCAATATTTTCTTCAGTAATGTACCAGAGCTGTCAGAACGTCAATAACCTCAGGAATTATGATCACAAACAGGTCAGAGGGACCACTGTATGTGTGTGTGTGTGTGTGTGTGTGTAGTCATTGATTATGCTCCAGTCTGTTCAGTGTTAATGATGCAGACAGTGACAGGAACTTGATGAACACTGGTGAACACAGATGATCACAATGAAAACAGCTCCCCCTGCTGGTTGTGCAGATTCCTGACGTGTCTTTATCTTCAGTCTGTGAGATCTTTCAGCTCCTTGTTGGTGTGTGGGAACTCCAGGGGCATGACGTCGGCCCACATCTGGGCCGCAGAAACGTTCTGCCCTGAAAGCTGCTGATCTTCCTGTAGCCATGTCTCTGTGACACACAACGCTGCCCTCACTGAAGTCACTACAGTTGCTACTTCATCCATCTTATTGTCCAGTGATCTCAGGTTACCATGACAACAGAAGGAGATCTGCTCATCTCCATCAGTCTCTGTTACACATCAGCTCTCATAGAGAACCTGGGAGTTAACTGATCAGCTGGTTTACACTGGAACCACAGACACACACACACAGACACACACACAGAGGCCTTGAAGAGCAGTTTTCAACAAAAATAATGGGACTGGACGTCTGGCTGTAATTTCTTGTCTTTGATTGTCAGCACATCATCCTCAGAGATCTTCCGAGTGACTGTGTGTGTGTGTGTGTGTGTGTGTGTGTGTGTGTGTGTGTGTGTGTGTGTGTGTGTGTGTGTGAATGTGGCTGTGTATGTGTGTATGTGTTGGTCACAGTCTAATCACAGTGAACAGAAAAGGCAATTTGTTCAGCCAGAGCTCCTGTTGTGTTGATAAGAAATATGACACAGGAATATGACACAGGAGAGCGATGTTCAATTCCCATGTGGAAGTAGCAGTTTATGTTGTTTCCATTATCCATGACTGTTCATTGTTATTATTGTAACCATGACATCAAAGATCATCTAATGTTGAGGAAGTACTTATTTTAACCCAAGTCACCATCTCTTCCTAAACCTAACCAAGCCAAGACTGGTACAGTCAAATACAGGTTTTGTACTATAACCATGACAACCAAGGTCTGGTACACTTGCCGCTACAGTGCCATTTCAGGAGATACTGCTATGAATCGTATCAGAGGGTTGATGGTTGTTCAGGTTAGACGACTGGTTCAGGTTGGAGGGCTGGTTAGAGGAATGGTTCAGGTTGGAGGGCTGGTTCAGGTGGGAGAACTGGTTCACATTATTTAAGATCCAATCACCACTAAAGTGTTTGTTATGCAAGAGCCAATGAAAACAAAAGCTATGGTCAGCGTTGTCATAGTGAGATTTAAGGTGTGTTGACTGATTGAAAGAAAACGTTCCATCTTGAAAGTTGTCAGCAGCTGCCATCAGCCTCCTAAGAGCCTGTTAAACCTGAACAGGTGTGCTGTGTCGTCAACATGACGCTGTTGATGAAGTCAGTCTAACATCTGATCAGAGGTCAGTTATATCACCATGGGAACACAGGGAATCATTTATACGTGGGCAGGTTCTCCAAGTGAAACTAGAATCACTGCCTCCTCCACTCAGACTAGTTTCAGATCACATTCTGTCATTCTTGTTGGCAAATGTGAAGAGATTCCCTGGAAGAGTTCCCAAGATATTGTGTACACAAAGCCAAAATATATTTTGTGAGGTCACTGCGAACTTGACTGTTAACCTTTAACCATCATCATCCTTGAGTCCAAGTGAATATTTCTGCCAAACTTTAAGAAATTCCCTCCAGACATTATAGAGATATCACGTTCAGGAGAATGGGACGGATGGACAACCTGGAAACATAAGGCCTCTGGTCCTAAATGAACTGCTTATATAGCTCTTTTCTAGTCTTATCGACCACTAAAAGGTCTTTACAACATGAGCCACGTTCACTAATTCACACACATACACACATGTGTATCTACACATGGAGCTTCTACCATTCACACACACTCATACACTGATGGAAGAGTAGTCCTTGTGGTCCTGGAGGAGCCAGGGATTGAACCACCGACCTTCTGATAAGTGGACAACCTGCTCTACCTCCTGAGCCACTGTGACCCCATCCTGAAAAGGTCAAGTGTTGCATCTTTATCTCATTTAACTTTCACTAGTGATGCAAGTGAAAATCCACCATAGACCAGACCATCTCATTTTTGTCCAGCCTTCGTGGTCTACGACGAGCACCTACATTGACCATGTCCCCTGAAGGATGTGGGCCCTGAGTTGGGACACTTACATCTGCGTCTCCACACTGACTTTTGTGCTGCCTCTAAGTCCAAGTTATTCAACATCTCTACAGCTTTAGCAGTAGTTGTCATTCTGGCACTGAAGACAACATCAGGTCTCACATCAACAGGAACCATCGTCTGTGACTCAAACAGCCACAGTGAAATTCATGGTCATTTTAGCTCTAAAATTACTGAACATTAAGGAGGAAAATGGTTTCATAAACAGTCAGTGACCTGAGTAAAAACTACTGTCACTGACTTCCTAACTGTTACTTAATTTATGACAGTGAAGGGTAGTTTCTGCAGGTTTCATCAGCACGTCTCTTCCTCAGCCATGAGCAGATGAGGAGCTGTAGGTACAGAGACATGTTCAGATCTGAGAGGATTAATGTGTTGGGACAAGAAGAACGGCCTCAGAGCTTCAGCTGCTGAGAGAAATGACACCAGAGCCACATTAAGATTTAAACAGCATGTCCTCCATCATTATCTCCACATCGTGTCTGCTGTCTTTGATGGGCCCCTCTGAACATTAGTCAGCCAGTGACTGATGATATAAAATGGAGAGTCTACCTCAGTCTTGTTTACATTTCTGTCAACCAATCACAGTCGTCTTGGTGCCCCTCCAAAAAAGTGTGGGAGGTGGAACTACTATTGGTGGAGCATTTGCACGTAGGGAGGTGAGGACACTGACATTAGAGAGGCTGATTCCCCACAAAGAAATCTACGGTGGCCCGGAGAGCTCAACACACTGCAACTTCAGAAAACACATGCAAACACTCAAACACACACACACACATTCATTAAACACAGGAGCTTCAATTACTCACAGCACAATGGAGGTCCCAGCAGGTTCATCACATTTTAGTGTCCCCTGGAAACACTTTGCTTGTGCTGTGAGTATTTGCAGCTTGTTTGTGTGTCTGGTTGTTTATACCCACTGAAAACTGTCACTGTCTTCAGCCACATTTAACTAAACCCACTGGAGACTGTTGCTGGTTGAGAACCTAAAATGAGTTAAATTAACCACAGTAATCAACACAGCTGAAGTGATAATTAAAATATAAACAGTCATACTGACTGTCTGACACTGGAAACTGTTTCATCTCCAGTTGGTCTCAGCAGAGATCACACGTCTCCGGAATGAACAAGATGAATCTTGAATTTTCATTTTCTGAATGAACTGATGCAGCTCAGTGGACACATTATTAATAAATACAAACGAGTACGACAAGAAAAGACAAAGGGAAAAACACTGAGGAGGAAACAGAAGAGAATCTGTTGGATCTGAGGAGAAGGGAGGATGTTGGGAGATGAACAGAGGTGTGCAATGAGACAGCAGAGGAGGAGTTAAGGAGAGAGTGAGAGGTAAAGATGACAGAGAGGGAGAGGGAGGTGAGTGAGTCCTTAAATTGGATTAAATAGCTTTAAAAAGTTTAATGATTTAAATGTTTCAGAAGCTCCACATGGAGTTGGAATATGCTGCTGTTCCTCTGAAGACTGTGGTGATTATGGTTTTACAGTCATTACAGAGGAGTCACAGCCCTGAGCAGAGCTGCACACACACACACACACACACACACACACATACAGTACAGTACACCAAGACAAACACACACCTTGCTCCTTCTGCCTGGTCGTCTCACACTGACTGTTAGATAACAGGTCACTACATGAACCTGAGTCGTGTCATCAGTGCTGAGCAAACCAACCTCTTTAATCCTGCTGGTCATTAATCTGTGTTTACACTGAATGATGTCTCACATGGTCACACACACACAAACACTTTATGATTGATCAGCGTATGATTGATCATCAGTGATATGAAGGCTCCATGCTCCATTATGACTGTACTCACTGCTTAAAAAACAAGACTGTCCCATATCAAACAAGCCCACAGGTCGTCTGTCAGCAGGTTACTATGACCCACAGTTATGTTTTGTTGCTAGGCGACATCTAGTGTCGTAGTAATGATGACAGAAGCAAAGGGAAAAGTGCGGTGACGTGGTTTATAGAGCGACAAGATGGTGATTTGGGTTAAAATAAGTACTTCCTCAATATTAGACGATCCACCTTTCAATCGAACACCGCTCATCTTGTCTCCTGTGTCATATTCCTGAGTTTTGTTGACCCATCCATCCACCCCAACCTCCTCCTGACTCTGTTGCTCTGTTTTCCTCAGATCAAAATGTCACCTTAATACCAGACATGTCTCAGAACCTGCTGCTTAGACTTCCCCTGAACTTGTTGAGCGCCTTCGTGCTTCCCAGAGGTTGAACCATTTTGATGACATTTCTTCTTGTGCCAGCCTCCGGACAAATTTCACATTTCAAGTTCCACAGTGGGAAAGACAGTGAGAAGAACTAACCCATCAGCACGTTGCTGGCTCTGAGGATCTGAGAGGAATTATTAGACTCATAATAAATTAACAGGTTTTTCTCAGAGACTGAGCTCCAGATGGCCAATGAGCATAATTATAATCTCAAGAGTATCACAAACTCTGTCAGCCAGTAAATATGGACGTGTTACTGTGTGAATATTTATACACCTGTGTTTCAGTTTCTGTTTGTGTTCCTTATATAATAAACTAGTCTATTCTTGTCCATTGCTAATGTTTTGCTCCTTTGTTTTAACACCTCAGTGTTAAATATTTATGCATACATAGTTTTTAATGTTAAACTCCTGAACGTGACACATGAAGAAGATGTGGGAAGAATTATTGTTGATTTGAATGTATTTCCACTGAATAAGTGAAGGAATGTGGACCTGATAATCTTGGTTACACCATTATACTCAATAGAAGTAATCCCCTGAGACAGGCAAAGTGTTATATTCAATCAGGACTGTTCTTTGGACTCAAATGTAGAGCTCAGTGCTTGGAGACACAGGAGTGGTTTATCGTCAAAGTTAGCAACTGGTGGGGTTGGGCAGTAGAGGAGCAGGCAGTGAGGAGGTGGACCAGGAGGGAGTCGTGGAAGACAGCAAAACTCACAGGAAGATACTGAAAATTAGGAGGCGGCACTGTTACCATGAAGGGGAATGGACAATCTGGTGAGGGGTGAAGAGCACAGGGTGAAGAGAGAATATATGTTTGTGTGTGTGTGAATATAGGAATCCACATAGCACGTCCACACAGAGACAGACAGAGTGGGGACAAACAGGAAACAAGCAAGTTCAAATGGAGTTAAATGGAGAGGTACTGACTGTCCTGTCTGCTTTTGCAGCCCTGAACCCCTTTCAGCTGGATCCAAAGTGGTATGTGACACTCCCTGGGAGGCAGCGGCTCTCAAGCAATGAGGGTCAGATAGTGAGCTGCTCAGCTCATATGGTGATGTCAGTCCAGGGTTGATAGAGGAAGATCCTGGCTAACAGACAGAAACTGGTTTCCTATTCCACTGTGGTTGTAGTCAGATCAGATCAGGTCAGATCAGATCAGATCAGATCAGATCAGATCAGATCAGATCAGATCAGATCAGGAAGTGTATGGAGCAAAGGGCAGTCAGCTCTTCTTACCAACCAGCAAGTCTAGTCCTGGATCATACAGATTGTGCTGTAATTTGATCTTCATCCCTTTGTTTCAAGGAATACTTCCTCCAGGGAGATTCATTGAACTGAAATGCAAAGATCACATACATCACTGTGGTCAATCAACAGTGATTCTAAACATAAAGTGTATGTAACATTGTTTTCTATAAAATATTGAGGACAATAATCATATTCATCAATCATTAATTGTTCACAGCAATATGCAGGACTAATTAACTGTCGAGACGATATTCAGTAGCAACCAGTCCTCCAACCTGAACAACCATCAGCCCTCTGATAAGACCCACAGCTCTCCTGAAATAGTGCACATACAGCAGCAGGTGTACCAGACCTGGGTTGTCATGGTTACACTGCAACATATGAACTGTACTGAGAGTGGCCATTTCACGTCACGCACAGGAGTCGGACCAATATTCTTATAAACATTTACTGATTAGTAAACAGTTGGAAAGACATGAGCTTAACAAGAGGGAAATATCAGGGTGAAGTCACTTCAGAAACTCGTCGAAAATTCATAACAAGAGCCCAGAGCTTTTTTTAATCTTAGAGGACACTCAGTGCGAGAGCAGACTATGATGTGACTAGTCAGTGAAGGCTTGTGAAACATATTTCAGTTTGTTGAATAACACATCAGTCTCTGCTCCGGTGAGGTTTTCACTATGTCTTATTCTTCTCCTGAGATCTGATATGAAAGATCCCCAAAGGTCGTCCACATCCTGCCGTTAATTTCATTATCGTGTCAACACATTGGCCTCTCTGGGTTTGAGAAGGGTTGTTCTGTGTCAGTTGTGAGAGGTGAGAATGAGTTTCCCATTCAAACCCACTGTGTTTTCTCTTAGAGGAATTCAGTGGGAGGCTGATTTTTAACAGCAAGTTAAAGAACTGAAACAACTAGGTTTGTCTGTGAAGTAGCTGTCTGGCTACAGAACCGTTAGCCTGAAAGAATTAAGAACAAAGCTAGTAATTACTCAGTAAATACTGAAAGTGATCAGTTTTATTACAGTATTGCAGTATTAGAGCTGACACTGAGTCAGTCCTGTTTGTCTGCGTGTGACCTGATGTTTCTTGTCACTCTGAAGTTCTTTGGTGTCTTTTAATCATATGATGATGGTATTCAGGAATCCCCTCATTTCCTCTCTTTGCTGCTGAGACTTAGAGGTTCAGCACTGGACAGCTCTCCTGAACATATCTCCTGAGGTTCAGCACTGGACAGCTCCTCTGAGTGTGTCCCTGCTGCTGAATACAAAGAGGACAGATAATGAAAAGCCTATGTGGGGGCAGAGTGGTTGCCATGGTTATCTTAGCTGTAGAATTTGTCCAGCTCTACTTTACACAGGATAAATCCTGACTGTTATTCTTTTTGTTTTTAATAGGAGTATGAATTCAGCTTCTTTTTTTACATTTGAGCCAGAAGACATCAGTCAGTCAGTCATCTTTAAGACTCCAAAACCTCCCACAGGTGTTCAGCTGAGAGACTATGAACATCACCACATATGATTCCTATGATTTTCATCCTCATTAAACCTTTCACAGACCTCTGTGACCTACAAAGAAGCATCTTTAATTTTTCACCCATCTGCTTGATGATTAAAGTAAATACTGATTTCACAGTAGGATTTGAACAAAGTCATTAAGCCTTAAAAAGCCTAAAATGTCTTAAATTCAGTTTTACTTATAAAATTCCTCAAAAATTTTCAAAATGTCTTACATTGAATTTTACTTACAAAAGACCTTAAAAAGTCTTAAAATGTCTTAAATTGAATTTTACTTACAAAAGGCCTTAAAAATTCTTATAATGTCTTAAATTCAATTGTACTTACAAAAGGTCTTAAAAAGTCTTAAAATGGCTTAAATTCAACTTTACTTAAAAAGGGCCTTAAAAAGTCTTAAAATGTCTTAAATTGAATTGCACTGCATCAGCATCTCTGGTTAAGTCATTGTGTTAAACTAAGGCCTTGCTAGCAAACCTGCTTTCCAGTTAGTTCATGGAAATGAGAAAAGTTTAATGGCTGGGGAATAAGGATTAACTGGTGGTTTAAGCTGGTGTGTGGAAATGCTTATGAAGAAAACTGCAATGTTTGTCAAAGATGTTTCAAACTTGGGCTTCCATCATCTGACCTCAGTTTGTGGCCGACACTCAGAGCAGAGGTGCTGAGGACGCTGACGAGCCACAACTCATTCAGGTCAATTATATTGTAATAATAAATATGTATGATATTCTCACATTAAACACACCTGGTTCTTAAAATCTGACCACCGATTGTCATTTTACCTTAAAGTTCTTTCTGAACTGACATCAGTGTGTTTACTTGGAGAGAGTGTATTCCTTCTTTCAGTGTGTCCCTGATAACTGATCATCTTTGTCTCAAAGTGCCAGTGATCAATAGTTTGTGTCTCTGACTTGTGGACAGGGAGCAGTTTCCCTCCTCTCAGACTCAGAGGCAGAGTCCAGATCCAGATCCAGAGAGAGGAGGTGAAATCACAGCTGCACTGCAGAGAAGCTCCTGTCCTCATTCTTTCTCACACACTTCTCCCCAAGCTTCTGCTGTGGTGGAAAGCCCTGCAGAGGCATCTAACCTCCATGTTGTTACACTGTGTGTGTGTGTGTGTGTGTGTGTGTGAGGAACAGTTCTTTGAGAGAATATAAAAGAAGCATGGTTTGCCTCTAACCCAGTCTTTTTTATAATTTAAAGCTTTTCATTATTAATTAAGACGATCGCTTTAAGCTATCAACCTTCTGTTCTTCTACATATTTTCCTCCTTTTCCCTGATTTGGGAATAATACATGTTTAAAAACACTAAAGTAACTGCAAAAGTGCATCCTGATGTGGTGTGCTGTGTGTGTGTTTGTATGTGTGTGAGTGTGTGTGTGCGCACAGTGTCAGCCTTATTTAAAGCTCTGCAGTGGTTCTGAAAGCCCAGAACATGTTCGGTCACTGCTTCACACACACTCCACAGCCTGGCTGGATGAGAGGAAACTTGCTGCTGTCAAAGTGTTTTGAGGTGGTGACCTCAGTATGATGTCAGGGAAAGGTGGAGCGATGGAGAGAGACGGAGAGGAGCAGAGAATACTCTCATACATGTGGGTTAATGAGCTAATCGGATTTAAAGTGGAGCAGCATAACATCAAGTGGTGGAGCCTGAATTCAGCAGGAAAATGCCTTTTTGTGTAATAATTTTTCAGTATAAACATTGAAACACGTTGTTGATTTGAAGATCAGACAAATCAGTCAAAATCAGTAAAATGTGAACAGGTGAGTTCTATAAAAGCTCTAGAGACCAAAACAGTTTTTGTACCAGGCTGTAAACATGTGTATTTCTGCTGGTTTCTTTCTAAGGATCATGCAGTGAAAGCTGTTATCATGTCTCCACATGTAGGTCTACATGGAGAGGTGGGAAACACTTCCTCCTTTCAACTCTTAGCACTGGTGTAACACACACACACACACACACACACATCAAAGATGATTAAACACTTCAACATGCTGTCTGTTTCCATGTCAGCTCGTCCTCCACACTGTTCATCTGAAGCAGCTCTGTGTATCACCCCCACCATCCCTCCCACACACACACACACACTTACACACACTAAATGGAGCTTCATGAATATTTAACATGTTTGAAACTAAACACAGCAATCAATTCAACCCTCACACACTTTACACACACACACAAGGAAAACAAGTGTAATCTCAGTCTTCTCTCTGTTTCTCTCTTCTTTCTCCTTCATCCCTCTCTATTTCATGCTCCTCCACCTCCACCCTCCTCTCTCTCTGCTCCGCTGCTCGTCTGGATGGATGTAAATACTGTGTGATAGCTGAAGATGGTGGAAG
The DNA here is from genome assembly GCF_046630095.1 of Trachinotus anak. Classification (NCBI taxonomy): domain Eukaryota; kingdom Metazoa; phylum Chordata; class Actinopteri; order Carangiformes; family Carangidae; genus Trachinotus; species Trachinotus anak. The sequence continues at coordinate 1,974,403 of NW_027273853.1, read as the reverse complement.
CTGGTAGTTGGCCCCAGGGGCCTTTCTGTCTTTTAATGACAGGTTGGCTTTCTGAAAGTGTGAATACATTAGCGGGTGGGGGGTGGGGGTGGGGGTGGGGGGTGGGTAGACTCTGTGTAGGACACACCTGCACGTGTTGTATCAGACCCACTCTCACGGGTTGTGAGGGAGAGAGGTCTGACTCCTCACACACCAGGATCAGGAAGGAGAGGGGGAGGAGAGGGGAGAGGCCAAGGAAGAGAAGGGACTAAGGCAGGCAGGAGTAGTGTGATGCATCCAAACCCAGATCTGGGTGAGAGCAGCAGTTCTAAAGACTGCACAACAGAAAGTGTAAAACTGACAACACTCAGCTTGACAACGGAGAGAATATTTAGTTTAGTTTATACAGAAGCTGTTAGCATCATTAGCATCATTAGCATCATTATTATTCCTGTTATTATCATCAGTTTCTCACCAGATCATCTTTCATCTGATGCCTTAGCTCTGTCACCAAACCAGGAGTACAGGCCCCAGGCTTCATCCTCCTCTCCTTCACTCCTTCACTCCTCCTGTCCTCCTCTCCTCCTCTCCTCCTCTCTCATCTCCATATTTAGATGCACAGGCTGCTTGTCGGGACAGAGAAGCTGCTTTATTCATGGTTAACTCTGTGTGTGTGTGTATATGTGTGTGTGTTGGGGGGTGGGGGGGTGGGGGGGTGGGGGGGGGGGTGGTTGGGGGGTGGGGTTTGCTGCCCTGGGACATTTCCAGGCTCAACATTAAACAGTTTTACATTGCAGCTCTTTTTTGGAACGTTTTCAAGGGAGATGGGTTCATTTAAAATACAAGCTTTATACACTTGGGAGGTTTGAAACATCAGGAGGTTTCTTTTTTATTTTTCACTTTTATAAGTTTTTTTTTTTTAACTTCCTTCTGAATATAGTTTTGGAAGTTTCCAGCATATGCTCTCTGCCTGTTTGTGTCTTGGTGCTTTCGAGGACTGGAGACTGTGTCTAATCTCACAAACACTGGGTGGAACAGATGATGAGCTCTTCATGTGTTTAATGATCCTGCAGTAAAATATGAAGCCAGACTGATCTCAGTCATATTGATAAATCTGTACATCACTGTCACTGGAAGAGTCAGTGCACAGATTGAAGGAGAATGTCCATAGGTCATCTGTCAGCAGGTCATTATTGTTATAGTGGCCCACAGTTACATATAGTGAGTTTTGTGTTGTTAATCTTTCCGCCACATTGATGATTGTTTGTATGTTTGCTCCTCTTCACCCACAGTGCTGTCCTCTGTTTACGAACTGAGTCACAACCAATCAGACTCGTCACATATTATACATTTAAGTGATTTAACTTGTGTTATTTGTTCATATCAAACACCATATGTCAGCTGTTTCAGAAGTTTGTCAAACAAGCAACAGAACCATTCCATCTTCCTGTCAGAACTTTTCAGAATGAAAGTTCACAATAGCTCAAAATAAAGCATTCCTCCAAAAAAAACAAACAAACAAAAAAAAACTTTATTGCGCTTTTATTTTGTAGGCAGAATTGCTGAAGAGGAAGTGTTTTGTGGCAACTGTTGCTGCATCTCAACATGGAGGAAGAGTGGTGGGCGGTGTCCTCTGTTTGGACATTATATCTAAATGTGGGACTCTGAGTCCGATATTAATAAACTCATATTATTAAAATAATCTGGCGGGCCAGATATTATTGCTGACAGGCCAGTTTTGGCCCACGGGCCAACAGTTGTTTGAGTGTAGCTCAGTCAGTTAAATGCATCTGATTAGTTTGAGTCAGAGCTGCATCCTGCATGTTGTTGTTCCTGTTTGTGTAGCATGTTAAACAATGTGAACACTGAGCAGTGTGTTTGTTTTAAAGCAGTTTTAAAGGAGGTCATGAAATTCAGAGGAACAGGTCGTCTCAGTCTGATCTGTTTTCACTGTGTTTCAGGAAGGGAGAGAGAGGGAGAGAGGGAGGGAGGGAGGGAGTGAGAGAGAGAGAGAGAGACGGAGAGGGAGGGAGAGAGAGAGAGAAAGGAAGGGAGTGAGGGGGAGAGACAGAGGGAGGAAGGGAGTGAGAGGGAGAGACAGAAAGAGGGAGAGGGAGTGGGAGAGCGAGAGAGAGAGGAAGGGAGTGAGAGGGAGAGACAGAAAGAGGGAGAGGGAGTGAGAGAGAGATCAGTGGAGGATGAATTTAAAATGTGTTTATCAGCTCTATAATTATATCTACTGAGCTTCTCTTCTTCTGTGTATGTGTGTGTGTGTGTTCATGTGTGTGTGTGTGTGTGTGTGTGTGTGTGTGTGTGTGTGAGTATTTAGACCTTGAATTGGATAATTGATCTGTTAGTCAATCAGCTGGCCCTCAGGGGGCGGAGGCTGCTGTCAGGTAGAGATGAGTTTGGCCAATCAGTGTGCAGCTCCCACTGGTTCTAGAGTGACAGTCGCTCCGTCCTTGTCACAGGCTTGATGACAGGCTGAGAAGGCCATCCCGTAATGCACCATTCTGGTGGTTTAGTCTTTGCTACCTATGGAGTATGGATTTATTATTCGAGCTGCCACTAAAGTCACAATGTTAATTTTGTACTGAGGTGAGAGAACAAAAACACTGGAAATTCAGTTCAGTTCAGTTCAGTTGTATTTTGGTCCATAAACATCAAAAATACACATAAAAACACAAACACACCAATCAGGTGCAGGCTAGAGCTGATTCCACCAACTCTCTACATAATGCGACATGAATCAGTGACTCACTCACTACAGGTCAGTGTTGTCAGAGAAAATAGGAACAAGGAGAAGCAAAACAGAGAGAAACTTTTCACCAGCATGAAAACAAACTGAACATGAAGGGAAATGAAGAGTTTTAGTATCAAAGATACAGACAGGACAGAAAAAGAAATAAAACTGCTACGTTAATGTTAATGATCATGTCTCAGTTTTATATTTATCACCATATTTATCTGTTCTGCTGCAGCTCCATCTTTTAAAAACATAGACGTCACGATCAGGCCTGAAGGGACTCTGTCTTTGTTTGGACTTTTGTTTATTTCCAGTTTTATTTTGAAATTACAGTGTGTTCACCATTGTTTTACTTCCTGTCTTTGTTAGTTTTTCCCTCTACTGTGATTGTCTGCCCCGCCTCCTGTGTCACACCTGTGTGTCGTTACCTGCTCTCTTGGGGGGGCTGATCAGTCTCACCAAGCTTCATTCAGCTGTCATCTCACTGGAAAACAAACATCTGGAAACCGTAACATCTGCAATCAAAGAAACAGTGGAACATGTGTTTGTCTAAAATATGGAAACTATTAAAGAAGAAGATGATTAAGAAAAAGAAAAAGAAAAAGAAGAAGAAGGGATCAAACACATGGAGGTGAACAGTTTGAAATCCTGGGAGTGGTATTCTGAATCTTACTTACTTTATTTACCTAAATGACACTGGCCTGATAAGACTATGAGGATTATATAGCTCAGCAGTAGGTGGCGATGATGCTCCATCCGGTTGTGATTTGCCATTAAAATGAAGAAGAAGGACGTGGAGGGGGAGAAGAAGAAGTCTGTCTTTGTCAGTCTGTTTTGCTCCTGTTCGGTTTCCCTCTTTTTCCGTTGCTCTTGCTGTTCCTTCTGGATGTTCCAGAGTTTTGACTCTTGTTCATGGACTTTGTTTGGACCACCATCACCCAGTTTGGGTTCTTGTTTCACCAGGTTAGTGAGTCCTTTATGTTTGTGTTATGTAATAAAACTGTGAGTTCAAACAGGTGAGTTCTATGAAATTTGGTCCGTACAGTTGTCATGAAGGAGGAAATTAGCTCTAGAGACCAGAACAGTTTTTGTACCAGGCTGTAAACATGTTTATTTCTGCTGTAAAGTTGGACATTTGAACATGGGAGTCTCTGGGGACTGACTCACTGCTGGAGCCAGGCTCTAGTGGTCACTAGAGGAACTGCAGCTCTCAGCTCTTCACTGTTTCAGACCTGAAGATTGATGATTGGTGACAGGTGTCTCCTTATCCAGCTGTTACAGACCTACATGCTGACTCATGTTGTGGTGTCTGTGTCACCTGATCAGTTTCAGTCCAGTGTTCCCCCTTTTGTAGCTCAATGTACAGTCTTCAGTTATAACATAAGTTAGTGATGTATTGAGCTGGACAGGAAGAGGCTAAATTCTACTAAGGTGCTAAAACAGAGAACCTGTCGACAACATCAGGACCATACATTTATCATTGAAATGTTTGTCAGTACAGTGGCGCTGTGACTATGACGTCTTCGGTGTGGGACTGTCATCAAACGTGACGCTTGGAGCGGTTTGGACAACATATGATTGATTTATAACAACTTCCTGTTTCATGATGAAACATCAACATTTGCCGTGCCGCCAGAGCCAAGAAAACAGTTTTCACAACAAAGCATCATCAAGGTCGGAAGTATTTTCTGACCAAGTTTGAGCTTGAAGTTTGAGGAGCTCATCAAATACTAAAACATAATTTCCTCTTGCCACAAGGGGGGCGCTGTGATTCTAACTGAATATTGTCATGCTGACGTCTTCAGGTTGGGACTCTGATCAAACATGTAAAGTTTGTCTGTGTGGTAATGTGTTTGCAGATGGCTCAGGGACGAGAGACACAGACAGACAGTGACTATCAGAGAGAGAGTGAGAGGATACGCAGAGGTGTTTAGGTGACAGGTGTGGACAGGTGTGTATCTTCTGAATACCACCACTCAGTCTCTGCTGGGTCTTCCTATCTGGTAGGATGTTCCTAGACCAAGTGAGATGTCCCAGGACCTTGGACTCCTCCAACCTCTCTGGCTCCTCCCCTCGTTCTCAGAGGACAAAGCGCTCCCTGCCTCCTTAAGTCTGTGACCACCTCCTTTGTTTTAGTGGGGAGGAGGTCCAGGTTACTGTGGGAGCATCACTCCACCAGTACAGAGCCAAACTGGTTTTATCAGTATGATGACGACAAAATCTGACCTTAGTTCTGTGGTCTGAGAGTGTTGTTGTTGTTGTGTGAATATCATGACATCTAACAACATTAATTTGTTACTGTGTTGAATTCTGCTCCTACACGTTACCTGTAACCTGGATCACACACACACACACACACACACACACACACACACACACACACACACACACACACATATATATATATATGAGTATATAAAGAGTGATGTTACCATATATGTCACCTGTATTATTATCACATATATTCATCCTCTAGATATATGAAGATATAAGGTTATAATGTATGAAATACAGACATTTGTATATGAACCTATATTAAATATTTATATATGATGAATGTCTATACAGTATAACATTGTACAACCACATATGTTAACAACATATTTAATTTATATGCAAGTTTATTAAGGCAACATACATATAAAGGTCTATATGCTTATAAATGTTTTTTTTTTTTTTATTAATTTTAAACTGCATCCTGATAAAGTGTCTCAGATTCTACTGTTTACAATATTACAGATCCTGACTGACTGTGGGATGATATACTGTATATCTATGTAACATGTGTCTACAATATACTACTCCACTCTGGCCCTGACACTTCAAATTTGTCACAAATATTCACTGGGACTAAAGGATGAACTGATTAGATTTTGGCCAAAAACTCTTAACTCACAAATTCATTCACTAATTATGACAGAATTTAACTCAAATGTCTGTAAGGATGAAATGAAGTGATGATGTTTTATATCCAAAAGGTCAAAGGTCAACTTCACTGTGACATCATCATGTTCTGTAAAAACCCCTCTGGTTATTATTCAACACTGTGGTTCAGACTGTGAGTGAGTGGCTGGTGGAGGAAACAGGAGGAGGTGACTGACCCTGAACTCTAACTCTTGTAGCACAGTTTATATGAGTCTGTGTCTGAGCCTGATGGTTGTACATAACTCATACACTTAAGGTTTAACCCTGACCCCCACCCACACACACACACACACACACACACACACTAATATAAGCTACAGAGCTGCAGTGATTAGTCAGTGAATTAATGAGTCACTGTTCTTTGTTTTCTAGTATTATCAATCTCTCTAAGAAAATGTGATGGTCTTTTTCAGTATTTTCTGAAATTTAATGGACCAAACTATATGAATGAATGAATGAATGAATGAATGAATGAATGAAGAAAACATACATTGTTTGCAGCTGTGTCTTCTCTGTCTCTGCAGACACATCGAGAACTGGACTGGTCTGCAGACCCTGAGGGATGTGGACATGGAGCTCTACACAAGCTTAGAGAGGCTGTAAGTACGAACACATGTCTCTGTATGTCCTGTTGTAATGTTACAGTGTTCATGCTGTGCCTCAGACTAAAGCCTGTGTCACAGCAGCGTCTATAAAAACAGATGAACAGTGTTGATATTGTAGAAGAAAGGCATCTACTAAAAAACCATCACAAGCAGAGGAGCCTCAGATGGTCTAGTACCAGCTGGTGAATATCACACTGAATGAAATGTCACACTGGTGAACAAAATGTTTCTACAGTGCTGATTTAAATGTCACATATGAAAGGAATGTGGATGGTTCTACGTCTGTATAATCAGTGGAGACACTTTTTTCCTCAGCTCTGATCTTGTGTCACAGCTGGATTTGGTCCTGATTGGTTAACTTCAAGTCAGGCAGGTTTCTGCAGGAAAACAGGAGCAGCCTGTGTATGACAGTGTGACAGCTGGTCCTCCTCCTCCTCACACTTTGTTCAGTCTGTAACTCTATCTCCTCCCCCACAGGAACAATGTGTAGGTTTGTCAGGGTTTTGACCATTTATGGTTAATTGTGGGTGTGTTTAGGGCCGAGCGTGAGGTTCCTGAACTGATTGTGATTCATAAAGAGAATGTTGCTCAGAGGTGTGTACAGTTTTATAAATCAGATCATTTTTGGTGTAAACCAACTTTCTGTGAGTCTGAACCCTCTTCAGTCTGGATCACTGACGGTCTGTGAACAGATTCTCCAGCATCATTCAGTTCCTTTCTTCACTGCTTCTGTTGTTTCTGATTATTGTTCCTGTATTTCTCTGTGTGTGTGTGTGTGTGTGTGTGTGTGTGTGTGTGTGTGTGTGTGTGTGTGTGTGTGTGTGTGTGTTACAGCACTGTTACCAGGAGCAACCTGCAGGTGATCCATGCTCGTGTCTTCTCCAAGAACCCCCACCTGCACTACATGTGAGTACATAAACACGCACGCACGCACGCACATACGCACGTACGTACGCGCACACACACACACACAATCCTGATGTTCAGAGGTCAGGTTCACCTGTGGTACAAGCCCACAGTGATGGTGTCCAGGTGATGGATCTGCTGATGAGCTACTCTCACATGTAGAATGGCTTTCCTTGTGTTTCTGTGCTGCACAGATTTATGTCCCCCTGCGCTTAAAGCTCCTGTGACCACAGGTAACATTTGTCAAGGCTACGCTGTGTGTCAGTAAGTAATGCTTGTTCAAGGTGAGGTGGCCCATAAGGTGGGACTGAAGCTCCTGTTTCAGTGGTGTGTAGGTGCTGCAGTCGGCAGCCCTGACTGCTAATAACACAACTGTGTGTGAGCGGGACCCACAGTGATCCACTGCTCTGTCTTACTGGATGATGATGATGATGATGATGGTGGTGATGATGGTAATGATGGCGATGATGATAATGATGATGCAACGATCCAGTATTTTTTATGTTTAAATTTGTGTTCAAAGTAGGAGAATCTCACCTCACAGATTAGTTAGTGCTCTGTGACCTTTCTGCAACGGCTGACACAAGATATAATAGGGTTCCCACACATCCTGGAAGACCTGGAAAACAGTTTTCCAGTTTTGGAAAACACATGGACAATGAGAGCCTGAGTTAAAAAAAGTCCTGGAAAATGATTTCAACTTTCTCCTGTTGTTGGTCAAAGTGATGTTCAGGGTCATGTTGACGTTCAGATGCTGGTTTATGGACGACAGGGTTTTGAACAGGCTGCTGTCTGTTTAGTTTGAAGTCACATCAGCTGCTGCAGGTTGAAGAGTGTAAGTTACATTCTCCTTTAAAATGTGTGTGAGTCTCTGCTGCTGCTGACTGTGGTCATTTTTATCAGGGTTATATAATAGCTGTTTTTACTCTGCTAGCATCTTTGTTAGTGTCACTTCAAACCCAATGCTGCATTGTTCAGGTGAAACAGACCATAATATGACATGTTTACCTGTTGTAGCAGCGGCTCACAGTGGGTGTGGTTAACCTGGTTAATGACATCACTTCCTGTTACTAGTAATAGAGGGAAGTGAGATAAACTGATGAGACCCAGCAGCATCAAATAATCTGAGCTAATTCAATCATCATCATCCCTGACAATGTCCTGGAAAAGTCCTGGAAAAATCCTGGAATTGATCTGTAGAAAAGAGCAACAAACCAAGCTACTGTTCTGGGCTCAACAACCTGGTTTCCTGCAGGTTACTGGTTCAGATTGGTTTGATCCACTTCTGCCCCAGTTGAAAGTTACTGTCACTCCCTCAGAGCAAAGAATAAATAAAATAACCAGGAGTAGTAATCCTGTCTGAGAATAGCACGCTGAAGGCCTTATCTAGGCCATAAGTGGAAATTAGCTTGATCTTCTTTGGGCACTTGGCAGGTCACAGGCGCTGGCAGGAAATCAAACTGGACCCTGGACAAGAATACAGACCAGAACCAATGTAGTTTCTTACACATAATCCTGACTGAAGAAGTGAAGAAGGTGTAGAAAAATGACCAAGTACTGGGTCGTCTCCAATATGTAAGCTGGTCATCATATATAGATGTTTGAGTGTTTTGAGTTTTAGCGGTGTGTTGTATTTGGAGGTCAGTTTGAACTCCGGGACGAGACTAATTCAGGTAAACATCAGAAACTTCTAACTTCAGATTCAAGTGGTCACTTTAAACCTCAGCTCTCACTCAGTGACAGACAGACCCAGAGGAGAACCAGTCCTGGACTGGTTTAGATTGTACAGGTCAACTTAATGAACTGCAATGAGCTCATCACTTTCCAACATCAAATCATGTAGTATCCAGTCTGTCCTGAAGAAGCAGCTGGTCAGAGGACGTATTATAATGAGAGATGAAACTGTATGAAAATGTAATATTATAATTATAGTGACCAAAATTATCACAATTGTCATGGTGTTTCACAGAGTTCCATGATGTAAACAACAAATAAATAATTACCAGCACTTTTTGTTGTATTTAAATGTTAAATTAAGTAGAATCACCACCTCATGGTTGTCTGCCTCTGCAACTCAGACTAGATTACATCCCTGTTTATCCAGAGTCATATAGAATAATAAACATTTGTGTCAGGTCTTGAGTAATGGCTAAAAAGTGTTTTGTGGGGGTCACACTGACCTTTGACCACCAAAGTATAATCAGTTTGTCCAAATCTGAATGTTTGTGCTAAATTTGTAGAAATTCCTTCAAGGCGTTACAGAGATATTGCATTTACAAGGCCATAAATGTGTTTTGTGAGGTCACCACAACCTTGACCTCTGACCTTTTACCACCAAAATCGAATCAGTTCATCCTTGAGTTCAAGTGAATGTTTGTGCCAAATTTGAAGACGTTCTGTCAAGGCGTTACCATCTGCACGGTGCTGTTGATCCAGAAGCAGCTGCAGCCCTGAAATAAGTTTCAAAAACACACAATCACTGACTAAAGTGTCTCACATTGAGGCTCTGATAATGCCAATAACTAGGGATGAGATGCCACAGATCCATTCAATCCAGTTGGCATGGTGGCTAACAGCTCACTCTGTTTCCCCTGTGTCTGTGTGCATGTGACTCCCCTGTCCTCTCCAAACAGAAAAACAAACTGGTCTGGCAATGTAAAAGGAGTCAGTCACCTTTTTAAGCAGGTTCACTCACTTTTAAAAAAACACTTATACCCACTAATTTTGGTGTAAAAAGGGAATCAGAAGGCTGAAAACTGTCACTGCTTTCAGCCGTGTTTAACTGACACTAAACAAACCCACACAATTTGTCACATGCGTCTGGGAGGCTGTTGCTGGTTGATGCTACAGAACCTAACATGAGTCAAATTAACCACAGTAATTAATTAAATGTTCAACAGTAATATTAACTGCCTGGCATTTGTACTGTGATTTATTGAGAAATAGGAAACTGTTTCATCTCTAATTATAACCTCTGGTGTTGCAAATGCAACAATGACTGAAGCTCCCAGTAAGTAAACCGCTGTTTACAGGTATGCTAATGCTAATGTTGGCTACGTAGCAGTAGCAAAACTTAAGGCAGCTCCTTCAAGAAAGTTTAGCTCAGCTCTATGTGAAGAAAAACTGCTGTGTGGTCGTTACAGGAAGTGATGATGTGTCATGTTTGATCAGTGGTGCTGTCATACATGCAGCCTGCAGACAAACACACACATTATTAATCATTAACACCCTGTAACATCAGATAACCACCACCACACTACATCTGATACATATGCATCACTCTGTGTCTCTAATAAACACATGACTAGAAATTATCTTTATACGAATGTGACCAGAACAGAATATTAATTCCTCTAGAATGAACCAACAGTTATTAAGTGTGTATGTGAGGTCACAACCAAACACAGGTGTTAGGTAAAAGATCTGGACCAAAATAAGAGATAAATGCACTTAGTGTCAGATTCTAATCATCATGAATGTGAAATACTACGGTCAGTGACACACAGCTGGTGAGAGGAAATCAACACCATCCAGGGCTTCAGCTCTGCACGTGGTGCTGTTGTCACTTCCTGAACAGCAGGAAGTGGGCAGCTGGTGTTTGTTTCTCTCTGTGTGTATGGGTATGTGGATTTGTGTGTGTGTGTGTGTGTGTGTGTGTGTGTGTGTTGTCCCTGCTGGTTGAATTTAATTGAAATGATGTCAATGAACCAAACTTTGAGTTGTGCACCGTCATCTCCATTCTCTGATTTAATAATGAAATCATCAGAAACAGATGAGGTTCATGCAGTTGTGGTTAACACTGAAGTTTTGTTATGAAGTCATGAACGCTACAGTAATGCTGCTGTTAGGACCTGATTCAAGAGGACACTGACTGGACCACTGAGACTGAATCAAATGAACAACTTTGTGTCAGAATTATCTTATCAGGCAATTATCTTGTTGCCTCTCATTGACTCAGGCTACGTCCACACTAACACACCTGAAGACATGTATCACATGACCATCTACATACACTGAGCATGTGCGAGCTGGTGTAAACAGGAAGCAGGTTGTCTCTTCTCAGTTGGTTAGTTGCAGTAAATCCTCTGAAGGAGGAACAGCAAAGACAGTTGTAGAGTTCAAATACAGAACTGAACTGAACAACAGCTGCTGCAAAGACAACAAGATCAGGAACACTTTAATTCATTCTCCATGTTGTTTCACCACTGGTAGTCCAGGCTGATAAGAGCCAATCAGGAGCCACTGTGGTGTCTACGTCATCGTTTCCAAAGGTCTCTGTTTGTGTCCGTCCAGACTACAACACAACCCTGGAGTTTTAGACTAAAACGGCTCCAGCAGCGTTTCTGAAGGTCTCTGTTTTAGGGGCTGAAGACTCTGGAGGAGAGTGGACGGAGGAGGAAACAGAGAAGAAGAGATGAATTTAAAACTAAAACGTAGAAGAAGAGATGAGTTAAAAACTAAAATGTAGAAGAGTGGGCAGGGCCTCAGACCTGCGACCTTTTTTAGTAGAAAAACATGTCTAAAACAAGAGGTGGTGCTGGTGTGACGTCATTACTGAGATACAAGTAACAAGACTGTTTGAACATAAAGTGCTGAGCAGACTCAGTCAGAGCTGAGAGCTGGTGGAGACCAAACATAGAGCTAAAAGAGCGGGAACACTGATCACCACAACACAAGAGTCATTATGCTGGATGTGGAGATAAACAGCTGTTTACTAACAGGGTCAGCATATCATCTTCAACAGTGATGATGTCACTGTGGTGGTCACAGCATGCTGCTGAAGCCCAGTCATGTGTTTGTTAGCTAATCACTCACTGGTTGTTCTGAACAGTAAAAACTTACCACTGCAGAGCAGAGTTGGTTTGGTATCAATATTAGCTTCACCAACGTTCATCAGACAATAACATGATGACTTCATGACTGTTGACTTATTGTGGGTCTGTTGGGGTAGATTGTGTTATTTCAGCAGTGTGTATACACACACCCAACATGTGTCCATGTCAAGTTCCTGTTTGCAGAGGACAAGCTCTGTTGACAAGTGTTCATTTGATGGACAAGTGAAACAAACACAGACAGCACTATCACACACACACACACATGCACGACAGAATGACTGACAGATTTAATTACTGTGACAACACCTGTCATTTCACACCCCACTCAGTTATTCTGATGTTAGCCCACGCTAATCAAGTGTGTGTGTGTGTGTGTGTGTGTGTGTGTGCGCGTGTGTGTGTGTCCTCACTGAAGAGCTTCATCTGTGACAGTCATTAAAGACAATAAGTACAGACTGTCCTGTAATGAAAGAGAGTGACTATTACGGAGATAGTGATGATGATGATGATGATGATGGTAGCGTTCATCCATCCATCCATATTTTTCTTTTTTTATTTAGATCTCGATTAGTTTCTGCTAATCTTCCACAAACAAACAAACAAAAAAAGCAAAGATGGTCTCTCACCCTGACAGTTTAAACAGAATCAGGTAATGAAAAATGAAAATACTCAGACAGTGTAGACAGTGACTCCAGAGGTGAACTGATTTGACTGTGAAGTAGAAACGTCTGATCCAGTCACAAGCTCAGGACGTTCTAAATTATTCAGTCAGGTCACAGACTGTAAATGAAGATGGACGTAGCCTCTGTGACGTCACCCTCAGTCATCTGAAGTGAGCTGCTCCACCGTCGCCATCTTGGTAATGTCTGACTCCGCCCCAAACTCCTAGCTATTTCAAATATGGGCGAAGAGGTGGGGCATGTGTGGAGCTGACACTTTGGTGCATGATGGTTTGTGGCAAGCATACATTCACCCACCTGAGAGGCCACACCCTCAACTCTCCCTAACTTATCACATGTACATCACCTGGTGTGTGTTTGACAGGAGTCTGTAGAGGATCTGACCTGGTGCTTCAGTGAGACACAAACATTTTCCTGTCCTCGGTTCTCCTCAGACATTGGTCCTGACAGAAACAGTGATGAAGGAAACGTGTCACTGATGAAGTCAAATGTTTTCAGTGACAGATAAATGAAGTGCTGTGCAGCTCAGTGTAAAATCGTAATTGTTGCTCTAAATGTTTTGAGTGCTTGACGAAATGTTCCTTCTGTAGGACCCTGAGAAAAACTGATGGAAATTAGTTTACGTATTCATGTTCCCCTCAGGATGAACTGTGGCAGCCCTGAGTCCTGGAGAACATGTGTGCTGTTGCAGGTCAAGCTGCCTCACACCAAACCACTCTACACCAGACTTCACTGTCACAGACTCATTTCCAATGTCGGGATCAAATCATGACAGTTTACCTGTATGTTCCCATCATCTCCATCGTTTGGTATGTAACCATGAGCACGATGGTTCTATAACTTTAACCTGAAGGTGGTTCAAGTTGGTTAAGGTTGGTTCAGATTGGCTCAGATTGGTTCAGGTTGGTTTAGATTGGCTCAGGTTGGTTCAGATTAGTTCACGTTGGTCCAAGTTGGTTTAGATTGGCTCAGGTTGGTTCAGATTCATTCAGGTTGGTTCAGGTTGGTACAGTTTGGTTCAGGTTGGTTCGGGTTGGTTGAGATTGGTTCAGGTTGCTTCAGGTTGGTGAATGTCAGGGAAATAATGGTGAATTACAGACATGGACCTCAAGCAACACATCTGAAACGTTTTGTAAGTATCATGGAGTTATCAGGAGCTTCATGTTGATTAACACACAATAAAAAATTACACATGACTTTCATAAAATAGGTTTTAGACAGAGCGTTCAGGTGAATTTAACACAGGTGGACGACAGTCAAGGTGTCAAAACATCGCAAAGATGATCAAGAAAAACGGAGGAACCTGAAGTAAACTTCAAGTATCAGAGCAGTGTCAACTGAATTTACTTCTTAAAGCTCCATCCAGTCTAGAGGTAGATGTGCATGTGTTTGTGATTATAAAGCAGGTCTAGGTTCTATATTAATACTGTAAAAGTATCAAAGCCTCAGTCCACAGAGAAATGCACACAGCCTGTATTCAGAAACTGAGCCTTAAAACCAGCCGTCAGGACTTCTGGAACTTTGTGATGTCATAACAAAGCAGACACCGCCCTCAGCCACACCTCAAGCCCCGCCCACCTGGACCCACCATCCAACCTTGTAGGATTTGGTTTCTCTGAGCATTTACCTGAAATCTGCTGTATTTTTGTTGGCTCACTCCACTTACTAGAGCTCCAGAGAGAAGTCTGAGAGAGGAGATGTAAAACTACACTGAGATGGTTTTTAGTTGTTAAAAACACAAATATATGTCGTCTGATGGAGATCAACATTTAAAATAAAACACAGGAGAAGTTAAAATATGGACCTTTAATACATTTACATAAATGTTATGTTTCCACTTTGTCATTATGACGAATTGAGAGTTAACTGTGAGTTAACTATATACTTTATACAAAAAATTCAGCTCAGTGTTTCATATGAAAACACATAAAATGAACATAAAAACATGTTAAAACATTCATGTAAAATGAAATAATAATAATAATATAAATAATAATATATAATTATAAAATAGAAATAAATAAATAAAATAAGTAAAAAGTGGAAAATACAGAATAAATAACTGATGGGTCTAAAGAGTGTGTGTGTCTGTGTGCATGTGAGAGAGATATTTTTGGTCCTGAATGTTCCCACACAGTGTCACATGTACACATTCACACACCTACGCATGTACAAACACACACCTCTGTAAACAAGATACACATGTACACACACAGAACACACACAGAATACACAGAGAACACACAGCCCCTGACCTTCTCATGGTCATGTCTCATTTCCCTCGTTGCTCGTTCTAAATTGTAATGAGACACACACACACACACACACACACATACTTGTACTTCTCTCTTTGTGAGGACACTCATTGACATAATGCATTCCCTAGCCCCTTACCCTAACCTTAACCATCACAACTGAGTGCCTAACCCTAACCCTGACCCTAACCTTAACCTAAACCTAATTCTAACCATAACTCTAAAACCAAGTCTTAACCCTCAACATATGATTTGAAGGTGTCTCAAAAAGTGAGGACCGGCCAAAATGTCCTCACTTTCCCAAAATGTCCCCACTCTGTTAGTAAAATACTTTTTTTGGTCCTTACTATGTAGCAAGTACAAGTGTACACACACACACACACACACACACACACACACACACACACACACACACACACACACACTCTCTCTCAGTGTTTCTGATATGAGACTGTTCTGTGTTAGGGTCTGCTGACCTTTCTAAAGGACACCTTCATCACACACAGGAGGAGTGTTGGGTGTTTAGCTCCTACACACGGTCCACAGTGTGTGTGTATGTGTATGTGTGTGTGTGTACATTAATTGCAGTGGCGTTATTTCAGCCTGGTGCAGTAAGATCTTCAGGAAAGAGAGCTGCAGCTCCAGGACCAGAACTGAGCTGGATCCCAGATCTGGGCACAGATAAGGTTCATACTGATCATCTTAATTCATTCAGGACTGTGTCCACTGAGAATCTGAAAGAGTCTTCTTAAAGAGAAAGTTGAGTCGATAACGAGGAACAACAGCCAGAGCTGCTGCTTTTCAGCTGGTTTAGGTGCTTACACAACCTGTTTCTATATGAAACAGCTGCAGCTCAGCTGAAGAGCCCGAGACAAATGAGCCACTCTGTGGGACAATAAAGTTCACCTTGAATCTCGTCATGTATGATTTGTGTGCGTGTGTGCGTGTGTGTGTGTGTCTGTGAGTGAGAGAGCGAGAGAGAGAGAGAGAGAGAAAGAGTGAGAGGCATTACTGTGTGCAGGTTTTCATTGTGACCTGCAGATGGTAATTAGCCTCAGGCTAACTCCGCTACAACACATCAAAATGCTAACATTTATGTGTAATATTCTACATGGTCCCTTACTAAGTAAAATTAATAATGATGATAATAATAATATTTCTAAAAAAACTCTTAATAATATGAGTATTCTCCTAATTCTACACTGATGTTAAATGTTTTTTCTCTGCAGCTTCTAGTTTCCATTTCACTCACAGTAAATTCACAGTGATGTGGTGCAGACGTCTCTGAGAGAGCTGATCTCATCACAGTGAACACAAACCTTAACCGAGAGCTGACCACATAAACACACAACCCTATCTCCCATAGGTGACCTTTATATACAACTCCAGTATTTCTCTACAGTCTAAATCTATTGAACTGAAAGTGTAATGACCATGTTTTCAACTGACGTGATGAGGAAATATATGTTGATACTGAACTGATCAGTAAAATGTTCAGATGTTTGTTTTCTGACAGAACATCTGATCTCACAGTTCAACCTCCACCTGTGCTGACACCACGTCATTAAACTGGTTCATGGTTCTGTTCAGACTTTCACATATCCTGGTTCAGGTCAGAGAAAGATCCTGGTCTGGTTTAATACAGAACCAGCTCACGACCTAACAAGGCTGTGATGTTAACCGTTCCACTCACTTAAAAAGCAGCTCTCCAGCAGCTGAGGATGTGCTGACGTTCAGTGGTTTCACCTCATTGTGCTGCAGTGATGTAGATGTGTACCTCCATAACAGACCAGAGACCAGACCACTGAAACAGCTGCTCGAACTGATGGTCAGCACCATGGACAGCAGCCCTGTAGCACCACCAGCAGCCACACACACCACAGACAGAGGGACTCACACACCCATCTATAGGATATAGGGGCCCTTTGATTGCTTGGTGGGCCCTTGGGCTCTCTGTAAGCCCAACTGTTGTTATACCACTGCACAGCACTTATTTTAGCTAGCAATGTTCTGAGACTCAGAATTTATTTGTATGCTTGAGCTTGAGCAACACACACGTGAAAAGGGGGGGGTGAGGGTGGAACATCTGCCCCTTTGCCCCATGATCTGTCCCTTTTATTAAGGCTTAGGCTACGTTTTTGTTTGTTTGTTTTTTTTTTTTTTTTTTGAAGGCGATCCTGTGGCCCTCATCAAGAAGAACTTTTTTTTAACAATTAATAATTAAGCTATTGATAAAATGACATCAGTCAGTTTATTACAGAGTCACAGCTGTGATGCAGGACTCTGCAGACAGATTCTCAGCAGGAGAAAATGTATGGATTTTATTTCACCCTCAAAACTTTTGATAGTTTTGGTGCATTTTATGAGATGAAGGGAGCACATTTGTGTGGATTTGCACTTTTCACAGTACAAGCAGCTGTTTATCACCAGCTAATAACACTGTTGTGCTGTCAGAGAAAGCGGACCATGTCAAAGCCACGTAACTGTCTGGACTTGTGATTGGTCAATGTGTGAAATTGATGGTGTAGTTTAAAACAAGTTTAAAAGCTGGTTTCAGTCCAGTGTCAGCTGGTTTCAGTCTAGACCAATGGTGTAGCTTGATCACTTGGCTCTATCAGTCAGTCAGTCATGCAGTTTGTTGTAAGAGTCCATGTAAAATCTGTTTGCAGGTGTAGATGATGTTGGTGAGTGTTGTTCAGGTTAGAGTTAGTGCTCATTTTAACTGTGAGCACCTGCTGAGATGAGTTCAGCACAGAGTTCACTTTATACAGTGGGAGAAACAGGATATGTAGAGTGAGTTACATCTGCGTGGTATGATGTAAATGTTGAGTTGTCAGCATACATATTCACAACAGGACTACACACAGAGAGAGAGAGAGAGAGAGAGAGAGAGAGAGAGAGAGAGAGAGAGAGAGAGAGAGAGAGAGAGAGAGAGAGAGAGAGAGAGAGAGAGAGAGAGTTTTCCCTGAGGGCTGAGAACAAGCATGTTTAGATATCAACTGTGAAGAATGAATGATCAGGGGTTTGGAGTCAGGCTCATGAATCAAGATCACATGCATGTTACTGAGGAAGCCTATGCATGAGAGGAAACGCACATTGTTACTCATACACACACACGCGCGCGCGCGCACACACACACACACACACACACACAGAGTTGTGTGATCTTGGAGTAGTTTCTGTCAAAAGTACATTATTGGAAACATCCACAGATAGAGAGTGTCCACTGACGTGGCAGCTGCTCTGTCTGACCGGCGGGGTGAGAGCACAGAGACTGAACCAAAAAAAAAAAGTGATAGTTTTGATATTAAAGTAAAAGTACCGTTATAACAATGTGAAAGTACTCTATTACAAATGGTGTACATGTAAAATGTAGCAAAGCTAACAGGCTAGGCTATGAAAATGTAGCTAAGCTAACAGGCTATGCTAAGCTAGCTCTGTCCCAGTGTAACAGTGTTACTCTGTCATGTTTGTGTGTGAATCAACACAGATACAGAAACATCACAAGAGTGAAGGATGAATGAAAGGACGTTTTCTGTCTTTTCGCCTTTACTAATGAACCATTTCATCACTGAGCAGCTCAGAGGCTACCACACACTGTTAAGGTGGAATGTTTTCTTGACTCAATGCATGACTGAAGTTTGGAAATCAATATCAATTTGACAACTTTGACCATTTCATAGTTTTGATCAGCTCTCTTCATGACAGACGCTTTAGTGATGATCGGATCTCCATGATCTTACAAATGTTCATAAATGTGAGTCTCTGACCTCCCTGCTCTGTTTCTTCTGTTGATACATTAATACAATAAAAACCAGTCTGATCACTGACCTGATCGTGTGAATGACTGATTGATTGATTAATGATATTTATGTACATGAACGGGGTGGCAAGGTGGTACAGTGGCCAGCATTGTTGCCTCACAGCAAGAAAGTTCTGAGTTCAAACCCCAGAAACCTTTCTGTGTGGAGCTGTGTGGAGTTTGCATGTTCTCCCCATGTCTGCGTGGGCTCCCCCCAGGTTCTCCGGTTTCCTCCCACAGTCAAAGACATGCGCTTTAGGTTCATTGGTGACTCTAAATTGTCCGTAGGTGTGAATGTGAGTATGTTGTGTCAGCACTGTGATAGACTGGCAACTTGTCCAGGGTGTACCCCGCCCTCAACCAATGTCAGCTTGGATTGGCTCCAGGCCCCCCCATGACCTTGTTCCGATAAGCGGTAAAGAAAATGCATGGATGGATGTACATGAACAGGAGAAGTTTCAGTATGATTTTGTCTGAATAACAAATGAAACAATTCCATTAACATTGTAAGTTTTTTTACATTGATGTAAAAAAATGAATTCTATAAAGTCTATAAAAATGATTTCTAAGAGACAATGTTGGTTGAGTCTCTGATGAGCTGATGTGGATTCCAGTATCTTGCCCCTCCACCTCAACAGCCTGCACACCTCTTCATGTTGCCATGGAGACAGACACCTGTGTTTGTGTTGTATGTTATTGCAACTCAGATGGGGTCATAACGGGAAATGAGTGTGAGTGTGTATGTGTGTGTGTGTGTGTGTGATAGTGGTAACTCCTTAATTTCCTGCCTGTATGAATCCTCCTGATGGTGACATTTAGAACAAACCTTTATACGTATTATTATTCATTTTTTTACTTTATTTATCCAAACCGTAGACGACAATAGAGTCCATAGGTTCCAGCTGTTCCAACAGCTGTAATTAGGCTTAACGAAGGTTAAATGGCTGCAAATGAGAAGTGCCACGCAGGTTAATGATGTCAGAGAGTGTGTGGTTGTTTCATGAAGCAGCAGGTTGAACTGGTGGAGCAGCCTGAATGTGTTTTATGGTTGTTTAGCTTTAAATGATCAACAGTTTACATGAGAAGAGTGAAAATAAAAAAACAACAGGTTAGACATGATTCAGGAGAGTCCTGAGGAGACTAACGTCTGTGTTCAGACTGAGAGGTGACGGTCAGAGTGGAACATATACTGATGTAAGTGGAGGTGTGGCGTTTGGTTGTGTCTGCACAGGAGCTTTAAACCCCATTTGCCTTCCTGTCTCTGTTCTATGTTCTTTGTTCAACATTAACAGACTGATTAAGTCCACTATGACCCATACAACATTTGTAATATGGATAATAACAATGTTTATTTTATTATTGCCATCAGTTTACTGTTCTGTACCACTGTTCTTCTGGAAAAAAAGATACTTGATAGAAATTTAAGGATAATAAAAAGTTTCACTAGAGTCATTTACCCTGGTATGTGGGTCATTAACATGTTTATTAGAGACTGATGAAAAAAAACCTGAGTCACAGAAGTTGTGGCTGTGGAGGAAAAGATCACTGACACAATAAACAGGAAGAGTGACAGCTCTGAGCTGCTGTCGTCATGGTGATGTTTCTGACACCTGTCTGTCTGTCTCTCTCTCTCTCTCTCTCTCTCTCAGAAACTTGTCCAGGAACCCGATGCTGACCACACTGTCCTGGCAGATCTTTGAACACCTGCAGCTCTTTGAACTGTGAGTTCTTTCCAGCCTGTTCGCACCAGAATCAGTGAGATCTGGATCTACACTGTCAGACGAGAGGACACAACAGACGCACAATCTCATCACATGCATGGGTTGTGTGTGTGTATTGTAGCAATAGTATCTTCATAATAATTACTGAGTAGTAATACAGCTGTAATAATAATCACGTATCAGTCAATGTGATGTCATATATTAGTCACTGCTGTCGGGGCAGACGGGGGCCACCAAAGAGGCAGGCGACAGGTTCCCCTATTCGACCCCGCAGCAATGTGTACAGAGGCCCCAGTGGGAGACAGTCAGGATAGGCCAGTGTAGGACTGCCCCTCCCCCAACCTTCTTTATCTTTGTTTTATATATATATATATATATATATATATATATATTGGGAGGTTTGGTTTTCAGTTTTTAGTTGAAGAGGTTCTTCTTTTGAGCCACACCCAGGTCCTGAGGAGGGCGCTAGCTCATTGCAGGTCTCATCCTGCCTTGGACCACTCCCAGACCCCGGGTCAGGGTTAGATGCTGAAGGTGTAGCTGCAGTGTTTGTGGTGTGACAGCATCATGCTGGACAGGTGACAGGTGTTGTGTTTACGTCACTGCTGATCGGAGCTGGAGCTGATAAATACCTGTGACTACTGCAGAGCCATGTGACCCGGGACTGAAAGCTGATTGGACCTTTCACATTTCAGAAAAAAAACAGATGTTAGCAGCTGTTGAACCAGTTCCATCACCAGACCCACTCTTGTCTCCCTGCCCCAGTATGATCACAGTAAAACATATAAAACCAGAAGAAGAAGGTTGTTTTGATCCTGCGTCAGGCCTGGTGTTGGTAAATGGTTCACTCTGCAGCACAAATTGGAATGAATCATTGTACAGCATCTGCTCTTTACAGGATGTGTTGACCTGTACCCCGGGCGGTTCGAGGAATACCTGGTTTTTGTTCTGTAGTTGTTGTGTTTGTTTTTCAGTGTATACGCATCGAGTGTAACGACATCAACAACTTACAAATTATTATGACTGTGACACTGTGAGTGAAGGTGATGCAAAACTGCAGCCTGAGACCAGGAGTCACTGATGATGATGATGATGACGTCAGCTTCATGTTAGAGTGAAAAGAGGATGAAAATAAAACTGAACTTTGTTTAAACTAATCCTAATCCTGTCAAAATAAAAGCAGCAGGAGAATGAAAAGATGTAAACAACATTAAATCTGCAGTAGAGCGAGGAAGCTGGTTCACGTACTGAAAGGCTGTTAAAGAGTTCACAGACATATACTATAAGTTACTAGACAGAAATGACTACAGCACACATCATGTTGTGAGCTGGCTGGTCTCCTCTCTGTGCTTTGTTTGTTAGCTAGACAGGCTTAGCAAGCTAGCTGCTGTACCACCGAAGCGACCAACCCGTGAATACCGATGTGATAATGTAGTAAGAACTTGTGTGGGGACGTCTGGTGAGATCATCTCTTCTTCACAAATATTGTCTTATAAAATATTTACTAGAAAATATTCTTTTTGTCTTTTTGTAGGTGAGTTAATGATACTGCAGAGTTTCTTAAAGAAAATGAGGTTGATACTGAAGGAAATCTGCATCGTTTAGCTCTTGACAAACTGATGAGCTGAGCTCTGACAAACAGACCTGACTGATTAGAGGAGCACCAACACATCACTGCCTCCAGTAACAACACTTCCTCTCACATTCATTGACCTTTCATTTGACTGAGAATTCAGTTTTCTGTTGCCCCAGATTTGAATATGAACATAACGAACATCAGAGCTAGTGTTTCACTGAGGGGATTATGAATGGACCTCTGTGTACAGACACATGTGGACCAGAGGAACAACACTGTGTCACCTTCATATATTCCACTATGATGCAGTGTGCATTTTATCACAGTTCACATGAAAGTTTCATCTTAAAATCTTCAGGCCAGAAGGTTTTATTTCAGATGTAGAGCCAATTTATATCTGACCTCTGGTGACCTTGAGAGGTCATTGACATCAGTGTTTTAACCTCATCCCTCTCTGTTATTAATATGTCTATATTTGACAGAATAGCATTTTTGTTATAATATAGCTTTTTGTGCCTCAGCCATGGCCCAGTAACCAAATATTTCTTGTAACAGTTGCCATAACAACAACTATAGCAACAATTTTGACAGCTGTATTTTCTGCTGTCATTGGTTGAACCTCATTTAAGAAACCAGGTACAGTAATTATACCTGGTTCTAGAAGACAGAATTACACTCATTATTTATGTGGCAAGCTAGCATTTTAGGAAACATGCTAATCAGAAGCTAGCATGCTATTTTGTTAACATTTTTCACTTGAAATCCAAAAATGACACTCAATAGACATCTCTGAATTTAGTACTGCTGCATAAAAAACTACAAAAGAAAATAAATATACATTTTCTCTAAGCTTTTGGTTCTAGTTTTTGTACTGAGCAAACAAGTAAATAATAATGAATTCAAATACAAAAAACAATATGCACATTTTAGCAGCTCGGTCGTGTTGAAGCTGTTCAGTTGTTATGTGTTGAGATCCTACATTTTAATAATGTTTGAGACACTTTTTATTTAATTTTTATAATATCAAGCTCTTGATTTTAAGATGTTTCTAAAGCTCTCTGTTATTACTTATCACAGACCTTATTTTCCTTGGAATGGAAAATTATCATTAGAGAAGTTCTTCTTTCTAACAGTTTTTTACGTCCTGAATCTTTGCTTGAGGAAATGTTGTCCAGCTGGACCTCTTCGAATACTTTTACTAAATACTTCTGGTTTACAGCTAAAGGTTTCAGAAGAAATAAAGTAAGTGGAGATTTAGGAGGAATTTTTGTTTTATTTTTGTCAAACATTTTCCCAGGTGAAGAAATTCAGCTGAGCTCAGTTTGATGGTTTTCATTAAGAACAGGATTCTGGGTTAGTGTCAGGGACCTTTTCATGTTGATGGTCATTCAGTGAAAGAGGAGTGAAACATTTTATATAATTATACATTTTACTACTGCAATTCCAGTCATCAGGATAAAGAGAGTTTAATCATATAATTTTACACCATGTAACAAGAAACACCTCAGAGATGCATGAAGCTTTTCACAGCTGGACTGGGTCAACAGGTCATATGAGAGCCGTTCCTCTGTCACATCCTGTTTCCACTGGGGGGGAGGATAGAGCTGCTGTTGATGATGTTGATTTATTTAACACTAAATGTCTGATCCCAGTAACTTCTTCAGAGCCATGTGTTTGTTCACATCAAGACCTTGAAGCTGATTTTGAAGGATTATTCTAAAGCATAACAAACGGATGACGTCATGACAGTGGAACTGTGGGTATTTTCTTCAGTCCTCTCCACATGCTGAAAACAGGTTCTTCAGAGCACAGAGCAGATCAGGGTCCTGTCTCACACAGGGTGCTAAGCTCAAGTGTCTTTGATGATGTCATCACCAAAACCTCTATCTGTTGTATTTCAGAGATATCTACTGAAGTTAGCATGCTAACAGCTAGCTGCAGTTGTAATACCACTTTGTGACACTAGATGCTGTGAGTCAGTGCAGCGTCTCTTCTGCCCTCAGTCCTGCATGAGAGGACAATGAAGAACAGCTTCCTCCAGAGCCTGAAGTTACAGCTACAGCCTCAGACCAGTCTCGTGGCTTTCCACCGCTGGAGTCAGCTCTTAGAGAGTAAAGAGATGTGGTTTGATGCAGAGCTCACAACTGTTCATAAATACCCCTTTACCACTAAAATCAGCAGGAATAAACAGGTTTTTTAATAAAAGCCGATCAACCCCTTTTCCACTGCCAGTGGAGTTTACCTGTGTGTTCAGACACACTCCTCAGACACACTCCTCTGTGCTAACTGATAAAACAGATCTGTGGCATCTGTCATCTCCGGGTTGTTGCTCCTCTAAAAGAGGCGGAGCCTC
This sequence comes from Trachinotus anak, assembly GCF_046630095.1. Classification (NCBI taxonomy): domain Eukaryota; kingdom Metazoa; phylum Chordata; class Actinopteri; order Carangiformes; family Carangidae; genus Trachinotus; species Trachinotus anak. The sequence goes on along the minus strand of NW_027273853.1, from coordinate 1,950,020 downwards.
AGTGTGAGACGCTTCAATCGGTGGTTGTTTGTTTTTAAAATGTATATCTGTGTGAAATGTTGCCACTTATGGCTGTGGAGAAGGTAGCATTATCTTACACATTTTACACATCGTCAGGAGAGTAATATGCTCCTACACACGACATGCATTTTGTTTCAGATTTTCCTACTTCATTATAACTGGCACAAAAGTTCGACGTTTGTGTGCGTGTGTGTTCGTGTGTGTGTGTACCGGAGGGTGTATATCTGTCTTTTGGAAGCAGGACAGCTCCTCTGAGAAGAATACATCTGTCCTCTGTGGAGCAGAGACGGACACAGATACTCAGCCTACAAAGATGCAGTTATCACAGAAGCACACACACACACACAGGTCAGTATCACACCAGCTCACACTGCTCCAGTCCTCTCTCCTCTGTGTTGTGTTTCAGAGGAGCAGTTAAAGTTGACCTGGTTTCTTACACAGAAACATCTTCGTTGGAAACTGTTTGAAAAAGAAACTTTCAAAAAAAAAAACTTGGCAGGTGACTGGATGAAACATCCAGTCTGGGGAGCTTTGAGAGCTAGTTAATATCTCAGTATGTTGTCACTCTTATGAACCAAAATGGTCCCTTCTCCATAGCTGCCAGTAGCTCCGCCTTCAGAGGTCTCTGAGTGGTCCAGACCACTGTGGTTCAGACACAAGCAACTGGTCTGGAGCCTGGAGAGACGGACACTTACGTGTGAGAAATCCAGTGCTTGGCAAGGTTAGAGGGACACGGGATTTTTTGGCTGGTCCTCACTTTGGACCTTCAAAGATCTGTTTGGAGGTTCAGACTTGGTTTAGGCAGACCCACCGACCTGTACGCACTGTGACATCAATTTACGCTGTTACGATTTGTACCTGGTACACAAGAAGTTGTGAGTCCAGTTGTGCACCTGCAGTACTCAAGTCTAACAGCAGGAGGCAGCAGCAGGATCTAGTCTGCTGAGTAAGAGAAGAAGAAGTGTTTGACCAATCACAGCAGTGGGTTCAGTCCTCCAAATCATTTCAACACAGCAACAGAAACAGGTGTCACAGCTCCTCACCTGACTGGCTGCTCCTTAGATGAGGGCGGGGCTTTAGCTCCTCTACAAAGGTAAACGGTGTGTGATGGATGTGGAGCGTTACGTTGACTCAGACCTGACAAATCTGTCAAAATATTTATCGTTGATAACGTTAGCCTAACATTACACATTTTACAAGCTAGCTAGCTACCAGGCGTTTAAACTGGCAAAGTAACGTTACGCTTTACTGTCTGTGTGTCGCAGGTCGTTAACGTGACTTTTCACAGTAAAGTTACGCAGAAGTAACATTACCCAGGAAGTTACCAGGACGTGTGTTTGCATGTGGGTGTGCACGCCTTGCATTTAAAACAGACATGATGATGGGCGAGGACACTGACAGTGTTTCACATCACAACATAAGTGTCTGTACCTGGAAATGGAAACACACAGCACAATATACAAGATAAATGATGTCAACGTTTATGAAATAACTGAATGAACTTCACATCTGTTTATCAGTTTGTATAAATACGTCTCTCATACAATAAAATATTAATCATGAAAACACTGAGACCTGAACGTATGTAAACCTGCTCCCTGCAAGTCAAAACCCAGGGTCCCGCCTCCTGTAAGCTGACACATCAGTCACACATGGCCACAAACAGCTGACTGTTCCTGAATGTAAATATGTGCTTTCATTTGTTCCTCTCCACAACACGTGATCCTGTTGTTTTCAGAGCTGAGTCATATGTTGGTGAGTGGGGACACGACCGTGTGGAAACATGTGAAGTCAGCGTCACACTGTGATGGTACAAGGTTGGCAGTTTGTCTAGGGTGAAGGTTAGAAACAGGTTCAGCTCAGGGCCAGGCAGAGGGCTGTGATTGGATGCTTAGTTGTGATGGTTGAGGTTGGGGCTGAGGGAAGGACCTGTACCAGCGAGTGCTGACAGATACAGATGTACAGTGATGCTGCTACAGTCTGTGAGAGAATACCTGGTACACCTACACAGACACACACACACACACACACACACACACACACACACACACAGCTCAGATATCTTTGTGTTGTTGTTGTGGTGCTCTGCTTACAGGTTGTTTGTACTGTGGCTACAGTGAGAACAGCTGGATGACTGCAGGTTTCTGTTCAGCACACAGTAACACTCATTTGTATTCCCTTTACATCATGAGAGTGGATGAGTGGTTGCTGTGGCAACGGGCATCTTAGCAACAGCAGTGTAATTCTCTCATTGCTCCAGTACACGTTGATTCACATTTTAACACTAAAGGAGGAAAACAAAGGGCAACATAGCAAACAGGAAGTTAACCCTTAAAGCAGACGAAGAACAACTGTGAGAGGGAGGTTTGTTCAGATCATCTACACACAGGATGACACACAACAACAGAACCTGGTGTGTAGCATTCTGCTGACAGCACAACTGACACTCCGCTCAGTTGTCTCCTCTGGCCTCAGTCTGCTCCACGGTCACACACTGAATTTGTGATGGTACAGTTAGAACAGGTGTTCATATGGCAACATGTGAGCAGAATGAGCAAAAAGTGAAACAGAGGTGAGCTTTTATTGGAAAGACTGTGAATAGAGGTGAGGTCTGTTAGCAGTCCAGGGAGGGAGTAGTGAAGGAGGGGGCAAGGTCTGGGGCAGGCTGCGTGCTGGATATGACAGAGGTAATGGCAAGCCTGGGAATTCAGGGCAGGTGGTCTGAATACTCTCAGATGAAGAATAGGCGAATCCTCCGGGGGCAAACAGCTCGGCAGGCAGACTGACAGGGCAGAGTAGACAGATGAAGGCGGAACCTGGAGTACACAGAGAGTTCAGGTATTAGGCCTGACGTGGTACAACAAGACCTGACGGAGTGGAGATCTGAGCCCGTCTTAAATACTGCAGGAGTTTGGAGTTAATGAGGTTGACTGAAGGCTGAACTGGCCTCGCCCAGCTGCACACACATACACACAAACAGACCCAAAAGACAGACTGGAGACAAACATACACAAGAGGAGAGGGAGACACAGGAGCACACAGGGCCTGAGGAGACCTAATCCTAGCAAGTCATATCCAGGTAAATGAACTTTACACAAGATTAGCAGGTATGAGCAGTTTTTTTAATCGCTGGTGAATCAGCTAAAAAGGTGATTAACACCCTTAACACTACCAGATGAGTTTGTCTTTCTCTTCAGACTGAGGACACACACACACAACTGCAGGGAGCCATGTCATCACATGCAGTTACAGAGCGCGCACACACACACACACACACACACACACGCACACACACACACACACACACAGGGGGTAAAGAGTGAGCCGATAGCTGCCGTGCAGACTCTCCTCCTCAGGCTGTTGCTCCTGTCAGTGTTGGAGCCTCATGTGAGACACTCCAATCAGTGACTGTGTGTTTTTAAAACTTATTTCTGGGCTGCAGCTCACTCTTGCAGGTCTGTGCACAGTGTTTGTTGTTTAACAGCACCTGGGCAGGTGACAGGCCTCTTGTGTTTTGTGTGCTCTGAAAGATGGAAAAGGGGCGAAAATTTGCTGATAAATATCTGCGTCTGCTGCAGAGTCATTTGACTTGGGTGTGAATGCAGATTGTTCCTTTGTCATTGCAGACAAAAGCCCAGTGTTGGCGAGTGTTGGCGGGTTTTTCAACCTGTGGAAAAGGGGCTTTATAATGAAAGGCACCGGTGCGGGCCAGTGCTCTAAAAACAACAAGAAGGTTGTTGTGGTTATTGTAATTTATTAGAGCTGCTCATCAACAAGGTGACACAGCTCATGGAGGAGGTTAAGGTACCGAAACTGCTCCTTCTCAGATTCATAACTCTGAACACACTGACACGAGACACGTTTCTAGAGTCAGTATCACCTTCACTGTCATTATCATAAATATAGTTTAACATTTGCTTAGAAATCATGAAATCATTGATGCTCCTTGTAGCTCCAGAACTCGCCTGACAATTGTCCACTGCAACCAGGACCTGCTATCAGTAAATTCTGGGTAACTTAATGGTTGCTAGAACAGGGGTCGGCAACCTTTAACACCGAAAGAGCCATTTGATCCGGTTTCCACGGAAAAGAAAACACTGGGAGCCGCAAATACTTCTTGACATCTAAAATGAATTTATTTATGAACGCATTTATTAAATAGAAAGAAAAAATATTTAAAACAACAACAACAACAACAACAACAACAACAACTTCCCTTTCATGCTTCGGGGTTCACCCCAGCCGTACACTTATTAGTGCTTTGACTACCCTTTTGAAGATGGGCTATCATCTTACCTAAAATGAAGATAACACTGTATATATTGCTTTTTCTTACCTTTACACTTTGTATAAACAACTAAAGTGTGTTGCTTATGAAATCCACGAAGTGCTACAGAGAAAATTAAATTTTATCTATGTAATGAACACATTTTGAACATTTTGAATTCTTGAAAAAATAATACAATGTCTGAATGTCTCTTTCAAATAAATTAAAAAGCTGAACTTAAATTATCCATGTAGCAAACAAAAGCAAAAAAATTCCGTGAGCCGTCATCCTTATATCGCCTTTGGGCTTTCAGAGCATGTAGCGGAGCCTTGACCTGAATTTAAAAAATAAATTGGGGAAAAAAAGCACTGTGTCACTAAACAATGAAAAATAAATATTTGCAAAATATCTGCATAAATATTTATTTTACCTGGTTAATGGGATTTCTGCTCCTGAACCTCTGCGCACAGCGTCTGCAAATCGGGGCTGTACGAAGTCACTCTCATCTTTACGCAGGACTGTAAGCTGTCATCTGTGAGGCGTGAGCGGTGTTTGTTTTTAATGTAGTTCATGGTGGAGAATAGCTGCTCACATACATATGTGGATCCGAAGATCGACAGGACTCCAAAGGCATATGTCTTCATGTTCATGTAGGTGTCGGGGATGGCATTCCATGTTTCAAACACGAGTTTGTCCGGTCTTGGAAGGTTCTCAATATCACTCCATTTGTGATTCTGAGCAAGAGTGGCCTTCTGACGGGCAACATCTTCAAGGTCCTCTGTCAAGCGTTTGAATTTGGACACCCACATGTCTTTGTCAGCTATGTCAGCCAGCTCCAGCTCCAGATCAGGTTGACTTACACCTGCAAATGCAGTCACATTTAGCAGGGATGGATCGATGTTCAGGGGAGTGACGGGGAAGGACAATGTGGTTTTTTCCTCTCTGAACTCACGGAATCGTTTCCCAAACGATGCTTGCATTGTGGTGATTGCAGACTGCAAATACTCTGAATTGATCACCTTGTGAGCTTGTTTGAACTCCCTTAAAGAGGGGAAGTGAGACAGTGTGCCTCTCTGTAAATCTCTGGCTAAAACTGTCAGTTTGCGCTCAAACGCTAACACCTCCTCCAGCATGTGTAGCGCTGTGCCTCCTCTCCCCTGAAGAGTTGTGTTCAGCGTGTTCAGGTTCGCTGTCATGTCCACCATGAAGTGCAGCTTTTCCAGCCACTCTGGCTGTTCCAGCTCAGGATAGGTGAGCCCTTTGCTGCTCATGAAAGTTTTCACCTCTCCCAGACATGCAGCAAAACGTTTCAGCACCTCTCCTCTGGACAGCCACCGGACTCTGTTGTGCAGCAGGAGATCAGAGTATGTGCTGTCCACCTCATCCAGTAACGAACGGAACTGGCGGTGATTTAAACCTTTTGCCATTATTTTATTGACAATCTGAATGACAACATTCATGACCTCTGTGCATTCTGAAGGAAAAGTTTGCGCGCACAATGCCTCTTGGTGCAGGATGCAGTGAAAAGTGAGCAGCTTTCTATCCAGTGACTTCTGCAGCAAGGCCACAAAGCCCCTGTGCGCTCCAGTCATACTCGGTGCCCCATCAGTAGCCACTGACACTAGGTGGGTTGTTTTTATTTCTTTGGCTCGTAAACAATCAAGCACAGCCTCACAGATGTCCTCCCCCCGTGTCTGGCCTTTTAGTGGTATCAGCTCAACCATTTCTTCCTGTGGTCCAGCAGAGTTCACATATCGGCAGAACAGCGCTATTTGTTCAATGTCACTTTTGTCTTTGGACTCATCACAGGCGATTGAGTACGCTGCAGCTGAATTGATGTCTTTAATTTGCTGTTTTGTGATATTTTCTGCCATTTTTATGGTTCTGTCTTTGACAGTCTTCGCAGAGAGAGGCATCTCTCTGATTTTCTGCACAATTTCATGCTTGTTTTTAAAGTCCGCGAATAGGTGTTCTGAAATCTTAAGGAATGATTGTTTCATATAATCTCCATCTGTGAACGGTTTCCCATGCCTGACTATTTCCTGAGCGGCCACAAAACTTGCATATGTAGTTGAATTTGCAGACTTCACCCACTTCTTGAAGTGATTTTTCGTCAGGTCAGCCTTCCGCATCAGTTCCGAAACAGCTTTTTTTCTCTCTTCTCCCTCTGGATATTTTTCAGCAAAGGCTCTGTGTGTATTGTTGAAATGTCTTGCGACATTTGACCGTTTATTGTTAGACAGTTTTTCTCCACAAATTAGGCATACTGGTAGGCCACTCTCATCAGAGGTAAATGCAAATGAATCTGCCCAGGCAACATTGAATGTTCTATTTTCTTCAGATATTTTTCTTTTCTTACATTTCTCCATACTTGGCCTTGCTGGGGTTGAAGGTCGCGACAAATGGACGGCGTTTTGGCGGGTATACCGGCTTTCGCGAGTATGACGTTTATTTTGAGCGACGAAAAACAATAAAATATATTTATTCTAATAGGTCAAGATCACAATAATCTTCCAATTTAGAACTAAAATATTAAAGAACTAAACACAAATAAAATACACTTCAATTAAATACTTAGTTTTTTTTTTTTTAGTAATTTATTTTCCCAAGCCACTCAGAGCCGCAGTATAAGGATGAAAGAGCCGCATGCGGCTCCGGAGCCGCGGGTTGCCGACCCCTGTGCTAGAATGTAGACAAATACATCTGGTTAAAAAAGCAGAGCAGAAGCACCAAACAGAGGTTAAACCAAACCAAGTTAAATCATTTCTTTTGCTCTCCTCTGTCACATCTAAGTCTGTCTGTCTGCCCCCACATTTTAACCACAGTGAGATGTTATCTGTGCTGTATTAATGAGAGAGAGGTTATCTCCACTACAAAGTGGAACAACTCATTTAAATCACACTCCCCTGGCCAGGTAAATGAGGGAGTTAATTAAGTTGGTGCCAGAAGAGTAAAGATTGCATTTGCTGCCTGTTGTCAGATAAACCCGGATCAACCTGAGGGGCAACAACACGATTTGAAGGCCTTAAAGAATCTGCTAATGAAAGGACTCTAATTAAATTGGCACAAGGGTGCCACACAAAGACAAGTGTGCCGTGTGATGAATCACAGTCCACAGTGTTGAGAGCAATACATTGGTTATATTAATCTGTTGGTTGGGATCAGTGTAGTCATGCTTAATAGTCAGTTGTTTCCCACTTCAGAACAATTAATTCTTCTTCTCTGTATGATTTGTAATCATTCTTACGCTGTGCTAGTTCACAGGAAAAAAAAAATACACATACGCGATTAAAGATTCTGCAAACAATCATCACTGCCTCTAGATGTCGCCCCAGACCACCAGCATCTCAGAACTTGGCCTGATCCACTGGGACCGGCTGCACAAATGACACTGATGGAGCTGTAAAGACACAGTGGGAACTGATGTTTTGATTGTCCACTGGCTGACCAGGATTTGAGCCTGCAGTTCTCAGTCCAGTCCTCCTGCGCTCTGGTCTCATCTCTTTCTTTGTCAGAGCCTTTTAGGCAAAAATGTGGTTTCTTTTTCAGTGGAGGAAATTCTGGAAGGTCTCTTTCACCTGAACGCTGCGTACTGCACTGTCATCTCAGCTGTGGGTGGCGCCTGTGTGTTCATTAACCAAGGGTTAACAGGAGGGATTCACATGCACTAACATGCACAAGTACATGCACACGTACATACACTAACATGAATGCACTACCAAACTGGTTACCAAAACAAAGAGCAGAGAAACTTAGATCACAACATACACAGAGAGGGTGTGGCTTCATTCTCTGCTCAGGTTGCCATGACACCACTTTAGCTTTACAGCTAAAGCTGAAATGGGGCAGTCTAGTTGCATCACTATGATGCAATCGGTCTTCAAATGCAGCCTCTGAGGGATGAGACTGTGAATTGAGATACAGCTATATTCCCACTAAGGCATAACGTATACCGCTTGTGGACATGTAAACAAACAGCAATGGACACCATGGATACAGTGTTGTTTTCATTTATAATCACTTGGAGGACCTGTTCCATACATATGCAGTAGATCATGGTCTACATATGACAAAATGGTGACATCCATGCAAGAAGAAGAAGAGCTGCTTTGTCTGCCGTACTGTGCTGTTAAAGATGAACTGTGGAGGTGTGAGTAGCAGCCTCTCTCTCAAACTCAACGTCCATGGGGCAACCCGATAGCTGAGTGGTCGGGGCGCTTACCACGTCCATACCAAGTCCCTGCTTCAACTCCTGGCTGGCTGAACGCTTTGCTGCATTCCCCTTCTCTCTGTTCCTGCATTTACCTGTTAGTCTTTACTGTCCTATCAACTAAAAAAGGCAAAAAAAATAACTACAACAGAAAAAATTCTGCATCAATGTTTGTTTTCCAGCTCATGTGCAGCTGGTATCTTTGTAGCATTGCATCCATGGGGACATAATAAATTGGTCCACACTAGTGGTGATGATGAAATGTAAGTAATACAGACCTTGGTAGACCTTCATGGATGTGGAGAGTATAATAATATCACAAGTCTTAGGGCTCACGGCTGTCCTGTGAAGTGTGTGTGTGTGTGTGTGTGTGTGTGAGGTCCTGGATGGTGCTTGCTCAGGTGTTAACAGAGTAGAGGGCATATCTGGAAATCTGGAAGTTTTATCTCAATCTTCTCTGCAAAACTTATTTTCTACAGGAAGTTATATGGAGAAAACAATTTTCCATCTGTACTGGGAAATTAAAGTTCAGTGGAGGAGACCTTTTGTTTATTATTTTCTTCTGTATCAGTCCACTGGTTTTATTCAGGGTAATTCAAGCTGTGTTTCAGTCCTTAGGGTTTTTTTCTGCAGAGGAGTTTGTTCCATTTATCAAACCTGTGACTGTAATAATGTACCTATTGATCTCAAGGTTGGGTATAAGCAAGGAACTGTGTGTGTGTGTGTGTGTGCATGTGTGTGTGTATGGATGTGTGCAATCAACTTGGGGTTCAGATCAACAAATGTTTATTACTCTTGCCCCTTCCCCTTAGCAAACACACAAACACACACAAGATAGCGAGCATTTATCACAGCAAACCTGCAGGGTGGTAAAGAACCACTTCATCTCTGCTCTCTCTGTGTGTGTGTGTGTGTGTGCGTGTTGTATGTGTTGTGTGTGTGTACAGACAGGTGACAAATTAAAGGAAAACCTGGCTTGGGGCTTAACTAATGCACTTTATGTTAGGTTTTACTTTCATTTCATTCACTACGACAGCATTTATAGATTTTGAAGAAGGTTCTAGGTGGAGGTTATTGAGGGGGTTCTCCGGATCATGTTTTAGCATCAGTGGAAAGGTTCTAGAGGTTCTTTAGGTTTTCAGGTTTTTTTAAGAAGGTTCAAGTGTTCATTGAAGAGGTTCTACGGATGATTTTAGGAGGTTTTGTAGTCATTAAGAAGGTTCTAGTGATCCTTTAGGGGTTATAGGGTGCTGTAAGAGGTTTTAATGGTCAATGAGGAAGTTCCAGAGGTTCTCTAAGAGTTGTTTGGGGTCCTTTGGAGGTTTTAGTGGTCATTAAGGGGGTTTTACATGAAGTTTTTTAGTATTAGTTTTAAGTATTAGTGGTTGATGACAAGGTTCAGAGAGTACTTTAGAAGGTTCAGGGGGGTGTAAGGAGGTTGCAGTGACCTTTGAGGAGGCTCTAGGCCTTTCAAGGGGTCTTTCGGAGGTTTAAGTGATCATTTAGGAAGTCCTAATAGTCCTTCAGGGAGTTTTGTAGTGGGCCTTTAGGAGGTCCTACTGGTCAATGACGACATTCTACAGGTCCTTTAGTAGCTTTTAGGGATCACTGAGATCATTGAGCATGTTCTAATCGTCATTGAGGAGGTTGCAGTGGTCATTAAAAACATTCTACATATAGTTTTGTACATTTTAGCAGTCAGTGGGAAGGTTATAGAGATTCTTTAAAAGGCCCAGGGAGTCTTTTGTGGTCCTTTAAAACATCCCAGAAGTCCTTTAGAAGGTTTCTAGTGGGCATTTAGGAGGTTCTGGTGGCCATTGACAAAGTCATACAGGTCCTTAAGTAACTTTTAGTGAACACTGAGATCATTGAGAATGTTCTAGTAGTCACTGATGAGGTTTTAATGGTCATCAAATATGTTCTACATGTTTTGGAAATTGTATCAATAAATAAGAAGGTTGTTAGGTCCCTTTCAAGGTTCATAAAGTCTTTTTGTGATCCTTTAAGAGGAACCAGAAGGTTCCTTTTGGGCCTTTCTGAGTGGTCATTTATGAGGTTTTAGTTGTCCTTCAGGGGGTTTCCAGTTGGTTATAAGGGGATTGTTAAACATCTCACATGGGACATTTAGCAGTAATGTTTTAAACAGCATTCAAGTATGCTTGTATATGCATTCATCCATCCATCCTTCCATCTATCCATCTTCTTCCTCTTATCTGAGGTTGGGTCACAGTGGCAGCAGGCTAAGCAGGGTGACAAACAGCGTCTGGTGATGTCTATGCGTTCCAGACTTCAGGCTGTAATTGACTGCAAAGGATTTGCAACCAAGTATTAAAAAGTGAAAGTTTGATTTATGATTGTTAATTTGTCCCATTACTTTTGGTCCCTTAAAAAGTGGAAGGCACATATACAAACCGTTCACCTGATTTGGATATAAATACCTTCAAATTAAAGCTGAAAGTCTGCAGTTAAAGCACATCTTGTTCGTTTAATTTCAAATCCATTGTGGTGGTGTTTAGAGCCAAAAAGATGAGAATTGTGTCAATGTCCCAGTATTTGTGGACCTGACTGTATGTAATTCCTCCAACAAGTTCTAGGTCTTCCCTGTGGTCATCACTAAACTGTCGGTCAGTTACAGTGGTCCTCATTAAACTTTCCTTCACCTACAGTGATCCTCACTAAACTGTCTGTCAGGTACAGCAGTCCTGATTAAATTTTCCTTCACCTACAGTGGTCTTAATTAAACTGTCCATCAGGTACAGTGGTCCTCATTAAACTTTCATTTACATGCAGTGGTCCCCACTTATCTGTCCTTCACCTATAGTGGTCCTCACTAAACTGTTGTTCCCCTACACTCGTCCTCATTAAACTGTCCTTCACCTACAGTGGTCCTCACTAAACTGTTGTTCCCCTACACTCGTCCTCATTAAACTGTCCTTCACCTACAGTGGTCCTCACTAAACTGTTGTTCACCTACAGTGGTCCCCACTAAACTGTCATTCACCTGCAGTCGTCCTCATTAAACTTTCATTCACCTACAGTGGCCCAGACGCTGTCATTTCGTTCTCTCCTCTCATCAGTCACATCATGTACCCCCTTGTTTCTCTGTAGTAAAACATTCCTGCTCTCTGTCCTTCATGCTTCTATGAATCTTACAGTTTCCAGCTGTGTAACAAACAGTTACGTCATGGAGTTGCAGTGGAGGAACAGCTGTCCAAACATGATCTATGTGACAGAGACAATTGTAGATGAAGGCTTTGGTAAAATACAAGAGCTGTAAGTGGAAGTGAGAGGTCTGATGAGTTAGATGTGTTTCTTCTAAATGCATGTGCCTGTGACACACTAATCTCTTTTCTCTAAAATGATAACCTTTCTTAACCTATGGTCTTCTCTGGACCCGTGTTCTTCTGAAACGTCATCAGTTGCAGCCCAAGTACACAATTTCACATTTGCCAAGAAAACAAGTTAAGTTGCATCACCTGGCAGAGTCTTTAATTTGTCTGTCTATGCTCAGCCATCACACACAACTGCTGGTGAGGCTTTTCACTGTAACTACAGTGTATCCGGAAAGTATTCACAGCGCTTCATTTTTTCCACACACATTTGTTATGTTACAGCCTTATTCCAAAATGGATTAAATTCATTTTTTACCTCAAAATTCTACACACAATACCTCATAATGACAAAGTGAAAATGTTAGCTTGAAACTTTTGCAAATTTATTAAAAAATAAAAAACTAAAATATAACATGTACATAAGTGTTAACAGCCTTTGCTCAATACTTTGTTGAAGCACCTTTGGCAGCAATTACAGCCTCAAGTCTTTTTGAGTATGATGCTACAAGCTTGGCACACCTATTTTTGGGCAGGTTCTCCCATTCTTCTTTGCAGAACCTCTCAAGCTCCATCAGGTTGGATGGGGAGCGTCGGTGCACAGCCATTTTCAGATCTCTCCAGAGATGTTCAATCGGGTTCAAGTCTGGGCTCTCGCTGGGCCACTCAAGGACATTGACAGAGTTGTCCCGAAGCCACTCCTTTGTTATCTTGGCTGTGTGCTTGGGGTCGTTGTCCTGTTGGAAGATGAACCTTCGCCCCAGTCGGAGGTCCAGAGCGCTCTGGAGAAGGTTATCATCAAGGATGTCTCTGTACATTGCTGCATTCATCTTTCTCTCCACCCTGACTAGTCTCCCAGTTCCTGCTGCTGAAAAACATCCCCACAGCATGATGCTGCCACCACCATGCTTCACTGTAGGGCTGGTATTGGCCAGGTGGTGAGCGGTGCCTGGTTTCCTCCAGACATGACGCTTGGCATTCAGGCCAAAGAGTTCAATCTTTGTTTCATCAGACCAGAGAATTTTGTTTCTCATGGTCTGAGAGTCCTTCAGGTGCCTTTTGGCAAACTCCAGGCGGGCTGTCATGTGCCTTTTACTGAGGAGTGGCTTCCCTCTGGCCACTCTACCATACAGGCCTGATTGGTTGAGTGCTGCACAAAATTTCAAGCTAACTTTTTTACTTTGTCATTATGGGGTATTGTGTGTAGAATTTTGAGGTAAAAAATGAATTTAATCAATTTTGTAATAAGGCTGTAACATAACAAAATGTGGAAAAAGTGAAGTGCTGTGAATACTTTCCGGATCCACTGCACACCACTCCCTCAAGCATAGCTTTAGGGGCACAAGAACACGTGTCCCTGACATGATGTAGCCATGGCACACAGATGGTTTATCTCGTCAAGTAGAGCACTGCAGAAGGAATCGTGTTGACAGTGAACCTGAAATACTCTGACCTCAGTAAAGGAGGAGAGTGGAGGACAAAACAGAAATATGAGGAAGCATGAAAAGGTTAAAAATTCAAAAATGCAAGTCATGGGCCTTTTTGTGTGTAGTTTTTTTGTGGGCAACTTGTTAACAATATTTTAGTTACAAAGACCTAATAAAGCTCCATAGTTTAACTTCTGCAGTGTTGTATTTGAAGTGTTGATCTCCATCAGAAGATATTTTTGTGGTGTTAAGAACCAAAAACCATCTCAGTGTAGTTTTACATCTCCTCTCTCAGGCATCTCTCTGGAGTTCTAGTATCAACAGGTCAGTCAGCCAATCAGAAGAGAGAACCTAATCCTCTCTTCTGATTGGCTGGTTGTTTCCTGAGTGATCCAATAAAAATATAGTAGATTTCAGCTAAACACTCCAAATCCTGCAAGGTTGGATGGTGAGTCCAGGTGTGTGGGGCTTTGGGCATGGGTGAGGGTGGTGACTGCTTTGTTGTGACATCACAAAGTTCCAGAAGTCCTGACAGCTGGTTTTAAGGCTCAGTTTCTAAATAAAGGCTGTGTGCATTTCTCTGTGGACTGAGGCTTTGATACTTTCACAGCATTAACCCATTAAGAGTGGATAAGACATACACATGTAGCATATGATTACATCATTTTGAAGACATGTTACCGATGAAATGCATTGTGATTTGCTGAAATTTTTATCAGGAAGGTGAAATCTATTATAGGAAATATATATATATTTTTGTTTCTTTGGTGATTTTAGCTGCACAAAAGTTTATAGGTTCAGACAATATCTGACGACCTGAGTGAGGGGAGCAATACTGAAACAACCTGCTAAGCTGCTAACCAGCTAGCCAAGGCTCAGGTTGACATATGTTTGAGGGGGAGGAGAAAGAAGAAGAGGAGGATCAGTATCGTGGGTAGTTATAGGTGAAGATTCACCAGATGCAGTGCTATCACAAAAACCTCAATTTCTCAGCCTCTGCAGCAGATAGAAACATGAGATAAAAACCTTTTATTTTAAATAATTGGTTTTGCCTTTAAAACTTGATGTGGTTGGAAAAACAAGCAGATCTATTAAAATTCTCCATTCCATTAAACTTTTTTAAGGCTGATTGATTATTTAAAAAATGTGTTGATGAGCATTAGGATGAAGGCAGCTCTGGTTTTTATGTCATGTTTCTATCTGCTCCAGAGGCTGAGAGATAAACGTTTTGTGAACATCAAGTTTTTCAGGTTGTAGGAGGCTGTTTTCAAACAGTGCTGAGGTTTCAGAGCATTTTTAAGAGGGCGCCATAGCTCCTAATGGATAATATAGAAGCTAGACCTGCTTCATAATCAGAAAAGACATGGACATCTACCTTAAGACTATATGGACCTTTACGTAAACACTGACCATCCACTTGTATTAGTCCTATGAGCCTGTGGTTTCACAGCAGTTGTGATAGTGCAGTGTCTTGTTCTGCTCATGCAGACATGATGGTGAAAAGTCTCTGACGGCAACAGAAGCAGACCACATGAAAATATCCTGTGACTGTCGGACACTGGTGTTAACAAAGTGTTGAGAATGATGTGAGACGCCAGCTGACTGATGAGTGTGTTGTCATCAATATTCATTTCACCAGAATGAATAAAACACACACTTCACAGGAAGATACCCCCTTGGGTTTCTGTGTTACATAATCACCGATCTGTGAGCTTCCATGGATTCCACGATGTGTGTGTGTGTGTGTGTGTGTGTGTGTGTGTGTACGTGTGTGTACGTGTGTGTGTGTGTGTGTGTGTGTGTGGCCATATTGTGGCCAAACCAGGAGCCCACTGCACTTTGTGGTTGACAGTGTAGCTGTTTGAAGGTTCAGGGTTAAAATGAGGCTCACATCAGCTGATCATCCAGCTGCTGGATGGTCCCCGCTATGTGCACTATCAACTTAAAGGTTATGTCAGTGTTGATATGTTGTGAGATTTGACAAACAAGCTTGGTTCCTGGTGAATACATCACTGATGAGACATTGCTCTCTCCCTCTCTTTCTCTCCAGTCATTTAGAGGAGGTGGTGTTTGCCTGTGGCTGTGAGATCCGCTGGCTGCAGCTATGGCAACAGAGAGGAGAGGCGGGGCTAAGCAGCCAGCAGCTATACTGTGCTGACAGCTACAGGAAGATACTGCTGCATGATATGAACATCAGCAGCTGTGGTAAGTCCTGTGTGAAAATTTACACACACACACACACACACACACACACACACACACACACACCTCATATGAACTCTGATCTCTGACAGATTTTTCTTATTTTCTGTCCTATGAAAACAAAAGACAAAACCAATGTATTCCTCTATCTCTCTCTGTTGTGGCTCTCAGGTCAAAGCTCATTCGTTCCTACTGAAGAAATAAACCTTTAAAAATACCTCATAATTATTTCATTTCAGCTTTAAAAGGCTTAGAAATGTACTAAAACAGCTGCATATTGTGGTTTTTATCAGACGCTACTCAAACCGGAGGAAATAGTGGATTTGGTGGGAACTATTTTATGCAGTGGAGTAATACACGATAATAATAATAATAATAATAATAATAATAATAATGATAGTAATTTTACTAGTTTACTGGTTATTAATGAATTAAATTCTTTATTACTATTTCCTTGGCACTTGTGGTCCTCCATACTGACAGCTACATAAACACTGAGTTGAGTTGCAGTGGTGAGAAAGTTAAAACCATGTGATGGTGCTGACAGTGCGTCAGTGTAATGTCAGACACATGCTGGACTATTATGATGATGTTAAATATCAGCTGGAAATGAAAATCAAGTAGATGTCGAGAGCCAAAGGGGGCTAATTTGAAACAAATCTCCTTATTTACAGATGGAGAAGGTGATGGGCAGATCTGATACCTGCCCCATATGAACACTGAACTGCCTAAAATGGGTGAAAGTTACCAAAGAAAATAGAAAATATTTCCTTTTATAGAGGAGGCCTATAGTTTGCATATATCCCCATATATAATTGAAAATGAAATTAAAGGTGGACTTACATTCAAAGTCCAAAGTCTAAACGTTCTTTAACAAAACTTAAATTGTCTGATTATGATTAGTCCCAGTGTTAGCAGGAGAAAGTGTGGCGTTACGTCGCAGTTCGTAATGTAAAGAGGAACCGACGCAGTCTCACCAGTCTGTTCACAACATATAACCCACAGAACAGAGTCCTCAATAGAGGCCCCAGGAAGTGCCCTGTGTAGCCCAACCCACCAAACACCGACTGTCTCACCTGTCTGCCCACTCCTCTCTGCTATGTCACACTACCGCGCACCCCCCCCCCCCCCTTTACACACCATATATAATTATTATGTTGTATGAAACTGGGTTCTCTGTGGTGAACACTGCTCATGGTAGAATTATATTTTCTCTCCGTCTCAGACCTGCCAGAAATCAGTGTGAGCCACAGCAACCTGACAGTGGTAGAGGGAGACCGAGTGACGGCCATCTGCAACGGCTCTGGATCCCCCTTACCAGAAGTGGACTGGCCTGTCAACGGCTTACATTCCATCAACGGCCAAGATGTAGGGAGGAGACACACACACACACACACACACACAGAGTACAGTTAGGAAAAGACACATCAGCTCGGCTTGGGAGTGTTGAAGTGCAAAGATGCTGTAGCATCATAAATAACCAGTGTGTGTGTTGGTATCAGTCACTGACATAAATAATGAGTGTACGATGTTAGTGTCAGTCACCTACATAAATAATGAGTGTGTGTGTGTTGGTGTCAGTCACTGACATGACTTCAGCAGAAACAAACCACTGAACCACGGTTGAGTTTCCTCACAGTGGAAGTGTTGAAGTATTGTTTTATTAATTAGCTGTAGTTAGTCAGACAAGATCATGGAAGTGTATTAAATGGGTTGTGTGGTTAGCCTGAGTACATGGCTGTGATGATTCCCCTCTGTTAAACTCTCTTGACTTCCCCCCCCCGAAAAATACTTATTATACTTTTATCCCACAGAATCACTTCCTCCCAGGCTAACAGCAGGCTAACAGCAGGCTAACTGCAGGCTAACTGCAGGCTAACAGCAGGTTTACAGCAGGTTTACAGCAGGCTAACAGCTAGTTAACAGCAGACTTACAGCAGGCTAACAGCAGGCCAACAGCAGGCTAATCATGTGTAAATAACATCAGGTTTCATGCTCTCTCCATCAGACCAGCACTGTGTAGATGCAGCAGAATGCTAACAGTGACATTGTTACCTTTGCTAAATACCTATGGTGACCAGTTAGCTTACATGTACAACATGTACAATGCTTCTTTTGCCTGCTCGCTTGCTACACACCATTATTTGCTCATGTCCATTGTTACATGATGTTATAATCATGTAATATTATATGTATATATATATATATATATATATATATATATATATATATATATATATATATATAGTATTATTATTATATTATTATTTGACTATTTTCCCGCTCTCCCTCCAGGCCAAAGTTTACGAAAACAACACCATTCATTCAATCAACTTAACTCTGGTCAATGTGAGCAGAGACGACAACAACTTCCTGCTAACCTGCACCGCCACCAACATAGTGGGCATGACCAATGCTTCTGTCCAGCTGACCGTTCACTGTAAGTACATTCACACACATACACACACACATCCACGGACAGTAACGACACCCACACACAGAGTGCTCCTCTATTGGCTGGCTGTTTCATTTTCCATTTATTGGTTTCTCTAAAAAAACAGTTAATGGTGTTTTCATAGTGCAGAACAGGCACATCCATCATCATTACAGCCCATACACATCTGACCTGCAGAGTGTGTGTGTGTGTGTGTGTGTGTGTGTATAGGGAGTGAAAGAGTAAAAATACATGTGATTATCTACTAAATCCCAGGTGTGTGTATGTATGTGTATCTGTGTGTGATTAGTACAGCTCAGTCATGCAGATACACATGCAGGCACATGTGTGACTCCCAACACACTCCACTAACACTAAATAAAACACGATTCTCTCTCCGTGTCTCTGTGATGCTGAAGGATGCACAGCAGCAGTGGAAGCTACACTTCATCAATGTTTTCTTATTCTTATTATCCAAATGCTTATTAATGTCATTAGATAAAAGATAAATCAGGTGCTTAATTATTGTCGTGTCTGTTGTTTCTGGCCATGAGAGAGAGAGAGAGAGAGAGAGAGAGAGAGAGAGAGAGAGAGAGCTAAAAGTTGACAGGCCTGTGGATCTGGTTCAGGTGGTTCATGAAAGCATATTTTTGCAGGTAGACTCGGCTCAGGTGGATGTGGGTGTTAAAAACCTGCATCACTAATCTGAAGGCAGCACTTTGATGAGCTGCTAAATCTGCATCCTCAGAGAAATGTCACACCAGAGCACAGTGTCGTTACGCACCGTGTTTACCTTCATTAAATCACCCGAAAACACCACCAGGCTGTGGTGGACACACAGACATGCATACTGACGACTGCTCAGTTACCAGGTTGATCACAGCCTCTTCTCCAGCTTTAGATCTTGGCTGGTCAGATTCACACACACATACATTCACAAGATGTACACACAGATGTATTGTATGTATGTACACACACAGGCCTGTGTGTTAGGGTCTGCACACAGACACACATACATACACATGTTAGACTTTTGGTAAATAATCATGAGCATAAATACTGTACATCTCGTCCTCAGTGGCCCTTTACACCCCCCTAGAGTGTGTGTGTGTGTGTGTGTGTGTGTGTGTGTGAGTGTGTGTGTGTGTGTGTGTGTGTGTGTGTGTCTGTGTCTGTGTCTGTGTCTGTGTCTGCTATGGTGTATATTCATGTGACCCACAAAAGGGGCTGTTTGCATGGATGTGCTGTCATATACAAAGGCCTCATAAATAATTGTGTCTCAGAGCGATTAAAAGGCCACAACAGCATCAGAGCTGCAGTTCATCATAAAGTGAAACTCTGCAGCTGCACAGTCAAGACTCATTAAAGCAAATAATATGACATTCAACTCAGTTCAATTCAATTCAATTCAATTCAATTCAATTCAATTCAATTCAGTTCAGTTCAGTTCAGTTCAATTCAACTCTCTTATACATTCAACTGGATTATATGAGCAATTGTTAGATTCTAAGTAACTGTGTTGATTTGAAATGACTAATTACACATAAATTCATTTGTTCTTAAATGTTACAAATATGAATCATTATTACATTGAAATGTTACAGATGTTACATATGTTACTGATGTTTCAGGTGTTAATTTAAGGTCAGAACAGGCCCATTCGGTCTTTCCTGGCTGAAACTTTGATATTTTTCCTGCCAACCGTGAGTCATCGGCTTCAGTCATTCGACCCCACCCTGATGTTTGTCTAGATGACAGCCCTGTATGTTTCTTTAATTGCATTTCTGTGAAAAGCAATTTCACTTTTCTCATTGTCCACAAATCCCAAGAACTCTCAACACTTTGTGACATCTCTACTCCGTCTGTGGCTCTCAGCTCCAAGCCCTTCCCTTCCCACTGAAGATCACTAATGTGTTGTTTCATTTTTAAGACAGAACTTAAACAGCTGGACACTTTTCTTCCAGTACCTAACATGTGCTGTGGTGAGGTGCACCTGTAGGACTCACCTCCTACGTCACCCACATCTCGAGATGGATGAATGGCTGATAGCAAAACCAATATGGCGCATCATGGGTTGGTACTTGTATCAGTTCATTTGTAGGATGTTAGGGCTCTAAACAAAAAATGGAGACCCTGACCTGCACCCCGGCACAACAGCCAGTGACCACTACATAGAAAGTGATTCCCTGATGGGAAGATGGACGTGTGTCCTTCACTGGGAGCCGGAGATGTCTGGTTTCCACCAGCAGCTCAGATGATCAGGTATGGAGACACACAGGACGACTGCGGCTGCTGCACCAGGCTGTGATGGATAAGAGAGAAAGGACAGTAGACCAGAGGACAAAGTCTGTCCACTTGCTCATAAAACCACCTATCAAATCCTCATACCTCAGAGTCTCTGCCCACAACTGCTGCAGATGATCCACGAGGATCCAGATCAACACCTACAGGAAACTCCGACAGCTCGGCCTCGAACAAGCCTCGATGTCAAAGCTGTTGTTCAGCTGTGTCATGGTTTCAAACCTGAGAGCTGCCTGCAGGGAGACGCAGCAGACTGTGGTCAACCTACCATCCTGGATTCACATTCACCTCAGCCAGATACATTCAGACTCAGTAAGTAAACATCACCTGTCTTAGGTGGGTGAGGATCACTGCTACATTTTAAGGAGGTGAGATGTCAAAATAAAAGTAGAGAGAATTTTTTATTTCAGCTTTTATTTCCTCTATCTCATTCCCAGTGGGTCAGAAGTTTACAGACACTTTGTCTTTACAGTGGGTCAAATGTGTCAGGATCCTAAACCAGCTGCTGACAGTCAGTTTGAGTTTGGGTCCAGTCCTCACAGACCTGAACTGTCCACTGACAGTCACACATTTGGAGGAGGACGTGTGTTTCCAGTAAATCATGTCTCACTGTAAATAACAGAAACGTGAGGATGTTGTAAAGAACATTTCCTCTGACTCCTCCACAGGTCACTGACGTTCATCATCTGTGGACCACAGTGTGTCAGGCTGTGGACACACACTTTGGTCTGTTCACACATCTGATTATTAGGAAACGTGTAACCTGAGGTGACTGAGCTGATTCCAGCACAATCTGGAGAATATTCAGAGCAGAGGGTTGTTCACTGGTGTATTATAAAATGTAATAATTAGTGTCCAATATGTTCAGATTAAAAAAAGAGTACAGCCTCTCCTGCTGCAGGCCTGTTATTGACACTGTAACACACTGTTGGACACACACTCTGTGGTCAGCGTCTACACCTGCAGGCTCTGAGGAAACTGATGCTCACTGTTTCAGCTACATGTGATGACTGAACATCTCTGTTATGAAGCAGAGACAGCTGGGATGGTTTTAAACACCTGTGGACACAGTGTGTGTGAAACAGGAAACAGGAAAACACACACACACACACACACTGTGATGAGAGCAGCATGTTAAATTGACAGTGGAGGTTTCTGTGTCTCCTCCACTGTCTCAGGTCTGATGAGACAGTGTCACTGTAGTGCAGCTTCATGTGGGACATAAGGTCCTTTAATGTCCCCCTGTGTTTCTCATGTGTCTGTCAGGTATCCAGTCTGTGACACATACAGAAACAGTCTAATGAAATGTAACATGGAGCACGCAGCCTCTGTTCATTTTCCTTTATACACATATTATCATACTTTTATCTACATTTGTAGATCTAATCATCCCACAGAGGCACAGCTGTTGTGAAACTGTTTTTCAGCGTCATCTTCTCAGACTAACCAGCAGCAACAAATGTTATATTTCAGCTCAGAGAGCAAACTTCATCTCCCAGAAGAAACTTTATCAAAACACTGCAGACACAGAGCCGCCAGGAAATGACCAAAGAGCTGCAGAGATAACACGTTCTCTACTGGGACGATGGCGCTCACGGGCCAGCCGCTGATGTGACCGCCGGTCTCACCAGGACAAGCCTCACGTCTCTGAGAACCACACAGGATTATCTGGATAAACTGACACAGACTCAGGATCTGAGTGGTCACTGTCAAACTTCATGAGGTCATATAACAACAGTCCTGAGATGAAAACTGTCACAGCTTCGAGCCTGATGCATCAGGTGCCAGTTGCCATGGCGCCGCGGATGGCTGCCTCGGTGTGTTGCTGCGCACTCTTTTGCCTTATTTTCTTTGTAAATCCAGTTTTCTGCCTTGGTTTCCGGAGCTCTTTCACCAGAGAAGAGCTCATTAACATCAGAGAAACAACTCCAGAGGATTTTTTCCACCTTTCTCGACTCACCTGTGGGATTATTGGACATTTTGGTCAGAGGTCACTGACCTTTGCTCTCGCAGTGAAACGCCGGAGAGGAAAACGTGCCGGTGCGCTTGCGCGTCTCCGCCGGCGCGGACTCCGCACACCGCTCCCAGGTATCTTTCTCTCCAAGGTGCGTTCACTGCCCAACCAGCTGGATGAACTTCAGCTACTGGTGCAGAAGAACAGAGACCGATTCCGGACTCTGCGCTGGAGCTGGCCGGCTTCCAGCTCTTCAGAGCGGATCGCGACACAGAGCTGTCCGGCAGAACGAAAGGTGGAGGAATCTGCTTTTATGCTAACAGTGGCTGGTGCAGAGACGTGACAGTGATCCTGCAGCACTGTTCTCCTGACCTGGAGACTTTCATCATAAACTGCAGACCCTTCTACTCCCCCCGTGAGTTCACCTCATTCATCCTGGTCGGTGTTTCCATCCCACCACAGGCCACAGCAGATACTGTGTGTGGAGCGGACCAACCCGGACTCCGTAGTTATTGTCCTTGGTGACTTTAACCTCAGCCACGAACTGACCAAATACAGACAGTTTGTTAACTGCCCGACCAGAGAGGGGAACACTCTGGACCACTGTTACACCACAATCAGTGGTGCTTATCACGCCGTCCCCCGGGCTGCACTGGGCCACTCTGACCGTGTCATGGTCCACCTGATTCCCACACACTAGAGTTGTCACGATACCAAAATGAGTGACCATGATACTATACCAGACAAAGTATCACGGTTCCGGGTATTATCGCGGTACTGCGGCCTTTTTTTTAGTATTATCATTTTTATGAACTGCGATGTATTTGTACAAGTTATAAATACTTATTAATTACTTATAATGTTGTCTGGTGCATGATAAACATAATACTGGTGAAGTAAGAATTAGACTGAAACAAATATTTTTATAAATAACATTTATTAAAACGTTAAAATTGAAAAAAAACAGATCCACTGGTTGTGTGTCTAGTCAAACTTTGAGGTATTTAACTTAAAGGACAGAACGTATGTTTGTTTTGAAGCGATCTTTTTTTACCGAAGCGGAGCTGTCTTCATCCAGTTCGTTCTTGCCGGCAGAAACAGCGTACAGCCAATCAGCTAACAGACGGGCGGACCCAGCGTGCGGAAACAGCCTATCATATCCCTGGACGTCACCAGTAAGAGGCAAACAGCCAATCATTCAGCAGCTGTGTAGTTCAGTTGCAGTAGTTGCCATGTGGGTTTGTTTACAGGGGAGTAGCATGCAGTGAGAAGCCGGGAGGAGAGTAGAGGCGGCCGCTATGTAGCGGAAACTGGCACCTGTAGCATAGTAATCCACGGTAGTACCGTCGTGTAGAATTTCTAGTATAGTAGGAACCGTTACGATTTGGCACCGCGGGGTAGCGTGGGTACCGTGGGTATCGTGCAACTCTACCACATACAGGCAGAAACTAAAACTGTGTAAACCTGTTGTTTACAAGAACCTCCAATTGCTCCAATTGCACCAATCACCAGCACAAATTCCTTGTATGTGGAAACATACTTGGCAATAAAACTGATTCTGATTCTGATTCTGATCAGGGAGCAGGGGCTGATGGGTAAGTGACACGGCCTTATGCTCTCCTTTGTCTCTTCAGTTCCTCCCTCCATCGTGAAGCTGAAGGAGCCAGAGCGCCGCCATGACACGTGCATAGAGTTCACTGTTCGAGGTTCACCCCACCCGACCTTACGATGGTTCTACAAAGACAAGGTGCGTTTGATTCGTATGTCAGTGTCAACAGTGGATTCGTTCACCAGGTGGAGTTCATGTTGTTTTAAACAAACTTTTAATTCTTAAACAAAACTGAATTGATCTAGTCTTTAAGTCTTTGAGTCCACCTCTCTAGTCCTGTCAGTATGGATCTGGATCTGAGTCTGGATCTGAGTCTGGATCTGAGTCTGGGGGCCTGCATGTTTTCTGTGTTTCTTTGTTCAGTTTCTGTTGGTTTGATAAGTTTTGTTGTTTCATCATATGACATCACTGTTCACACGTTGCTCTTCTGTCCCTCAGGAAATCTCCCACACGGAGTACGTGCGCCCTGACATGGATATTTACCAGGACTACATAGAGGGCTGCTTGACCTTTAAAAACCCAACACACCACAACAACGGCAACTACACTCTGGAAGCCAGCAACTACCTGGGTGTGGCCACCAGCACCGTGTATGGCCACTTCCTCAACAAGCCCTACGATGGTAAGTTTGGACGCTGCGGGTCGAGCTGAGGTCAACAGAGATCACCGCTCTCATCTCGTCTGTGTGACCTGAACTCAGGTGACCGTGTTAGTGACAAACGCTCACAGTCCAGAGCTGCTGCTGACTCTGACAGCGGGAAGCGTTTCTCTGACACAAACGTGGTCACGTCTCTTCACCTCCTCACTCTGACCCGTCTGAAGTCATAGGAAATTAATGATGTGTCATTAATTAATGTCACATGACATCATCGATAAACTAATATGTAAACTTTACATAATGTTGTGGTCATCCATGTTCTGATGATCAGACCATGGATGAGACAATGGATGACATGGTCAGAGGCTCAGATGCTCGTGTGTGTTAAAGTCGAACTGAGGGAGAGATCTACAAGACAGAATTATGACAGCTCCAGTTAGCCACGCTAAAAATCCTGTGGCACTTCCTGTCTCCTCCCAGGTACCTCATTCGTGACTCTGCAGCTTGTGAGTTTTGTCAGCAATGGTGCTGGAAGTGATCAGCGTAACCACACCTGAACCACAGCTGACGTTCACACTGTAGAATACGTTCTAAAATACTGTCATGGATTCTGACCTGAAGCTTATATTTACCATGAGTGTAAATGAAGAGGCTGTATTTAGACAGGAGATGATGATGACGATGATGATGATGATGATGATGCTGTTCTCACACCTGAACCTGGTCTGACTGATCTCTCTCCTCCACAGATCCAGAGGACTATGACTATGGTAGGTCCTGTTGTGTTATTATGGGATGTGTGTTTTCATTATGAGTGGAGGTCTGGATGCTCAGGTTGCCATGGAGGAGTTAGTTCTTCATCATGACATCATTAGAGGTTCACTCCAACCTCACCTCAGAAACCTGAGCTGTCGGACCAGGATTCACGGTCAGTGTCAGAAGAACAGGAGCGACTGGTGACCCTGTGGTGTCGTGACTATAGCAACTGTACTACGGTGGCCCGGACAGTTCAACACACTGCAGCTTCAGAAACACACACAAACAGACACACACAAACACATTAAGAAAACATCGTCATCAGTCTGACAACACACAAGCTGCAAATACTACAACACCTGTGTGTATTTGGTTGTGTTGTGTTTGTGTATTTGGTTGTGTTGTGTTGTGTTTGTCTGTTCAGCTCTAGTCTCATTATAAGCAAACTTCATGATCTTTGCATTGGATTTACTGATTATTATTAATGATTATTATCATTGATCATTGATTATTGATTATTATTATTGGACACATACTTTGAGCTCCATGTTGTGTGTGTTTGTGTGTATTTGTGTGTGTCTGCAGCTCTTTGTCATACTGATGTTGTCAGTTGTAGTTCATTGTTGCCATGTCTTCAGACAGTGTGTGCAGTTACTGTTGTGGTTTTGTTGTGTTTGTGTGTAGTAAACTGTCTTTGTGTGTTTTTGCTGCAGTGACTCCGACTGCAGAGACTCATAAACCTGAGGACGACACGCTTGGGGTGAGTCACTGGAGTTTTACACCTGTGTTTGTTCCATTTCCTGTCACACAGGTAGAGACACAGCTCTCACCTGAAAGTCAGAACAACTTCAAATATCTACAAACACTTTTCTCAACAATATTGTGATGTTTATGACCTAGATTTGTTGTGTTTGAAAGAAAAGGCTCAGTAAACCTGTTTCAGCTGCTCACACTGTTCAGCTCACACTGTACTACAACATCACACTACAACACTCACATGACAAAAATCACCAAACAACAAACACAAATCAAACTTAACACACTCAACAAACCAAATCACAGCATTAGAACAACAACAAGATATTAAAGAGTAAAATGAAAAAAATAAAACAAAATCACTCATTTATTTTCTCATCAGATCCTTTCAGAATAAAGTACCTTTAATTATCATTCTAAACCATAGACTGTATATAAAAATGGACGTCGACGCCGGCTCCGGAAAATGAAGCCAATGCGGAAGTGCCTTAAACCTGCATTCTATCTACTAACCATCAGGGGGCGACACAACTGGTTGCAAAAAGAAGTCCGATTGTATGGAAGTCTATGAGAAAATGACCCTACTTCTCACTTGGTTTATGACCCCAGTAAATGTTTTCATAACGAGTTTATGGTCTCAATCGCTAGTTTCAAGTCTTCTTCAATACAACATGATGTTCATTTTTTAAATTATTGTCCCATTGAATTTAAAATAGACGATAAAGTAGGGTATGCATTGGGGCATGGCTAACGTATGATTGACACATTTTGGCTTGTCAATCAAGAGCAGCCCCTTTTAACTATTAACTATTAAAAGTACTTTAACACTTCGTAATAAAATTTACCTCGACTTAAGGAAAATTACTTCGGATTCAGCAGCGCTGCGTAGCCGAAAGATTGATGCCGTTGTCAGGTCGACAGTTTAGGTGGGCGGGCACAGTGACCTCGGCTCTTAGGTCAGCCCCACCCCTCGCTCCTCCTCAGCTCCACCCTCTTCTCCAGATATGGTTTCTTCTGGTTTCAAAAAATCAGGATGGCGGCGGCCAAATTGCAAACTCGAGACTTCAAAACGGCAATTCGCAAACCAATGGGTGACGTCACGGTGGGTTGCCACTAACAAAATAGTCAAATCAATAAGATGACTATTTTCTTTCTGTAACATCAATGAGAAAAAACCTCAGTCTGTTGCATCACAGTTCTTCTGAACTTCCCTCCAAAACGACGCAACGTGACAACAGCAGAACAGAATACGACACAGACTCATTCAATGATTCTGAACTGAAAGTGTCTCATGACAGTGTCTACTGTTGTTTTATCATTAAACTCTTGTTCCCAGGCTGTAGAACAATAAAAGACGCCCTCCATCTATGGAGGTTTACACATCTGGAGGTTTAATCAAATTCATACGTATTTTTATTTTAGTTGTACAGACACAGCAGCTGTGTGACAGTGATTCTTTGCCTGTTGCAGGTCTCCATAGCGGTGTGCCTGGCTGGGTTTGCCTGTGTAATGCTGGTGGTTCTCTTCCTCCTCATCAACAAGTACGGACGACGCTCCAAGTTTGGCATGAAAGGTAAGTTTATCAGTTCATCTCCGAGTGTTTGCAGCGTCTGATCTGTGATCACCTGATGCCCACATGAAGACCTTTCTTTCACCTCTGTGTCTTGTTTTTTAGTATTTTTTATGTAGCATCAAGTTCAACACATCAGAATCATTTAATTAAATCTGCCACTCAATGAAGACATTTCTATACTGCCATGGGGGATATTAACCCATAACACATAAAAAACCTTTCTTCAAAACTGCACAACGAACCAAAACATGGAAACAAAAACTGAACACAGCGCTGCTTTCGCTGGTTGTTGTTGTACCATAAAAACAGGCCCACAGTCCGTTACAGAGGAGAAAAAGATGATCTGACTTAGAGCTCAGTGGTCACAGGTTCTCTGTCTGCAGCGAAGGTGGAGAGAGCTGCAGGGTCTCTCAGCGAGGAGGTTGGGCTGGAGGATTGTTCTGGTAGTAGATCAGTGATCATGTGACTCACTTCCAGTATAGTCACTCTGAACATTTAGACTGAAGCCTCAGGTGACAGTGCAGCTAGGCTGGGAACACACTGGATGTGTCTCACCTATTTTTCACCCTCTCCCAGTAAAAACAGAAACTGAATTATTTCAGCAGTCACATGTGGAGACAGTGGAAATCCAACATTAGAGTAGCCTGTAAACTTTATGTAGAGAGACAGAACTGCAGCAGCAGTGACACAGCACACACACACACACACACACACACACACACAAAACACAACACAACACAGGGAGTGTGTTCCCTGGGTAAATCTGACACAGCTGAAACCTCTGGACAAACTGTCATGGCCATCCTATCCTCTTGGCTTTTATTTTGAAATATTTAACTTTCCGTCCATGTCACCTGATCTTTCTTCATTCTTCAATTCATACGCTTATTATGACACAATTTCAACAAGTGTCTAACAGCATAAAATGATTTGATATCCAAAAGGTCAAAGGTCAACTTCACTGTGACATTATAATGGTCTGGTCATTATTCAACACTGTAACTGAAGGAGAGGTTGTGACCATGTTTCTTGCAACTTGGCTGATGGGCGGAGGACACAGCAAAACTACCACTGCTCAGTGTCCAGTCTATAAATGACATACAGTAGCCTATCCCCCCCCATGGGATAGGCTACTGTATGTCTTATATAATAATTTGTAAAAACATATCATGTACTGATATTACTACATCATGTAAGCCACATTAGAATATCAGTCCAAAGTTGGAGACAAATTGCTGCTGTAATTTGCCGTTGCTGTAATTTCAAAACCAGATTACTTGAGAAAGGCAAAGGGCACAGATGAATACTTTATACAATTGGAAACGGTAGTGACTGCTGTTTATTTAGATGTATGGTTTGTTGTGTAAACTCAGGAGTTCGTGAGGTATTGCGCTGACAAGAATATGATTAAATTTGATGTGAATTCACTGATAGTAATTTTATCACAAAGTGTTTATCACAGCAATTAGTGGGTAGCACCAATAGGAAGCTCAAATTGTGTGGTTTCATGTGATATGTGTATGTTAATTAATGTGATGAGTATTCCACCAGCAATTTAATAGAGACGAATGGGTGCGGTTTGGACGCATCGGTTGTATACGGTTATTCCACAGTGCCAAAGACATCACTGTTTCTGAAATGTGATCAGGAAATTTTACTGGGCCACCGCAGATATACAGTGCATCCGGAAAGTATTCACAGCGCTTCACTTTTTCCACATTTTGTTATGTTAATGCCTAATTACAAAATTGATTAAATTCATTTTTTACCTCAAAATTCTACACACAATGAAAAAATGTTGCTTGAAACTTTTGCAAATTTATTAAAAAATACGAAACAAAAATATAACATGTACATAGGTATTCACAGCCTTTGCTCAATACTTTGTTGAAGCACCTTTGGCAGCAATTACAGCCTCAAGTCTTTTTGAGTATGATGCTACAAGCTTGGAACACCTATTTTTGGGCAGTTTCTCCCATTCTTCTTTGCAGAACCTCTCAAGCTCCATCAGGTTGGATGGGGAGCGTCGGTGCACAGCCATTTTCAGATCTCTCCAGAGATGTTCAATCGGGTTCAAGTCTGGGCTCTGGCTGGGCCACTCAAGGACATTCACAGAGTTGTCCCGAAGCCACTCCTTTGTTATCTTGGCTGTGTGCTCAGGGTCGTTGACCTGTTGGAAGATGAACCTTCGCCCCAGTCTGAGGTCCAGAGCGCTCTGGAGCAGGTTATCTTCAAGGATGTCTCTGTACATTGCTGCATTCATCTTTCCCTCGACCCTGACTAGTCTCCCAGTTGCTGCTGCCGAAAAACATCCCCACAGCATGATGCTGCCACCACCATGCTTCACTGAAGGGCTGGTATTGGCCAGGTGATGAGCGGTGCCTGGTTTCCTCCAGACATGACACTTGGCATTCAGGCCAAAGAGTTCAATCTTTGTTTCATCAGACCAGAGAATTTTGTTTCTCATGGTCTGAGAGACCTTCAGGTGCCTTTTGGCAAACTCCAGGTGGGCTGTCATGTGCCTTTTACTGAGGAGTGGCTTCCCTCTGGCCACTCTACCATACAGGCCTGATTGGTGGAGTGCTGCAGAAATGGTTGTCGTTCTGGAAGGTTCTCCTCTCTCCACAGAGCAACGCTGGAGCACTGTCAGAGTGACCATCGGGTTCTTGGTCACCTCCCTGACTAAGGCCCTTCCGCCCCGATTGCTCAGATTGGCTGGGCGTCCAGCTCTAGGAAGAGTCCTGGTGGTTCCAAACTTGTTCCATTTACAGATGATGGAGGCCACTGTGCTCATTGGGACCTTCAATGCTTTACAAATTATGTCCAATCAACTGAATTTACCACAGGTGGACTCCAATCAAGTTGTAGAAACATCTGAAGGATGATCAGTGGAAACAGGATGCACCTGAGCTCCATTTTGAGTGTCATGGCAAAGGCTGTGAATACTTCTGTACATGTGAAGTTTTTTGTTTTTTATTTTTAATATATTTGCAAAAATTTCAAGCTTTTTTTTCACTTTGTCACTATGGGATATTGTGTGTAGAAGTTTGAGGAAAAAATGAAAATTAATCCATTTTGGAATAAGGCTGTAACATAACAAAATGTGGAAAAAGTGACCGCTGTGAATACTTTCCGGATGTACTGTATACTGAGGCACGTGCCCCAGTAAAATGGGTCTGGTGACACCAATGAGCTGGACCTGCAGCACCTGGACCTACAGCAGCTCCAGCAGAGTGGTGGAGGGTTACAGCAGCAGCACACTGATTCGAGGTCTGTGTTTCTTTTTGGATTCAGCTCCTCAGTTTCATTCTGTCTCCGTGTTTGGAGGAAATTTCACCTCAACAAACCTCAGACCTCTGATTTTTACAGCTCAACCTCAATCACCAGTCATAACAATCATTGGCTACATTATAGCTCAGAGCACCATAGTGGTGCTGTTGAATGTAGATTATCTTGACTGCACCATGTGAGCCATTATAACCCCAGTAAGAGATCAGTATACCCAGTCAGTCCCTTATTAGTGACTGTATTAGGTATTAGGTCCTTACTTTGTTTGTGCAGATTTTATGTGAGTATCAAAGTGAAAGTGAAATGTAAAATTATAGAAGTGATGTAATCATGATATTTTATTTATATATATATATATATATATATATATATATATATATATATATATATATAAACTTGACCTGATGCTTCAAAATATACTTTAATGTCTTGTTGGCAGTTCTGTGTTAAAAGCTTTTCACAGCATGTGACTGTTGGAAGTCTAACATGTTGACATACACACACACACACACACACACCCACACCCACACCCACACACACACACACACACCATATCAACCATCTGTTCATTCAGTGGCCTCACAGCCAACCCATATTACTGCCTGTAGGGTGTGTGTATGTGTGTGTGTGTGCACTCAGACACACACACACAGATGAAGCGTGTTGATACGGAGTCTGAGCCACTCAGAGCTGGTAGTTTTAAAGAAGATGGAGCCAAGCTAAAGACGGATGATTCCATTAAGTCTCCATGAATTCTGCTCGTCATACACTCTGCTCCTCTGCTGCAGGAGGAAATCACATCTCAGTTTTCTCCTTAGATGGAAAATTGTCATCTTAATCTGTAATCTGCTCTCAGATCCACCGGACTTTAATGTCCAGAGAGGACAGAGAGATGTTTATCTGTCTATCTGCCAGTGTCCTTTTCTCTCTCCATCTCTTTGGACAGCATCTTACTCCTGAACACATTTACACTCAATGAGCAGAACTTGTCTACAAAATCCAAGGCCGCTCTCATACTGAATGTTATTATATATGCCACGTAGTTACAGTACTCTCTCTGATCACACATGGCTCAGGATTCAGGAGCTGAAGCTCAGGTTCAGGTTCAGGATTAGGTGAAACCGTCCACATCTGGGGCCGGCTGCACAGAATACCTTAAGTTCTCTACTTAAGTGTGACACTTGAGGTTGAATTTCTCCGTAGCTGAGGGAGTTACTTAAGGGTGTTGCACAGAATCTCTTAAAAGGTTTCCTTAGTTAAGGAAAGAAAAAGTTGAGGCGTTTGCAGCAGGGAAAGAGATTTTACAGCAGTAAAATTCTACTGTTTCCATGGAGACCATTGATTTTCTGCCATTAGAACTTGTGATACCTGTTATCACTGTTGGGAAGCTGGTAACATGAAAGGAGTGAACTGCTGTCTCATCAGACAGTTTGAACTCTGCTGATCTGTGCACATGAAACGCCTCCACTATACCTGATCACAAAGATCATGTGACATAAAACTGTAGAGCGTCATTAAGCTGCTGAACTGTAGAGGGTCTGACAGATCATAAACTGACCTCAGGTCAGATCTGTGATGTAGAACCAGGTCCTCATGGTTCAGGTGTCTCCAGGTCTGAAACACTCTCCAGGTCATGTTCTTCATTTATCACCATAAACTCGGTTCAGACAGAGTCAGAGGAACCTTTAGTTTTTTCTGGACTTTGGTCACTGAGGTTTACCTGACTCAAGGAGAAGCCTAAAGAGTGTTTTAAGTGTTTAATTCAGACTTTAACAAAAATCTAAACTTAGGTTTTGTGTAACTGGCCCCTGAATTAGATCATAATCATTCTTCATAAAATAGTTATGTGCTGATACGTTGTTGTCTTGAGCTCTGGAAGATCCCGCATTTGTTCCACTTCTGGACCCTTGAGGACATGGTTATCAGCCTTCAGTGTCAGTCCTGTATGGATGGACAGGAAGTTTTTGTGTTGTCTGTAACAGTTGCTCCTTCTTTTTTTGACCACCTTGATGAACTCTGCCCCACTTTGTTATATTAAGGGCTGACGTGGCTCCTGCTGCTGTCCCAGAGCCCACATCCACACTGCAGGAACATCCAACACGCACACAGTCACACTCCAACAGTAAATCAGCTGGTCGCCGTGACAACAGAGAGTCTCTGGGTCGTCTGGCAGAAAAGGCTCTGAGGGTTTTAGCCATCGTCTCAGATTGAATCAGTGGTCGTGTGGTCACTGCTCTGCCACCAATTAGGATTTTTATCGACTATTTTGATTCTGTTTGGAAAAGGAAATATTTATGTAGCGGAAACAGTTTTCATCTCAGTGGAAAGGTCACTACAGCTGCTAACAGCCACTTTCAAACCACACAGCAGAAGTCACAGATTGTTCTGAATGCTCCTACACAGGCTGTGAATTTATAGAAACTGGTCATGTTGAATAAACAGAAGTGATTGATATTAATAGCCCTTGTATTAGCCTACATTTCAGCTCTGTATATACTGTCGGATTCAAGCACCGTCAGACTGTTTGTTATAATGGCAATAATAATAGTGATACTACTACTACTACTACTACTACTAATAATAATAATAATAATGATTAGAATGATTATAATGATTATAATCATTATAATAATAATAAGAATAATAATAATGATTATAATAATAGTAAGTACAAATATTACTGTCACTCATTGTTGGTCAACACTGAACCTAGAGGTGAACCACCTGCCCAAAAGATCATATGATTATCTTTTTGACTAGAATAGCAATCCACCATCTTTATCACAATCTGCATCCTGGTTTATCTCAGATTTTATTGTGAAAGTCTTGACAGAAAGTTGTGGTTCGATCTTTCCGCCGCTTTGATGCTTCTTTCAGATGTTTCTTCATGGCTGCAGACCAGAACAAGGACTGCTCCTAACAACTAGCCGTTTAAAAGTTAACACTGTGTGTTACCAGCTAGCTGTTTAACAGTTAATGTGGTCTAGTTAGTAGCTAGCCATTTTACAGTTAACATTGTCTGGTTAGCAGCTAGCTGTTGAACAGTTAACGTAGTGTGTTAGCAGCTAGCAGCTTAACAGTTAACATGGTCTGGTTAGCAGCTGGCTGTTGAACAGTTAACGTAGTGTGTTAGCAGCTAGCAGCTTAACAGTTAACATGGTCTGGTTAGCAGCTGGCTGTTGAACAGTTAACGTAGTGTGTTAGCAGCTAGCAGCTTAACAGTTAACATGGTCTGGTTAGCAGCTGGCTGTTGAACAGTTAACGTAGTGTGTTAGCAGCTAGCAGCTTAACAGTTAACATGGTCTGGTTAGCAGCTGGCTGTTGAACAGTTAACGTAGTGTGTTAGCAGCTAGCAGCTTAACAGTTAACATGGTCTGGTTAGCAGCTGGCTGTTGAACAGTTACGTGGTCTGGTTAGCAGCTAGCATCTTAACAGTTAATGTGGTCTGTTAGCAGCTGGCTGTTGAACAGTTAACATGGTCTGTTAGCAGAGACTGGACCTTTAAAATTGAATATCTAAATATAGAAACTGTTAATGAGGGGATCTGTATGATTCATCTGAAGAGGCGCTCACATGACAAAGTGATAACCCCAGTAAGAGACCAGTATACCCAGTCAGTCCCTTATTAGTGACCGTATTAGGTATTAGGTCCTTACTTTGTTTGTGCAGATTTTATAATGTGAGTATCAAAGTGAAATGTAAAATTATAGAAGTGATGTAATCATGATATTTCATACATACAGTAAATGTTACACAATATCCATCCAGTGACGCTGTTTCCACTATGACTTGTATGTATCCAATTATTAGTCTACCAATGTTACACAACAACACACTGATTTATTTTACCGTGAAGTACACACAAGTACAAGTACATGCACTTAATTTTAGGTTAAAGTAACCAAGGCCTTCAGGACAGGCTCTTACATTCAACAAACAAAGCCCAGTTTCAAAGTAAAAGCCCCATACAATTACTACACTGTAGGGCTTTATGGAAAAGATATATGGTGCCCCCTATTGAGTGATTCCAAAATAGTAATAATAATGATAATTTGTTTTTCTGTTCGGACTGACAGGACACACACACACAACTGCAGGAAACAATGCCATCACATCCAGCTACAGACCATTACTGCTCTGTAATTATTATTTCATTTTATTTTATTTTATTTCCTTTTTTTGTGTGTGTGTGCAAAATATGCAAAACTTATTTCTTTGAACTCCTCGTAGACTGAGTCTACTCTTCTGTAGCCTCTGATGATCAGAGGCTATTAAAGAATTTTGATATCATATATCTTGGCAACAATCACTCCTATAAACATGAAACATTCTACATGAAACCTGGACCAGTCATTTCTCATGCCGCAATGAGGCCCTGTGCAACATTTGGAGCCAACCAGCCACGAGTTGGTGCTGTTGTTGCAAAATCATGAAATGTACTGAAGATCTACATTCCAATATTGAGTTATGGTCACAGTGGCACCTGTGTTCAACATACTCGTCTTAGTCACCAGTCATTGTAGTCTCAACAGGCTACAATGACTGATGATTAATTAATGACTGATTAATCATCAGTCATTAGTCATCAGTCATTAGAGTTTGGCTTCACCTTCCAGACCTCGGCTAAATCCCCCGTACGTCGACTGAAACCCTCTTGTTTTGTTCAGATTCTTTCTTTCTTCTTATTTTTGTGGTTGTGCAATAAAACCATGAGAGCAGAATCCACCCAAACTGAGCAGTGGTTTCCAAAATGTTTTGCTTCTGTGTAAGAGAAGTAGAAATGAAGGAGGTGAAATCAAAACCAAAGCAGAGAGAGAGAAAACAAATAGAAATGAGGAGGGGACAAGGAAGTGCTCCTTTACATGAGTCACAGCAGATGAATGAAGGTATTTACCCCGTATATGTTCCCTGAAGGAGGACTCTCCACCCTCTGTTCATTACCATTTAAATAGACCATCAAACATATACATAATTACACTGTTAGCTTCTTTCCCTCTCTAATCCACTTTTAAATATTGCTTTGTTACACTTCAATAATGTAGTCCCTTTATTCACCACACACACACACACAAACACAAACACACACCCAGTCTGTCCCCAGACAGAGTGGTGATTGGTTAATGTTCTCTGTGGTGACACCCTATGGGAAAAGGAACTGGTTCGTTAGAATTAGAATAAAGAGTTATTATCTTTCCTCCTGACTGGCTCAAGAGAACATTAGTGGAGTTCAGACAGAGTAAATATGGAATCACTCTGTGTTCTTGCTGGTTTTCTGGCACATTCCAGAGCCTTGTAGAAATCCCACAGGGCTCCAGTGCTTTTCAGAAAGGCCTCTGGATGATAACTGGTGCAAATGAAAGGCAGAAAATACTGGATGTGACAGAGAACCGTGGTTTGGATGTGGAATGGAGACCTCTGGGAATGATGCCTGCTTCAAAACTAATGACACATTTTTGTTCCATTAATATGGACAGTGGGGCAGGTCTGTGCACATGTAGACCCCCTTAACAGTTTACATGGTTGCAGGTGTAACATGACCTGCAGTTGTAGACATTTTCACACCATGCAAAGTATTTCTGTTCTGTTCATTTTATCCTTATAGACATTTGATTTAAATTGTGTCATAATTAGTGAATGAATTCATGAGTTATGGTCAAAAACATGTTTTGTGAGGTCACCATGACCTTTGACCTTTGACCTTTGACCACCAAAGTCTAATCAGAAGTTCCCTCAAAATGTTATGTGGATAGATGGATCACTCATGACCACCAAATGTTTTCCTTAGTTAGATCAACATTTTTTTTCAACACAGATATTAATCTTCGTTTATCCGACCTGTGAGTTCACCTGCTGGAGGGGTCAGATCAAGTTCACAACTCTTTCACACCAAAAACAAACTGCTCCAAAGTTTGTTTGGGACCGGACCGAGACCACCTCCAAGGAAGGGTCTCTGTGTCATCATTTTGGTCCACACCTGAGTGTGATCACTGATCCTGTCTCACCTGCACAAATGAATCACACCAAGAGGGAAAACGAACCAGGGTTTTATTTAGTTATTATTGATAACACCATTACCTACACAGCTGTTCCTGGTCTCTCTCTCTCTCTCTCTCTCTTCTCTCCCCTCTCCTCCCCCTCCCCCTCTTTCTATCTTCTCCTAAACCCAACCGGTCGAGGCAGACGGCCGCCCACCCTGAGCCCGGTTCTGTTGGAGGTTTCTTCCTGTTAAAAGGGAGTTTTTCCTCCCCCCTGTCGCCAAGCGCTTGCTCGTTGTGGGAACTGTTGGGTTTTTCTCTGTAACAAAGTAAGGTCTTGACCTTACCCTGTAAAGTGCCTTGAGATAATGTATATTATGATTTGGCGCTATACAAATAAAATTTAATTGAATTGAATTGAATTAACCAGACTAAAAAGATGCAGGTGTGAAAGCAGCCTTGCAGTTAAGGACTGGTTTCGCTCAGGGTCAGGGTCAAGGTCAGGGTTTTACTTCCTACACTGGCTCTAAACGTTGGCGCCAGTCATGAAGTCAGACACTGTGAAATCTTTGATCAGTTAAATCCAAAATGAAATTTTACAGTTTCTCAAACCAAACCACAAGGTTGATGCCCTGATCTTATTCTCTGGTTAAGACCCAGAGCCCCTTCACCACAGGGCCCCGAGTCATTCCTGAGAATTAACCAGCCCAGTATTTCTACAGGTTATTTCCACACCTACAGTTCTGCAGCTCCTGAGTTATGTTGTTCTGCTGCCAAGTGCCATCACAGGAAGTCAGGTGCCTTCTATAAAGCAGGGTAGAAAGGTTGTGGAGGGCCACTGGTGTATGTAGTAATTTATTTTTTGTTTTAACTCTAACCTCTAAAGTCCACCATTGTCAACAAAACCTCATAACTACATTTATATCAAAGATATCTGGGAAGTGAATTCTCTGAGCCTCTCATAAATACAACGTGCACCTCCAGATGTCAGGGACCTTTAACTGGAGCTGAGCCACAGATTAGAAATAAAGTTTTCTCTGAGTGAGTGAAATCATCTCCTCACAGGATCTGTAGATGGTTCATATACAGGCACATTCCCTCAGTCTCTCCCCAGACCTTCAGATCAATATTTCACTGTGTCGTCTTGTGATTACACAACTATAACCCACACTGTGCTGAAAAATTTAAACTCTCATCCATCAGACATTCACTGCACTTCCTCTTATTACTGGCCTGGGGGGGGGGTTCTGATGTCTGATGTCAGGGTGGTGGATTAAACTGAGGTACAACCTGTTTTACAGTTCAGGATATGAACAGAGAAGAAAAAGCACAAATGAGCAGAAGGATTAACTAAACAGATCAAACTAAATCTCAGGTGTTCATAGAAATGATGTAACAGAGAGCACTGAGCAGCACCCACAACACACACAGAGACCTCCAGCAGTGACGCCTCAGGGTGCAGAGGCTCGTAGGGTTTCAATATGTTCTGGTCACCCCCTCATCAACCTGCAAACATCACAATTCAAACAAGTCATCAGTCAGCAGCTGACGGCCCTCACACCTCACACTGTTTGTCTGAATAATTCCACATTAGTCACCACAAACTGAGTTCATGCACCTGTATCATTCCAAAGAAGCTTTTTTCAGTGATGATTTGGTTTTACACAGAAATTCACCAAACTTCTATTTCTAATCTCCAGAGGAGAATAATGTCCTCAGCTCCATTACTTCACAGTCACAGTAATGATCCTCCAGGTCAAATATTACTGAAATACAAGAGAAAGATGTTCAGTCAAATGTTCACTTGAGTTAAAGTACTGCAGTAACTGATTTAAAAAAAATACTCTAGTATTTATAGGTACATTTTTTTTAAATCAACACATTTACAGCCTGATTCTGTACTGCTGACTTAGTGACTGTAGAACCTGGAGAATAAAGAGTTAAGAATATGAGAATATGATACAAAGTCTGTAGAAATAAACATAAAACACAACTGAGTAAATAACAGGATCTATTGCTGTTGATGTTTCTGTTTCTTTTTTTTTTTTACTGCAATGCAGTTTGGTCGTGGTAAACACAGCAAACATTTAAAACTAAAGGAGTCCTTGTCTGTAAAATGTTAAAGCTGCTCTTCACATCAGGTCGTTGTTCTCTGGTGAAGAATCTTCTGCCTCATCTTTATCTAACGAAGCATCGTTAGAACACTAACAGCTTCAAACCGAGCTTTAAAAATGCAGCAAACACAACATGACTGACAGAGGAGGACTGGGCTGTGATTGGTTTATTGGATTTTTCAAAATAAAATACAATTCATTCCACTGACTAAAAGCTCTGCTTCACAAGAAGAGTACTTCGTAGAAATGCAGTGGAGTCAAAAGTACAACATTAGTCTTTAAATGTAATGGAGTAAAAGTCAGAAGTTTATAATAAAAAATATTCTCAACTAAAGTACAGATACTGGAAATATTTACTTCAGTACAGTATTCAGGTAAATGTACTTAGTTACTGTCCACACCTGCTAATCTCATATTTAAAACTCACCATTTAATAATGGCTGTGTGGGGACATGTTTGCTTGATCAGCCTATCCCATTCAGCGCTGTGTCCCAGTTGGCTGCTGTGTTTGTCTGCTGCACAGCTGGTAAACAACATCATGGTGAAGAGCAATAAGCTCATCAGTTCATCAGTGTCACTGGGCAGCACCAGTGTCCTACATAGAGTATATATGAAGACTGAAGGCTGAGCTGTGTCTGACTCAAACAGCTGATCTGTGGAGTGACACAGCACGGGCTGTCACTGTCACTTTAAGGTGAAGGTTTTGTTCTAAACTCTGACTTTTGATCCAGACTTTTCTCTGTTGGAAACATCATGTGTAATTGTTTCCAGCAGGAAGCTCAAAGATCTCGTCGATATTTCTGTTCAAATGTCACTTTGCTGTTATTCTTCTCACTAATGCGTCTCTGTCCCTATTTATCTCATTATGTCTTTATCAACAAAAACATGTCCCCGTCAAAGTCAAGTGGAAAAGGCCTTTTGGCAGTTTTAAGGAAATGAAATTAAAATTTGGCATTTCCACTTCAAGACCCCATGATTCATACAAAAGACTTGGATGGAAACAGAGAAGTCTGGCTCTATCCCTCTCTCTCTCTCTCTCGCTCTCTCTCTCTCAGAACAATGATGGTCAGTACTCAGCTGTAGGTGGATGAAGTTCCAGTCCTTTAACCAGTCCTCTAACCTGAACAACCATCAACCCTCTGATATGACCCACAGCAGTGTCTCCTGACAGCAGCAGACATACCAGACCTTGTTGTCATGGTTACAATAATAAACATATGGACTGTACCAAGAGCAGCGTACCTAACTTCGTCACCATGGTTACTATAATAACATCATGTCTTGGTTAGGTTTAAGAAAAGATGGTGATTTGGGTTGAAATTAGTACTTCCTCATCATTAGACGATCTTTGTTGTCATAGTTACAATAATAACAAGGAACGGTCATGGATAACAGAAACAACATAAACTGCTACTTTCACATGGGAATCGAACATTGCTCTCCTGTGTCACATTCATCCATCCACCCCAACCTCCTCCTGACGTGGACTTTGTCGCTCTATAAACTACGTCACCACACGTTTCCCTTTGCTCCTGTCATCATTACTACGACCACTAGATGTCGCCTAGCAACAAAACCTAGTAACCTGCTGACAGATGACCTGTGGGCTCGTTTGCTACAGCCTCTAAACAAAATTTCATCAGAAACAATAAGGTCCATAAGTTTAGACCACACTGAAGGTTGTGTGGACAGAATAGTATGAGAGATAATGTGGAACATGTGGAACCTGAAGGTAGAGTCAGACACTGTCAGTGTTGGGGAGGATTTAGAAGCATCACCTTCCATGCTCTAATGTCAGAGTCTGTTTTCCCTTTGACAACAGAGAGGGTGAATGAATATCATCATGATCATATTGGACAACATTTAAAGATATGATTGACAAATACTGGAGCTTACATCTTTACACAGAAGTCAGTCAGCTCAGCTCTGTGAAAGCAGCACAGATGTGTGCTCTGACCTCATCACTCCCTGCAGCATGCACTCGTAGAAAGAGGGAGATTTTTAAGAGATGGAATCTGACTCCGTCTCCCAGACTGAAGTCTGAGCCTGCAGGTGGATGCAGGGATGGTGGTGGTGGGGTTCAATAAAGCAGGGCAGCAGCTGTAGCGTTGACAGGGCGGAGGGGGAGCCGGGTGATGCAGACAGTGGAGCGCGTCATGTGTGACTGTAGCAGCAGAGTTGACTGAACAGATTCAGCTTCACTGAAGCAGCAAATCCTCTTAACTAAACAACGTTATTGGTTGTTACTGTATTCCAACATGACACATGAGTATTTTCAGATTTAACACCTCCACCCGCAGCAGCTGCAACACCAACACTGCTACATTTAAAATGAGGTGAAGATGGTGTCATGGCTAAAAGAAACCAACAGTGACTGTTTGACACGCTTCATCAGCCTCATGTGTTGAGGAGTCAAGCTGTTTGACTCAGATATAACCTGCAGACACAGAGGTCAGGTAGAAAATAAGGGTAGATGTTGGGAACAGTCAGATGTGGTGATGGTGGGAGCTGGAGTGAAGTTGGAAGATATAACTCACACCTTCTTGTCAGGTACAAACCACAGCCTGTAAATAAAGATGGGCTGCCTCTATGACATCACCACAGGTTTCTAAATCTCAGAGTGAGCTGCTCCATCATCGCCATCTTGGCAGAGCCTGACTCCGCCCCTGACTCCCAGCTAATCCAAAAATGGTCAAAGAGGTGGGGCATGTGTGGAGCCGAGAGTTTGGTCCATGCCAATTTAATGTGGTGAGCTTACACTTCAGTTAGCATCATTAGCACAGCTGGGCGTCTTGCTTGGAGGCTAACCCATGCATAATTAATTTGGTGGCTAATTAGCCAGGTGAGTGGAAACACAGATACCTGCTAATTAGAGATAACATATAAATCAAATAACAGTAGAATTTGACTCACCAATAAAAACAGGAGTTCAGACTGTTAGTCAGTTAACAACAAGTCAAATTATTTGAAGAACCAACACCACAAACACACAGAGGTCACAGTTAGTGACACTGAGCAGACAGCTAAAAGCTAAGTGTGACACCTGTCACTCAAAGAGGCCACGCCCTCAATTCTCCATAACTTTAGTCCTTAATGAAATATAAACAGGTGAGTTCTATAAAATTCAGCCCGTACAGTTGTCATGAAGGAGGAAATTAGCTCTAGAGACCAGAACAGTTTTTGTACCAGGCTGTAAACATGTTTCTTTCTGCTGTAAAGTTGGACATTTGAACATGGGAGTCTCTGGGGACTGACTCACTGCTGGAGCCAGACTCTAGTGGTCACTAGAGGAGCTGCAGCTCTCAGCTCTTCACTGTTGACGCTTCACGTTTCAGACCTGAGGTTGATGCTTGGTACAAACACTGGACATGTTAGCTGTCATTCCTCCTGGGAGGACACTCTCAGTTACAGTCAGCTGCTCTTGTATCACTTTCTGGCTAATTCAGTTTCATTGTACCTGTACCAACCTTTCTGGAGTCGCCCCCAGAACAGAGCTAATGTTAGCCAAACAAAGGCTTTGTTCAGACCAGTGTTAGCTCAGCCCCCCCGGTCATTTCAGCCCTTGTGTCTTTCACAGGCTCAGGCCTCCAACAGGACAAAACCTAGTATCTGGCTGGACCACGTCGTAGCCTTGTGTCAGTCGGTTTCAGCTCTTTTTATCTGTTTTCATTCTCTCCTCCTCTCTTTGTTGACGGTGACGCTGTTGATTCCAGTGTTCATGGTTCACTCTTTGTTTTTCAGTGCAGCAGCATGTGATCTCCCTACAGCAGGGCTGAAATCCACCCAGAGCCCTTTAAGCTCACAATGCACAGGTTAAGAGAACCACAACAGGGGTGTGTACCTCCAGAGGTGGTCTCAGTTCAGTTTAACACTGCAGGCTGTGAACGCCCCCTGGTAGAAACTGTTTGTGCCAATTCATTTTGTCAGAGCACACCCAATGGGGACGCTCCAACTCAGTCCCCAGGCGTTCAGCTGACCGACGGTTGTACAGTGACAGAGGCAGTCAGTCAGTGATGGAGGCAATCATCAAGCCAGCACTACCCAGGCTGTGCAATTGTTTCTGGTTTGGGTTTTGTTTTGTCTGTCTGCACGGTGCTGCTCTGCTGTCAGCCTCTGTGACACCCCCCCACCCACCACCACACCCCAAACCCCCGAGCAGCAAACCAATTACGAGAGAGCGGGAGAGAGGAGGGCCAGTGTGGGGCAGGTTGGCGCTCCACGCTCTCAGATCAGAAAGCTCTGCCTGCCTCTGTCGTTTAACATCAGAGAGAGAGAGAGACAGAGAGAGAGAGAGAGAGCACTGAAGCAAAGA
The DNA here is from genome assembly GCF_046630095.1 of Trachinotus anak. Lineage (NCBI taxonomy): Eukaryota > Metazoa > Chordata > Actinopteri > Carangiformes > Carangidae > Trachinotus > Trachinotus anak. Next base: position 1,906,894 of record NW_027273853.1, on the reverse strand, counting down.
GGGTAATGAAGGTTGTGGGTCTGCGGGGAGCTCAGGGCCCTCAGCTCCAGAGACACTGGGAGGTGCTAAAGGTGAAGTAATTATAAGGCGTCATTTAGCAACAGTGAACAGAGCCTCAGTCTGGATACACACCGAGCAATCAATTTACACACTCACTCATCCCCTGTGACAGCATGTGTGTCCCGGCTCTGCTATCTTAGTGAGGACCAGTTCAGACCTTTAGACTGACTACATGTTGTCAAATAATAATAATAATGATAATGGTAATAATAATAATAATAACTTTATTTATATAGCACATTTAAAAGCAGAGTACACAAAGTGCTTTGACAATCAAAGCAAAATCGATGAGGGCAAAACAGAGCTGGAGAGTAGGTCAAGCAGAAGCAGGACACAAAGTTAAACGGGGAGGATATGCAGTATACTTTAATATTATTAAAAACAATTAGAGATAGTAGATGCTGTATGAAAGCACACACACACACACACACACAAAAAAACACAATAAAAGCATGATTCAGAGATGATAAAAAAAGGACCCAACATCACATAAAAACAAGTCCATAAAAATGAGTTTTGAGAAGTGATTTTAAAGAGGTCACTGATTCTGCCTCATCTCCTCGTTCTAAAGTCGAAGGGTCCTGATGGCAAAAACACGGTCACCTTAGGTTTAAGCCTCGACTTTGGAACAGCCAGAAGGGCCCCGTCTGAGGATCCAAGGCTGTATCCTAGTTTGTATGGGGTCAACAGTTCTGTCATGTAGCTTGGGGCCAGGCTGATCAGTAAAATCATAAAATCTATCCTGACACAGACAGGGAGCGGGTGAAGGGAAGCGAGGACTGGGGTGATGTGATGTCGTCTGTTAAGACCAGTAAGAAGCTGAGCTGCTGTATTAGAGAGTGACGTATGGTTGATTCCAGAGAGATTACAGTCGTCCAGTGATGAGGAAATGAGTGTGTGGATGACTTTGTCCAGATCAGGGTGTGAGGGGAGAGGTTTGATTTTGGAGATGGGTCTTATCTGGAGGAAGCAGGACTGGAACCTTTGTGATGTGGTGATCAAAGGTTTGAATCCAAGATCTGTCGTGACTGACTGAACGGGCCGTTGAAGGGAAGTCATTTAGAGAAACAGTCTGAAACCATCAGTGACACAGTTACTACCTAGTTTCTACTTATGTGCGATAGCACTGATTTTCTCTGGAATCAGAGACCAAGTGATACCCAGGCTGGTGTCACTGATATGATACCGATACTTTGTACAAAAGTTTAATATGTTCAGAGAGGGCAAATAATAAGTAGACAATAACCATTTCAAATAAGACATCAGACTACTCTTTCTTATTCTTTAATAATAAAGAAAAAGACCAGTTCAGTTCACCATTTAGCACTTTCAACAGATCAGAAGAAGATGAACTACAGACCTAGAAACTTAGAAGTTGCATGTTAATTGATACTTCAGCATCTGAATCAATCTCCCTTGAAAACACTTAATAACTGTGGCAAGCATGCTCTCCTGTTAGCGTTGTTAGCACAGCTGAGCGTCTGGGTATGCTGCTTAAAGGCTAACCCAGGAGTAATTCATTTGCTGGCTAATTTGCTAGTTCACAAGCTAAGTAATCTCTATAGTAGTGATACTGCAGTCCCCTCTCTGTGAGGCGCTCTGATGTGAGGACCCTTAGTTTAGTTTGAGGAGACTTACAATGATGAACAGCCGATCATGTGATTCATGTGTGTAATAAAGTCTGACTGACTGCTTTGTGAGCCAGTCAGAAGGAGGAGGCTCATTAGATTACAGTGAGGAATAAAGTGTGACTGACAGACTGTGGCTCCATTCGGACACTCTGGAAGATGGAGCGGGTGGCCGTGTGGTAAATTGCAGCATAAATCACTGCGACCCAAGAAAAACATTTTTTATTCTACCAGTGGTTTGATCCCTGGAGCTCCAGTCAGCTCAGGGTCTCTTGTTCCAGTAAGATGCCCCTGAAGAGCTTCATTTTTAATGCATCTCTGCAGCACAGATGCTGATTTTTATCCAACCACAGAAGCATTTGCATCATTTCAGAAGCTTGTGTTTTGTGTTTCAGCAGCTTTTATAAAAGCTACTGTTGAGGAATCAAAGTGCTGTTCATGAAATTGTCAAAATGTTTAAAAATGTGGTCGTATGGTGTCAAAGCTCCTAAGTCAATACGAGACTGTCATCCTGTAGAAAACGAGCCCATAGGTCGTCTGTGCAGCAGGTTATTATGACCCATAGTTAGTTTTTGTTGCTAGGCAACATCTAGTGGTTGTAGTAATGATGACAGGAGCAAAGGGAAAAGTGCGGTGACGTAGTTTATAGAGGAGAGGAAGTAAGACCTGTTGGATCTGAGGTGACAGATGACAACAGGGGTCACTTCAGACCTGTTCATACAGTCCGTGTCCGTGAGGGTCCACTTTGGTCCATGTGTCGCCATCTGCCCACGTCCATTAGGGTCTGTGTGGACCCATGTGCAGACATGTGTGTGCAGCCCAAAAGTTGTGACTGCGCAGACAGTAGCAAGTGAGCTGACTGCACAACAACATGGAGTCTTATTTTGAAGGGAGGTTGTGTGAGGAGGTCCGGTTGATTCTTCTCTGAGACAATACAAAGAGCAATGTGTGTTTTCCTCTTCTCATGAAGTGGTCAAACATCATTTTTTCTTTGTTGCCTTCCTCTTGTTCTCTTCTTCTACTTCTGGATTTTTATAACAGTTGGTGTCAGAGGGTTCTGTCCCAAACTCCTCACCAATGGGAAAACACAGGCATAGTCAAAGATTGTATGTTGGTCTTACTTGCCGACCGCCCAAGGTGCAATCAATGAAAATTATTTACGTCCGGACGGACGGACAACCCAAAAACAATATGGCTCCAGCTCTGACTGTCTCTGGCACAGAGGCATAAAACTACACACTAACAAAAATAAAGTACTTTATATGCAAGTTGACAAATATTAGAAATAACTCAGAAATTCCCATGTGCTGCCTGGATTTTTAATATGTTACCTCATCTATAACCAAATCAAGACTGAACCAGATATTTTCATAAACATTTTCCTTTCAGCAAGAATCAATATTACAAACAGGAAACATAATTATGACCATGAAGCCATAAGGACAATCTATTTAACAAAAGAAAATGTTCGCCCCTGTTTTGCAAACCAAACTCACTGATGGGAGACAGCGAGGTCGAGGCAACATGCGTGAATAATAATAAAACTACTAAGTGTACACCTCGGTTGAGCTACTGAAAAAGTGAAGGGAAGAGGAATAATAGCAGGTTGTGCCAACTGCTTAACCAGAGTAGAAGGGAGATGTGTGTGTGTGTGTGTGTGTGTGTTACCTGCACTCAGTGACAGAGCTGCTCTGTTGTGGTGAATTACTGGCACTAGCTGCAGTGTGGATCAGGAAATGTTCGATGAATGGAACTGCAGGAGAAATGTCCTCAGCTGTCCTTTAGTGATTTTACACCTGAAGAGCTGAAAGTGCAAGAAGTTGGACTGGACCTGAGGCCACAAATCACGACTAACCAACAGATATTTGCTCCTGGTCACCACATTGTGTTTACATGTCAGTGTCATGTCAGCTGTTCATTACACTGGTGATAGGATGCAACAAAACCTCAGGGGTCACCCTGTTTGAGGAGGTGGTGGGATGACAGCAGTGACAGTGTGGTGGCTGTCAGAGACCAGGATGCTTTATTCCCATTGGTCCACTCTCATCATTCAACCTCTGACCTTTGAGCTCCATGAAAACTGTCCAGCTCACACTTTCTGACACCATTTATCTTTCCACCCTCCCTCTGTTATTCCCTCATGTCTCTGCGGCAGTCACTCTTTGTCTCTGTGTCCTCGCTCATCCATAACCAGCTGACTGCTCAGCCTTCATGTCAGCTTGTCTGACACATGGCTTCAATATTAGCATAGGTTGTCGGGTAACTGACAAAGGTCACAGGGATGATCCCTGCAGCAGCCAATGTGTCTGTCAACACTCACAACCAGCAGCTATGCCAGCGCTGCTGCAAACCTGAGCTGGAAACCATGAACTCAGACACACATGACAAGAATATATCAGTCTGCAGATCTGATGTCAAACATGTACTGATTGGTAGTAATATAAAAACACTGATACAGCTTCTTCTTTTAAACACACTGAGATCAAAACTAAAAATCTTAAATGTTACTTTTCTGTTTTGTTTTTTCTCCACTTATAAGAAATCTGTGAGAAATACAAGCAAAGTTTATTTATACAGCACTTTTCACAGGCACGAGTCACAAAGTGCCTCAGAATACCTCAAATAAAAGCATAAGTAGGAGGAAAAACAAATATAAGACATCAGTTAAGAGTATAAAATACCACATGTCTGAACAGATTGTTTCAGTCGCTTTTTGAAGCGACTGAAACAAGAGTCCACAAGAGTCCACAGAGTCCAGGGATCTCAAACTTAGTGGAGCTATTGACTGGAAGGTCTGATCACCCCGGGTCTTAAAGTGTGTTTGTGGTACATTTAGAAGACCCAGGGTGGATGGATGTCAAAACAGGTGTTATATGTGACCATCTGTTTGATTGCCTGGCAGCATCATTTTGGACAGTTTGTAGACAAGATTAGTTCAGACAGGTAAGAAGAGAGTTACAATAATCCAGTGGTGATGAGATAAAAATGTTCATTTTGTGACAACACAGATCTTAACTTTGGTTATATTTCTGAGGTGATAGAAACACAACTTACTCAGTGTTATAATGTGTGCATTAAAACTCATGGAGTGGTCAAAGATAATGCCAAGATTTCACAGACTGGGTTGAGAGGAGGACAGGTCACTGAGGTTCTGCTTGATTTCTGATTGGATGTTAGGGGCAATAATGAGAACTTCAGTTTTATCTACATTAACTGTAGGAAGTTGTTTGACATCCAGTTCTTAATTTAAACAGTTGGTCAGTGTGGAAAATTTATGGAGCTCGTAAGTTTAAATGAAAAATAAAACAGAATATCGTCAGCATACAGATGATTGGAGATGCTGCTAAAAGCTCTGATGATTTGTCCTCGTGGCTACATGTATGTAGAAACTATAATGACTGAGGTCAGGGGAGCAGGACCTGATGAAAATTCTCCTACAGAGACTGAGAAAGAAAGAGAACCACTCCAGTGCAGTTCCAGAAAGCCCACTAGATGCTTCAACCTGTAAAATAGGATGGACGATGGTGATAAAACAATTCACTTGTGACCAGTCAATCAGTCAATTAAATAAAGTTTTATTTGTCCCCAAAGGGCAGTTGGTCATGTTTCCAGTCAGCCAGTTGGATCATATTCAGTTCAGATCCAATTATATTGACATAAACCTCTGGTCTTTATGTCATAAATGAACCAAACTGTCTACTTCCTCTTGATATGAGACATTATACAACAGGAAACCAAGGATCATTTTAATTTGGTGAAAAACAAAAGTAAAAACAGTGAGACAAGAAGTGTAGAAATGTGAAGAAATGTCACAAATTAAACCGCTGTTGTTTACAGATTTATCTGAATGCTTTGGTATTATTTTGTTTATTATAGTGACTTTCAATAAGGCCAGTTACACTTCTACTCTCAAAGGATTTGAGGATTTTAAGTCTTTTTTTATTATCAGTCATTTCTTGAAACAATCACATTTTAAAGCATCACTTTTACAAAATAAACCAAAGGTGGTTGTAAGGTTATGTAAACTCTGTTTTTATTCACATTCCCACATCTTCTCTGGGAGTTTGGACTTTGGCCAGTGCGGCTGAGGACGTGTTGGATTCGGTCTATATTCTGTGTTGTCCTAAACTAATATCAAAATCTCGTCCTTCATTCTGAATATTTAGCTGCAGATGATCAGTCAGACAGTAAAGAGATATTCATCTCCTGCCTCTCTCCTGTGTGTCAGGACCAGTGGCAGTGATAAGTGGTGAGGAAGACTCTGCCAGCCCCCTTCATCATGTGAACCATGGTATTATCAGCCCCTGCACCCTGGAAGCAGGACCAGATGCTGTGGTGATTGGAATGACCAGGATCCCTGTCATCGAGAACCCACAGTACTTCAGACATGGACACAACTGCAACAAACCCACCACCTGTAAGTAAACATGTCTAGATGGACCCTCACACTGTGCATGTGATGTGATATGTAGTGTATTTATACATCATTTTCAATTTTCATAAATTTTTTTCTAAAAAAAAAAAAAAAGGTCCAGTATTTTCAAAAGGAGACAATAGCAACTAGTGTTTTAATGATTATCTGAATCCTCTCTATGAAGCTTGCAGGAAGGAGGAAAGGTTCCCCGAGTCTGTTGTTAAGAGAAAACATATTGGTGGTGGTTTATTGCAACTTGTCTGGGATGATAACATTGATCACACCAAGTTAATTGCTGAGACATCAACAAACAGGTTAGCCAAACTAATTTGAAAAATAAATTATTACCCAAACTATCCACCGCAATGATGGATCATTAATAACATTTTAGGTGTGCTCACATTCAGTTTGGTATGGATAATGTGGATCTTGGCACTAGACCACCCTTGACCTAAGATCGATGATCGACTGAGGTCATATCACCAGATCTGAAATGGTGTCTTGGACACTTCAGTGAAGAGAGAAGCAGAGCTGTCGTCTGATCACCACCTGGTGGTGAACTGGATCAGATCATGGGGAGGCTGCAGGACAAACCTGCTAAACCCAAACATGTTGTGAGGGTGAGCTGGGAACCTCTAACTGAGGCCCCTGTCAGCAAGGTCTTAAACTCCCACCTCAGGAGAACTTCTTATGCATCCTGGAGAGGTTGGGAACATGGATTCCATTGTGGAGACATTTGCTAGGAGTTGTAGTCAAAAGGTTGTAGGTGACTCTTGTCATGGCAATCTGAGAACTTGCTCACCAGTGGTGAGAGAGACCATCAAGCGGAAGAAGGGGGCCTATATACACTGGAGAGACTACAGTATATCTCATCCAACCTGGGGACACATTGGGATCCCCCCAGAAGGAGCTGGAAGACGTTTTTTTGGAGACAGGTGTCTGGAGTACTTTGCTTAACTGCGCTCAGGCTCCAGATAAGTGGCAGAAAATAGATGATGAATGAATAATCTGGACAAACTCATCTGCTCATTTTTCTGGTGTGTCAGACTGAGACTGGCTGGAGAATGGCTTTGCTAGAAATCAATATGGATTTCTGCATATCCACGGTCTGTATACTTGTGGTCGGACTCTTTTAGCATGGTCTGCTACCAAGACGCATGTGACTGCTGACAATGTATGAAGTGTCTCTGACATCAGTGGAAGAAGTCGGGAGGCGAGTGAACCTTTGCAGGTGGCTCAGGATTCAGCTAAGCTTCATGTCATTTACATCAGGTCTGGACAGTTATAGCTATGATAATCGACATTGGTCGAAGACTTGAAGGTGGCAAAGTGCAGGGTTGACATGATGTACAGTGACTGCAGAGATGAAAACACACAAGTGGGCAGCACCAGGTCAGCACAAGATGAGGACACAGATGGGCAGCTGAAACATGAAGTTGAAGTTCAAGGGCATCATCAGAATCCTATGCATGGGGAAAATTTAGTTTTCTTCACAGATCTCAGAACCCCCACTTCTGGCAATGGGGGAAGCACAACCAACGGAGAGGAGAGACATGGTCCAAGCCGAGGCCTGATACCTGGAAGAGGAAGGGCAGAGGTTAAGGTCCATGGAACTTGGATCAAAAGGAGCTTGTTCAAGCAGAAAGATCACATGGCCTGAATTGCGGAGACTTGAGCTCTTCCAGATCTTTTTCCTGTTTCAATCAGTGTACACACAGCACACCAAGAAACCTGCACAGGTAGGGAATGAGAGAGGAACCACTGTGCAAGTTAGAGGCATGTGGGTACACATACTGGAGGGGTGCAAGACTGTTCTTAGCTATAGGTGATACAGATGGCAGAACGATAAGGTCCTGAGAGTACTATCTGCCATCTCGGAGCAGGAGAGATTAAAAAAAGCCTCAGACCCTCATGAAACAGCCCCATCCATATAGTTCATCAGGGAGGGGGAGAAGCCACCCTCCTCCAAAAAGACCACTAAGAGTCTCCTGCAGCTGTCACAACTGTGGGAGATAAGGGTGGACCTTGGATGAAAACTACACTTTCCCCGGGTTGTCCAAACATCCCTGAAGTCTGACATTGTCACATGGTCTGAGGAGGCAAAGAGGATCATCCTGACTGACCTGATGGTCCCATGAGAGGACGGATGTGAAGGGGTTTCAGAGAGGAAGGCCACCAAGTACCAGGACCAGGTCCAACAATGCAGGGACAAATAGTGGTAGGCCAGGCTAATTCCAGTTGAGGGGTCTGTGTGGAAGATGCTCTGTGGGAATAGGGATAAGGGAGAGAAAGACAGCTGCTCACAGGTTGTGGGAGACAGCTCAAAGACCCTCTTGATTGCTCTGAAACAGGTGGGAGGAGTTGAGTTGGAGAAGATGGGCAGTGACTGGCCATCACTGCTGACCCACCACCTGGACAATGATGTGGTTCAGGGTTAGAAAAGTCAGAAGAAATTTGGACACCACCTGTCAACATGGCCTGGCCAAAAGCTTTAGTCATAGGACAGTGAGTGAAGGTACGGGTGGGCGATCTGATGATCTTATATCATGAATGAACATTATTTGACATATGATCTACTTTTCAGGTTAATCGTAGGGATGATATCATTAAACTGTGCTATATTTAGATATTTATTAAGTTAAACTGCTGCTAACCAGCTAACCATTGTCAACTGTTAAACAGCTAGACTGCTAACTGCAGCCATCACAATTTGTATACAGCATTGCAGATGAAACAGCAGTGAGAGAACTAACATTCGAACGAAGCGTCAAAGTGGTGCAAAGATATGAATCACAACTTCCATTCAGGACTTTCACAATAAAACTAATAGTGAAGGCACACATCTGCTACTCGGGCATCTACATTAAAATATGAGCACCTTGGCATTTTATCAAAGATAAAACTATTATTTCATTAATATTCCACTACGTCATTTCCTATGAGTCACACTGCAACAGCTCTGCCTCAGCTGTAGCAGATTAGGTTAGCTAGTCCACATCTACATCTCTCTGTTCCTGCTGTTTTTCTTTCTGTTCCCTGTATGTATATATATATATATATATATATATATATATATATATATAATATTCTTCTGTGCTTCCTTCTCTCTCTCTCTCTCTGTTAATCCTGTAGTTTCTCCACCCTCGCTGTGTCTCTATTGAACACAGACAGTGTTCTGCCACGGCAGTGGAGCAAATCGCTTCTCGCCTTTACAGCCACATAAATCTTGGCAAATCCCCCCGGGAGACAATACACACACACACACACACACACACACACACACACACACACACACACACACACACACACACACACACACACACACACACACACACGTGCATACACACACACTGACTGACTCCCCCTCCTCACTGCAAACACACAAACACACACACTACTGATGCCGTTGCCAGTGGCGATGCTGATCTATCACAAGAGTCACCTTGTGTGATTATTACCAACAATATATTTCCACTGGTGCAGTGCGTGTGTGTGTGTGTGTGTGTGTGTGTGTGTGTGTGTGTGTGTGTGTGTGTGTGTTTGTCTCAAATATTTCTTCCTCTCTTGTCTGTCATCATAAACCAATCATCATCTTCATCAGGTCAGCTCATGCACTATTCACCAGTAAATGCACTCACACACACAAACACACACACAAAGAACAGAATTCACCACTTCCTTCTGTCTCTGTTAGTTTCATATTTCTTACTTGAGCTCACACGTTGAGACAATCATCTTTTATGCTATTACAACTACTACTATTATTATTATTTTATCATTGTATATTGTAGTTTAAATATTTTTTTTATAATTCAATCTCCAAGTCAGATCTGTTCAGCTTTAAATACAGGTGGAGGTCAAAAGGTCATGAGTGTTGGTCACTAAGAGAGTGTGTAGATATACATATACATATACAAATATTAGCTCCTGCTGGTCAGTAAGTCATAGCTCAGCTTTAGCATGTTGGGCTATGTTCATGAACTTGGTGCAGGTTGTTCACATAGTGCAAACCTTTGGTAACTTTAAGGCTCGTCAGAGGCGCCTGTGGCCCCCAGGAATCAGAAAGAACACATGGTTATACCTCATAGATGGGCATATTAGAGTCTGTGACAGTCATGGCCCATCACATTCACTGCTTTCATCAGGTTTAACACAGTACTGTGTGCACTGAGAATGGTGGAGTTTCCTCAGGGGAAACTGGTTGTTGGACATGGTGGAGATCCTACAATCAATACAATAGTGCAAAATTTTTATTAGCCACAATGATCCTGTAGTCAAACACCACCATGTTGTAATAAAATAAAATAACAATTTTAAATGCAGCCTTATTTTTTCATGCTGTATTTTAATTTTTTGAAATAATTTGTAATGAATTATTCACCCTACATTGGACTGTTTTAATTGCAAAAGTGACCATCTGGGAATTTATTAGTTACCTCTTTAATCTTCACATTTTGACATGATCCTGGTAATGAGTCACAAAGAAATTAGGGAGCAGTTTAACAGTTTAATAGTCTCCATCATCTCTTACCACAACCAGGGTCATGAGAAACCTGGGTGTCATGTTTGATGACCAGCTATCCTTCATAGATCCTCCAGCCTCAGAACAAAGCCTCACAAATCAACCTTTAATCAGCACATTAGAGGAAAAAGCATTACTGTACATTCACATTACAATAATATCAAACCATTAACTCCACAGCTGTGCGATTACACAATGTTTTTTTTATTACCATGTGATTGAAATAATGATATAACAATATAATGCATTAAAATCACCACTTTAATGAAAGTGTTATAGACGTATTTGAAAGGTCTGTCTCTCTTTCTCCTGAAGCAGCTGTTTGTTTGCTGCTGGATGATCTGAGTCCCAGAGTTCACAACCTTAAACACTTAAGGTTTCTTTAAAATGTTCACTTAAGTATGAGACTTAAGGTGTTTTGTGCAGCTGGTCCCAGGGAACTACAAACAGACTCTAAAGGCTAGTAGCTACAAGTGATTGTATTAGAAAACAGAGAATTACGACATACTGAGGATAAATATTCAAACATGATGCATTCTGGGCCAGAGGTGACATCAGGACAGTGATACTTTAAGCCGTGTTGGTAAGCACAGTAATTAACCCTGTTTCCTGTCCTCCATCATCCTGCAGGATCAGTTCAAATGTTTACACTGGTTCATATGTGGGCCCAGAATCATCAGACATGCAGCTGTCCTGACCTGAATACAGTCTGTTGTTCACCTTTAGACTAATTAATACATTTTATTGACATTATCGTATTCATGTGGCAGAAATATGTCACTCTAAGGCACAGCCCTAACCTCATTATGAAATATTAACATATGTTGTGTCTCTGTGGACGACAGGAGGCTCAGGGGCGGACCTACAGAGATATTCATGGGGGGGACAAGGGGGTGGAGACCTTACATCAGGGGCCGGCAAGCAAGTGTGGCCCCTAAGGTTGATTTAAACTGGTTGATTAAATTAAAACTGGATTTACTTTGTTACTGTTCACATGTGTCATGTGACATCACATACACACTCTACCTGCCTTCAGGTAGAGAACGGTGTCCTCTCTCACCCAGTGATTCTGCTGAGGCTGTGATGAACAGCTTTGATGTTCCCGTCATTAACAGAGGATGATGGGAGTTTTAACACTACCACCCTGTGACCTGTGAACATCACTCCACTTATAACACAGTGTCTCTGTGAAGTCACGGGACACTGTGTCATCTCAAGCTGTGACACCATTTCTGTTCAGAGGTTTTGTCTGATAAGCTGTTGTCAGCCTGGTTTGTCTGTGTTTCTCTCCTCTCCCGGGGCCTTAGTCACCATGGCAACCAGTGACTCAGCGGTTTCTGGGTTTGAACCACAACCATTATAAACACCCTGAAAGTACTCCGTGTGTGTGTGTGTGTGTGTGTGTTTTGTTTGTGTGTGTGTATGTTCTACTACCATCAATACTTGCACTGGTCATATTATGAGCCAGTCCGCTGCCTGAGGTGGAGGTGGGACTCCTCCTGGATCGATGCTGGGTCTGGCCACCATGCAGCTCCCCTAACAGCTGATTGATCTGCACCGAGCTGCAGACACACTCTGAATCTCTCCAGAAATGTTTTATGTGTAATTTATCTTTTTTTTTTTTTACACCATTTTTTTTAGCTATTGTTGTACGTTAGTGTTTTATTTTATGTGCAGCACTTTGAGACCAATATCAGATTATAATAAAATTTGACTGGACTTTTGACATCTAGCTTCTCAGCTTATATGTCCTGAATAAAACAATGAAACAGTATCACAGGGTGAATATGTGTCCTCCTGTAACACAGACGAGGGCTGTGAGGTGTACACACACACACACACATATATTTGATTAGACACACAGTTGGAGTGGACACATTTTCTGTCCATATTTGATGTTACTACACAAAGAAAATGTTGATTTTCAGATTTAAAAGTTTGCAGTCACATATACAGCTAAAAATGTTGTTTCACATGTTCTCTTAAAGTGATAGGTGTGGTCATGTGACATGGGGTTGTGTGAGGTACGTATCCATACTCAGTGTGTCACCTGCAGTAGATTAAGTGTAGAGAAGCAGCAGGAGCAGAGTGACAAGCGGCTGTCGGCAGAGCCTCTTTAAAAAATGTCACATGTAAAGTTAAAACATGTCTTCATGTGAACATGTGACTGATATGAAGAAATGCCTGGCTACAGAGGGCTGCTGGAGAGAGACAGAGTGGACTGTCCCACAGGCCACTGAGCACAGGAGGAGCCGACAGGGTGGAGCCGACAGGGTGGAGCTGGCCAGACTGAGCTGCTTCTCCACTCTCCTGCTGTGCAGCCCTTCTCCTCCTCAGCTGCAGCTGACACCCTGTAGTGGCTGCTGACTGATGATGACGATTGAATTCTCAGTGATGATGATGATGATGGAGTTCTCAGTGATGATGATGCAGTTGTCAGTGATGATGATGGTGGTGGAGTTCTTAGTGATGATGATGATGGTGGAGTTCTCAGTGATTACGGAGTTGTCAGCGATGATGATGATGAATCAGAATCAGAATCAGTTTTATTGCCAAGTATGTTTTCACATACAAGGAATTTTATCTGGTGATTGGTGCAATTGATCAGCAACAGTGGGGCTCTCTAGCCTTGTTGATGAGGCTAATAGCAGATGGGAAGAAGCTATTTTTGTGGCGAGAGGTTTTGGTCCTGAAGGACCGCAGCCTCCTGCCAGAGGGGAGTGTCACAAAGAGTTTGTGTCCAGGGTGGGAGGAGTCAGCTACAATCTTCCCTGCACGCCTCAGAGTCCTTGAGGTGTACAGGTCCTGGAGGGATGGAAGATTGCAGCCAATCACCTTCTCAGCAGAGTGGATGATACGCTGCAGTCTGTTATTGTCCCTCTCCGTGGCAGCAGCGTACCAGATGGTGATGGAGGAGGTGAGGATGGACTCAATGATGGAGGAGTTCTCAGTGATGATGGTGGAGTCCTCAGTTATGATGATGGTGGAGTTCTCAGTGATGATGATGATGGTGGTGGAGTTCTCAGTGATGACGGAATTGTCAGTGATGATGATGATGGTGGAGTTCTTAGTGATGATGATGATGGTGGAGTTCTCAGTGATGATGATGATGGTGGAGTTCTTAGTGATGATGATGATGGTGGAGTTCTCAGTGATGATGATGGTGGAGTTCTCAGTTATGATGATGGTGGAGTTCTCAGTGATGATGATGGTGGAGTTCTCAGTGATGATGATGGTGGAGTTCTTAGTGATGATGATGATGGTGGAGTTCTCAGTGATGATGATGATGGTGGAGTTCTTAGTGATGATGATGATGGTGGAGTTCTCAGTGATGACGGAGTTGTCAGTGATGATGATGATGGTGGAGTTCTTAGTGATGATGATGATGGTGGAGTTCTCAGTGATGATGATGGTGGCGTTCTTAGTGATGATGATGATGGTGGAGTTCTCAGTGATGATGATGGTGGAGTTCTCAGTGATGATGATGGTGGCGTTCTTAGTGATGATGATGATGGTGGAGTTCTCAGTGATGATGATGGTGGAGTTCTCAGTGATGATGATGGTGGAGTTCTCGCTCCAGTCTGATCTGTCCTCCGTGTTCACTGCAGCAGCTGAAGGAAGGTCAGTAAGCTGTCCTCCAACACGTTCAGTCCTGACGCCGTCATAATGAAACGCTCCAGATGACAGAGGCAGTCAACCACAGACTGAAATACAAGCAGGACCCAAAGATCCAGAGAGCCTCCATCAGTGCTGCTGACGTGTTCCTGTCTTCATAAAACTGTCAGCGTGTTTGGGCAGGAGGTGTCTGTGGGCAGTAGATGGACTAGTCATCATGAGGAGGACCAGAGGTGACAGCATGGAAGTTTATGACCGGAAACCCAGTCTGCTGAACTAATGCAGTGATGATATGCTGGTGGCTGTGCAGCCTGAGTTACTGCAGGCTGTTGATGAGACAGTCAGAGAGTTAACCTTCCCCTGAACCTGAGCACTCACTCACAGACTGTCCTCTGACACTGTACCTCATCCCTCTGTGTTCTCATCCCAAACCTCTGATATTTGCTCTGTTGGGTTTGTTCACATGAGTGTTTCAAGATGAATCCACCAAACTTCACCAAAAGTTCATCTCCAGATGTGTTTTAAACTCTGGAAAAAGTGGAAAAAAGAGAAAACTGGTCTGAAGCTCATCTACTCTGACTTCCTGATTGAGAAACCTGGATCAGGCCTTGGCCCCGCCCACCACCTGCTGGCTCCAGGTGTCCAGGTGAAAGAGCAGAGAGGATGAAGATGTTAGAGGAGGAAACATCAGAGAGACTCAGCCTCATGTTGGAGCCTCAGTCAGACCCAGACTCAGATGAAGAGTCTGTTGAGACCAGAATCAGAGACTAGCAGACGGATCAGAACCGTTAGTGTAGTTAGTATCTTTTATTTATTTATGTTGTTTGTTAGCTTGTAACTGGCAGTGGCTGACACAGCGTTAGTGGTTGTGCTAATGCTAACTCTGGCTCTCTGTACTGACAAGGTTTCAGGTGTATTTACCCCCACCCCCACAAGTTGACAGGATTGGTTCCTGAGGTTCTATGAGGTATGAATCCCTGGCTGTCTGAATCTCTTTTTATGAGAGTGTCATTGGTTCACTGCAGTTCAAGGTGGAAGTTTCCTGCTCAGCTATGCAAGCTTTACTCAAATATATATAATATATTCGCCTCCGTGGCTCACCTGGTAGAGTGCATACCATTAAGGTTTAGTCCTAACTGTAGCGGACTGGGGTTCGAATCCTTTGCTGCATATCATCCCCTCTCTCTCTCCCCCCAACTTTCCTGTCTCTTTCTCACTGTACCTATAAATAAAGCTATTCATTTGTTTAATAATCTAATAAACACATTGCATTAGCTTTTTATATTGTGGTCGTTCATGTATCATGTTGTGTTTTTTTTTACTCACCTCAACACCCACCAGTGCAGTCAGCCAGTTAAATAGCACGTTTTGCCAGTCCAACCATGTGACTTCTTTTTATATACCTGACTCAAAACCAGTATGGCGTCTGATGTCAACCAGGGGGAGCAGAGAGAAGTTAAATTTGCCGTTTCAGTCTGTGTCCAACCCCGATAAATTGTGCTGTTCCCAATAAAGTGGAGATGATCCTCTTCCTGCTGGAGGAGATCATGATTCATCAATTAAAAGACGCCGGCGGAAATCCAAGGTTGGAGTCACTCTCCAGCCGAGAGGATTATTTTCCTTAATTTTTTTATTATGACTGTGATTTGTTACTTTTCATTGGAGCCCTCAATTGACCGGACTTCCTGATTTGTTTTTGTTATTGGATGCCATCAAAACCCACTGAGGAGGTTTTTATTTTACTGGACTGAACTGAACTGATACTGGGAAAACCCGAGGTGAACTTAAATTGAGTTGGACATTTGTGAACAGAACTGAAAAAAACAGTGATTCTCCTTTACTTTATTTTCAAGCTAGACCTTCAGACCTGTAGACCTGTAGACCATTAGACCTGTAGACCTTTAGACCTGTACATCAGCTGGAGACTTTCCTTCAGTTTAGTTTCTCATGAAAGAAGAAACACCAACACAAACCTCTGTGTTTCTGTGTGACCTGACAGGAGATATGAAGGAGTTTTACTATCCAACAGATCAAAGTCTTATGATCGTTTTAAGGGATGTGGCTCAGTAGTGGGTCATCCGCTAATTGGAAGGTTATAGGTTTGATTCCAGGCTCCTCCGTTCTGTCCTTAGGCAAAATACTGAAGCCCAAATCACCCCTGATGTATCACTGGTGTGTGAATTTGTGTGTGTGGAGAAAAGCTCCGTATAAGTGCAGTTCATTTACATAAACACACACATAAGATAATTCACTCATACACAAGATGGTGTACATCTAAGTATATTCTTACAGTGAAGTGTTAGTGGTGTGTGTGTGTGTGTGTGTGTGTGTGTTTGTGTGAGTGCGTGCATGTGCATGCAAGCTAATTAATGCTGTTACATATAGCTCAGGTTAATGTTGTCATTAACACTGAGGAAGAAGGAGCAGTCACCTGTCAGCAACACACACACACCACACACACACACACACACACACTCTTTGATTTATAATATTTTAATACTCTTTGATAATAATAATATTATTATTATTATAATAATAATAGTTAATAATAGTAGTTAATAATAGTTATTTAAAGGTGTGTCCACTGTAAACAGAACAGAGATGCTCTTCTGACTGTCCACTTTAAGCTTAAACACAGTTCTGTTTCTGCAGTGTTCAGTTTGTGTTTGATTCTTCCTGTTTTAAAACAATAAATCACTTTCATTTGAAGAGAATTAGCTTTTCTTTACCCATGATGATGTTGGGGCACAGGTAGGGGCAATTTGGTTATTGGTGTATAATATTAATAATTATCAGTGATAATCACCAATATATATATAGATGTTTACTACAAGTAGTAACCTCAGGGCACCACCCTGTCACCAGGGACCAATGACCAAATTGATGGCTCAGAATACAGTCTCAGAAGGTTGGTTGAAGGGTAAATTCGAGCACTGACTGTCCTGAATCCAGCTGTTATCACAAATATAATCACAATAATCACAGACAACGACGAGTTAAATTATAACAGGATTTATTAATAAGAATAATAATTATTCAAAACAACATTACTTAATATTAAACCGATTATAATTCAACTATAACTAAAACAAACTAACTTTTTGTTCACCTAAAATGTCAGCGTTGTTCAGCGTCTGCTTGAACCAAAAGACACTCTAAGGAATCGGCTGTTCAGATTATACGGTAAGTACATTTTATTTTTATCTTAAGCTTGTTTTCGCTAGCCAAAATTAGCATTCCAATTTCCAATTGATATCGTAGTGTAGATAAATTACAAATGCACCTTGCTAACCCAGCTGGCTAGCTAGCGCTAGCTGATTACCAAGTGTTTTCTATGCTAACAGGACCGGGCTCCGCCGGGATGGTGACCTGTGTTTACTCTAGAGGTGTTAATACATGTTTGAATATAATGTTAAAAGCCCAACTAAAATGTGCATATAACGTATGTTAAGGTACCGACGTTATTATTGTGTTTCTGGAACACAAGGTCCAGTCGAAGTGAACTGCGTTAGTGTGTTGTGCTCATATTGAGCTCCATTCATGCAAGTTCTTAAAATGTCAGTTTGGATGTTGTGAAAGTTCAGGTTAACTTCACCTTAACGTAATTTAAATGTGGTGAACATGTAGACTAAGTGATGCTGACTGGAACAACAGAAGACAGCACTACATTTCTGATCAGGTCCTCAGTTCACAAGCGGCAGATAGTAACAATAGCATTTACTGGATCTGTCCTTTTTATTTGACCTAGATATTCTTATTACTGGACAATCAAATATACTCATAATTTGAAGGACCCTAGAGATTATGTCGCCCTGAAGTCAAGTGTTAACTGTGGTGTGTTGATGTGTTGTGCACAAAAGACACACGTTAGATTCTCTATGTAGAAGCTCTGTTCATTCACCCCCATCATCACAATACGGTTAGAAGTTACGTATAATACACAATGTAGAAAATAACATTAGGACATAACATGTAGCAGTTCATTCATCTAATACTGAACTTCAACTGAAGTAGACATTCATGCAGCTATCCTGACAGCTGGTTTATGTATGTGATTAACTGATCCATCATGTCTGAACTAAAGTCTTTTACTGTGATTTGAAGGGTATCCACGCTGAAAACTGAAGGACCACTGCCAACAGAAGGAGGACCTCATGTATGGAGCACAGTATTCGTTTCCATTCATCTGGCTGTGGAGAAAGGAGGCTGCATGCACAACATCCTTAGTTCTCAAATGGATGGTGATGATGATGCTAGAAAACCACTTCCAGTTCAGGTGCCTCTGATGGAAAGACAGACCAGTTCTGTAGAAGTTTAATATTCTTTGTCCTTAGTGTTACTCTAGTCACCACTTTCACAAAAGAAAGTATTTCCCAATTTGACATTTAAAGGATCTTCACTGGACAACAGTTGGCACTGTCAAACCAGAAGTGCAACCAGGAGCAGAATGTGACTCCTGTAACAGATGTGTGCTGCTGTAACCACTTCAGAAATATTAGCCTTCCAAAATCTTTGGTGTGTACTGCAGATTTGACAGTGAGATTTTAAAAGTCAAGTTAAGTAAGCAGTAAAGAAATTGATAGTTTATGTCCTTTTATGGTTCTTCTTTTGTATAGTGAAGTACAGCTTATGTATTTTAGTTTAACTCATATCTGCTGTTACTGTCATTGAAATGTGTTTAATGTGCTTTTCTAATTTGTGATTGTAGGTTTGTTTATGGAATCTTAAATAAACCTACTGTGATTAAAGTGTACTGAGAGCATTTTCTATGAACTACAGAAGTATTGCCTGGGTTTTCCAGATTTACCATACACCTTGTGATGACTTTAACAGTACAGTTTGGTGAATGAGTGTTCAGTGTCATTGAAGTTGATAATTCATAGTACATAAAGTACATAAAACACATGGAAAGCACAAAAATATCTGGCTTTTGATCCTTCATTGTCAATGATCTAGGATTGTCAAAATTTATACCATAAAACCATCAACAAACTTAGACCAAGAGATTCATAAACACTTTTATTGCACCTTTTAAAAATCATCAATTTCAGCAAAATCATTAACCATCGCCAATACTGGAAAGGTATGTAAAACGTTTTTACTAAATTCAGTAACTTTTATAAAAATAAAATAGTTTTGTGGCTCAAGGTAAAGGTGAACTGTCACAAGTTTGCATAATAAATTGTTCAATCCCTCATCTTTAGTAACAAGTAGTAGAGGTGTTAGACAGCTTCCACTTCAGACCTCCTCAGCCAAACCAGTGGACGGAGACACCATCATCACCAAGGTTGTTCCCCGTGGTCTCTGTAGCTCTCTGGGCTCCACGATGGATGTAGTTGTCCCCAGTGATCCAGACCTTGGCCAGATGGAAAGAAACACTGTAATAGTGAGATATGTATGATATTCTAGCAGGAAAAAGGTAAAATAAGAAGCACTCTTATCAGATGAACTCCGCACAGTTATCTGAAAACACAGTACTCCCTCCAGCTAGTTGTAAAAACTGCTGTACTGTTTTACAATAAATAATATAATAGAAACTAATACTCACTCAGTGGCACTGAGTGGGTGCAGCTGCAATAATCAATCCAAGCAGACAGTGATGTTACTTATTCTGAAAGAGAGAAAGAATAATTCCAACAGATGTTTTGACGCCCGTTTTTAACGATGAAATTAACGAAAAACTAAAAACAGTGAACGACACTTCATATCAGCGCACAGTCACGTGACGATCAATTGCACTGCGAGAATAACTGTAATTACGTCATCGTTTTGTAACTTAACGACACCGACAACCCGCTGTCATCGTTAACACTCATGAAGTCAGGCAATAACCTTTGATTCACAGAACCAGTTTTAGAACACAACAGTAAAGTGTTTCACCATTTACAATCTATGGTTTTACCACAAGATGTTACTGCTGCTACTGTACAGTTAGCTCACATACAGTTAGCTTACATACAGTTAGCTACAGTTAGCTCACATACAGTTAGCTTACATACAGTTAGCTACAGTTAGCTCACATACAGTTAGCTTACTCTGTGTGTAAGCTTGCACACGGTAACTTCAGTTACAATAGCATTTCATTATGTGTGTGTACATTACATTCCTATGTGTAATATTTTCCACATGTGGTCATGCATGTAGTCAGCTATTAACATTAAGTTATCACTTAGTACTAAAGTTTACCTTGACTTATGGAAATTGACTGATTTCGGATTCACACGGAGCAGCCTCTCACGGTCCGTCAGGTAGCCGCTGTCGTTGGGCGGGAACCGGCGGGCACAGTGACCTCGGCTCTTAGGTCAGCTCCACCCCTCGCTCCTCCTCAGCTCCACCCTCTTCTCCAAATATGGTTTCTTCTGGTTTCAAAAAATCAAAGTGGCGGCGGCCAAATTGCAAACTCGAGGCTTCAAAACGGCGGTTCTCAAACCAACGGGTGAAGTCACGGTGGGTTGCTACTTGGTATGACGCGATCACCCTCCAGGGCAGCCTGAATGTGAGGGAGATGTAGAAGAGGTGCGTGATTGGGAGAAAAGAGGGAGAATAGAGGTGAAGAGAGGAAAGAGTCCACAAGAGATCGTCACCACAGTTAATAATCACCACAACATCACTACACAATAACGGAGCCAGAGAACCGAGCTCGTCTGGTCGGATATTGGTCCTTTAACTAGTGATATTTGGCTTATTAAGCTGATCACAGTGACCGAGCTAAACAACAGGATCTGCAGCACTTATCAGTCAATAGCAACAATACAACACGCTACACTAACTGTGTCTCTGCCCAGACATCAGCCTCTTACTGTGAGCGGCTGCGGTCCTCCGGAGTCAGGACAGAAAGTCTCTGGGTCTCCACAGCTCGGTCCTCGGCCGGGAGCTCGGCGGGTCGTGTCCCGTGATGACTGTGATGAGTTCCTCGGCGGCAGCAGGAAGATCACAGATGAGGGACGGTGAACTGTGTTTGTCTTTAACAAAGTCGGTGCTCGTCCTCACAGAACATGAAATCAGCTGATTGCACAGCGATCTACATCGGATCCGAAAAAGGAAACAAACAACAGCAGTCTGTGCGCTCGGCCTGCGAGTTGGAGACTGTGACCTGGGCTTGAACAAGTTGTGGAAAAAGGTCAGATGTTGCAGATTGCTCCCTTTCAGCAGCCGAGTCGCAGAGAGAGCTGGAGGAGCTCTCTACTGAACCTGGTGCACGGGAATGAAGCGCAGGAGGAGGAGGAGGGTCGCAGCGCCGCTTTTATCACCTGAGTGACGTCACCGGGGATCCCTGCTGGGAATGCCTGGCCTCGGCCAATGCCGGTGCTGAGTTTCCCTTCAAACTCTGATTCACACATAGGTGTGAATTGTGGGGGTGGTTTTGGCTTCTGCTTGGAGGGAAATGTAGTCCTCTCCTTTGTTCCCTTCAGGATGCATGGCTTGAGACTCAGGCTTTGGGAGGGACATGTAGGCCTCTCCATTGTTCTTCTCAGAACCCATGGCTTGAGATCCCAACAATGATGATGATGATGAAGGCTCACCCCAGACAATAATCGTTTCCTGATTCTCGGATTTAGATTATTTCTAATGAGGAGAAATGGTTGATGGGGCGATCTCTGAGTGTCTGTGTGGGGCTTTTTAAAAAGTGGTTGTCATGGTGATAACTTGTCCCTGTGTCTCTGTCACAGACGTTCAGCACATTAAACGACGGGACATTATTCTGAAGAGGGAGCTGGGAGAGGGAGCCTTCGGCAAGGTCTTCCTCGCTGAGTGTTACAACCTGAGTCCCACCAAGGACAAGATGCTGGTCGCTGTTAAGGTAAGAGGCGTGTGTGTGTGTGTGTGTGTGTGTGTGTGTGTGTATGTGTGTGTGCTGATGGGACAGGTTTGTTTCAGCTGTTTGAACTCAAATAGACTGACACACACACGCAGCTGCTGTGTTGTTGTGAGGCTCCACAGTTACACACTGATTGTGAACTGATGTCATGTGATCATTAACCACTTCGTTAACATTTCCATAGCATCACTAGTGGGCCCAGATCACATCTGGTTTGTGCTGTAACTGATTGTTATCCAGTGATGTTGACAACACAACAGAACAATGACTGTGTGCTCACTGCTGTTGGTAGTTTGAAGGCTCCGAGGAACACTGAAAGCCTACATGTGACTAGAGCTGAGTGTGATGTCATAATTAATATCACAGTGTTATTACTGGTTTACACAAAAACATTAATGTGGTGAGCACACCGTGAAGAGAGTGAATCACACTTTCAATTTCATCTCTCTCTGTCTCTCTCTCTCTCTCTCTCTCTCTCTCTCTATATATATATATATATATATATATATATATATATATATATATATATCTCACATTGACAACAGACCTGTCTGTCTGGCTAAAAACAACAACACATATTTGTTGTATGTGCATATAAAGCAGGGGGTGAGGTCTAATCACCAGTGGTCTAATACCAGGTGTGAATCTGTAAGGTGATCAGGTCTGAAGAGGTGTGAACATGTCTGAACATGTGTGAACATTCATTGTGTCAATTTCGTTTTAATGTGGGTCAGTTACCCATTTATCCATGTCCCTCCACCCATATCTATGACCTTGGTTTCCATAGCTACAGAGGATAGTAGTGGCTCCATCTGGACACTGTCAGTTATGACCTGTCCTTCATGGAGGGTAAACGTTGGCCTACAAACTAAGAAAAGATGACCAGAAGGAAAACTATTCCTTCACATAGAAGATGAAGTCATACTGCTGAAGCTTCATATGAGCTCCAGACAAACACCACATAAGATTAACAAACATATTCATGCTCAGAGAGAGGACAGTGGATTCTCTGCAGCTTTCACATGAGGTCCTGACCAGTGTTTTAACACTGAAACACATCTGAACACTGAAAACCTACAGCCTATCTTTTAATGGATCCATGTGCACACAGGTCCATGCTGCACTAAATCACTGCAGAGAGGAATATACATGTCCGTGCTCACACATACTTTAAATGCATTGATTTTTATTTTCAGTTGTGAGGGATGGAAAGACAGTAAGAAAATGGATTGTGCACCAGAGGGAGACACACACACACACACACACACACACACACACATACTTGTACTTCCATCTTTGTGAGGACACTCATTGACATAATGCATTCCCTAGCCCCTTACCCTAACCTTAACCATCACAACTGAGTGCCTAACCCTAACCCTGACCCTAACCTTAACCTAAACCTAATTCTAACCATAACTCTAAAACCAAGTCTTAACCCTCAACATGTGATTTGAAGAAGTGAGGACCAGCCAAAATGTCCTCACTTTCCCAAAATGTCCTCACTCTGTTAGTAAAATACTTTTTTTGGTCCTTACTATGTAGCAAGTACAAGTACACATATACACGCAGTAACCAGACATTTTACATTCCCAGTTTCATCTTGTCTTTAAAATATGCTGTGTATTGAATTGTCAGACTGAACATCAGTGGTTATTATTGGATGTAAACATAGAGGACTATTACTGATTGATTGTTGTGATAAAAAGAGGAGGTGTTGCAGTGAGGTGATGTATATGGTGCATCAGTGTCATCATCAGTCTCTCACTATCTACTCACTGATAATCAGGAAAATTACAGCAACCAGAGCTGTGATGCAGCCTCTCCACGTTTGGAAGCAGCACCTATTGCTCCATCTGTGGAAGGCCGAACAGGACATAAATAGAAACTAATTTTAAACTTTTCTGTGATCATGAAAGCATGAACAGGATAATTAAATGTTGGCCCAAAGATAGTGAGAAGATATGTGTAGCACAGAGTGGGAGCCTGATGTAAGAGACACAATTAGGTCTTTGAAACTTTAGCTCCGGCCCCAGAATCTTTGTTTAGTCTTCAAAATCATTGATTGATGTCCGTATCCGTGGTTACAAACTGGAACTAAAACAGTATGACCTAAATGTTACTGAGTCATTAAAATATAAAGAAATATGGTTTAGAAATGGTAACATTCACTTTGTTTATCTCACCGAAAGCATGATGGGAAAATCTCAACATATATTCATCCCAAAAAGAAAACTTAGAGGAGGGACAAAATTCCATGAAATTACTTTGTTGGTTTTGTTCTGACGATATATTTTCAGAATCAGAATCAGAATCAGAATCAGAATCAGTTTTATTGCCAAGTATGTTTTCACATACAAGGAATTTTTTCTGGTGATTGGTGCAATTGATCAGCAACAGTGGGGCTCTCTTGCCTTGTTGATGAGGCTAATAGCAGATGGGAAGAAGCTATTTTTGTGGCGAGAGGTTTTGGTCCTGAAGGACCGCAGCCTCCTGCCAGAGGGGAGTGTCACAAAGAGTTTGTGTCCAGGGTGGGAGGAGTCAGCTACAATCTTCCCTGCACGCCTCAGAGTCCTTGAGGCGTACAGGTCCTGGAGGGACGGAAGATTGCAGCCAATCACCCTCTCAGCAGAGTGGATGATACGCTGCAGTCTGTTATTGTCCCTCTCCGTGGCAGCAGCGTACCAGATGGTGATGGAGGAGGTGAGGATGGACTCAATGATGGAGGTGTAGAAGTTCACCATCATAGTCCTTGGCAGGTTGAACTTCTTCAATTGCCTCAGGAAATACATCCTCTGCTGAGCTTTTTTGATGAGGGAGCTGATGTTTAGCTCCCATTTGAGATCCTGTGTGATGGTGGTTCCCAAGAAGCGAAAATGCTCCACGGTGGCCACGGGGGAGTCACACAGGGAGATGGGGGTGGGTGGGGCTGGGCTCTTCCTGAAGTCCACTATCATTTCCACTGTCTTCAGAGCGTTTAGCTCTAGGTTGTTCTGCCTGCACCAGGTCACCAGACGCTCAGTCTCCCACCTGTAGGCAGACTCATCGCCATCAGAGATGAGTCCAATGAGAGTGGTGTCGTCTGCAAACTTCAGGAGCTTGACAGACTGATGGCTGGAGGTGCAGGTGTTGGTGTACAGGGAGAAGAGCAGAGGAGAAAGAACGCAGCCTTGTGGGGATCCAGTGCTGATGGTCTGGGAGTCAGACGCGTGCTTTCCTAGCTTCACGTGCTGCCTCCTGTCAGACAGGAAGTCGGTGATCCACCTGCAGGTGGAGTCAGGCACGCTCAGCTGGGAGAGCTTGTCCTGCAGCAGAGCCGGGATGATGGTGTTGAAGGCAGAGCTGAAGTCCACAAACAGGATCCTGGCATAGGTCCCTGAGGAGTCCAGGTGCTGGAGGATGAAGTGGAGAGCCATGTTGACGGCGTCGTCTACAGACCTGTTGGCTCTGTAGGCGAACTGCTGGGGGTCCAGGAGTGGGTCAGTGATGGATTCGAGATGGGACAGGACAAGGCGCTCAAATGATTTCATGACCACAGAGGTCAGGGCAATGGGTCTGTAGTCATTTAGACCTGTGGGCCTTGGTTTTTTGGGGACAGGGATGATGGTGGAGGATTTTAAGCAGGCTGGCACGTGGCAGGTCTCCAGTGAGGTGTTGAAGATGTCCATGAACACTGGAGACAGCTGATCAGCACAGTGCTTCAGGGATGATGGAGAGACAGAGTCAGGACCGGCTGCTTTGCGGGGGTTCTGCTTCTTAAAAAGCCTGTTAACATCTCTCTCCAGGATAGAGAGAGACGTTCCTTTGGTAGGGGAGGAGGGGGGTACTGATGTGGCTCTGATGTGGAGGTTAGTGTCAGGCTTGTCCCACTGTCTTTCAAAGCGGCAGTAGAACTCATTCAGATCGTTGGCCAGACGGAAGTCATTAATGGAGTGGGGGGGTTTAGGTTTGTAGTTTGTTAGTTTTAACCACAGGTGTAGCGGTGTATGTTTAAGTACTAAGGTTTAGCATGTGACTCTCCATTTACACACTGATCACATCTTTCTCTTTTCTTTACACATCCACTACATATTAATACAATGGGCTCAAGTTCATTAAAATTGAACTAGATAGTATCAAAGTTTGGTTTTATCGTTACCACAGTGAATGTCCGTCATACAGGACAGCAGACTCAGCAAACACCAGAAGAAGAGAAAGGTGAGACAGATAAAATGTAACCAGGTAACCATGGCAGCAGGACCTCTAATCAGAGCATTTCAGCCCATTATTGCCTTTCACTGAAGAAGAATGTGTAGAGGCTGTTCACTGTCAGGTTGTTCATCCTCTCTGTGTCATGAATGGCTGCTGTGTTTGTCTCGGTCTGCTCTGACCCCTGGTGACCTTTGTGTGTTTGAAAGAAAGCAGAAGTTACTGTGGTGTTAAGGAGAAGCAGAAAACAAAATGAAGGGAAACAGGCTAAAAGGCAAGAGTAAAGATGCTTGTGTTTACTGTGTGTGTATGCAAATACACACATTCTGTTTTCCTGCTGATTTCCTTCTGCTGGTGCTGATCTCCATCCTGCATTATCAGTTTAACACAGCTGCGCTATCATCTTCTGCATACTGCCATTAAAGGAGCTAGTTTTTACTAGTGCTACATAGCCGGTGTAGCATTAATGGTTGTTGGAGAAATATTATGAGTTCAGTATCAAACTCTTCAGTGGTGCCAATGTTAACTTTTGTTTTGCTTCTATTTCTATCACTTCTGTTCTTCTACTGAAGTTAGCATGCTAACCAACTACCCCCAATCCAGCCAGAGCTTCTCCCACTGATACCGGGTCACTGCAGCGTCCAGTCTGTCCTGAAGCTGCTCAGAGCACGTGACTGCACGATCAGAGCCACTGGTTCCAGTGTTTACTGGTCAACAGCAACTGGCTTAACAACAGCATGATGATGATGATCACATGTCTGTGGACAATGATGACAAGTCATTCTCATGGCCTGAGTGCAAACACAGAAACTGACTGTCCATGAATGCTGCAGGCTTACCGCTGCAGGACAGATACAGGAAGGATGACTGTCACCATGGCTACCATAGTATAATCATTAGTCTGTGTACAATGTGGTCATGTGATCTCTCTCTCTCTCTCTCCAGACTCTGAAGGACCCCACTCTTGCAGCCAGGAAGGATTTCCAGCGTGAGGCCGAGCTGCTGACCAACCTGCAGCACGAGCACATTGTCAAGTTCTACGGCGTGTGTGTGGACGGCGACCCCCTCATCATGGTCTTTGAGTACATGAAGCACGGAGATCTCAACAAGTTCCTCAGGTGAGTCCAGCAGACACACAACAGGTGCTGGAGGAGGAGGAGAGTGGATGATGGAAGAGTGATGAAGGTGCAACTATCCAAAGCAATCTAATACTTCCTTCCCCACAAATCAAGTTGTATTATTTAGTAATTTACACAATCAGACCAGTGAAGCCACTGAACTTTGAACTGACAAACGTTTCCCAGTTCATGCAAAATGGTGCCTCTCTTCCTCCCTGGTTTCATTTCCTCTCAGTACAATATCAGCAGAGACCTGAAACATGCTCACAACAGCTAATGCTGATAATGAAACACTTTTCTGCAATTCATTAGCAGATGTAGGGAAGTAGCTTTAGCTGAGCGTTTATTCTGCCTGTCAGTATGAGAGAGCCACAGGGCTGTTGAAGCCCAGGGAGCCGTCTCTTTACTGCTGCCAGCATTTCCTGCTTTTGAATGATGCTTTTTATATTCTTATATTGTTCTGGAACATGTAACCCTCACTGACACGGTCTGAGCTGGTTCTGCCATTATCACTCTGGGAGGGAGGATAAATTTTGTCCCCACTAGGGATAAAAATAATTCAGCAGAGACCACAGAGAGATACATTCTTGGTGCCTGTCATATATGTGCAGCCAGTTAAACATAATGTACATTTACACCACTTTAATTTAATAAATGTAACATTATAATCAGGCACCCTGCCCTGGAAGTGTAGCCACAATGAATACACTGAGCCTCACCTCCATTACAGCAAATACATGAAGAGAGAGAGAGACGTCATTGCTAACTGCTAAACTAAAAAAAATAGCTTAGGTGTAGGTAATGAAGTGTCTTTAACAGGGCAAACAGCAGTTGAATGTAGCTTCACACTGAAATACCATTGTGACCAATTTTACATATCAAACACCAAGTCGAACAATGGTGTCACTCCATCACTCAGCTCCATCACTCCTTCCTCCTTTACAGCCCCCACCCCTCCTCTTAAGGTGAAGTCCCTACTGACTGGTGCTGCTCCTTCCTCCTTTGCAGCCCCACCCCTCCTCTTAAGGTGGAACCCCCCCTGACTGGTGCTGCTCCTTCCTCCTTTACAGCCCTACCCCTCCTCTTAAGGTGGAACCCCCACTGACTGTGCCAGGCTGTTTATGACAATGTTTTATTGAGCTGCTGTTATAAGTTAAGTAAAGTACAGTAAAGTACAGTCAGCCTGGAGTAAAGATTCTACCAGTGCTGCAGCGCAGGTCAGACCTGCCTCAGCTGTTACTGTGGTGTAAACCAGTCTGTGTTCAGAGAACTGGTGGCTCCACTGGGTCAAACCTGTCTCCTCACCATCAGGACCTGTGTTCTGACCTTTTCCACACTTTCCTATGACACAAAACAAATATCAGAATCTAAGAGGCTCATTGGACAGTGAGCCTCCATGTGGCTCCACCCTCAAGATAAAAATGTCACCTGTGTTCAGGAGATCTACGTCTGGACTTAACTGATGCATTCTAAACAGTGCATGAAGGATCCAAACTTGGCAGTGCATTAAATCTTAATGAAGCTGCTCACCCAGATACTGACCAGGTCACATGTTAGGTATGAGCTTCAGTGTCAGACTGTGGCTGACCCGGCCAATACACACAGACATGGCAAAGAATTAATATCTTGGTACAACTCTGAGTTTCTTTGTTCCTGTCCTCATGACTGAACTTGTAATGATTCATTTTTGAAGGTTTGCAGCACTGGAAACTTTCCTCTTACAGTAATTACACTAAAGTCTTCCTGATTAGATTATGTTTAACAACTCAAACATCCGGGTCAAGGTTAGGGGAAGATGAAAAGTGGTGACAGTAACCAAACAATTTGTACTTAGGTGAGCCAAACCTCAGATCTCTGCCTGAACTGAATCAGAGTCATTCTGCAGTAAACCTGAATGTAGACAAACACCTTAAATTAAGATTTGAAGTCTGAGTTAAGGTTTCATTCAAATAAAAATGGCTAAGTTTCATCCTTAAGTTTTCCTTTTAATGTCCACTTAAGTATTTAAGGTTTTCTCCTTATCTTAGTCCTATACTTAAAGAATCACTTAAAGTCAGTGAAACCTTTGCCTTTTAAGAAATTCTGTGAAACACCCTTAAGTAGCTCCCTCAGCTAAAGTTTAAGTAGAAAGTTGAAGGTGTTTTGTATTTTGGTCTCTAGTGTCAAAGTCCTGCACTCTATCCACCCACAATCCAACTCTACACTGACTGCAAATGACTTGACCTTACACACTGTACATACTGTGATTCCCCTGAGGAATCTATTAGACAACATCTGGTTCATCCATTCATTTGGATTCTCTGCTGAAACATTTTTAACATCTGGCTGAATGCTTCTTTAAGTCTAACCAAACAGTTTATGTTGGTGAGTGAGCAGCTGTGTATGGATACTGAGATGCTGTAACATTGAAACATCAGTCAGTAGTTATTAAAACATGACTTTAGATGAAGTTTCCCACCAGTGAACTCTCAGGGTCCAAATAACTGAAGCTCCAGAGCAGAGAAGCTGTTCCACCTCACCTCGCTCACCCAGCTCCCTCTACCTGCTCAGTCTGGACCACAGCACAAGCTGAATACCTAAATCATAAATTGCGGTTGGTAAGCTAATGAGCTGCGTTATGTCTGCTGTGATTAGATGTTATTTGCTCCCAGGATGCTTTGCCCTGCAGAATAGAACATTGGTACTTAGTCCGCCGCCAGGAAGTGAAGTCTGCCCGTGCTGATATATGACTGTGTGTGTGTATGTGTGTGTATGTGTGTGTGTGTGTATGTGGTTGTATGGGAGAGTGTTGCAGTGACTCTCTCTGTGCCTTGGATGCTAATTTCAGCTCAGTAATTGTATTTCCATTAAAGTGCTGGCATCAATTCATCCAGGACACACAGCTAATTTAGACAGCACCCATTGCCCTACACACACACACACACACACACAAACACACACATGCACACACAGGGTTAACTGGCTTCACTTTGTATTTAACTACACAGGTCATAACAGCTCACCTCACTCTGCTCCTCTTCCTCTGCCCTTCCTCCTGTCTTCACTGCCACAGCTGTGACTCAGCCAGAAGTGTGACTGATATTATTGACATAATGCATTCCCTAGCCCCTTACCCTAACCTTAACCATCACAACTGAGTGCCTAACCCTAACCCTAACCCTAACCTTAACCTAAACCTAATTCTAACCATAACTCTAAAACCAAGTCTTAACCCTCAACATGTGATTTGAAGGTGTCTCAAAAAGTGAGGACCGGCCAAAATGTCCTCACTTTCCTAAAATGTCCTCACTCTGTTAGTGAAATACTTTTTTTGGTCCTTACTATGTAGCAAGTACAAGTACACACACACACACACACATACACACACACGCCAAGCTTCCACTTCACTGCATTACTTCACAGACGTAATCGGCCGTACTGGGGATTTTATGTTTCAACTCTGAATCTACTAAACAGAGACAGCAGAATCCACAAGTCTGAGACCACATTTCCATGGGAAAGTATTAAAATAACTACCAGAGGAAGCAAACCAGGACTTTTACTTTAATACATTAAAGATCCATCCAGTCTAAAGGTAGATGTCCATGTGTTTGTGATTATAAAGCAGGTCTAGATTCTATATAAATACTGTGAAAGTATCAAAGCCTCAGTCCACAGAGAAATGCACACAGCCTGTATTCAGAAACTGAGCCTTAAAACCAGCCGTCAGGACTTCTGGAACTTTGTGATGTCACAACAGAGCAGTCACCGCCCTCAGCCATGCCCCAAGCCCCACCCACCTGGAGTATTGGTTTCTCTGAGCATTTACCTGAAATCTTTTTATTGGATCACTCAGAAAGCAGTCAGCCAATCCGAAGAGAGGCTCAGATCCTCTGTTCTGATTTGCTGACTGACCTGTTTTTACTACAGCTCCAGAGAGAGGTCTAAGAGAGGAGACGTAAAACTACACTGAGATGGTTTTTGGTTCTTAAAACCACAAATATATCTTCTGATGGAGATCAACACTTCACATAAAGCACTGGAGAAGTTAAAACATGGAGCTTTAAAACTTTCAGCTGAGATACTTCAGTACGTTCGGAACGGAGGATTTTTCATGCAGGACTTTACTTGTAATGGAGTATTATTACTTTACTGCACTAGCACTTTTACTTAAGTAAAGGATCTCAGTACTTCTTCCACTACTGATGTCTGTCATTAAGATTTATATCCTTCAGTCTGTATCTGAGTGTAGCAGCATATCGTAGCATCACTATCTAGCATTAGCTCTGTTGCTACTGAGCTAGCTAGCTACTGCAAATTAATTAATTAATTAATTAATTGTCTATATACAAAATAGCATTTTAATGTTAACATAAGACAACATATTGACACACTCTCTCAAGGCCAGCCGTTCTCAAAGTGTGGTCTTGGGACCGCCAGAGTTCCTTGAGGGGGTTCCTGGGGGTCCAGGGTTGCCACCTGTCCCGTATAATATGGGATCATTGAAAATAATGACATGACGTCAGCATGAGTGGTTGCCTTTTACATGTAAAAATAGCGTTACAGCGTCCTGGTGGCTCACCTGGTAGAGCGCATACCATAAAGGCTTAGTCTTAACTGCAGCAGCCTGGGTTCGAGTCCACGGGTCAGGCTGGGGGGTCCTTTATTTCTTCACAGGTGGCAACTTCATGGGGGTCCCCAGCAAAAAGGGGAATAGTTTATTTTCACTTTAATTCCATCTATAAGTAACACAATGACACAATGTTGGACCAAACCAGTTGGTCCTGGGATTCACTTCCTGTAATAAAACATGGAAAAGCAGAAATGTCATCAGATGAGAGTCTGTGGTCTAATCTGTGTCAGTTTAGGTTCTTGATGTGATAAAGTATGAGAACCACCATCCTAGGAAACCTTTACTTCAATGGATGACTGATCCTAACAACTTTCAAGGGTTTAAAAGCTGATTTTCACATTGTAGTAAAATGACCTGAAAACAATGAGTGAAGTGATAAAATGACTCATTAACCTGGTTGTGGGTTCTTGAACATGTCAGCAGTCATGTGAATTAAACACAGTTAAGACTTAATGGGCTAAAAACCATCAGTATGTCTCTTTACTGTGAATCAGAAACGTCACGCTACATTACACTGACCGATGGCTTGTCTCACGAGTACTGTCTTCGATCGGAGATACTTCCTGAGGGACTAACTGACTGTGACTTCCTCCTCAGAGCCCACGGGCCAGACGCCATGATCCTGGTGGATGGACAGCCCCTGCAGACCAATGGGGAGCTGGGTCTGTCCCAGATGCTTCACATAGCCAGTCAGATCGCAGCTGGGATGATCTATCTGGCGTCTCAACACTTTGTGCACCGTGACCTGGCGACCAGGAACTGCCTGGTGGGGAATGGGCTTCTGGTGAAAATAGGAGACTTCGGCATGTCCAGAGACATCTACAGCACAGATTATTACAGGGTGAGAACACAATTTTTTTTCATTCATTACACACATTTTCTCCATTTATTTCCCTAAAATGAAGAATGAATTTACAGTAACTCAGTAACTCTGGGGCTGATTGGGCTTTGTGTCCTCTGATGTCTCCCTCAGAACTAAATGGCAGCTTGGACAAATCTGAGTATGATCTAATGAGGTAAATCAAACAGGCAGATTTCCAGGGAATGTATTTAGCTAATGTTCCCAGACTGATCCACACTGATTTTATGACGAGCTTGTTCTTGATGAAGCTGTTCAGGTAGAAGAAGAGGAGTCTGTTCACTGCATAAATAAGCACCATCCAGTCGGTGCCTTTTCCAAACCAATAGCCCAGTCGTATTTGTCTCAATGCTATTTGTGTAACAAAAGAGTGCAGTCGAAGATCAAGCATATTAACAGAGCTTTTGGCTGATATTGTTTGAGGAGTACATTGGTTAAGGGAAATAATTAAAAAAATTACAACAAAATTGTGTTATTTTATTAAATGAAAAGTTCAACTTTAAGTTTATGGGTGGATCAGACCCAGTGCACGTTGAACAGGGATTAGTCTACAGAAATCAAATGACTGAATTTGAAGATTCTTGTTTTATTTCATTGATGTGGATGGTTGTCTGTTTATGTTCATGAGCAAAGTAATGTTTACTTCATTAACCAGTACTTACCGCTTTGGTTGGGTTTGGGTATTTATCATCCTCACTCACCACTGGAGGTTGTGGCCCACTCCACACCCAGTCTAGGACAGCAGTGGACAGACAGAGGACGTATCACTGACAGTTACAGTAGCAGGACAGGAGAGTGCTGCCTTCACTGACCGTCACATTATGACTGTGTACATCTTCTCTCAGTGATTTAACCTGCGGCTGGTTTTTCAGGACTTGTAATGTTTTAATGAGTCCTGGACCCTGGAGCTTTGAGCCATGAAGGTCTCACATGGAGAAAATGAAGAAGAGCGGCTGTTTGTAGAAGAGGTTTGTCTTCATAGATGAAGGCTGAACAGCAGCTCAGAGGCTTTTCAGGAGACTCTCTCAGCGCTGTAATTGGCATGGTGGGAAATAATTTGTGTTTGGCAGTAAACGTCAGTGACTCCACTGAGTCCCATCATCGTGAGGTGCTTCTGTGGACTGTTTTGTGTTTAACGGCTGCTAGGGGGTCTCCTCAGGGCTGCACAAAGGCCTCGCTGACGCCCTTTCATTTTAACACCGATCAGCACTCACTTGTTCACTGGTTCACGTTCACAGACAGTTTACATTTATTATTATTTATTTATTCCAGGTGTATTTTGCTCGTGTGCACCAACCCCCACTGACCCCCCACCATGATGCAGCATCATGTTGTTCTGATTAGATCTGTTGTGTATTTATTGTCAGTGTCAGCTCAGACACAACTGTAATAAAAAGTGCTCTGATTTGGACTCCGTGTTGTTATGCAGTCAGATGTTAGCCACCAACATTTTTGAGATTTTGTTGTAAATTGATACAGATTGGGAGCCACTGGTGTAGTGATACTGAACAAACCTCAAGAAATGAGCAAAGCTTCAATCATTTTCACTCCTTGCTGCTGATATACCTGTCCCAGACCCTCAGTGAAGAAAAGCATGTGTTAATGTTTTCAGATGTTTTCACCCTCTGTGTGGTGTAGGGACGTACCTGGTGTAAATGATGAAGAGGTCTGCTGGAAGACAGGGTGGGAAAATGAGTATGGTACCTCTAAAGAGTACACAAAAAAAAAACCAGCCATGACAGTCAGCCAGCTCAGTGAAGTCTCACTAATGTTAAATGAATGAGCAGCTGTTCACACATGTACAGTATTTCTGTTTTTGAACCACACACTGTAAATAAAGATGAGCGGAGCCTCTGTGACATGGGGTCACAGGTTTCTGAAGCTCAGAGTGAGCTGCTCCACTGTCACCATCTTGGCAGCGCCTGAGTCCGCCCCTAACTCCCAGCTAATCCAAACATGGTCTAAGAGGTGCCGGTTTGTGACAAGCATATGTTCCACCCACCTGTCACTCAAAGAGGCCTTACCCTCAATTCTCTATACCTTTAGTCTTTAATAAAATGTAAACAGGTAAGTTATATAAAACATGTTTGTTTCTGCTGTAAAGTTGGACATTTGAACATGGGAGTCTATGGGCACTGACTCACTGCTGGAGCCAGACTCTAGTGGCCATTAGAGGAACTGCAGAATGAAGTGGCTATTATCAGGGCACCTTTCTCTTCATCTTTACAGCAGCTATTTCTTGGTTTTCTCACACTCAGTACTGATGACACTTTATGTTGGACAGAGGAAAGACTGGGATGGGTCACCAACAGTAATAATTTCTCATAAACCCTTAGATTAAAGTTATCAGTGCTTATTGAATATTGACTAAATAAATGACTAATTCATGACGGAGTTATAGCTGAAGGAAAGTAGGACAGGAGGAAGAACAGAGGTAGAGTGATGATGGCAGAGGAAGAGGCTGGAAGGACAATTTGTCAGCGACACACCAGAGGTCATTCATTATGTGTGTCGATTAGGAGACGTATATTTGACTGAATTAGTCAAGCTGCCTTCTGATTTCACAGCCGTCAGGGAGCAGACAGGAGCAGAGGAATAATGATTCACCATCCTGTAACAGAGAAGACCTGTGGGATTTATATTATTAATAATAGTCATGATGAGATGTCGACAGGTGTGTGTGTGTGTACTTGTACTTGCTACATAGTAAGGACCAAAAAAAGTATTTTACTAACAGAGTGAGGACATTTTGGGAAAGTGAGGACTTTTTGAGACACCTTCAAATCACATGTTGAGGGTTAAGACTTGGTTTTAGAGTTATGGTTAGAATTAGGTTTAGGTTAAGGTTAGGGTCAGGGTTAGGGTTAGGCACTCAGTTGTGATGGTTAAGGTTAGGGTAAGGGGCTAGGGAATGCATTATGTCAATGAGTGTCCTCACAAAGATAGAAGTACAAGTGTGTGTGTGTGTGTGTGTGTGCCTGTGTGATTTGGCTCCTAGTCAGAGGACAATACTTTTCAAATGATTTCTCTGTGTTCAGATTTTAATTGTGTATACGTCCCCTGTTATATTCTCTGTTGTTTGACTGAGGTGAAATGGTCACAGTTCTCATATTGATATTTAAGGTGTATTGATTGACTTCCAAACATCAGTCATCCATTGAGTCAAGAAAACATTCCACCTTAACAGTGTGTGGTAGCCTCTGAGCTGCTCAGTGATGAAATGGTTCATTAGTAAAGGCGAAAAGACAGAAAACGTCCTTTCATTCATCCTTCACTCTTGTGATGTTTCTGTATCTGTGTTGATTCACACACAAACATGACAGAGTAACACTGTTACACTGGGACAGAGCTAGCTTAGCATAGCCTGTTAGCTTAGCTACGTTTATATAGCCTAGCCTGTAGCACTTAAACAAATAGCACTACACATGTGCACATGAGACACAAAACCACGGCAGACGTGGCTCCACTGAAGGCTCAGGTCTGAAGACAGTGTGGCTGCATTTTAAATTTAAAAACTGTGCAGACAGTGAAAAGCTGGACAAAAGCAAAGCTATGTGCAAGGTGTGCAAGAAGAAGCTGCTCATACGCTCAACTGTGTGTCGTGTGAAATAGAGAGTTCATTGATGTCACTGCTTTGGGTCAGTTTGTGATGTAAACATCAATATGTTTAATAATGCACTAGGTTAGAGGAACAAGTTACAGGACTAGTTCTCTGAGAATCTGATTCATGTCTGGGTGCACTTCCAAAAGCAGTCACCACAGGTGGATCTAGACACATCCTTAATCACCTGTCGTCACGTTAAAACGTGTTCCTGCTCCTCTAGTCGTTTCCACTGAGACTTAATCCTGCTTCCATAATTCATCAGAGAAACGCTGATTTAAAAAAATCCTGGTCTCTTTAGTTTTTACTGTGGGCTCACAGTAAGAGCAGAGACGAGGGTCATTAGGCTTTCTCTGCCCCGGGTTTTGCCTCTCAGGCTACAGACAGTTCCACCGGTGTGTAACTGCAGCTTGAGAGGAAGACAAGCAGGGCTGGAAAAAAACATCAGGTGTCCTCCCCACCCCTGAAAGCACACTCACACCTGCAGCTGCACAAATTCACCAGTGAGGCGACAGCAGCCGTCATCATGTCCAACCATCATAAATTCATCACATGTAGTGATGATACCTGTAGAGATACCTCAGTGATCATCATCACACTTCAGACAGATTTACCATGACCAGTCGTTAACAACCCATATCCCATTTATCAATCAAGTTTCCAGCATCAAACCCAGATGCATCTGTACACATGTGTAGTGTCACAGTTTTTAAACCACATCTATGTGGTCTGAGTCCACTGTCAGTCTGACTCTGAACGTGGCCTGAATGAGTCACAGCACAGATGATGAACACTGTGGTCTGTACTTCATGAGCTATAATCAGCAGCAGCAGATGATCGAGAATATATATCACAGGTCTGTCTGTCAGAGGAAGACCCAGACCCAGACCCAGACCCAGACCCAGACCCAGATCCAGATCCAGATAGAGACAGCATCACATGTAACAGTTGCTCCTCTGCATGTTGAAAACCTCACACGGTTTCTTTAAGCATCATGGAAAGAGTCTAATAGTGTTTACATTTTGAATCCTGAATCCTAAACCTGGGATTGTGTGTGTGTTTGTGTTCAGGTGGGAGGTCACACCATGCTGCCTATCCGCTGGATGCCCCCAGAGAGCATCATGTACAGGAAGTTCACCACAGAGAGCGATGTGTGGAGCTTCGGGGTGATTCTGTGGGAGATATTCACCTACGGCAAACAGCCCTGGTTCCAGCTCGCCAACAATGAGGTACCTTACCGCTTCATTTAAAGGCATGAAGAAGAGTCAGCAGTATAGGTGGACCACAGTCCGGTTCCAGACCCAGACCCCATCCTGTCCAGTCCCTGACCTATAACCTATAAATTATTGAGTTATTAGATTTTGACGGAGCATTTCTACTGCAACCGGGACAGCTTTTCTAGCCTTTACGCCACCGGTCACATGGCACTGGTTAGCCAGTCATTTCCACTAGAGTCAGTGAGAGTGACACACACATAAGGGAGAGACAACGTTGGAGAAATAAGTGGGAAAAGTGGGAGAGAAGAGGGAGAGAAAGAGAAAAGCTGTTACAGCTGTTCACTTGTTCAGATGTTACTGTTCAGATGTAGTCTGGATCCAGGACCTCCCTCCGACCCTGAGGCCGGGGAGGCAGCACTTTGGTTACCACGGAAACGATGAGAAGACTGTGTTGTACTGAGTGATGAAGTACTGCAG
Source organism: Trachinotus anak (assembly GCF_046630095.1). Classification (NCBI taxonomy): domain Eukaryota; kingdom Metazoa; phylum Chordata; class Actinopteri; order Carangiformes; family Carangidae; genus Trachinotus; species Trachinotus anak. The sequence goes on along the minus strand of NW_027273853.1, from coordinate 1,868,764 downwards.
ATGAAAGCAGGAGCAGATCAAACACTAAACTATATATAACACCAATCAACATTAACACTCTCATTCTGCTGCTGTTAAAGACCGTTTCCTTAGAGAAGCGTCACTTTTTGAAATCACTGCACAGAGCTGGTGTGGACGAGTCCACCTGGTACAGGCCTTTTCACCAGTCTGATGAGCTTCCTCTCACTGATACTGATCTCAAGGACAGAATTAACAGGCTGAGGTGTTGATGACCAGGACTGGATCCTCTCACATGAATCGTAGAACCTTGCTGCCGGTGGTGACATGGCCAAAAGGTTAAAGGTAACAAACTGATGCAGAGTGTGGGAGAATTGAGGCTGTTTCTAGGACACAGGATTCTGATTCAGGGACAGTCTGTAATCAGAGGAAGACGGTTCTTTGACAAATGTTCTGCAGAAATCAGATTTTCATTAACCTGTGATAAGACGTGTCCTGAGTAATCTCATGATGCTGGTTGGTATTGGTTAACAACTATCTGTAACAAATGAAGGACCAAATGTGTGGTTTAACTTTGTAGTAGTTGCTGTATAACTGCTTTGTCAACTGTGGTTAAACTGTGCCAAACACAAACAAAAAAAAGAGCCACCGAAGGGTGTCGGTGCCTGTGTGGATAAAAATACCTGTAGAAATGAGTTATTAATGGCCTGTTTTAGTTTCCGCTCCATACTGTGAATAATAAATTTTTATCATTTGAATTTTGAGAATGACTGACAGCTTCTCTGTCATGTGGCTTTCAGACAGAACATGGTAATAGCACCACTGTACTCTGAAACTCATTACATTGACCACTGCACGCTGTGATGAACACCTGTGCGGCCAATAGAAGCGAGTAATCCGGACAGGCATGGACAGTAAACGGAAAGTAGACCTGAAAATGGTTGCTGTGGAATGGATCCTTTGTTTGAGTGATGTACTGAGCAGTTGTTTTTCACACCACACTCTGCTGTGACCTCTTCTTCTGCCTGAGTGCTGCACTGTAACCGTGACGTTGTGTTAACCGTGTGTCTCTCTGTCTTCCCAGGTGATAGAGTGCATTACTCAGGGCAGGGTCCTGGAGCGCCCCAGACTCTGTCCCAAGGAGGTCTACGACATGATGCTGGGCTGCTGGCAGAGGGAACCACAGCAGCGCCTCAACATTAAGGACATTCAGAAGATGCTGTTCACGCTGATGAAAGCCACGCCGGTCTACCTGGACATACTGGGATAGAGGTGGAAGGAAAGGGGACCTATTTTAGGACTGCATCATGACTGGAACTGAAATTAGTTCACTGGATCAGAGGGAAATGGAGCCTTGGAGCCAAAGTCTTGCCTGGACTCTCATCATAGACTGTGATGTGAATCAGGATTAGGAATGAACTTTACCTGACATACGAGGACTTGAATGACCTGACTGAAGTGGTGTACTGCGTGTTGAGCTGGCTTCAGTTACATTACATTACACTATAATCAAAGTAATCTCACCTACGTGTTTGGGTCTGGGCTTGTGTGGTCAAGACGTGCTCCTTTACGAATCAATGAAACATGACTAAAAAGACATGACTGTAAGTATGGATAGAATTAGACTGGACTGGACTGGAACCTGATGGTACTGGTCTGGTATGGTTTGGTTTAGGTACTCTCATTTTCCAACCTGCATCCTCATTTCACCTTCTGAGATTAGTTCTATTCTAGTTTGATGAAGCCTGAGCAGGTCTGGTAGAGTTTGGCTCAGCTCGTCTTAGACTCCATTGATCTCACCAAGACATTATTTTATGTGTTTCCCTCAGTAAGTTGGGTTTCACAAAATTAGAGCCATCTTACTTTCTCTGCCTTACCTGGCCTGTATTTTTACCTGTGCTGAGGTGGCAGCACATGGCAGTCACAGAGTAAACCATCCTAGACGTCTGCTGTGGACCTGCACCAGGAAACCTGAAGAAACCGCTCTGTGCTCCATGACTTCTTCCCCAGGCTGGTCTGTTTACCTGGTCAACATTAATGTGGACTGCCAGACTGAAGCGTCACGTACAACCTGAGAGTATTTATGCTAGAATGTCTTCATAAAGTGATCATAGTAGCTGTGTCCCAATTCAGGGGCCACATCCTTCAGAGGACCTGGTCTACAAAGGTGTGGCCCTTTGTCATAGACTGTGAAGGCCAAACCCAAATGAGATGGCCTGGTCTGCGGTCATTTTTGTGTCACCAACATGTAACTTTTCTTCACAGTCACTTGAGGTCTTCAGGTCCTTGGGTTTAACAGTTGTACCGTTACTGTTGAATTGAGCTGAAACACAACACTGACATTTAACAGTGTGATCCTCAGACTCTCTGTCTGTGCTGTTTGATTTCCAGAGTGCAATGAATCTTGGGATAAGTTGGACCACGAATGATCCACCTGTTGGAGCCTTCATGGTCAAGGAAAGGACACATCTGAAGGAGCCTTTGACCTGGGACTGTCTGGTCTCTCTGCTGTGACACAGTCGGTCTTCAAACGCAGCCTCTGAAGGACGAGACCCTGAACTGGGACATAGCTGATGAGTCTCAGCTTTGAAGAACTACACACATCTGTTAATTAAAGGGGTTGAGATTCATTTTCAGGTGTGACAAAGTTACCTGTGACTGATGGATCATAACCTGTCATGGTTATGATGAGTAAAACCAAGACGAGAGGAACTGAACTGTTGCGTCCTTTGATAGTGGGACCTTTGTTGCCCACGACGACTCCTGAATCTAGCAGCAGTCATGTCACTGTGACCACAATCGTCAAGGAACGAGGCTGAAATGCTGACAAACAACTGCATCATTGATAAAATCAGTGAGAGGAGGACCTGATGGTTCTGGTTTAACGTCATGGGACCGGTCACATGATCATGTGTAGAACCTTTGTTTCCACTGTTCCACGCTGTCAAAGAGAAAGGCCATGTGCAGCAGCCGCTCATCAATGTCAACACTCTTTTATGTTTTCATCTGCGGTGCCTCTGTGGATCCACCTTCCAGTCCCGGTCCCATGTTGACCCGCCTATCCGTTCACTTCTCCAAGAACTGGACCAGATCTTCCAATCCAGAGCCTGGGAGCATGAGTGACTGTCTGTCGCCACAGAGATGGACCTAAGTGCCTCCTACTTCTTTGTAAACACTGGGAACTTTCAAAATAAGAGCACTTTTACATTTTGTTTACCTGCTTAAAAATATACGCTAGCTGTAAACTCTCCTCATTTTAATGACAAACCTACTTGCAACACACACTATATACTGCACAAAAATACTCAAAAAAAACAAGTAAAATAATTAAAAAGATATTTTTACTCTTTCCCACAGGGAAAGAGTAAAAATTAAGAGATAAAAAAACTTTTGTACTCTTTGCAGCTCGCCGAGAACGTAGAACCTATCCAAGGTGAAGTTACATTTTCTTTTTTTTTTTTAAATATATATTCTATATATTTTTAATTTATTTTTACTTTAAATCAAAGAGTGGACTTCTGCCATGCTCCAAAGCCATTGGAATATTTTGCCACTGCGTAGAAAAAAAAAAGATCACCATGAGAAGACGGTTGGTTGGGATGATCCGTGTTAAAGATGTGTTGTTGTCTATTGTGCTTCACATGGTTTCACTCTGACATCAGCTTCATGGCAACAGGAAGTCTGAGTTGAGAGAACGACGGTGGAGGCACTGGTCACTGACAAACATCATGTTAGTTAAAGAATGTAAATACTGTAAATCTACATCCCGAGATACGTTAACTTATTTCCTTCTCTTGAGTTTGATTATTTTTAGCTTCTTGACGTGTTGTTCTATGGTTCAGTGAAAGCCAATAGATCATTCTGATAATCTTTCTTTCCATTGTAATATACTGTTATTATTTACTTTACCTAGTCACAGAATGTAATAATCTACATTGAAATAAGTTCAGTTTGTTGTAGTTTTAGTTAATTATCTGATGGCGATGTCAGGACAGTGGAGGGCGGAGCTAAAGTTAAATTGAAGGTACTGATCCAGGATCAGAAACAAGCCTAACTCTTAAAGGAACAGTTCAACATTTAGTGATTTACTGTTGTTGCCAAAACCTCACAGGGTCAGGTCATCTGTGTGTGTCCACCTATGTTGTGTTTACACTAGTTTAGCATAAAGAGCAGCAGCAGGGCTAAACTGTTAGCCTAGCTTACACCTTCACCTTCTCTACTGAGTGTGACTTTCACAACAAGCTAACAAAGTCCAAGACTAACACTGAACATTCTTGGTCATTCATTTTTTTTATCCTTTAATTTTTGTTTAATTTCCTTACATGATTTGCAGCATCAGGTTCTTCATGTTCAGTTTTTTTTTCCAGTTAACACAGCTCTGGTTAACACCTCATCATGATCAGGCAAACTTTTACTCTGGGAGGCCTGAGACAAATGATACTGCTAACACATGCTTAAACCCCACTCCACACTCACAGATATATATATATATATATATATATATATATATATATATATATATATATATATATATATATATATATGAGAGGTGTGCAAAAAAAATCGACTCACATTAGAATCACGATTCTGTCTCTACTGATTCAAAATCAATTCATATTTGTCAGTCTTGTGGATCCAAACACTGCTTTTTCCAGGACTACAATCCTGTGTGCAGACTTTTCTTTTTCTGTGGTCTCTACATTCATCACTTCCTGGTTAAACACCCTTCTAAATGTTGGTGTGCCCAGAAGCTCAGCAGCTGGTTTTTGTAGTTGGAAAAAAGTCCCAGTGTAGCCAGAATACATAGATACGTATATGTATTACATACGGTACAACAACGCTTTACAATGTTAAGCTTCATGCCCAGATGAACTCAGACTTCAGACTTTTCATTATCTCACATGTGACAGTATACCAGCGCAACAGTGTTTGCTTCAGTCAGACTCAGGTGGCAGAACGCTGCAGTGATGGATTCACAGAGAATCATACAGTTGTTAGACCAGAAGGTTTCATCATAGTCCTCAGTGTTTTTTATTAAAGCTGCACTAAACAAGAAAATCTGAAACAGAGGAGAGTCTCAGTGAGTCAGACTGACTCACACCTGACCATCTGTCCCATCATAAGTTCTTCTGTTTTTTATTTTGTTGTTGTTGTTTTTTCACTAGCATTAACCAAAGCTTGTATTAACCTCAGCCATAATAACCATGGACGTTTCTGTGTGCACACATAATAGCAAAAAATAAAAACAAAGCACTAATACTACTGGTGCAGAGAAAACTGTTCAATATCAGAATTCTCTGGTTAAGATTCAGCAGATAAAGGGGACAGAGGCGAAGGAGAGGATCAGTTCATCAGGACCTTGAGTTCACGGTCACGTCTCCTGGAACAACAGAGCAAACTCACCTCAGGCCTGCTGCAGTAAAACACCTCAGACTGATCCCAGTGTTTCCTGTGTGACGGCGTCAGGAAACACGTCTTTTTCTCTCTGTCACATATATCCTTCTTCACATCTTTCTTCCTTTTCTCCACACTCTTCATTCACTCTCTTCTTTCATCCTCTTTCCTTCCTGTGTTTTCCAGCATCATACAAAGTATTTAAGCTCAGTATGTTATACTCATTACTCAATAATATGTCAGTGTCATTTCTCTGGGTAATGTGTTGTATACTCGTCTCCATTCATGATTCTATGTATTAGAATAATTTCACATCTTATATACTGTCTTTTTAAAAAGCTGAGATGTGGTGAACTTTTAAGGTGGCTCTGTGCCTGACTGACTTATTAAAGGTTACTTCATCTTTCAACAGCTGTGTCTCTGTCTTTTCCTTCACCTCTCCAGTAAATGTCATGATTCAAACTGAATATAGATCATCTACTAACTTTAAATTGGATCAATCAATTATTGATTCCTCTGACATATGAGGCCTATAATACTTCAATCATTCGTTTCCTCACTTTTACTATATTTGATGCCATTGTCTAACAGCAGCTTATTTCCCACTTTCATCTTGTTTTCTGAGTAATTAGCAGTTGACTACATGGTATATTTTACTTTAAAGTTAATGTCTCAGCTCCACTTTGAGTAACTACACTTTGATCAGAACACAATGAGCACTGTCCTGCAGAAAATGTGTTCAAACTGAAAGGATGTTTGTGACCACTCATTATCTCTGTCAACACAAAAAATACAAGTTGGAAAACAATTTCTTTTACTTTTGAAATCTCATCATGGAGTCGTCTTTACATCCAAGAAGAGCCTGAAATATCTCAACAACTGTTGATGGAGCATCACTTTATACGGATGTTCATGGTCCCCACAGGATAACTGACGTTCTACATCCAGTTCTCACAGACCTAAGCAGTTTGGGCTACTCATCTAAAACTCATCTCCTCCTCTACAGTTTAGTTTTTAACTCATCTCTTCTTCTCAGTTTCCTCCTCTGTCCACTCTCCTCCAGAGTCTTCAGCCCCTAAAACAGGCTTTCAGAAATGCTGTTGGACCCGTTTTAGTCTAAAACTCCAGGGTTGTGTTGTAGTCTGGACGGACACAGAGACCTTTGGAAATGATGATGTACACCCATGGTGGCTCCTGATTGGCTCTTATCAGCCTGGACTTAATGTGGAAAGAGATCATTTCTGATATGGAGTTAAGACACTCGTCTGGACAGAGATTGTTTTTGTTTTAAAACTATAGTTTAAAATGAAACGGCAAAAGATATGTGAAATTTGCAGTGGCGAGGAACCAAACCCAGGTCAACTGTTTGGAAGGCAGCTATGCTAACCACTGCAACACCTTTCAAGAGTTTTACACTAGAATGTAGAGGAGTTCTATGTGTGATTAAAACAGAGCAGTGAAATGTGTATGAACAGCTGGGCTGCTGCTCGTATCAGCCAACCTCCAAAATCTCAGGGTTCCCCCACCTGTCAAATCCCACTTTAACACTTTTATATGATATAACATTCATAGTTATTCAGAACCAGGATGTGCCTTGTGTGTGCGTGACACTGACTTTAACATCTTCAGTGTCTTTCAGTAAATAATCCTCCTACACTGTCCTGCACAAATCCCTAAATGTGATACAGAGCCAAGTGACACACATCGACACAACAACACATGCACACACACCTAATCCATCATGTGTGTTAACTGAACCTCTGAATCTTACCGTGTAGAGTTACACACACACACACACTGACTCTCTGTGACCCTTCAGTATAGAGTTGCAGGGTAAGTGACTGTCTATCAGTGAAACATGTGGTCAGTGGGGGGCAGAGTCACAGGTTTGGGTTCATGAATATTTCAAGAAAGACAGCAGACAGTCGGTCAGTGTGGTGGGTTTCTCCAGAGACGAGCTGGATCTACTGAGCCACCAAATATGTAGGTTTTTATAGCTACACAAGCAGCTACACAAACATTAAACTCTACTACAGTGCTGCAGTAGTTACTCATCTGTGTGTGTTTGTATGTGTGTGTGTGTGTGTGGGTAGAATTAGCCCTTTACCATAGCCTGATATGGTAAGGTGAGAGATCTCTGTTTTCCAGGTTTTCAAGGACATGAGAACCCTGGGAGAACATTCAAACTCCACAGTGAGAGAGAGAGGTGGAGCATGTAGCTGTAGCATCATAAACCAATGACTGTGACAGCAGGTTAGCTTCAGTACCTGGGGGTGGGGGTAAATCTCCTTCATCAGATAAAATAATCATTGATGCCTCTGATGAAAAAATGAAATGAAATGAAGATTGTCCTGCTGTTTTCTGAGCAGCAGCACTGGACTTGATAACTATGCTAAGAATGACTTCATATCAGTGTCACTGGGGTTGGGCAGTATTGCGTTTACATGACCCGCTCCCTTGGCGATAGGCCTTACCGTAGGTAGAGGGGCTTTCAGACTACTAAATAATTCACTAATCACAAACCATAGTGCAGATTTCATCCCACCTGCTCTGGTTTCATATTTTGTTTTGTTAAAAATCTGATATAGGTGATATTGGGCCTCTGAGGAGCTGCCCCCTCCACCCCCCTCTGCTGTCTGTCTTCCTCCTGCAGACTCTCTGGTAATGTGATACCCAGAGTAGCATAGCATGTTGTTATGTTGTGAGTTACCCCACCCACGCCCTGAAACATCTCATACACTGTGGGGTAGTTTTCTGCCCTTTTAGTGGATAATAAGTGCCCTCTCCAACTCACTGTCAAATATTCAGACACTTTCTTTTGATGATGTTGGAGTCACGAGCCTTGTGTCTAATGTCTGGGTCTGTTGTCGACACCTGGCACACACATACGCAGACCTCAGAGGGGGCTTGAGCACCTGCCATTTGCCTGAGGCAGATTACTTTGATTATATTATATTGATATTGATTTTATTTAGCAGGTAGACCCGGTCTCTTTATTCTTTAAGCATTTAGCAGCTGGAAATGTGCTTAGTGTTGATCGCTTTTGTTAGTAATTTAGAAATCAGTGGAATACGCTGGTGGCCTGTCCCATTACACCAGCAGCTTTCAGCTCTTATTGTCTCCATAGCTAACAGTTAGCTAATGTCATGCATTAGCTAGCGTTAGCTCTCTCGCTCTCTCTGGGGTTCCTGTGGGTCCTTGATTACCTTGAATATTTGTGCATTTGAGGGAAAAAAATGAATGAATATATTCTGTGCAAAAATAGAGATTAAAGTATGTGTGTGTTTTATTTATTTTTTTACTTAACAGAGCTAAATAGGCTGAGTGCCACTGAAAGTTCTGATGATAAAAAGTTTGTGTTGAAACAGTTATGTTTAAGACTATGGTGCCGCGGATGCTTGAATTTGAATTTCCTGTCATATGATAGAACATATATGTTTTCTGATATCTTAACTGATCATAGGATCACACATGTTGACCAGGCTCCTCTATCAGACATACATTCTAACTTGTAACTTAACAACAATTCATTGTGCTGGACTGTTGTAGACAGTGACAGCGTACAGAGAGACCCCGCCCCCTCGAACATCCTCCCCTCCCAGGTAGACACACACAGAGTTTTGTTCAACTTCCATTGCAAAACTGTCAAACAGCATAAACTCACATGAATATGATTAGGGCTGCAACAACCATTTTAAATGTCATTGAATGTATTGATTAGTCATCAGTGATAATAACTCTTTAAACACTGGTGTGGTGGAGACAGACCTCCAGAGTGTGGGCCTAACTGTGGGTTTGGTGCTGGATGTCAGATCAGGTTCAGGTCACGGAGGTCTTTATTTTTGAAGAGAAGGAGTTTGAAATGAGCCAGTGAAGCTTCTCCAGGACAAGATGATGTGAAAACATGGGTAAGATGTAAATTGCGGCTCCTTTTATTTTTAAGACCACAGGATTAAAAAACCCAGAGTGTCACTGGTCAGTTACAGCTGCCAGAGAGATGTGGTGAGATTCAGCAGCAGGGCCTGAGGAGTTCCTCTGTTAGTTGGACAACAATGGGAACTTAATGACCTGAGGCTGAGCGTTGATGTTTTTAGCTCAGTGACGTCTCAACCTGGACTAAATGATGCCATAAAACAAGAGAAAATGTGAGATTTTCCAATGTTGCCCACATCAATGAAGCAGAGTATTTATAGCTGTTAGTGCAGCTGGTGCATTGTGGGCCCTGTGGTTTCTGTGCATTCCCTCACATTTACAAACCTACACACCCTGAAACAGTAGCTGTGCTGGTGAACAGGCCTGTGGGAGCGGACAGTTAAACGACCAATTAACTGAGCTGATCAATACGGCTCCCTCCTGACCAACCTAATTAACTGCTACTGTAACAGGAGAGCTGTTACAGCTCCGGGCATGTGTACTGTGGAGAACCAGGAGCTCCAGTCAGAGCACGTGTTTCCCTCTGTGTGAGGATGGAAACACAACAACTCATTTGATCTTTAGACTGATGAGCTGTTGTTCTCAGTGATTCCATATAACTTAATGTATATGACCTCCCATCACCAATGATCTGATTCTCAGTTGGTGAAATGCATGAAGTGAAAAGTAGATTTCTGTGTTCATGGTTGGTTTTCATCAGGTCATAACAACAAGGACATTTGTTATTGTTATTGATGTTATTCAACCAGGCTGCTGCTGGAGCTGGTTTTACTTTGTCAGAATCTAAAACCACATCAATTCAACGCACAGTAAAACACAGAGCAAATCACAGACCCACTCACAAATTATATTATACAACAAAATGATACACATGATTAAAACACACTAGAGGGATTACCTAAGAATACATTTTGTAATAAATAAATATACATTTGTGTTCATGCCGTGTTGTAGGATAATATTTATCAGTCTGTGTTTATGTTATTGAAAATGAGTCAGTTGTTACTGTTCTGTGCATTACTTTGTGTTATGTTGTACTGTTGTGTATTGTGATGGGTGCTGTGAATGTGTATGGTTGTACTGTCAACATCAAACTGTAAAGATCTCAGTAGAATAGCTGCTCAGATCCCTTTATAAAAAGGGGGGACGACTAGGTCCAGACCTGGTGTGTGTTTGGACCGTCTGTGGTCAAATCCAGATTTTATAACCACATATCGTCTGACAGAATCACCAAACACATCAATGAAATACAAAGACTGACCTGTGAGTTCAGCTGAAATGATCAGAGGGAAAGTGAGAACAGTTATTTTGCAAAATAAAAAAACTGTCGGACGTTTCAGGAACCACAGACCCCTGCGTTTACAGAGCGAATGTTCTGTTGGGATAATATGGCTCTGATTTATGAAGGCTGAAATATCTAATAACTAAGGCTTTCCAAGAGGGGAGGCAGGGGTGGACGGTGAAGCGTGTCCAGATGCTGGAAGAGCTGTAGAAACCTGATCTGACCCAGGAGGTGGCTCAGTGATAGGATCTGTTGCAGTGTCTGCCCCTCTGAGGGGCTGCCCTTCATGTCCCTCCTGCATATTAGAACACATGACGAGGAATAAACTAGATCCAATTTCTCCTCCAAGAGACAAATTCAGTTTATTCTCAACAGGATGTCAGACTAAGATGAGCTGCTGAAGTTACACCTTTTCTTCAAGCTGCTTTAAACAGATTTATTTCTGTTACTGTATCAAACTCTTTGAACCCTCGGTCACCACTCGCCTGAGCTCAGTGTGCCACATGATGTTGTTTCCAGAGAAGTTACTACTCAGGAAACTCAGTCTGGATTTTCTCCTTTTAATTTCTTTTTTATAGAGTAAATATTTACAGATGCTTTGAGATTTTCACATCATGGGTTTGTTTGGAACAGCCCCCCACCCTGTGTCCACTGCAGGTCTCTGTTCTGGGTGACAGGACTGGAACCTGATGTGGTCTGTGCTGTTGTAGTCCATGAGTGACCGTAACCTTTCTGTCAGCTCCAACCAGTCTGTCTGTTCTCCTCTGACCTCTCTCAACAATAGAGCTGCTGATCACTGGATGGTTTTGTTGTTGGCTCCACTCTGAGTAAAAACTCTAGAGACTGTTGTGTGTGAACATCCGGGAGATCAGCAGCTTCAGAAACACTCAGACCAGCATCTGACACCAGTCATGTCAGAGACCATGGGGACATCTGGTGGGATGACAGGTATAGCTGGGTGTCATCAGCATAGCAGTGAAGATGTGAGCAGATAACTGGACCCAATGAGGTGGTGTACATTGCAGAACTAATTCTTGGGCCACTCCACTGGGGGGGGGGGGGGGGGGTGGGATACGGACGTTTGTCCTTGTCAAGACAGTGACAAATTCACCCTGTGATACACCAGGTAACAGGAGGGTACAGACAAATGATCAGGAAGACAGCATCAGAGTCAGGGAGCAGCAGAACAAGGGACAAGAGACAAGGAGAGATGCTTTCAAATTAAAAGTCAGTTCTCTGAGAAACGAGCTGGTCTTTTTTTACTGCCAGAAGCCAGAAGCTGTTTCCCTGATAAAGCTCAAGCTGGGTTGATGTCATTAACAACACCCAGACCCAGTCTGCTAATTACATGGCTTAATGATTGGCTGCAGCTTTTATCTAGTTTATTTAATTGATAAAGGAATTTGAATGAGCACTCCACCTACCACATCCATACCACACACACACACACACACACACACACACACACTGAAACATAGTGTGGATACATAATTAAATGCATTGCCACACATCCTTTTGTACAGTTAAAAGACTTTTACAAACTCAAGTAACAAAAGTGGAAACATCTGCACAAGTTTACTTTTCATGCAAACACAGACTGATATTAAACCTTTCCCTGTTTTAACTCCTCCACAGTAAGAAAATGTCATGTATATGTGAAATTGTTCACATCATCACATGATGTGTTAATGAAACACATTTATTCACTCACTCATACAGTACTGTAAGAGCAACAAAGCTTGACAGCTGCTACATACAGGGTTGAGCCTAAGGAGGAGGAGATTCCAAAGGAGCCATTAAGAAATTTTAATCTTAATTAAATCAGTTGCTTTCACTGAAACTAGTTTCATTTTCAGTACCAGGACATGTTTAGTGCTGTTGCCAACCGACGATGAAACCACAGAAGAGGAAAAAGAAGAAGAAGAAGCATGTTTTCTGGCTGGGTTGGACGATGGTGCACAAAGCAACACATTTTGCTTTTGCTCTGTGGGAAGTAAATCAGAGGAGCTAACACAGTGTGAGTCTGAGACTCGGCCATGTGCCATCATGGACAACTGCTCAAAAACCTGCCTTCCTATTCTTTTTAAAAATTGAGTGTGCAACACCTGCAACGGTAAAACGCCTTCGCCGGTGTGATACTGTTGGGCAGCTGTGGGTCAGGAGAGCCGGATGTGTGCCGTGTGTGTTGTGGCCTCTGTTGCTGATCTGCTGCAGAAAAACACTCATGTGTGTTCATACCAGCTTTGTGTCTGCTGCTGCTGCTCTGTCTGTTTACACACAGTTTACAGGAGACTTGAATGTTGGATTTCTCGTCATTTTTTATTAATTTCTGGTTTAATTTTGGCAGACAACGTCTCTAAAACTCCAGTCTCCACATGCAGCTTCTAAGGTGGTTAAAATTGTCTTTATATTATATATATATCTATATATAACATGTCTGTGTCATGTTCAGATTCAGCCTGGACACAGAGACTGTAGTGGAAAGTGTCAGTTTTGTGTCATATTGCTGGTGTGATGTCACAATGACAGCAACAGGTCTTTCCTCTGTATTTCTGCTACAGGACGTGACAAGAGAAAAATAGGCAAGGCGCTGAACTTCGTGTGTCTCATGCAGGCAGTGTGTCCACTCTCATCTGTTAACGTGGCTCCAAAATGAAAACCAAGACGCTCCGCAGCCGCCGCACACACGCGACGTATCCAGTGTGTCTCCTTAGTGTGAGCATGAGGGATATTGAGGGTCAACTAGTTACTTCAGCAGCAGAGCTGAAAGAAAATTCCAAGTATGGACCGTGGTGTCATTTTATTCTTTATTTACTTGTAATAGTTTAAGCTATGTATTTTTCAAAGGTGTTGACATTTCAGAGGTGTCAGCCCCAACAGTTCAAGTGGATGAATCAGCATGAGTGGTAGTTCATTAACAGAAAAACATTACCCTAAAAATTACTTTATTTCTACAGCTACACATTAGGCTCCCATTGCTACATTTACATTTTACTCTGTTTAGACAAATTATAATGTGTTGCATCAGGAAAAGAAAATGTAGGTGTTGTTGTTAGGTGCAGGTGCTCCAGTGGACTCCACTACTCTTCATAAAAACTTTGATGGTTTTATGTACAACTATACAAAACTTCATTCATCTTAATCAGGTGGACAATGACATCAGAGGAGGTGGCGTTTGGGGTGACAGTGGCTCAGACTGACTCCACTTCATCAGTATACCTGTCAACTGGGCCACAGGGAGGAGCTGCTTACCAGCTGACTGACAGCATTAAATAAAAAGCTAGTGCTGCACTGATGGAGAGAAATTGTTATCCAGCAGTAATAACTCCTTCATAAGATTGTCATGTATGATTTTTCCATCTGTGTCCTGCTCTCCTCCACTCTCTTTCACACTGTGAATACTGCTGTTTATCAGAGGCTGCTGTCTGTCTGAGGAGTCACAGACGATGTGCAGTAATATTTAGTGAAGACAAGCAGAGTGAACTGAAACAGTCAAGCAGACAGGTGAGGGCTTAGACTGTCAAACAGTGTGCATAACTTTCATTAAAGATCTGAGTACATGAGGAGCAGGAGGACTCAGTGGCTGAATAACTGGGGATCAGATACAGACACATCCAGTAATTCAAATGGGATTTTTTTTACACTCAGTGTCAACAAAAGCTCAAATGTATGAACATGGCTGTGAATGGCTGCTTCTCCGCACACATGCTGTTTAAAAAATGAGTAGCCTGAACATTCGTGGTGTCACGAACATAGACATTAAAATCTCCATACAGAACAACCCTGTCATCTAAAACAAGAGTCTCACACCGCCGTGAGGTCAAGTTGGGTTTTTGTCCTGTCTCCATGTCTTGTCTTGGCATTTCCCGTTTTATTTTGAAAAGTAACTCTCCTCTCATTTCAGGTCACTTGCCCTTCCTCGTGTGTCTCGGTCTGATTGCCTGTTGAGTGTTTCCACCTGTCCCTTGTTACCATGTGTACAAGAGTCTGCGTCTCCCTTTGTCTTGTGCCAGTGTGTCGTCTTTGTCGATGTCTGCGTGCGTTCACTCTAGCCAACCACAGTCTCGTCGGCCGTTAGGCCTGTACCTAGTACCATCGCTCCTAGATGAGTGATTTTTCTGTTGTAAGTCTCATAGTGTAGTGCCTCCAGTTTTCAGGAGAGTTTTTGTTTGTTCGACTTCTTTTGTTATTTCTCTTGCCTCCGTAGCGGGAGTGATTTTCTGTTTCTAGTTAATGTTTCATAGTCTTTGGTGTTTTCCTCCGTTAGTGGAGCGATTATTATTTTTGTACCTTTTGTAGCCACGCTTCTCCCATAGGGAATTATAAGAGAGCTAAATTTCTTAGCCTGCTTCTGTTACTCGGTCTCGGAGGATTCGAATCTGATTTTGCAATTAAGACTTTTATTGAAACAATCCTGCATCTGCGTCCTGTGTCCTAGCCTGGTTGTGACAAAGAGTAGATACAAATTCATGCAGTTCTGCTAACAAGCTGTCAGTGGATTTGTACAGCAGTGAATGGTAGCAAATGTGATGGGATGGGTAGCCATCACATACAGATAAGGCAAGAATATCACTGAATTAACGGTCTGGCTGTGTGTCCCCTGTAAAATCGTTTGTTTTTTTTTATTGAACAACAAAAGTGTTCAAAATCTGAAACACAGCTGTATTTCATTCTTCCTGACCACCGGAGACGGTATATGATATTTGGACATGCTTCACACGCATGTGCAGGAGGAGACAAACTGCTTTGTCATCACATGATTCATGAAGACCTCACATAGTTCCAAGAAGTTCTAGGCGGGCAATTTGAAAATGAGCGAGAGAAGAGACAGAACTGTGATTTATGAGCCGCTTTTGTTAATTAATAGACAGTAAATGCATTGATATATAATATTTGTACAGCACTATGATACATGTATGTAGTTACATCGCTGTATTTATTAAAAAAAGAAAAAAGAAAAAAAAAAGTTACTATTTGAGGACATACAGTCTATGTTTGAGGATAACAGCTAGCATCAGCTACCTTGTTGACATTTTCAGGCTAACCTCACTTTGGTTAAAAAGTGTGTTCCTGTTGGAAAACAGAATGTTTCAAAATTCTGATCAGATTTAATTTTCTAATATTCCTTTCAGTAATCCCAAGGTAACTGAGGGTTAATTGATCTTAATGACTAATGTCATCTTTATGACTTTCAGATAGGATAGCAGGAGACTGACAGGTGAATATCAATGATTGTCACATTATTCATTTCATAAATCTCCAAAAAAAATTAGAAAGATGAATAGTATGTTAAGTGGTTTGTGCCCGTTTTCTGTCTTACATATAGTCTGCACCATGGTTTATTGCAGTGGTTCCAAAAGCTGGGGTAGGGACCCTACGGGAGAGTCGCAAGACATGGGGGATGGGGTCATGAGATGATTTGCAAAAATCAAATAAAATTCAAAATCGATTTGAAATAGCATATTGTAGCCATAATTGTTATAAAATATAAAAAAGTCATTGAATTTAAAATAAAATCATGCAAATAAAAAAATGTCACCAGCCCTCCGATTTTCTTTGTCTTCTTTGGTGATTACGGCACATTAACTACAGCATCAGTTGCAGCAGGTCAGTTTACAGCACCACATTTGTTAAAGAGAAAAACCCAACAGTTCCCACAAAGAGCAAGCACTTGGCGACAGGGGGGAGGAAAAACTCCCTTTAACAGGAAGAAACCTCCAACAGAACCGGGCTCAGGGTGGGGGGCCGTCTGCCTCGACCGGTTGGGTTTAGGAGGAGAAAAAAAAGGGGGGTTGGGGGGAGGAGCTGTGTAGGTAATGGTGTTATCAATAATGATGACAGATAACAGTGGTTAATAGTAAAGATGAGTAGTGGTGGATCTGGATCCTGCTGCTCCAGAGGCAGAGAGACCTGCAGAATGAGGACAGAGAGAGGGAGAGAGAGGAGAAGCACAAACTACGGGGGAGAAAAAAATACAAAGTTAATGGCATGAAGTCATCGAGAGAAAGAGAGAGAGAGAGAGATAGAGAGAGAGAGAGAGAGCCCAGTGAATCATGGGAATCCCCCAGCAGTCTAGCTCTATAGCAGCATAGCGAAGGGATGGGTCAGGACTTACCCGAGCCAGCCCTAACTATAAGCTTTACTAAACAAGACAGTTTTAAGCCTGATCTTAAAGGTAGAGAGGGTGTCTGCCTCCCGAACCCACACTGGGAGCTGGTTCCACAGGAGAGGAGCCTGATAGCTGAAGGCTCTGCCCCCCATTCTACTCTTACAAACTCTGGGAACCACAAGTTGACCTGCATTTAGAGAGTGAAGTGTCCTATTGGGAAAATAGGGAACTATGTGCTCTTCAAGGTACGATGGTGCCTGACCATTAATGGCTTTGTAGGTGAGGAGGAGGATTTTAAATTCGATTCTGGATTTTACAGGGAGCCAATGCAGAGAGGCTAACACAGGAGAGATGTGATCTCGTTTCCTAGTTCCTGTCAGTACTCGTGCTGCCACATTTTGGATCAATTGGAGGCTTTTTACTGAATTTTTGGGACATCCTGACAATAAAGAGTTACAGTAGTCCAGTCTTGAGGTAACAAATGCATGAACTAGCTTTTCAGCATCCTTTAGACATAGAATGGGTCTGATTTTAGCAATATTGCGCAGGTGGAAGAAGGCTGTCCTAGAGACTTGCTTTATATGTGAAGTAAAGGACAAGTCCTGGTCAAAAATGACACCAAGGTTTATGACTGTATTCAATTCAATTCAATTTTATTTGTATAGCGCCAAATCATAATATACATTATCTCAAGGCACTTTACAGGGTAAGGTCAAGACCTTACTTTGTTACAGAGAAAAACCCAACAGTTCCCACAACGAGCAAGCGCTTGGCGACAGGGGGGAGGAAAAACTCCCTTTTAACAGGAAGAAACCTCCAACAGAACCGGGCTCAGGGTGGGGGGCCGTCTGCCTCGACCGGTTGGGTTTAGGAGAAGATAGAAAGAGGGGGAGGGGGAGGAGAGGGGAGAGAAGAGAGAGAGAGAGAGAGAGAGACCAGGAACAGCTGTGTAGGTAATGGTGTTATCAATAATAATAATGACAGGTAACAGTGGTTAATAGTAATGATGAGTAGTGGTGGATCTGGATCCTGCTGCTCCCGAGGCAGAGATACCTGCAGAATGAGGACAGAGAGAGGGAGAGAGAGGAGAAGCACAAACTACGGGAGAGAAAAGGAAACAAAGTTAATGGCATGAGGTCATCGAGAGAGAGAGGGGGAGAGAGACAGAAATAGGGAGAGAGCGCCCAGTGAATCATGGGAATCCCCCAGCAGTCTAGCTCTATAGCAGCATAGCGAAGGGATGGGTCAGGACATACCTGAGCCAGCCCTAACTATAAGCTTTACTAAACAAGACAGTTTTAAGCCTGATCTTAAAGGTAGAGAGGGTGTCTGCCTCCCGAACCCACACTGGGAGCTGGTTCCACAGGAGAGGAGCCTGAGAGCTGAAGGCTCTGCCCCCCATTCTACTCTTACAAACTCTGGGAACCACAAGTTGACCTGCATTTAGAGAGCGAAGTGTCCTATTGGGAAAATAGGGAACTATAAGCTCTCCAAGGTACGATGGTGCCTGACCATTAATGGCTTTGTAGGTGAGGAGGAGGATTTTAAATTCGATTCTGGATTTTACAGGGAGCCAATGCAGAGAGGCTAACACAGGAGAGATGTGATCTCGTTTCCTAGTTCCTGTCAGTACTCATGCTGCCGCATTCTGGATCAATTGGAGGCTTTTTACTGAATTTTTGGGACATCCTGACAATAAAGAGTTACAGTCGTCCAGTCTTGAGGTAACAAATGCATGAACTAGTTTTTCAGCATCCTTTAGACATAGAATGGGTCTGATTTTAGCAATATTGCGCAGGTGGAAGAAGGCTGTCCTAGAGACTTGCTTTATATGTGAAGTAAAGGACAAGTCCTGGTCAAAAATGACACCAAGGTTTCTGACTGTAGCACTGGAGGCCAAGGTGATGTCATCCAGAGTCAGTATATTATCACATAGTGTATCTCTGAGGTGTTTTGGGCCAATTACAATAACTTCAGTTTTGTCTGAATTTAAGAGTAAGAAATTACTGGTCATCCAGATTTTTATGTCCTTAAGACAGACCTGAAGCTTGGCTACCTGGTTAGTCTCACCTGGCTTCATGGATAAGTACAGCTGGGTGTCATCTGCGTAACAATGAAAATTCATCTGGTGCCTCCTAATAATGTTTCCCAGAGGAAGCATATATAGACTGAAGAGCATTGGTCCTAGCACAGAACCTTGTGGAACTCCATGACTGACTTTAGTTATGATAGAGGAGTCATTATTAACATGAACAAACTGGAGTCTATCTGACAGATATGACTTAAACCAGCTTAGTGCGGTTCCTTTGATGCCGACCATATGTTCTAGTCTCTGTAATAAAATCTTATGATCGATGGTGTCAAATGCGGCACTAAGATCTAGTAGGACAAGTACAGAGACAAGTCCATTGTCTGAGGCTATGAGGAGATCATTGGTAACCTTAACCAGAGCTGTTTCTGTGCTATGATGGACTCTAAAACCTGACTGAAAATCTTCAAACAAACCATTCCTGTGCAAATAATCACATAACTGGTTTGCAACGACCTTCTCAAGGATTTTGGAAATAAAGGGGAGGTTGGATATAGGTCTATAATTGGCTAAAACATCAGGATCAAGAGTAGGCTTTTTAAGTAGAGGTTTAATTACTGCAACTTTAAAAGCATAACCAGTTGATAAAGATAAGTTAATCAGACTTGATATAGAGGTGTCGATTAAAGGAAAAACTTCTTTGAACAACCTTGTTGGAACAGGGTCTAGAAGACAAGTCGATGGTTTAGATGAAGAAACTGTTGAAGTGAGCTCAGGGAGATGTACAGGAGAGAAACAGTCAAAATATATGCCAGTTACAGTGGACTCTGAGGCTGCTGAACTGGACAGTACATCTGAGCCAGTTGTGGGGAGGAGATGGTGATTTTTTTCTCTAACAGAGACAATTTTATTTGTAAAGAAGCTCATAAAGTCATTACAACTGAGGGCTAAAGGAATAGATGGATCAACAGAGCTGTGGCTGTCTGTCAGCCTGGCTACAGTGCTGAGCAGAAACCTGGGATTATTCTTGTTTTCTTCTATCAATCATGAATAATAGGATGTTCTGGCTTTACGGAGGCTTTTTTTATACGCCAACAGGCTGTCTTTCCAAGCCTTTAGAGATTCTTCCAGGTTAGTAGAACGCCACCTTCTTTCTAGCTTCCTTGAATTTTGCTTTAAAGCTTGTGTTTCTGAGTTGTGCCATGGAGCTAGCCTTCTCTGACTCACTTCCTTCTTCCTCAGAGGGGCCACAGTATCTAGAGTTGCACGCAGTGAGGCTACAGTACTGTCAACAAGATCATCAACCTGTGTGGATGTGAAGTTAAGAGAGCTGTTTCCTACTGTATTGATACATGGCAGTGGGCTAAGTACTGATAGGATTCTTTCTTTAAATTTGCTAACGGTATTGTCAGAGAGACACCTGCTGTTATGGACTTTTTTTCCCAGATGCTGTGTAGTCCATGACTGAAAACCCAAATGATAACAGAAAATGGTCAGATAAAAGAGGGTTTTGGGGAAATACTGTTAGATATTCAATGTCAATCCCATAAGTTAGAACCAGATGGTATGGTTAAAAGAGTGAGTGGGTTCATTAACATGCTGAGAGAAGCCAATTGAGTCTAATAATGAATTAAACGCAATACTCAGGCTGTCACTTTCAACATCTACGTGAATGTTAAAATCACCCACCATGATAACTTTATCTGTGCTGAGAACTAACTCAGATAAAAACTCTGAGAACTCAGATAAGAACTCAGAGTAAGGGGCAGGTGGACGATATACAGTAACTCGTAGGACTGTTTTTTGTGTTTTCCAGTTTGGGTGAGACAGACTAAGAATAAGGCTTTCAAATGAATTATGATTAACCTTAGGCTTAGGATTCATTAATAAATTGGAGTGATAAATGGCTGCCACCCCTCCTCCTCGGCCTGTGCTTCGAGGGATATGAACGTTAACATGAGTGGGGGGTGTAGTTAATTTAGTTAACTAACTCGTATCAGTATCCCAGGCTTTAAGCTAATGATATTATTTTTGTCAGAATGTAATGATGGTTAATACTGACCAAAAGCAAACCAGAGACCCAAGCAGAGAGCCCAGCGGAGGAGAGCAGAGAACCACCACCGTCAGAAAGGCCATCGACCTCTGGTGTGGGAGGAGGCCGCAGTGAGCCTAAGGAGGACATCCATCAACAGCCTTCCTCCAGGTGTCGAAG
Organism: Trachinotus anak; assembly: GCF_046630095.1. Classification (NCBI taxonomy): domain Eukaryota; kingdom Metazoa; phylum Chordata; class Actinopteri; order Carangiformes; family Carangidae; genus Trachinotus; species Trachinotus anak. Next base: position 1,847,847 of record NW_027273853.1, on the reverse strand, counting down.
GTACTGAGAGGAATTCATGAGAGAGAGGACAATTCTAACTAAACAAACAACAATCCCTGCCAAAGGTCAAAAGGCATCATACGAGGTGGTGTATTTAATTGCACAGGCAAAAAAGCCATTCACAGTCGGAGAAAACCTAATCAAACCTGCTGCTATGGTTATATGTCGGGCTATGCACGGAGATAAATTGGCCCATGAGCTAGAATCAGTGCCACTGTCTAATGGGACTACTGACAGAGGGAAGAGAGGGAAATATGCTTTACAATTATATGAATCCACAAATGAGTCTAACTCTGCCCAGTTGCTTGTATTCATCAGATGCAGTTTTGATGGAAAACTTCACGAGGACATGTTGTTTTGCAACCCACTGGAGGGAACATACACAGGCGAGGACATTTTCACAAAACAGCAAGCTTAAAGAAGAGGTGCTGTCTTGGGAGGAGTGTATTGGTGTGTGTACAGACGGAGCTGGAGCGATGCTGGGGAAAAAGAAAACTGAAAGCAAGAGTCTTAGAGGTGGCGCCTGACCTAAATTTCACACACTGCATTATACAAAGACACGTTCTTGCGTGCAAAACACTTGACCCAGAGCTTAAAAGTGTTCTTGAGGCTGCGATAAAAATTGTCAATTACATAAAATCCCGTCCACTCAATATCAGGCTGTGTCACTCTCAGTAACGTACTGGGATTGGCGCATGAGGACCTGCTGTTCCACACAGAAGTCAGGTGGCTTTCGCAACGGAATTTGTTCTGCTGCCTGTAGGAGCTGCAGCATGAGGTGTACTTTATTCTTATGGAGCTGGCCACCTCACTGATCCTGACTGGTTAACAAGGCTTGCATGGGTAGGACTGATATGTTTTCTGAGCTGGAGGATTTCATGGGGGAAAATGAAATCAGTGTTCACACAGTGAAGACGTCCATCATTACCCATCTTGAAGCCCTCCTGGAACACTTTAACAAGTGTTTCCCAGAGGAAACAGCTCCAGAGCAATATGACTGGATAATTTCGCCATTCACTGTAACGTGAGCAAATCTTCTGACACCAGACCTGGAGGACGCATTGGTTGAACTGTCAAGCGACAGAACCTTAAAGACAGCATTTAATTCCATAATGCTGCCTGAGTTCTGGATTTCAGTTGAGAGGGAATACCCACAGCTATCCAAGGCTGCTATGGATGTGCTGTTGCAGTTTGCCTCTACCTACATTTGTGAAAAGACTTTTTCAGCACTGACTCACATTAAAAATAAGTACAGATCACGACTGAATGTGGAGGATGACCTCCGAGTGGCCATCTCCAAAATTAGACCCAGTATGGGCTTGCTGTGCACGGAGCATCATGCCCATCTGCTGCTCGTACATACTGTATATTTTCTCATTACTACAGTTCACACATGGAGATTACATTGACTGGTGTGTTTTGCTACTAGTTAATATGAAATAACTGTATAGTTGTTGTGTTTTCTTATGTTGCCGCTATGCCTGTTTGAATAGGACTAGTAGTGCGAGTGCATGCCAGAGCACAACATTTTATATGCTTCACCCACCTCTGGGAATAGTGGGGGTCGCAAGTTTCTTGCACCGTTAATTTTGGGGTCCGGGGCTGAAAAGTTTGGGAACCCATGGCTTGTTGTGCTGTGTGGGAATGCTACATTCAGACAGAAAAATTAGGATTTAGCTCAGGTCAGCAGGAGCTACCTTACCATCACTAAAGGGGCTAACAACAAAAAAATATGTGAGGACCTCCTGCGCCTCTGTGCGATGCATATCCAGGTATTACATACTGTCTCTGGCAGTCATCCAGAATTCACAGAACCATAGTTACTTCTGTAACTCTTTTTTTTTAGCCCAGGTTAGCTGTGTCAAAGCTGATAAAGATGCAGCTGGCATTAGGGCTGGGTGACCATCTTATATCCTTGTGGTTCTATTTTGGCATATGATCTCCTTTTCAGATGAATCGTACTGATCGACTCATTTAAAGCTGTTATATTTAGATATTTCATTTTAAAAATTCAGTCACTGCAAACCAGCCCATTCAACACTGTGAAACAGCTAGCCCACTAACTGTAGCTGGTGAGAGCTGTTCTTGTTCTGCTCCGGAGGCTCAGCTCTCCACCTGAGCAGAACAAGAACCACCACAACCAGCTGATGTGGGACCAGAGACCTGCCTGCAGTCAGAGAGACAGGAAGCTGGATGCAGTTTCCCTTTTCTTTGAAACAGTATGTCAGTAGTAATGCATAGAACTTAAAATAATTCAGTCTGTTTAATGGAAAGATTTTGTTTAGTTCATAAATAATGAATAATAATTCTTCATAGTAACTTTTGAGTTATAATGAAAATAAAATTGCCTTTAGTCCAGGTCTGCAGTCTCCTCCAGGGATGGTAGGAGGTTTGTAGACTACATAACTGAGAGAACAGCCTCCCTGAAAAACTGTGGCTCCAGGCACACACTGATCATGTGACCTACAAGCCTGTAAACTCTGTCACGCAGTGCTAGGACAAAACAGAAATGACTCTGACAATATCAAAACAGGGTTGCACGATACCACTTTATCACAGTCAATACTGATCCAGATTCCTTAAAGTTTAATGTAATACAAAGGAGTGTTGTTTCATCCTGCAGTGTGATTAACACAAATCATGGTCATCATCATCATCATCATCATCCAGTGAATTTCAACCTGCAGCTGATCCAGCCCATTGACACTGTCACCCAGCCCTAGTCCTGTTCCAACCCATTTCACGTTTCTCTGTCAGGCCAACGTGGTACAGTCTAGTTTGTATGTTGCTATTAGCTATGACATGAGCTCAGGTCAAACTGCATAGCCACGTAATCAGTCTCTGCAATGGTTACATAACTGACATGTATGGCACCAGACTGAGAGGAGGGGACCAATCCAAGGCTGAAAAAGAGGCCTGCTTGGAAGAACTAGAGGCCTTGTATCAGCCATTCAGCAGGTTAAAAGTTAGGGCCTCAAAAGCACTGCTTCTTTTTTTATTTTATCTCCGCAGTGTCTGACTTCACATAAAACAAAGACGTGTAATGGTGGTTGAGTGCCTCATCTGATGAAAAGGGGGATGGTGCCCTCAAATAGCCTCCACATAAGGAGGGGTCAACAAGTTATGTAAAGCAGAGCATGTCTGAGTTGTATTCAGTGCCTGTGTTCATGAACCAGCCTCAGTTTGCTGTATAATCTCACATTTTACAATAAATCTATTTGATTGCAAATGTGTTCAGAGTTTTGCAAAAAGAGGAAATGAAATATGCAACTTGTGTCTAACCGGTGATTATGCATGATAATTGCACATGATAATTTATCATCTTCAAATGGAATCATATTATGATAGCATCTAGAAGTATGCTGAGACATGATCATCTTGATAAACTGATAATCAAATCTGAGGGATAGGGATCTGCAGTTACCTCCTGATTCAATGCTATCAAGATGTGTATATAAACTCAAAATGTGATGACACACCTGTTTAACAGATATCGTGGGGAAATTGCAAAATTGAAGAAGGTGCTTGATGACACTCACACAATAAGAGAGCTTTGTTATATGACCATGAACAGCGTTAATCTATCAAATTCACCAGATGATCTTGATGAAATTGAGAATTAATTTTATTTTTAGTGACCCAACACAACAAATGAATTGTGACATTGCCAAGATTCCCACCCCTACTGTTGAGTCCCAGCATTGAAATGGTTTGAAAGAGGAATGAAATACACAAATATCAATTAGAGTGAATTAGAGCGGACCAGACCAATCAAACTCCACTTCAGAAACTCGAAACTAAAAGCAACCATTGACTGTTTGCAGCATAATAGAAAAACTCTCCTTGCCATTCTTCTTCTTCACAATAATATGTTGACCAATGGACACTGAACAGCAAATTTTCTTCTGTCCGTTATCTCTCGAAAGTCACGCTAGCATCACAGATGCTGTCCGTCTGTTTTCAGGAATCTATAATTGCCTTGGTAAGATCTTGAAACAATATAGTGAAATCAATATTGATTTATCTTTCAAAATAGAAACCTTATTCAACGGTGATTCAACATTAAATTAACCTTGAAATGCCTGCTGGGAGGTTGCTATGTTGGCTAAACAAATGGCTGATAGATAGATAGATAGATAGATAGATAGATAGATAGATAGATAGATAGATAGGTGGGAGAAGGGGGAGAGAGAAGACAGGGGAGAGAGAGGGAGAGAGAGAAGAGGGAAGAGAGGGAGAGCACAAACTACAGCAGAGAGAGAGAGAGCACAAACTACAGTGGAGAGAGAGAGTTACTGACAGAAACTAGTATTGTACCGCTGATGAACTTTCTTTCTGAGACGGAGAATCTCGATCTCGTTCTCACCAATCCTCTGATAGAGCGCAGCGTCGGGCGGCTCTGGGTTTCTGCTTCTGTAGATGTCATCGGTCTTGGCCAGAATCTGCCAGTCTACGTCCTGAATCTGAGACAGCAGCTCCTGATTTTCGTCCTGGAGCTTCTTTATATACAGACAGAGGTTGTCCCTCTGTCTCCGCTGGGCCTCAGAGCAAACCTTTATCTCCTTTTCGAGTTTAAGGATTTTCCTCTTCTGCAGCTCATTTAGTGCGTGCTCTGCCTTCAGCCGAGTGTATGACTCCACGAAGAGGTCGTCCTTAGCAGGATCCTCACTAAGCTGAACTCCTTTGAGACTCCTGATGAAGTCTTGGAGGTTCTCCGTGCTGGTCCCATCCTGAATGGAGCTGGCTTGGCTCGGCTCCAGGACATTCCCTCGGTAGTTGTTCTCTGGGCTGCTCATGTTCAAAGTGTCAATTATATATGAGATGCCTCTATATACTAACTCTGTTGGTGACATCATCAAACATCAAAGGAGTTTCTGTGATGATGACATCACAAAGGTTCGATGGCATCATAATAATTCTAATAATTCAATTAGTTCCTTGATTTATTGCAAGGAAGATTATTTGATGTATGTGAAGCATACAAACTCTATGATGTTTGATGATGTCACCAACAGAGTTAGTCTGACAACTGTACGTTTCCATGGTTTCAACTGTTGTAAGCAACAAACTAACACCTCTGAAGTCAGTGGTGAGCCCTGAATCCAGTCCGGTGATCAGTGAGGCTCCCTGGAAAAAGATGACAACTCCTTCCTGAATAAATATGAGGGAAAGCAGCTGTTACAGTTTATCTTCCATGAATGGAAATTTCTTCTGTCACACAGTCTAAATGTTTTATTCCAGGAATAAAGACCATTCAACAAACCGTCAGAGTGGGAATCTTCTCTAGGTCTGATAGGGAACTGTAGACATCTGACAGTAACACAGTCATTTTCATTTTTCAGTTATTCATTGAAGCCTCAAAGATCATTGAGGTTTCCGTCATTTGCAATGATGTAGAGATACACAAAAATACACAATTCAAAAGAGGACAATACTTAGTGATGGTGTCGATCTTGAAAGTGTGTTGCAGCTGATTCCATTTGTCTGGTGCACAGAAACTGAGGGCAGATTTTCCAAGTTCAGAGTAAATCTGTGGGACTTCAAGCATAAGCAGTTAGAGCGAGTTTGGTCTGGTCCTGTGGTCCAGTAATGAGAGGGACTGCAGCTTAACACCCAGGTATCTGTAGCCCTCCAACCGCCTGTGAAAAGGAAGTTGTAATTCCCCCTTAGCACAGGCAGACACAAGTGGTTCTCTTGTTACTGATGTATTTGGAGACTTGTTGACAGATCTACCATGAAATCTGAACACAGGATAAGCATATTAGCTCAACACAAACATCATTATGCACAGCATGTAGAACGACATTTTGCCAAAGTAAAATAAAGCAAAAGAAAACAATGACCTTGTTGGCTGCATGCCACAAAGAAGGGGACAAGTCTTTGTGTCCTTCTTGTAACCAGCTCAAAATAACGTCCATGCTCGCTGCTTGCTTTCAATATGAGCCCAGTTCTGTACGAGGTCATGACAAACCACAAATATACATTTGTAATAGGGCTGAGCAATTAATCTAATTTCATTTTCCATTCCAAGTTTTTACAATTATGAAAACAAGACAGTAAATTATTGCGCCACATTCTGTTTTGCAACAACTGTCTTTCTCTCACAAAAACCATCCCCCCATCCAGTTCTGGGTTATGTTGGAGTGTGCGTCATCACATACACTACTAGTCCTATTCAAACACACAACAAGAGCAGTTTGCTGGCTCACAGACTTTCTGTATAGTTGTCAGAGACCACGCCCTGTTTGGCTGCTCTCCCTCTCTCAAATATCTTTAACTTATATCTGTCATGATCCTGCTCTGAAACTCAGCCTGGTCCTAGTTTTTCCCTGTGTTTGTCTCCCTCTTCCAGTATCCATGTGTATGTGTTCTGCTTTCTCTCAGCAGGGGCGTGGCCACAGCGCTGGCAGTCCAACACACCTGCAATCCATTACTCATAAAAGCCTGGATAAAAGCCCCGGTCATCGCTCCACATTTTGCCAGATTGTTCTCTTCTTTCCGTGTGTCCCAGTGCTGTGACTGCCTGGCTGGGAATCCACTTAGTAACCTGCAACGCCACTCGCCTGCTGCTGCCTCCTTTCATCGCCATTACCTGCCACGCCATCATCCATTACCCCCTCTCCAGCAGAATCATTCTGCATGCATGGACTAACCCCCTGAAGAAACATAATAGACCTAAACTGTGAGGTTTAACAAGCAACCTTTGTTTTACTCTACTCTGCTCATCTGTGTGCTGCCAGGATCTGTGTGTTGTATTGCACAATAGGATTTCTAAAATATTCGATTAAAAAAATGCTTTGTGAAATTATGATTATGATGACTGGGTGTCTGTCACAGAAGATATTGGCACGAGTATCTGTCACAGATCTCTACCACTGACTGATGAGCTCTAATAAGAGAACAGCATCTTTGATGTCCACCCTTTCATTCAAAATGAAATGCCAATCTCCGAGAACGGCACATGTCCAACAGGCTCGTAAACCAGTTCCTAATGTCAGTAGATTCACTGTTTCCCCTCCGAGTGCCGCCAGTTGTGATGTGAGTACGTCAGACAGGAAGCTGGCGTAGACGGATGCAAATTCTCACATTCATTTCATCCATGATACATCGGACCGTACGTGAAAGGTGGCGTGCGCAATGTTTTCGTGTGTACACAGCGTTTGTGCATGAAGGCTCCTGATCCGTGTAAACAGTAAGAAGAAAAACAAAAAAACACAAGATTGACAACAGGACATGAAAGTGTACTGTACAGAAATACTTAAAAGAATACTTATAATAATAAATAAATACTTAATACTTAAAAGAAATAAAAAAGAACCTTTGCTGAGCAGCTACTATTTTACAGTGAATGTTAAAATACACATAATGATTAAAAGAAGCCAGCAGCTGACGGCTGTGAGTGAACATCTATGGAGTTTAGAGTTCTGATGGCTCAGGGAAAGAAGCTGGTCTTCAGTCTGTTGGTCCAGGTTCTGATGCTCCTGTCCCACCTGCCAGAGGGCAGGAGGTTGAACAGGTGGTGTCCAGGATGGCAGGAGTCCTCGATTATTTTTCTGCGTCCGCCGTAGACCTATTTGTTCTATAGGCAAACAATTGAGGGTCGAGTTTGGAGGGAGGCTGGCTTCCATGTGACGTGAGATTAGTCTTTGAAAACATTTCATGCTGACTGATGTTAGTGTCCTTGGTCAGCAGTCACTGTGGACAGGGATGATGGTAGCCCACTACAGACAAAGTGGGAGGGTGCCTTGTGTCAGGGAAAGATTTGCTGAGCACATCAGCTCCAGCAGTTTTCCTGTCGTTCACCTCACCTGGTTTACATGAGTGGGCAGCCTGACACACCATCACCAACAACCTGCCTCAGTCAAGAAACGGAATATTTAACTGTTATTCTGGAGAACGTGTTTTACATTAACTATCTGTTCAGTGATTACCTGTTCCTCCTCTTCTTCTCTCTGCTAGGTTTGGTACCTGCCCTCATTGAGACCAATGACCTCTCTGGAATTTTGTCACCAAAACCCAGGTCCTACAGAGACGATATATAGATACATCATGAAGCTTAATGGCTGTAGCCAGCAAAGGGTACAGCAAACATTGATGTTAACTGATGAAACTAACTAACTGTGAGAAACAATTATCTGAACTACAGAGCATTCAGTGCAGTAACTGATCAAATATGTTTGGAATTTGGAACTTTGTGAAAAAATCAGTAAATCACCTGTTGCTCCAGTCCCGTCTAGGATCCTGTTCCCCTGAGGATCTCAGAGAATTACTATGTCCTCTGTCTGCAAGTCACGCTTTTTTTTGTCCGAAATGATGGGGACAGTTGCCTCACACTCTGTGAGCTCAATGATTACTGTACCAACATCTATTGCTGCTGCCTCCACCCTTCCCTCTTCCTCTGCAGATCAGGGCTCGAGACTGATGATGTCCCATCATTCCAGGGACCAGAGAAAAACAGAGATCTGGCCTGGGACGCCTCCAGGATGACAGAATATATAAAGTTTTTCATTTACTTTAAGCTATCGTTTAGCAAACGACTACAATGGAGCTCGTTCTCCTGCTGTTACTACAGTTACTATCGCTCAGCACGAGACTTGAAATGTTCAGGTCATGACCCCAGGCCAACGAACCCCGAGTCTGAGGTAACTGAAGGACAAGTTTTAATGGATGGATTAGGCACTGAATTAAAACTGTCACCAGTCACTTCTTAGCTAACCTGTGTGTGAGTAGTCTATATTAACTGAAGCACACATTAAAACAACTTCAATAAATCATTTTGGTATTTTTGTTATAGTCAACAGCTTGTCTGTGGATAGTAACGGTCTTAGTTATATCCACAGGCACCGATCTGCAGACAACAGACAGAAAGAGCAGACCACAGCTCCCAGTACAGCTCCCAGTGAGTCCAGTTTCACACAGTGAACAGGAGACGACAGGAACCTAGTCTGAGTTTATATATCAGGATAATGTTGTGTAGCTTTGTGTTCTGATCTGGTTTCATCAGAAATTTTAATAAGCTAATAAAAGTCTTTAATATGCATGTGATAAGCTAATGATTTTATCACAGACAGATCAGGTGAAGATAAAAACTGGACCGGGCCAATCCAAGTCAAAAGTCTGGAGCCGATTTTTATTCCCACTCTGTCCCCGAGTATGAAGAAACATCAGAAGCACAGGCTCTAATATTAGTTATCAAGAGCAGAAATAACAGGCAGCAAACATCTAACTGTCTAACTACAGAACAACAGTCACTGTCTGTTAGTACTGGATTCATTAATGCTCTGACTTCCTGTGATTTACTGGTGTTTAATCACACTAACTATTTGCATAGACACTAATGTATTTAATGCAAATCAGACAATTTAGATTTATATAATAATAATAATAATAATAATAATAATAATAATAATAAATATTTTCTGTTCAGAAAAATCCCAGAAGACTTTGTAATGAGCTGTATTTGTAGTTAGTACTTTGAATAATGTATGTCATGTACTGTGAGGTAGTGTAACTTGCCATAAAGATTCTGTAAAGCAGAAAAACATATGAGTTCTGAGTTTGCCACACCACAGAAAAATGGCATATCAAACCCGCTGCCAAATTTGAATGAATAAAAATATTGCCAAATATATAAAATTAGCTTTCAAACTTGTGAAAAAATAAGCAGTATTATCAACTCTGGAACGCTGGGGGCGTGTCCGCTGGGCACTGAAACCACGCCCACCGTCGGGAGAGCTTCCGCATCTCTTAACGGTCTCACAGATTTATACTGAAAGGAAACATGGCTGTGTCCAACAGCTATATTGATTGTATACACACACACACGTGTTGTATATATTTTCACATTACAAATTGCTCTAAATTGTCCGATGCCCTGGACCTTATCTATTCCGATGCCGGCATCGGTAAGAGAACTAGCTTCTAAGCTATACACAGAGCTAACTTAGCCCGTTTTCCACCGGTCAAAAAACCTGCTACGAGCCGCTAACATCGGGCTTCTGTCGGTAGTGATGAAGGGTTTAATCGGCATTCACAGCTGGGTTACATTAATTTGCAGTAGACACGGGTATTTATTGGCTCCTGCTCCGATCGGCTCTGATGTAAACACAAAACCCGGGTGAACCCGCTAATTTTCGCCTCTTTTCCTGCTGTAACGTCTCAGAGGACACAGACACACCTGTCACCTGTCCAGCATGGCGCCGTGACACCTGAAGCTCCGCGGCTGCACTGATGGTGGGGGGGGAGAGAGCTGCAGCTCCGAGCTTTAAAACACAATCACTGAGCGACACGTCTCATACGGAGGCTCCGACACTTTGACAGACTTTCACCAGTTTGCAGGGCGGCTAGCAGCTCACTCTCCCGCCACTGTGTGTGTGTGTGTGTGCGTGTGTGTGTGTGTGCGTGTGTGTGTGTGTGTGTGTGTGTGTGTGTGTGTGTGTGTGCTCTGAGTGCTGAGTCCGAACAGAAAGACAAACTCGACTGGCGGCGGAAAAGAAGTGTATCGGCTTTTGATAGCGCGTTTACCCGCTATTTCATGAGAGGATGAAACGTCATGAGTGAATAACTGATTATCTATGCATACATTATTCTCTAATTACTAATAACACCACACCTTTGGTATTGCAGCCACTAGGAAAGAAACATTTTGGGAGGGAAGGCTCAGCTAACAGCAATAACACTGAGCAGGAGAACCACTGACGCTGGGTCACTCCAGACTTTTATACTGCTACAGCTTTAGGGGCGGGGTTTGCTAAGTGAGGGTCCAAGTGCGTCACCAGTACCCCGTTTAGGCCCCGCCCATAAAAAACGGTCAACGCAAAAATGATGAAACACAGTTTAACGCATAACTGCACAATGCAGTACCACACCAGTTTCACCTGTTTCACACGTTTTCAGGAATAGTTCTCCAACATATATATTGATTTTATAAACAAATCTGTGAATTTGCTTTACAGGATCTTTCAGCAACAATCTTACCGTGGCAAACTGCAACAACCCTTCTACGTGTAGCTACGTTCTACGTTAGCTTTAAATATAGTTTTGTTTGATCCTCTTTTTTTCCAGTGCTCTTTGGTTTCTGACTTGAAGAAGGTTCTCGTTGACTCATATTACCCATCACTCACTGTAGAGGAAGTGGTTTGCTGTAGACCAAATGCAAAGGACTTTTCTGAGCTAGATGCTAATCAGGGCCTCTGGCAGAGTAAACTGGATGATCAAGCTCAGAGCTGTGCACCTTTAACACCGCGCCTGAGGTATCTCAGAGGGCTGTAGCAAAATGAGCATGTTGTCAGGACAGATGAAACGAAATACATCAGACACACTCAGCTCCAGTGGACTGAGACCAGATGAGCAAAAAGTGAGAAATTCCTGCTTAGGTTTTACAGCCTCAAAGCTGTCAATCAACCAGACAGGAAGTACATACTGCAGACAACTAATTCAAGCATCTGCTGGACAAACATGGTTACACCACAGTTACTCCTGTCAGAGAAACAAATGCATACTGTCAGAAGCTGAGGACTCTGAGATAGATAGATAGATAGATAGATAGATAGATAGATAGATAGATAGATTGGCTGCTGCTGTAGCTGCTTCTCTGGTGTGAAGGATGTTGTAGAGAGGGTGGCTGGCATTGTCCAAGATGGCTGCATCTTACAGAGGGTGATAAAACGTGCAGCATTTCACTGCAGACTTCAAAGGACCTGAGCTTCCTGAGGAAAAAGAGCCGGCTCCGCCCCTTCCTGTAGATGGATGAATGAATGAATGAAACTGAGCGTCTGGTGACCTGGTGCAGGCAGAACAACCTAGAGCTTAACGCTCTGAAGACAGTGGAAATGATAGTGGACTTCAGGAAGAGCCCAGCCCCACCCACCCCCATCTCCCTGTGTGACTCCCCCGTGGCTACCGTGGAGCATTTCCGCTTCTTGGGAACCACCATCACACAGGATCTCAAATGGGAGCTAAACATCAGCTCCCTCATCAAAAAAGCTCAGCAGAGGATGTATTTCCTGAGGCAATTGAAGAAGTTCAACCTGCCAAGGACTATGATGGTGAACTTCTACACCTCCATCATTGAGTCCATCCTCACCTCCTCCATCACCATCTGGTACGCTGCTGCCACGGAGAGGGACAATAACAGACTGCAGCGTATCATCCACTCTGCTGAGAGGGTGATTGGCTGCAATCTTCCGTCCCTCCAGGACCTGTACGCCTCAAGGACCCTGAGGCGTGCAGGGAAGATTGTAGCTGACTCCTCCCACCCTGGACACAAACTCTTTGAGACACTCCCCTCTGGCAGGAGGCTGCGGTCCTTCAGGACCAAAACCTCTCACCACAAAAACAGCTTCTTTCTGTCTGCTATCAGCCTTATCAACAAGGCTAGAGAGCCCCACTGTCACTGATCCCCCCGATCCCCCCTGCCCCCCTATAGAACTACTGCTCATTCCCGTTACACGCACAGTGTAAATATCTATACAGATTATATTTATATATTTTTTACATTGTCTATATTTTTTGCACTACATTCCCCATGTCTTTATCATTATTGCAAATATCCCACATCTTTGTTGTATATTTTTTATCTTAATTTTATTTTAATCTTATTTTAATTTTTTACTTTAACTTTAATTCTACTCTTATTTTACCCCAAGTCTATTTATGTTACTGTTTGCACCAACCACCAGCACAAATTCCTTGTATGTGGAAACATACTGGGTAATAAAACTGATTCTGATTCTGATTCTGATTCTGATTCTGATTCTGAATTCAGTTACTGAAGGACTTTACATTGAGGTGATGAAAGGATGAAAGCTGTGCTGGGAATTCAGGCAGGTGACCTCTACATTTCATTGCAGCACTCTATAATAGAAACTTTGACATACCATACTTATATAACCAATATGTGTTTACCCTAATTATTCAGTATAGATAGTCATCAGAAAGTTGCTACAGTATCATTTGGACCTCGGTCCGTACAGGGTTGGTACCAATCCCAGCTGACATTGGGCAAAGGCGGGGTACACCCTGGACAGGTCTCCAGTCTATCACAGGGCTGACATATAGAGACAAACAACCATTCACACTCCCATCCACTCCTATGGGAAATTTAGAGTCACCACCTGACATGCATGTGATTGGACTGTGGGTGGAAGCTGCAGTCCTCACTAAAATATATAATTTCATACAACAGCGTCCGACAAAGAAAAGCAACAGATCCTCACTATTTGAGAAAGTGGAACAAAGATATATTTGGAAAAATAATTAAAATTGACCAACTATCAAAAGGAGTTACTGATTAATCTTCCATCAGCCACTTTTGATGAAGTGTGGTTCCAGCTCTTGTTGGTTTATCAGAGGTTTGTTTTTAATCATTTTAATGAAAGCTGTCAACCAAACAAAATCTGATTCCCCTAATGCACATGATCTGAAGCATGCACACACTGCAGTGAATGAACAGCAGTTCATTACAAACACATTGTTTTTATTGACATGCAACCGTAAAGAAAACAACCATCTTAACTACTGTTGTGTGCAGCAGCTTCAGTTTTGATTTAATGTTAACACAGAACATATTGAAAACAGAGACAATTCATTCTCATTTGTCTCATTGACATGCAGGAGCAGGAGTTTTTAGTTTTCACTGTCTACATCATTGCTGCTGGTCCTGAACTGCCATCGTATCATTTTATCCTTGTAGACATTTGAGCTAACTTGTGTCATAATGAGTGTAAGGATTTGTGAGTTATAGCCAAAAACATTTTTCATGAGGTCAGAGTGACCTTAAACTTCAACCTTTGACCACCAAATTCTAATCAGTTCATCCTTAAGTCCTTAATGAATGTTTGTGTCGATTTTAAAAGCCATAACACACATACAAAACCACCATATGTTACTGTCACAGCCATCATGGGCTCCCTCAGCACAAACACCAATCAGATAATTTGTTTAATTAATGTCCTTTTAATTTGAGGCACCTGCACAAACACACACACACACACACACACACACACACACACACACAGACGCACTTTTACCTTCAATTACATTTTTACTGTGCATCGTCCTGACTCTTTGACACACGCTGTCCAGTGACTCTTTGTCAAACAGTCTTTCATGGGCTAGTTAGTTCATGTAAAAATCAACAGAGCTCATTGATTCAGAGCCTGAACTGTATGTAGTTATCTGTCCTGTGATGACATGAGGATAAATGGATAAATGCTAAATCTGCTTTCATCTGATTGGATCCATCATTATGACTTTGTTTACAAAGAGGAAGTGAAGGGAGGAAATAAAATAAAAATCTAAAGTCCCAACTACGCAACTGTCTGCAACCTTGTTTTGACATCTTTGGTCTAACTGTGCACTAACTGGTCTAACTGTGGATTAACTGTGGTCTAACTGTGTTCTAGCTGTGGTCTAACTGTGGACTAATTGTGGTCTGACTGTGTGTGTGTGTGTGTGTGTGTGACTGGTGATGATGTGTCTAACGGTCCAGGTTTTATTCCATCTGTAATAGACTGGATTCACAGGTTTGTAAGACACCATGTGACACTTCATTGAATTAGTGAACTCAGCTGAGAAGTGATAAGAAATACTGGTTCGTCAGAGTTGAACCTCATCAACACCCTGACTCAGGAGTGATTTAAAAATGCTTGGAAAGCTTCTGTGCTAAAACTCTGCTTCCATCAAGTTGTGTTTCCAGCAGAAGAAAATGTAATATGAGTATCATCATAATAATAGTATCATAGTTTTTGAAATATTTGCCGTGACCTTTTTCTAACCCAGGGGCTCTTCCCTGCCCCGAGGTTTTTTCATTAATTTTTCATTAGTTTTTATTTTTATTTCTGTTAATGAAAATGTTTAGTTGTTTCTTTTTTGGGTTTTTTTTTTTTTTTTTTTTTTACGTCTAGTTTTTGTTATTTTGTTAGTTTTTGTTAATGATAATAATCTTGGTCTGCCCTGAGGTTAACATACTAATGAACAAACATCTGGCTCATTGCAGTGCCACTGACCAGTCTGACCAGCAGGTGTCACCAGACAACGGTGTGACAAGCGTTAAGTGTCAAGTTCAGCGCCAGGTCCTGGGAGGGACACTGCCCACACCAGAGACACCTCTGTACCTCAGGGTCATGTTAATCAGGGCAGACTAATAAGAGGAACAAAAGAGTGTGAGAAATTTGAAGTAAAATGTAATTTATTGTGAACAGAAGGAATAGACTTTGACTGGAGTTGACTGGTTAGGCATCCACAGCTAGGGGGGTGAAGGTGGGAGGTGGGTCATGAAATCTTCATGGTGCTGAAATGACAGCAGAGAGAGAGAGAATGCTTTTAAAGTTTGACAGCTTACAAGCGATTGGCTAAAGGCATGTCAGGTTGTGATTGGATGAAGATAAGAATGAGCTGGTGGAGGTGCTTTGGGATTTAGAAAGCATGTGGGAGGAGGGAGTCCTCCTGACTGGACTTTGGCTAAACTTCATTAATGAAGGTTCTTCAACAAACCTTAAATACTCTGGGAGTTTTTTGTGCAACAGTTACTTTTATTTTGTGGATTTCAATAAGTTAACTCTATTTAAATAATGATTAAAAATTAATATAAATAATTTATCAACTGTATTATATACTATATGAAATATAATAATCAATTAATCATTACATTCTAGTTTATTGAACATTTTGCTCTTACCTATGACCAAATCTATGACCATGTATAACTACAATATAACTGTATGTGTATATACTTCAGAGTTGAGCATTGTATAGTGTTGTTTAATGTGGTGTGGCATTAGCAGAGTCACAGTGACTGTCAGCAGGTGACACACCTACACACTGTGTGTTCACTATCAGTCCAGAGTTTCTCCACTGACAGGCTGGAGGTCAACTGTCACAATCCTCAGTCAGGAATGGAGCTTTACTGTTGTAATGTGACATTTTAACCTCATGGTGGCAGTGTTCATCCATCACACTCTGTTCGGACTGAACCAACGGCTCTGCTCTGATAACTGACTGTCTTCAAGAGGAATCCTACCACATGAGCAGTTTTTACATATTTGTGTAATGTTATGACAAACCTTTCAATGTCAACTCTGTCAAACTTTCAATTTCAGTCACACAGGAGGTCATTTCTACAGGTTCACAGCTCTACACACAGTGACTGTTGTACAGCTGTGTATTCTGATTCACACAGATAAGATAAGAGAGTTAGAGAGTGTAGGAGGAAGAGGAGGAGAAAACCTTCCAGTTCACTCACCACTAGAAATAGTGAAGTCACAAGAGCTTCTACTGCAGTCACAACACAACTAAGTTTAAAAGCTCTCAACACTTTTTTCTCTTGTATTCCTAGAGATAGGAACTTTTATGTCATCATCAAATGTCGTGCTAAAAGATTAGATCCATGTCAAAAACCGTAGAATCAAAATAGATAGCTGGTTAACAACAGGAAGAATTAAAAGGAAGGAGATACAAAGGTGAATCAACAAGTGATCTCTCCTCTGTCAGACATCAAAGAAACATTGATCATCCCCTGTTTCCAGTTCAGCCCTGAACATTCGATCATTATCATTAAATGAAAATGCTCTGGGAAGACATTTGTTACAGGGTCGGATGTGTACCACCAACATCAGTCATATTACAGCATTTTATTCTATTTTCCTTAGATTTTTTTGGTATCAAATTAGAGGGCAGACACAGTCTCCTTCATAGTTAAAAGACAAACAGATATAACAAATAAATAGGTAGAAAAGAATAAATTGATATCATTCATACTGTGTTCTGCATTGGAACTAAACGGTGGCACAGGATGTGAATCATCCAGTGTTATTGGAGTCAGTGGTCTGAAGGCAGGTTTCGTCTTCTTCTGGCAAAAAAAAAAAAAAAAAAAGTGGAGTGAGGCTCCTTGTGTAGTTTGTGGTCCACTTTTATTTTATTATACTTTTCACTGGCTTTCTTGTACCATTTGACATGCACACCTGTATTTGTTGTGTGATAGCCTTTTAGTGGTGGGTGGGGGTCAGGGTGTGAGGCAGGTCTTGATGCTGAGAATGAATGTCATACGAGCTGGTCCACATTCCAGACTCCATGTTTTGACTGCCTGGAATGTGTCTGGATCACGTGACCAGCTGGTGCAAAATGTAAGCTGCTCCATCTTAATACTTCTCAGAAGTTACCTGTTATTGTTGAGGTGACCCTGTCAGCTGTAGTGATTAAAGTCAGTGTACAGAGCAACAGAGTCCATGTTAGGAGGTGGATAGAGGGCAGGAGGCTACTGTTTGTTTCCTCTTTGAAACCAACAGTCGTCTTTGTTTGTTTTATCTATGACCATTCCACAACCTTAACTACCTGTTTACTGTTTTAACCATGACAACAAAGGTCCTCTAACCCTAACTAAGCATCAGCCTCCAGGTGTGAAACATGAAGCATCAGCAGTGAAGAGCTGAGAGCTGCAGTTCCTCTAGTGACCACTAGAGTCTGGCTCCAGCAGTGAGTCAGTCCCCATAGACTCCCATGTTCAAATGTCCAACTTTACAGCAGAAACAAACATGTTCACAGCCTGGTGAACGTCTGAGCTCCTGTTTTATTTGTATGTTAGTACTAATTAACAGACATCAGTCTCTGCGCTCTTTGGATAGCTAATTGACCAGCAGATGAACTAGCCTTGGGGAAGCCTTCAAGCAAGATGCCTAGATGCTAAAAGGAGCGTATGCTAGCCACAGTTACTAAACCTGCATTCACCCAAGTCTCAGCTCCACACATCCTGCCTCTCTGATCATTTTTGGATTAGCCAGGAGTTCGGTGGAGTCAGGCACCACTAACATGGTGACAGTGGAGCATCTCACTCTGAGCTTCAGAAACCTGAGGGTGACGTCACAGAGGCTACGTCCATCTTTATTTACAGTCTGTGCTGTAATCCCAACCATGATCTTTTCCTAAATATAATTGAGCTTCTCTCTGGAGCTCCATTAACACCAGGTCAGTCAGCCAATGAGAAGAGAGGCTCAGAGATTGGGGCATGGCTGAGGGCAGTGACTGCTATGTTGTGACATCGCAAAGTTCCAGAAGTCCTGACGGCTGGTTTTAAGGCTCAGTGTCTGAATACAGGCTGTGTGCATTTCTCTGTGGACTGAGGCTTTGATACTTTCACGGTATTAATATAGAACCTAGAGCTGCTTTATAATCACAAACACATGGACATCTACCTTTAGACTGGATGGAGCTTTAAACCTAACACAACCACAATTGTTCCATCTGAATGTTTGTGATTCCAATCGTGCCAGTGTAGGAATGTGATGTTCCTGTAGGTCGTACCACAGGGTATGAACCAACAACCTATATGGTGATTCATCTTTAGTGAATGTTAGGTATGAGGCTTCAGCAGGACCTTCCTAAGTTTCTGTCTATCTAATTTCCTGCTGCAGCCAGTTTGGAAATGAAACACAACTACAGCCTCCAGTAGCTGTTTTTCAGTGAGTGAGTCTGTGAGTTTCGTATCACTGTAAGATAGAGATGAAAAACAAGTAACAAAGTTGGGTTGTGACTGAACTTGTATTGAAAGTCACACGGGTCTACATCATGTTGTGTTGTTAAAGATCACACACACAAGTTTCAAACAACCACTAAATCATTCAGTCATCTGGTGCAGACAGACACACTGGTATGCAGGTCCCACTGTGACAAGCAGACAAGGTTGTGTGTGTGTGTGTGTGTGTGTGAGAGAGAGAGAGAGAGAGAGAGAGAGAAAGAGAGAGGATGTGTGTGTGTGTGTGTTTGAAAGGGGGGGGGGGTATCTGTGTGTGTGTGTGTTTGTGTGAGAGAGAGAGAGAGAGAAAGAGAGAGAGAGGTGTGTGTGTGTGAGAGAGAGAGAGAGAGAAAGAGAGAGGGAGAGAGAGATCCACCCTGTAACTGGAGGCCGCCCAGAAATGAATGAAGCCACCTGACACAGATAAAAACCTGTCCTTCAGTGTCGCCACCTGTCACACCCCGTCACACAAAACAAACCTTCCCCGACCAGAGGCCAGGACATACCACACATATCGGACATACGTGAGGCGGACTGGATGTAACGCACCTTGCAGAGAGAGGCGTGTGACTCACAGGACTAAATAAAGTCTTCAGAGTCTCGCCTCACTCAAGTATGTCAGATATTGTCTTGAACTGGAACATTGGTTTCAGTTTGATCAGGGACTGTGGTGTCAGCTCAGTGTGGAGGGGGAGTACCAATAAGGCAGGAGAGAGGGAAGAAAAACACATCACAGGAAAAAACTAAATATGTTAGCAACAGAAGAGAAGAGAAGAGAAGAGAAGAGAAGAGAAGAGAAGAGAAGAGAAGAGAAGAGAAGAGAAGAGAAGAGAAGAGTTAGATGAACAGCAGTAACAGGTTGGCTCACTCACTGACTGGTCCACATAGCTGACATTCCTGCTCACATGCACACATCTCTCTATCTGTGTGTGTCTCTCTCTCTCTCCCCGGGGAAACAAGCCAGAAAGCTGAGGTATTGAGTTGTGAGTCAGGTTTGAGTTCAGTGAGCCTGAGGTAGCTGGTGCTGGGTGTGGCTGCAGGTTAACACACACACATACAGTCCTTCTGTCTCTCACAGGTCTGTTGATTGACAGCAGTGGTCACAGTTATGAATCATGGTTTAAGAACAGTGACAGTAGCTCTCTGGTTCTTTGTCTGTGCATTGATGCTGAACATGAGGTCTTTCCAGTAAATGGCCCATTGATCATTCAGTGCTACTAGAGACACTGTAGCACTATACTCAGGGCTGGATTAACCTTTCGCCTGTGAAGGTGCCAAAACCTAATTTTGCCTGAAGCAGAAATTAATTATAAGCTGCTGCTAGTCTGATTCACAGGATCTAGGCTGTAGGTAGAAACCTGCCACTGGACGATTGAGAATTGTGTTTTCACAATCCACTTCACTACGGGAAATAACAGCACCCTCTGAGCTGAAGCCTACATTCTGAAAAGGGGGGGAGGGGGTTATTTCATTGATAAATTTAATCCTTTTATATCTTCTATCTCATTTGGACCACATTGTCACAGTTTTTCTTTTATCTCCTCCTCAATGTTGTAAAACCTTTAAACTGTTTTTCACTGTTTATTTTATCATTTATTGTTTATTGTTCATCCTCAATTTTAGCCTGTCTTGTAAACAATGTTGTAACTGTGGTTGGAAAGGTGCTATATAAGTAAAGCTTATAACTATTTTAATATCATTATAACAGACAAGGCTGTTACTGCTTATCTGGGTGCATTATGGGAAATGTTTGGAGTTTGACTCATACTAAAAAACTAAAAGTCAGGACATCCCAGCCTCTGCTGCTTTGACTCTGACTGTTCTTTAATCTGCCTGTTGTGTCCTGGTCCGGTAATCACAACATCCCTGAGTCCGTCTCAGCCAGAGATTTGTTGCATGTCATCTCTTTCTGACCACAGATTTCCTGCCTGTGTTCTCTCCTCCCAATGAAAACTGTTGTGGATCCAGACAGAGGCTACAAAATAAAGACATTATGTCTCTTCTAACTTTCTCTTCAATCATTTCACAGTAAATCAGCTCGGTCTTTGTAACTGTGTTTGATTCTGTCAGACGTCGACGACCTCGTGGGTATAAAATCAGGATTTGAAGTGACTGCTGGTTAACATGTCTTCTTACTGGACCACGTTTCAGTCACTGTCTCAAACTTGTTCCCTTGTCATGACAACAGAAACAGAAAAACATGTCAATTAGAATTAAAATATTGTAAATGTCAGCACAGAGAGGAGGAGAGAAGAGACCTGAAACCAGCTGATGATGGATTGAAACCAGCTGACAGTAGACTGAAACCAGCTGATACTAGACTGAAACCCGCTGACAGTAGACTGAAACCAGCTGATACTGGACTGAAACCCGCTGACAGTAGACTGAAACCAGCTGATACTGGACTGAAACCAGCTGAGACTAGACTGAATGATAATATGGTGTGATGATGTCAGTTGTTTACAGCAGCTCCACACATTTTCAACTATGTCCTCAATTTCACACATTGACCTGACACAGACTAGTCAGATACTAGGTTTTAACCTGGTTTTGTTAACCAGGACATCAAAGAACAACTGGTACTTCTACTGCAATCGCTGGTTGTCAGTTTGAGCTAATTTGACCAAGTACAAATGTACTTTATATATCAGTTAGATGTAATAAAGATTTTTAAAGGTCCCATATTTTAACTAACTCCAGTGTTTTATCTGAAGTGTTGATCTCCATCAGAAGATATATTTGTGGTTTTAAGAACCAAAAACCATCTCAGTGTAGTTTTACATCTCCTCTCTCAGGCTTCTCTCTGGAGCTCCAGTAACAACAGGTCAGTCAGCCAATCAGAAGAGATGATCTGAGCCTCTCTTCTGATTGGCTGACAGTTTTCTGAGTGATCCAATAAAAAAATTGTAGATTTTCAGGTAAACACTCAGAGAGACCAAATCCTGCAAGTTTGGATGTTGGGTCCTGGTGGGTGGGGCTTGGGGCTTGACTGAGAGTGGTGACTGCTTTGTTGTGACATCACAAAGTTCCAGAAGTCCTGACGGCTGGTTTTAAGGCTCAGTTTCTGAATACAGGCTGTGTGCATTTCTCTGTGGACTGAGGCTTTGATACTTTCACAGTATTAATATAGAACCTAGACCTGCTTTATAATCACAAACACATGGACATCTACCTTTAGACTGTGTGGAGCTTTAAGTTTATTTTAGTCACTACTGAGAATTGGTGACATTTTCAAAAATCAGTAGCAGTTTGACAAAGTCCTGTTATTCTGGATGATAGGCAGAACGCGTGACAGGTTTTTAGTAGAAAGTTGTTTCTTTAAAAACTGTCTCTGGTATATTTTGTGGCAATCTCAACAACTTCTGTTCAGTCTGCCCTGAAATGGGTTTGTGGATGTTCAAAGGATGATTTCTAATCACTCTGCTGACCCCTGACCTTTGTTCACCATCAGGCCAAAATATATAAAAATCTAACAAGCAAACCACCTTGGAATAGTGTGCACAGAGATGCAAATTTTTCTGAGCACACTGCTGTCAAGGCCATGCACCTTCTCTTTATCATTACCTACAGATTAGACTTTTCATTTTGAGTGCTTTTGTTACTGATGATATTCTGTCAGTATTATTTTTAATAATAATCAAGTTTCTGAATGGCAATGAGCAGCCACAAGTAGAGTACAGAACATAAAAACAACAACAGTCCAAACAAGAAGATTCCAGCTGTCAGAGGAATCTTCATCACAGTAAAACACGAGTGACTTAATACTGCCACTGAATCATCACTATCATCTCCCACATATACACACATGTACACACACACACACACACACATACACACACACTAACACACGTTAACTGTGAGTAAGCATCAAAGTTCTGGCTGCATGAGATGAACTGTCAGACCATGTCCTCCCTTTTCCTTCTCTCTTCACATTCCTGCATTCCATCATCACTGAGAGGAGGAGGAGGAGGAGGAGGAGGAGGAGGAGAGGGAAGGTCAAAGAGGAGTGGAGGGAGAGAACAGAAGATGAGATGAAGGAAGGGAAGACTGTCAAGGAAAGGAAAGGAGAGAGGAGGAAAGGGAGAGGAGTGTGAAAGAAGGGAATCAGTTTTTTAGTTAATTTTCTTATTTAAAAACGTGAACATATTTTCACTGACTATTTTTCATCAAGCTCTCTCTTTCACTTTGGAATTCACTCTTATCTGGAGGGCTTACATGTTGCTGGTAATTATAGCCTCATACATAAGCACATAGTGGACACACACACACACACACACACAAACTTACACTGGTACCGGCTGGTACTGTAAATGATTAGGAGTGGGTTAGCACCGGGTTTAAATCTGGGGGAGGAGGAAACACTGAGCTGGAGGAAGAAGGGAAAGAGGTGAAAATCTCTAATAAAACACACACAACTGAAACTGTGTTCACTCTCAAACCACATCCACACATTTCAGTGAGTCATCCTCACTTTGGGCAGATAATAGCAGTTTGACGTATGGTCACATCTGATGAAGACATTCATTCATCAGCATAAGCCTGTTTTTCTTTCATTATGATCAGCTGTGATAAATATTTCACATTGTCTGTAAACCATCAGATTTAAAGAGGGCACTGGAGCACGGGTCATCATCTGGATCCTGAAGATCACATCTGGGCCCCCAGGATGAAGCCTGTCAACCTGTGGGGATGGGGGGCGGGGCTAAATACACCAGAAACCTTGATAGTACAGAGAGCCGGAGTTAGCATTAGCACAACCACAAACACTGTGTCAGCCACTGCCAGTTACAAACTGTACCCAAGATATGTTTAGCCAAGTTAGCTTAGCCTTGATTGGTTGTTCCTCCTTTGCGATTTTACGGAGAGTTACATGGTGTAACTACTTCTTGGCAAACAACAGCACAACGTTCAATGTCTTGTTATCACAAAGTTGCCAGGTTTGGTACCTTTGTCTCTGTGCAGAGACTTGACCTGAGCACACCAGATGTAGGTGTATTCTGGGCTGGACACACGACACAGACATTAAGAAATAGTTGTAGTTTCAATTTGTGTACAGACTCAGGAAACAAGATACAGAGAGTAATTTACTGACCACACTAGAGGACGCTGAAAAGACTACAGTCTGACCCCCTCTCAAATCTAAAAACAGTGAATCATAAGTCTCAGGGTTTTTAGTCTCACACTGTCAGATTCTGTAAAGACTGGGGGTCTTGCAGGGTCACTATTTACAAGACTAGAGTCCTTTGAGATTATCTCCCATCAGGTTCTCAGTGGAAATTTACAGGAACTGTTTTTCACACTTTTTTGCTCTGTGAAATTATTATTGTTATTATTATTATTATTATTATTATTATTATTATTATTATTATTATTATTATTATCAGTCCTAACTGCAGCGGCCCAGGGTTCGAAACCGACCCGTGGGCTTTTGCTGCATGTCATCCTCTCTCTCCCCAACGTTCCTGTCTCTCTCTCTCACTGTACCTATAAATAAAGGCCTAAAAAGCTAGAAATAATAATAATAATAATAATAAAAAGACTTTGTATTTATGATGTCCTGTTTTATTTTGAAATCGGCTTCCTTGTCTCCCCCATGTATTTACACCAAACGACTCACAGTCTCCTCCATGTTCACCATCACCTCAGTTTGCTGCTTTCTCTTTGATTCTGGAGAAGTCGACAGTGTTCATGTCGCTGAACGTCTCTATTTTCATGAGCCAGCACTGAAAACTCATGACAATATCAAACATGTTTTATTTTATCTGTTCACCATCAGCTCATAATAATAATAATAATAATAAGGGGGGCCTGGGGGGTACACAGGGTGGTTCTCAAATTCTGCTTGGAAGGTTTAGCACGGCCCTGCAGGTAGCATTACCGGTCGCTCTGAGATCAGTCGCGTCCTGATGCTGGTCCTGTCACTGTAACTGTTTCCATCAGGCTCCGGGTGGACGCAGCAGCTGAACAGTGGTGTCACTGAGCTGGTGGAGGAGGTGGTGTCGGTGATGGGACTGAACATACAGAAGTGGTGGTGGTGCCGCTCGGCCTCATGTCCCACCCCCTCTGCTGCTGCTGCGCCCTCCCTTCGTCAGGCTGGAGGAGGCGGACGGGTTTGGCGGGACTGACCGGACTCCACCTGTCGCGGTGTCGTTCAGTGTCCGCGTCGTGAGCGCGTGACAACACGGGACGGCACGAGACACAGACACGAGCGTGAGCTGTGTTTTCCACGGTTCCACGCGACGCCCAGCACCTGTGTGTCCCCGCTGTCCCCGCGCCCGAGGAGCGAGGAGGGAGGAGGGAGGAGCGGGCAGGCTCCCGGTGGAGGGTTTATCCGCAGTGCCTGAGCCGAGCAGGATGTCCAGGCAGCAGCAGCACCGGACCCCGTTAAAACTCAGCGACAGCGTGGTGGAGGTCAAGAGCAAAGTGAGTGGTGGGGGGGGGGGGTGATGGGGATGCGACCGTTCGTGTTAGCGGTGGTGGGAGGACACGGCTCTGGTTCTCCGACCCGCCCGCTGTGGACCAGATGACAGACGCGGTGTCGCTCTCTACAGACACACCGACGCTTTCACCGTGAGCCCGGTGATTCAGAGCGAATGCTCCGTGGTTGTTGTTGCTGACAGGCGGCCTGGGTGCGTCTGCTGTAGCCGACCCTGTGAGCAGCAAACCCGACCCGAGCCTGCCCCGGCCCCGGCTCTGAAACCGACTCCACAGTCTGTTTGTGTCGGTGTGTCTTTGTCTGTAGCTCCAGTTTCAGGTTGTGTCACTGTGTGACTGCAGTGTTGTGTAGCCGCATCTCTGTTAGCACCAGGCTACAGTGGGATTATCTATGAAGTGGTGGTAATGTGTTGTATGTGAGATTATACTGTAGTGTGTAGCGCAGTAAACACTGTCGGTCTATAGAGGAGCAGAAGTAGAATAAAACACTGGAGTAGAGTCACAGTGGCCCCACTTATGTCACTGTGTGATGGCTGGTTCTCCACTAGTTGAGCACCTGACAGTTGTAACTTTGCGCAATAATCTACATTCATAACATTTAAAACAACAAAAACAACTTCAAAGGAAATACATTTTCATATGATATAAATGTATTACACACTCAGGTCGCTGCAGGAAGAGATAACATGCAGTTAGTAACCGGGAGTCTTTCATTTAAAGGTCCCATTTTTATCACGTTCAGGACAAACGAGCCCATAGGTCGTCTGTGCAGAAGGTTATTATGACTCATAGTCAGGGGTTAAATTGGGATTAGTGAGGAGGGGGAGCCTTTGTCTGTTCTCTGCAGGATGGGGGTTAACATTGGACATACATGTATGTTGTTGTTTGGTACAGGGTTACTGTTCTGTTACTGTTCTGCTGTGAAAGAATGTGTTTAGATGGATGCCTGGTTATATTTTAAACTGGGGGAGCAAACCTGGACAGATATATAATTGGTGATGGGGGGGGGATTCTTATTTTAAACAGATTTCCTGCATTTTTACACCACCTAACCTCTTGAAAGAAGTTATGTAGCAGACACTTCTACTAGTCTAGATCTGTTAGACTGAGCTGCTGTGAAAACCAACAACAGTCTATAACTGGATCAGGACAGGAAGTGATTGTGAGAAAATATTTAAATAATTTTTTTATCATGCATCATCATGGATCTAAATGATTGTAGGCTGCAAGCTACTTCACTGTCTTCAAGGTCAAACAAGACAAATGATTAGGTCAATAAAATAATAATAATAATAATACACCTGTATCACAATGGATGATTAAACCTGGTTCAACAATGATCGTTGTTATTCTCAACACTCCAAAAAGTGCAGTGACGTAGTTTGTAGAGCAACAAAGTCCAGAGACTTCATCGTGTTTGATTCCCATGTGAAAGTAGCAGTTTATGTTGTTTCTGTTATCCATGACCGTTCATTGTTATTATTGTAACCATGACAACAAAGATCATCTAATGTTGAGGAAATACTTATTTTAACCCAAATCACCATCTTTTCCTTAACCTAACCAAGCCTTGACCGTTATTATAGTAACTATGTTGATGAAGGTAGATACGCTGCTCTCAGTACAGTATTTGTGTATATTATAACCATGACAACCAAGGTCTGGAACACCTGCCGCCGCAGGGATAAAGGAGACACTGCTATGGGTGGAATCAGAGGGTTGATAATAACGACCTGTGTGGTTTTAATGTCCATCAGAAGTTTTACATCTCCTCTCTCATCCCAGTTCCTGCAAGGTTGGACGGTGGGTCCAGGTCGGCGGGGCTTGGGGTGTGTGGCTGCTTTGTTGTGACATCAGAAAGTTCCAGAAGTCCTGACAGCTCATTTTAAGGCTCAGTTTCTGAATACGGGCTGTCATATAGATTTGAACTCTGATCTCCTTCCTGCTCAGAATGAGGCGGAGGTGGTTCGCTGTATGAGAAGAAAGTGCAATAAAAACTAGATGAAATATGAGGAATAGGAGCAGCACATTGACTTTGTCAGAGTGTGTGCCACAGAGGAGTTCAGTGCAGTGACTACACACTGGCTCCTCTCTGCAGCCATGTGTGTGTGTGACTTCCTGTTGGTCACTGAGCCTGTGTTTGGTCAGGATCTGTGGGTGACACCGTGGAGACAGTCAGCTGATTTATACTCTGTGTGCAGGGTCAGTCTGGTTTCATGTTTCCACTGTTGTACATACACAGTAGATCTGCTGACTGATTCATAGTTAGTGTTACTGTGTTGCGTTGAAGCAGAGCTGATGGGAGCCTGGCTGGTTAGCTCCACCATCAGCTGACTGAGGGGGCGGTCTTCAGAGCTGTGATTGGCAGACTGACTTGAATGAAGATGTTATTGCCTGTTTGTGGATGTTAAGCAGCTGTCACTGACTCTATCAGACGTCCGTCCAAACTGCTCATCTCTGCGTCTCTGTCTCTCTCTGGCCTTCACTGTCCTGGGACTTTATCAGAAACAGTCTTGGGAAAGTAAAATCACTGTATTTTGCCAACTCACAGTCAGTGAGCAAAATACTCAGTGGCAGAGCTGATTTCTACAGTCGCAGTCTGACTGCCTGTAAGGAGAGCAGTGCTGCAGCTCAGAGGACAAAACACAGTGAAGACAGGATCACTGTTTGATCAGGTTTGTATTAGTCAACACTGATCCATTGAAATATCCCTGGATGGGCCCGCAGCTGTTCATGGGATCAGGACATCTCTGTTTGTTTTATTCTACACTGTGAATTTAACTGATGAGATTTAGAACAAACAGCATGTAAGGAAACCAGACTGAGACTATGTGAAAGTATATTTTATATGCGTGTGCATGAATATGTGAAATAACTGAAAGCCGCGTGTGTGTTTTAGTGACAGTGTGAATAATGTGCTCCACATTGTGTCCTGTGTTAGTCTCTGTCTGTAGGTGTGTTGACTCATCAGTTTCATAGCTTGTCAGTAAATGATTTCTACCTGTATTTCATAGGTGATATGAGACAGTGTCACCTGTCTGATCATCTCACAGTATTTACATCACATCCACACTCACTGAGGCCGACTGAGGAGCTGCATCTCCTTCCTCACTTCATATACTTATATATAAATGTAATGAATGATATCCAGTTCTGTAACAGCACAGTGGATGAATAATGAAGAGTGAATCGCTGCAGGCTGCTTTTACCTCAGTGTTGTAAGGAGAACTGCTCTGCTGATTTTCTCCTGACTCTGGCCAGCTCTGCGTTTTAGTCTTGTTGGACTTGTCTGCTGCCTTTGACACCGTCGGTCAAATCGTCCTGCTGGATACTGGACTGAGGCACTGGGCTGTCACAGATGGCACTGCCAGGTGGTTGTCTTCATATCTGACAGAGAGATCTTTCAACATATCCATTGGTGATTTGTGTGGGGTTCCACAAGGCTCCATCCTAGTCACCAGTTCAAAATGGTTTCCTACCATAGCTCTGCAGATGACACCAAGCTTCATGTATGGTTTTGATCTGTTGCCTTACTGCTGTCAAAAACTGGATGTCACTGAATTAATTGACCAAGTCAACATTAGTCCATACTGTACCTCAGACAGGGAAAACAAAACCATCTGAGAGGAACCACAGTGTGGTGCCGGATCAGAACTTTCAGCATCACATCAGAAATGTTGTTAAAGTCAGTTCAGCACTGCCTGAGAACATCATAGAGAAAGTCATCCCTGCCTTCATCTCTCACCTGGATCACTGTAACTCCCTCTCTTCCTGTTTGAATGATTCTGCACTGTCACGCCTGCAGGTGGTTCAGCAACCAGGCTCAGAAGGAGAACACGTCACCCCTGCTCTGTTTCACAATTCACTTTAAGATCCTTTTAATACTAATAGTGACTAATTGTGATTATTATTATTATTATGAAGTGGGATCATTTTTTTCAGGTGGCTGAGGTAAATATTTTGGAATCCGTTCCCCACCAGTTTTTAGCTCCCAGTTGTTCCACAGCTTCCTGCAGTGTGAGGCAACAAGCCTGTCATGTGACGGGTTACGTTCTAATGTCAGTAGGAACTTACCAGAAGCAAGTCACAGTGCAGATTCCTATCCAGAATAGACCTGATTGGTGGATTGTGTAACTGGTTTTCTCACCAGGCTGTGATGTCATTGTAATCTGAATTACACATGTTGCTCCTGTTCCAGTGTAGCATTAATAAAGGCTCCATTTACTGCTGCACCGTGATGCAGACCAGTACAGTGAGGTTAGGCAACAGTCGTGTTAATCCATTTACATAATTACATAACCCTGTAATAAACCATTTAACTCAAGTATTGCCAGTGTTTAATTACTGGTGTGCGCTGTAATATATCCCTGAGCACAGACACCCCGCTTCTGCCAGCTTCTTTCAGTGACTAACTTTTACCCATCATGCCCTGCGCTTAAACCTACAACCCTGCTACATTCACAGGTCTGACAGACAGTATAGCTATGTGTTTATTAAACAACAGTGGAGCTGTGGAGCTAATGATCATTTGTCAGAGGGAAATATGTTTAAGAAATGAGGGCTGTGGCAGCAGCGTGCTTCAGGCCCTAATGTCACTGTGTGTGACCAGGTTCACCCACCTTGTGTTTCCTCTCTGTTGTTTGATGATGTTGATACTTTCACAGTATTAATAAAGAACCTAGACTTGCTTTATAATCAAAGCACATGGACATCTACCTTTAGA
This sequence comes from Trachinotus anak, assembly GCF_046630095.1. Lineage (NCBI taxonomy): Eukaryota > Metazoa > Chordata > Actinopteri > Carangiformes > Carangidae > Trachinotus > Trachinotus anak. The sequence goes on along the minus strand of NW_027273853.1, from coordinate 1,818,181 downwards.
CTGTATGGAGCTTTAAAGCTCACTACAGTGAGTACAGGATTGTTGTAAAAACAAAGTACAGTAGTTAGAGTTAGTGCTTTGTAAGGCACTGGGATAGTTACACCATTTTTGATGTTCTCTTTCCTGCTAATGGAGGCTGACTGACCTCAATGAAGTTACAGAGGAGGAATCATAGACTAATCATCTTTTTATTTGCAAGTGAAGATGTTTTATGGTAAGAAAACGTCTTCTCTGAGGGAATGTAGAGCACAAATACACTTCCCATCAGCCCATGGTTTCTTTTTCTTAAAAGAAAAAATAATTCTGGCACAACACCTGATACATGACATCTGTTTGGTTAGTGACAGAAGAATGAACCTGCACCTGGTTGAAGTAAAGGAGTCGTGATCTTCTTCACTTGTTCTGTGATCTGATGGTTCCTGAGCTCAGTTATTTTCAAGTGTAGACTCTATTAGACAAAAAACATGTTTGGTAGAAAATCATGTTGTGTTTCTCAGAGTAATGCAAAGGAAAAAGGATTGTTTTGGTTCAAACATTCATGTGGACTCAAGGATGAGCTGATTAGACTTTTGTGGTCAAAAATCACTGTGACCTCACTAAGCATGTTTTTGGCTGTAACTTACAAATTAATTCACTAATTATAACACAATTTAACACAAATGTCTTCAAGGATGAAATGAAGTGATGACCTTTTAGATCCAAAAGGTCAAAGGTCAACACTGTAACTCAGGAAGAGGAGACTGTGACCATGTTTCCTGTTTCCTATTTTGCAGCAATGCTTTATTTTAAGATATTTTGAACTTTTATTCTGAAAAGTTCTGACAGGAAGTTCCAAAGGTTCTGTTTCTGGCTTGACAGGCCTCAGAAACAGTAGAGATATGATATGTGATATAGAAAAAATAAATAAAATAACAGCAGTTAAATCAGTCAAAGGTTTAAGATGTGACTGTGGCCACAGAGACACAGGTGATCCAGTTTTAATTTAATCAGCCAATTAAATCTTCTGGTCTGATGTCTAATGGATTAGAAAAAAAACAACCTGAGGTCAAACAGATTTTTATTATTAAAGTCGTGTTGAGAATATGTTTGTTATGATTATTGACTGTGAGCTCATGTCAGAACCACTGAGTGTGATTCAGCTGTTCTTACCTTTCCTCTTATGATATCTGCTCAACACTGGTGACATTAGTAACACTACATACATGAAACTCCTCTGTCTGAATACAAATAATACATGAAATCAGTATCTTGCGCAAGGACACGTCCATGTGTGGACTGGGGATTGAACCAGCAACCCCTCACAGCGTTGCCAACTTCCATCGAGCAGCTGGACTGAGATTCAGATTCTCCTTGTTGACTGGGTTTGGTTTGCTGTAAAGCCTTCAGATCCATAAAGCAGTGGATTTGTTGTTCAGCATGAACCTGAACGCTGCGGGTCTCAGGCTGCTGGTGACGTCATGTCAGTTTAGACGGTGGTGTGTATCAGAAAACCTTTTCTCAGGATGGTGTCTGCTGTCAGACTGGTGGCAGGATAAATGATCTGAGCCAGAATAAATTAAAATAACACTTTATGATTTTATGCTCTTAAACCTCCTCCAGACGTGTTTTAAACTCTGTAAAATCCTCTGCTCTGATTTATATTTAGTTTCACATGATTTCGTAAAAACTGGTCTGAAGCTCATCTACTCTGACTTCTTGATTGAAGGTATCCAACTGTGACCATACACCAGCAGTTTGAGTGACAGGCATATCTGTATAATTATAATGTAAAGGAGAGAGAGCACATGACATCACTGCCCCATCACATGACTGTACGTATCAGTGTGTACTGGTATTGTAACCATCTGAGAGGAAACACCAGCTGACGACCGTGTTGTTCTTTTTCTGCAGTTTGAAGCAGAATACCGTCGCTTCGCTCTGAAGAGGAACGGCCCCGGTGGCTTCCAGGAGTTCTACCGCCTCCTCCAGACCATCCACCACATCCCCGGCATTGACGTGCTGCTGGGATACGCCGACGACCATGGAGACCTTCTTCCGATCAACAACGATGACAACTTCCACAAAGCCGTCTCGTCGGCCAATCCACTGCTCCGTATTATCATCACCAAGAAAGGTAAGAGGAGCAGGGACCCAAACACCTGTCAGGTGTTTCCCGCTGTGTGTGTGTGTATGTGTGTGTGTGAGCCAGAGGCTGTGCACAGCTGCAGGGAGGCTGTTTGTTCTCCACATCAAACATGTTTTATTCTTCCCTCACAGCAGCACCTGATGATGCTCTGACTGTCTTCATACAGCTCCCTCCTGGGTACAGTGTGTTGTTGTTTTGTTGTGGGTCACATCTCCTTCATTACACACTAAAGTAAAGAGAGAGATGAAACGCAGAGCCAGCACATGGTCAGGATGTTAGGGAGAAATCTTTATTCTGTTCAGCGGGAATTTTCAGAGATTTCAGTGGTGAGCACAGTAATGCGAAAGATACATGTATCCAAGCACATCCAGTCACATCCAGTCACATCCAGTCACATCCAATCACATCCACTCACATCCAATCACATCCAGTCACATCCAATCATATCCACTCACATCCACTCACATCCACTCACATCCACTCACATCCAGTCACATCCAGTCACATCCAATCACATCCAATCACATCCAGTCACATCCAGTCACATCCAATCACATCCAATCACATCCAGTCACATCCAATCATATCCACTCACATCCACTCACATCCACTCACATCCACTCACATCCAGTCACATCCAATCACATCCAATCACATCCAGTCACATCCAATCACATCCAATCACATCCACTCACATCCAGTCACATCCACTCACATCCACTCACATCCACTCACATCCAGTCACATCCAGTCACATCCAATCACATCCACTCACATCCACTCACATCCACTCACATCCAGTCACATCCAGTCACATCCAATCACATCCAATCATATCCAATCACAGACAGTTCAGTGTATTTAATGAGAAAACTTGACAGTAATTATTTGATTTCAGTGGGGAAAAAATTTCACTCAAACAACAGTAAAAATCGACATATATGTAACTGCAGCCATATGACATCAGTTTGTTGTTGTTTATTTGGTACAGTGTCTGTTTAGTGACGCTCATGTACATTGATCCAGGCATCAACAAAACAGTGTGCCTGTGAGCAGCCACTTTACTGTGTGTTGGAAAAATCCTCTGTTCATTGGTTTTAATTAACCAAATATCAGCCTGGTCGACTATCACATCTGATGATTAGCATTTACAGTGAGCAGCACACACCAACCCCCACGCGCACACACACACCCTGACATACACAAAGCAACAACAACAACAACATCCGTCACTTTCAATAGGTGTATGTTCATTTTTCCACATCTAAAGGTGAATAACATTGTAGGCTCTCCAGCTGTGATTAACAACCCTCATCTGGAATTTAATCAGTATCATTTATAACATATATATGTGTCCTTCCATACGAATAGGAAAACAATGGCTGGTGGATTCCTCAGAACTCATTCCTTTCCTTTGTAGTCCTGCTGGACCTTCAGGAACCATCTCAGCTCTTGTCAGATCCTTCAATGTGTTTGAAGTGATTCATAAAAGCTTTTTTTCAGATTAGGTGAAATTTCTCCTCTTGTTTCTTCAAAGAGAATTTAATTTCCTCTCGGTCCAAATATTTCATTACATCTCTCATTAGATTCAGATGTTGGCTGCAGTAAGATCAGTCTTCGTGCTGATTGGCTGACAAATGACACCACATCACGCTCCATGTTGTTTCTTGCTATGTCAGAGTCTATAATTCCCAGAACCATCATCAAGAGACCAGAATCAATACGTCTCTGCAAAAGTGCTGATAAGGTGTGAAAAACATTTGTCCAGTGATGTGATAACCTCCAGCTGATGAAGCAGGTCAAAGTCCACAGCGTTCACATGCAGGGTCTGTTTCTTTTGTTCAGATCAATGTGAAGGATGTGTTCTCTTAAACTAAAGGAAATGTTTCTTGTTCTGAAGATCTATGCTCCTCTGCTCCTCTGTCATCTCCGCTCAGACTCATCCTGCCAAACTGATAATCAGCAGTTTGACGTTACTGGAATCATTACGTTTTTTTAACCAGTTACCAAAACAATAAATTAATTTTAAAAAGTGCTACTCTGGTTCTGGTGCAGTTGCTTCTCCCTGAGCAAGAGAGGCCATCGCTAACTGCTAAGCTAAAGTAACTGATCTGAATAGCATGTAAACAGCTGCTGAATTAGTAAGAAAGTCTGTAGAAGAAGGAGAAAGAGAGTGCAGAGCAGAACTAGTGTCAGTTTAAATGTACACCACCTTTATATTCTTTAAATAAGCACTTTTATTGATGTCTTTTATCATAGACTGGAAAAGATATGTGAGCAACGTACAGTGTTTGTGTTACTTGGGGATAATAAGTCAGCCTTATGTGACATCATCATTTCAGTTACATGAAATCTTCATGGTCTGGTCTCCACTTGATGTACAGGGAATAAAATGCTGTTTTGGCGTGTGTTCTCTGGTGCCACATAGTGGACACAGGAAATGCTACATGCACTCCACACAGGAAGTTTGGAAATCTTGTCTGATGGTCATGAAAGTGTGCAGCTGCGTGAGGTAGCGGACCCATGGTGTGAGGGCCTGACCAACACTCTTTCAATGAAGATGAATGAAAAAAAAAATTACCATCACCAGGAAAATCATGATCAATGATGATTTTTTCAGTTCAGTCAGACTGTGTTGAGAGAAAAATGCTTTGATAAGGAGGCACAGAGATTAATGATGTTTTGACAGAGCTAGGAAGCTTTTACAACCTCAGAGATCCACACACACTGAAAGTCCTCAGAAGATGCAATATTAAAACAGAGCTGCTCAAAGACCACTATAAATAATTGAAAAAGATTTCAATAGAGCTGAATCTAGAAAAAGAAACTGACCATCACCAGGGTATCAATGTGAACCTCTTCAGACCAGGACAGAACTCACTGCTGCGTGAATCCTGTTAGAGGCTTCAGCTGCTCGAGTCTCCACCGTCACGTGGACGAGTGAAGAAACACGGCTGCACTTGAAAAATAAAGTGACAAAGTGAGTAGATTTCTGTCTGAGCCAAATCACGGCCCAATCCTTCCTAATGAGGTGCAGGCCAGCTTCTCGAGCACAGAGATTAACTTACACCATTATTCCTGATAAAGTGTGTGTTCAACAGTTGCAGTGTCCTGCAAACCAGAGTGTTAAAACACAGGTGTATAAGTTGATCTCATCTCATTCTCTCCGTTTACTCCTCCCCCAGACTCCCTTATCTCTCCTTTCCTGTCCTCTCTCCATCTCTCTCCATCTCTCTCCATCTCTCTCCATCTCTCTCCATCTCTTCGTCTCTTTCCCAGACCGCTGAGTTAACCTGATTAAAGCTGCAGCTGTCTGTGACTCTGAACAGCAGCTAAGTAGCAAGATTACATCATGAATTATGCAGAGACACAGAAAGAGAAGGAGCTCTGGGACACAACAACAACAGGAGTGTAGTGAACAATTATCAATCCATAATCTATAATGGAAGAACTAAGCATGAAGGTGGACGGATGGATGATGGACTGCTGAAATGAGTGAGGGCAGGGTTAATGAAGATCACAGAGTAATAAACAAATAAAAGCCCTGCAACCCTTCAGCACAGCAGCAGGTCCATGGTTGAACTTTGTTAGTGACTAACTGTAGTTTCAGTGTCAGTATCGTACTCGTGTCTGGTAATTGGTCCGTAAGTCACCATTTAAACGACCCTTTGTGCTATTATTGTGATCAAATTATATTTTATCACTACCCTTTGGTTGTGAGTGAGGACAGTTTCATTCATGGCTATAAAATGTTTTTGTCATTGGGTTCACTGTGAGAGAGAGAGAGAGGGAGGGAGAGAGGGCGAGAGAGAGAGAAAGTGATAGTGGCCCATCTGGTGTTGTGAGCCATTTGCTACTGAGTGGGATTATCTTACTCTAAAAGACTTCATCAATCATATCAGCTGCACTCACAGAAGGTTGGTTGGATGGTGGGTCCAGGTGGGCAGAACTCGGGGCGTGGCTGAGGGCGGTGATGGCTTTGTTGTGACATCACAAAGTTCCAGAAGTTTTAAGGCTCAGTTTCTGAATACAGGCTGTGTGCATTTCTCTGTGGACTGAGGCTTTGATACTTTCCACCGGACGCTAATGCTAAGTTAGCACTCAGCTACTTGCTAACTGCTATAAACAAACAACAGAACACATATCCCACTGTTCTCTGCTACATCAGAACCTGTATTGAAAACATAACCACCAACAAACGCATCAGGGTTTTCCCAAACAGGAAGCCCTGGATGAGTTACAGCAAAGCCAGACAAAACCTTAAGAAGGGCATCAGGCAGGCTAAAACTGTGAACAGGGAGAAGATTGAGGATCACTTCTCCATCAGGGACCCAGCATGCATGTGGCAAGGCACAAATTACAAGGGGAACCAGCAACCATCTCCAGATAACAACCCCCACCCTGCAGAGGAGCTCAACCACTTCTTTGCGCATTTTGAGACTGCAGGGAGTGATAATGGAGCAGCGCCCCTACCGGATGCTGCTGACCCCGCCCTCTGACTCTCTCACCTCACATGAGGTGAGGAGTATCCTCAGCTCTATAAATGTCAGGAAGGTTGGAGGACCGGGTGGAATTCCAGGGAGAATGATCAGAGACTGCGCCTTCCAACTTGCAGAGGTCAGGCTCGGCACAGCAAATTTCGTTGTCGTCGCTATTCTTAGACTGTATGGACCTTTAAATACCTTTAGAATGTATGGACCTGTAAACATAAATTAGACATAATGTTTACAGCTGTTCTGTTCCTCTGATAATCTAAAGGTGAATTTAGATAAACTAATACAAGTCTGTTTGGTGTGTGTGTGTGTGTGTGTGTGTGTGACAAAATGATAAGCTAGTGAGTATTCTCATCAGCTCCTCTGCCATCAGCAGCAGCTTAGCTCTGCATCCTGTTGGGGAAAGGTTCAGACTGTGAGCTTTGTGATGCTGTTAAAAGAGAAGCCGACATATCTGAACGCTAGAGCCTGGTGTGTGTGTGTGTGTGGGAGAGAGAGAGAAGAAAATGAAAGACTGAGAAAGAGATTGGAGGAGAGAGGCAGAGGGAGCAGGGGATGAAGACGAGGGGTGGCTTTATCTTCTCCCTGCCACAGAGATGATTTTACAGAAATAACACCAATGCGCAGACATACACAAATAAATACAGTGAATGCTGCGGCAGCTGCTGACATGCTTGTGTCAGTAAATGTGTGTAGGAATGTATTTATGTGAAGCTCCTCCAGCCTCTGACTGAGCACTCTGAGTTATGGATGGAGAGCTGACTATAGATGGCTGAAATATCTGAGTACAACATGACAGTAGGAGGAGGAAATCAAATATTTATACACGGGCAACGAGATGCAGGGGATGGAGGGAAAGATGGAGGTTTTCTGTCTGCATCTCTCTGCATCACAGGAGCTCAGCGCCTGAGCTGATACTGTGGGACTTTGACAAAATGTTAATGTTGTTGTCTGTGGAGCTTTGGCACAACAGCATATGTTCACTTCTCTGACTGGAGAAGTAGAAGAGAGGAGGAACTGAGACAGGGATCCGAGAAATTATATTTAACTTCATTACTGAATAACCAGCTTGTAAATACAGGATATAGACTGAGGTTCAAAGGGCTCTATGTTTCCTCCGCTGCTGAAGGTGGTGTCCTCCTGGGAGCAGGTGGTGGTGATTGTGGCCTCACAACAGCTGCAGCCATTGTTGTCTTTAAAACACTAGAGGTTATAACCTGTCCTCTGAGCAGCTACGTCTTCAGGACAGACTGGACGCTAACAGTGAGGACATGGGCTGGGGCTAGCTGTTAGCATGCTAACTTCAGTAGAAGAAAAGACGTGATGCAGACATGAGTTGACACTGGTGTTTGTCTCCACCTCTGGAGACAGTTGTTGGTGAGTGAAGGATGAAGTTTGATGCTGAACTGAAAGCGTTTCTTATAGTTAACAGCTGCTAATGCTAACATTAGCTATGTAGCTGTAGCTAAACTTACATATAGCTCCTTAAAGTAACAGAGCTCAAGACCAGGTGAGAGTCAGAACAAAGACCAACTGGTAAATCAAGAGCTTTGCCTTCAGACTCAGCTCCCTCTGCTCCACGACAGTCTGGCACAGCTCTCCCTTCACTGCTGGCACTGATCCACCTGTCCATTTCCAGCATCATCCTCCCCTCACCGTGAACAAGACAAGAGACTTGACCTCCTTCACTTGGAGTAGAAACTCCATCACAACCTGATGAGAGCGACCCACTGTTTTCTGGCAGAGAACGTGACCACAGATTTGGAGGTGCTGACCCTCATCCCAACCCAACCCAAAAACTCTGCTGCAAACCGCCCCAGTTTGAAGGGCCTGGTCTGATGAGGCCAACACAACCACATTGTCTGTGAATAGCAGGGAGGGGAACTGGACACACTCCTCCCCCAGAGGCGGCTGTGGCTCAGGAGGTAGAGCAGGTCATCCACTTATCAGAGGATCAGTGTTTCGATCCCTGGCTCCTCTAGTCCACATGTCGAAGTGTTCTAAAAGGACCAGCTCACTCAGAGTGACCGAGGAGACACATACCATCACACAGAGACACACAACATCACATAGAGATACACACCATCATACAGACACATACACCATCATACAGAGACACACACCAGTGACTGTAGCACAATGAAACACAAGAGTAGTGATGAATGTATAGTTGTATGTCTGTTGTGTTTTCAGTTGTAGTTGTCACTAGGTGGTGTGGGTCACTACACACCCTCACAGCATGAAGTGGGTCTTTGTCTTATGTCTCTGCTGTACACAACTGCCATATGGCGGCCCCCCAGGCTCCAGATGGTGGGCACTGCAGAGTGAGGTCACTGTTACACACACACACACACACACACACACACACACATACACATACTTGTACTTCTATCTTTGTGAGGACACTCATTGACATAATGCATTCCCTAGCCCCTTACCCTAACCTTAACCATCACAACTGAGTGCCTAACCCTAACCCTGATCCTAACCTTAACCTAAACCTAATTCTAACCATAACTCTAAAACCAAGTCTTAACCCTCAAAATGTGATTTGAAGGTGTCTCAAAAAGTAAGGACCGGCCAAAATGTCCTCACTTTCCCAAAATGTCCCCACTCTGTTAGTAAAATACTTTTTTTGGTCCTTACTATGTAGCAAGTACAAGTACACACACACACACACACGCACACACACACACACACACACACACACACACACACACACCAAACAGACCTGTATTAGTTTATCTAAATTCACCTTTAGATTATCAGAGTAACAGAACAGCTGTAAACATTATGTCTAATTTATGTTTAAAGGTCCATACAGTCTAAAGGTCTTTAAAGGTCCATACAGTCTAAAGGTATTTAAAGGTCCTTAGAGTCTAAGAATAGCGACGACAACGAAAACACAGCTTATGACAGCTGCAGATCACAGACTCATTTGCAGAGACACACACTCAGAGGTAGATACAATCACATTGTTAATATCAGTACTGAATGAAGACTAGTTAGTTATTCATTGTCTCAGTCAGACACTAACTCAGTCTCTAACCAAACTATCTCATACTAACCTGGTTATAGCGTGTTCTGTAATAATGTGATGAATGGTCACGACATATAATGAAGTCAGTGAGGACTCAGAGTCAGAGCCTCTCCTTTGATTGGCTGACTGTTTTCTGAGTGACACATGGTCAGACCAACCACAGCCTACGACTGTGTCTTGGTAAAGCTCAGCTGTAAGGGTGATGGTCAGTCAGGTCTGAGAGGAGCCAAGCAGACTGAAATGGTCCTGCTGGACATTAGGGTGGTCTTCATCAGGGAGTACAGGAGTGTCAGAGCTCCCTGTCCTTGGCTGCTGGACTCTGCTGGAGACCAAAGAATCAGAGACCATCAGGGACATTAGGGAGGTGGGAGATCAGGCAGCTGGGACAGCAAGAGTGGAACACGGTGAGTGGACTAAAAGGAGTAGAAGAAGGAGTGGCGTCGTACACGTCGGTCACTGCCAGGCTGTGTGCAGTTCTGAATGGGACTGATGGAGACAGCAGACAAGAGGCCAGCGGCGGCATGATGGCAGCGTTTGGGGAAATGATGGTGGAATTTCATGACATCTGGCACAAACATTCACTTGGACTCAAGTGTGAACTGATAAGAGCTTGGTGGTCAAAGGTCACTGTGGCATCATAATGTTCAGTAAAAACACCTCTGGTCATTATTCAACATGTGTCCTGTAACTTGATTGGTTGTTGGAGGAAACAACAGGAGGAGGTGAATCTAGTTTGTCTGAGTGAGTTTATTAAAGTTGTTGAGGAGCAGTAAAGGTTAAAGGTCGACATTTACATTAGATTAGTTCAGCTGTGTTATTATTTACTCTCTCTTTCCAGACTACACTTAACCTCAGACAGTCAGTCAGGTAATCAACCAGTCCCTCAACTACTCCTTAAACCAGTCAGTGTGTAACCAGGCAGCAGTTTGATGGTGTCTGTGAGTGAAGAGTACCCTTCAACTCAATAAACTGAACCCAACGGCTAGAACAGAGAAGAATTTCCTTCTGTAATGAAATACACATCTTTATTGACATTATGAGTCTATATCATCAAGCTGTCTGCAGCCAGTGTGTAAATACACAACTGCATATGGCTTTACACACATGCACCAACACCACACCTCCCAATATTTGTGTCTTTATGAGGACCTGTGGTTGTAAGCACTTGTTCACTTGCCCTGAGCCTCACAACCTCACAACTTCATAACTTCAACCACAGCCTCAGTTTAAACAACTCAGCACCTTTAACTGCTCTGTCACAACACCAGGAGCTGCAAGAATGAAAAACATCTCCTCTCTCTGGATGTCTGGAGTCTGCCTGGTTCCCACAAAGGCAGAATTACACAGACACACACACACACACACACACACACATACACACACACAAATACGTTTCAGATCTGTTTTAACTGCAGATTATTTCATAAACATACACATGGACCACAGGAAACATACAACATGTCAATACAATAACAAACACAATCATTATATTAAATTAACCATTGACTCCATGTTACACAAAATAAAAGTATGAAAACATTTTAAAGGTCCATATTTTAATTTCTCCTGAGTTTTATCTGTTGATATCCATTAGAAGATATATTTGTGCTTGGTGATCCAATCAGAAGAGAGGCTCTGAGTGTCTCCTCTGATTGGCTGACTGTTTTCTGAGTAGTCCAATAAAAATATAGCAGATTTCAGGTAAACACTCAGAGAAACCAAATCCTGCAATGTTGGATGGTGGGATCAGGTGGGTGGGGCTTGGGGTATGGCTGAGAGCAGTGACTGCTTTGTTGTGACATCACAAAGTCTCAGAAGTCCTGACGGCTGGTTTTAAGGCTCAGTTTCTGAATACAGGCTGTGTGCATTTCTCTGGGGACTGAGGCTTTGATACTTTCACAGTATTAATATAGAACCTAGACCTGCTTTATAATTAAAGAAGACATGGACATCTCCTTTGTATTATATGGACCTTTTAAGGTCAGTTTACAGACTGCACTTTTGTTTTGGATGATGATGTCATAATGAGGCCAGACGTTCAGTCTGTAGGATTTACAGGGATTATAAGGGTGGTCAGATTTTGGGTGTATCACTGCATTAAAGGACTGGGTTGGTCTAATATTTTGGGGAAGGGGAAAGCCAGGCCAGTGTGTGTGTGTGTGTGTGTGTGTGTGTGTGTGTGTGTGTGTGTGTGTTTAGAAGGGGCTTAGCAGTGTCTGTGCCTTCAGGCCTCAGTCTGTCTGCCTTGTCAGGAAACACACTCTCCAAGTGCAGACAGTGTGTGTTTGTGTTGTGTGTGCATGTGTGTGTTTCCTCTTGCTGCTGATGTTGCTCTGCGTTGGTGGATATGTGAACCATCCTGTGTGACGAGGCGGAGGAATGTAGCATGAGCAGGTCAGGTATTTGTCTCCAGCAGAGAAGAAGTAGCTGCTGCCTGTTCACGCTCTTCTTCTCCTCCACAATAAAAGCTCCAGGTTCATCAGAGTGTCTTTTCTTTGACTGAGCAGTTCTGTCTGAGTAACTGGAGGGAACAGGTGTGTTCACCTGGACCATCAGCTCAGCTCTCTTACACTGTGTGAGTCCACAGACAGACACCAGTCACATTAGTAAAGTCCTGCTATGCCTGGTTGTGTTTTATAAATCTGAGTCTCAGTGAGACACATGGACAGGTCTGACGTCCACCTCCTCAGTGAGTGGATGTAGACAAGCCACAGTCAAACAGTCTCTGCTCCACCAGTCTCAGTCACTTACATCAGGCCGTTCTCACACACTGCTGCAGGTGTTTGTGTCGTCACATTTGCACCTGTAAACTAAGATGAGCAGTGATACTGTATATGAAACCCTTCAAAATAAAATGTACACCTGTCTTTGGTGAACATGAATGAAAAGTTAACACAGTTTGTCTTATGGCCCTCAGAGTTATGACATGTTGTGATGAGGTTTACCTGCCACATTACTGACATGCTGTGGTTAGAGCCACTGGTTCAGGTGTCATGTATGATGAAGATCCTGCAGCTAACCTGAACAAAGCTCAATCTTTGAATAATTATCTGACATGTAGGAGGTAACAGTGGCATTTTTGGATTAAAAAATCTTCTATGTGTTAGGGTTTAGGCCTGGGACCTGTCAGAAATCATCTCTCCTGACCAGACAGAGTCAGAGATGACTGTGATTGTCTTTTGTCTTTTTAGAGTAGTATAAATGTTCTTTGGACATCAACTTAATGGATTTTGGCAGTCAAAAGTCAAAGGTCAAGGTCAGACCAAGTTTTTGGCCGTAACTCATGAATTGATTCACTAATTATGAAACAATTTAACTCTGATGTCTACAAGGAAGAAGTGATGCCATTTTATATCCAAAAGGTCAAAGGTCAACTGGCCCTTATTCAGCTCTGTAACTCAGGAAGGAGGTTGTATCCCCACTCAGGGGCCACGTCCTTCAGAGGAGGCCGAAGGTCGAACTGTAATGAGACAGTCTGGTCTAGGTTTTCTTTTTGTGTCACCAGCTGTTCCCGCCCTTACTGTTGTGTCACAAAGCGCAGCTCCTGTTGCTCAGCAACCTTGACAACATGTACATTTTTTTCTACTGTTGAACTGAGCTTAAACACAACACTGACATTTAACAGTGGGATCCTCAGACTCTCTGTCTGTGCTGTTTGATGACAGATTATTTTTATTACTGGTGCACAGTGAATCCTGGGATATGCTGGATATGTCTCCACCTGTTGGAGCCTTCATGGTCAAGGTAAAGAAGGACACACCTGAAGGAGCCTTTGACCTGGGACAGCCTGGTCTCTCTGCTGTGACACAATGTCCAGATGTAGCCTCTGAAGGATGAGACCCTGACCTGCTGGTTGTTGGAGGGTCAGGGCCTTGAGGAGATGACCTGTGTGCTGTCTCCTGTCGTCGCAGGTGATTTCTGTAAGTAAAGATGTGAAATACTGTTTGAAGTAGTTTTTCTGTGGAGGGAAACTATTGTCGTTGTTCGATGAACGTCAGCTACTCATGGTGGTCATTCAGTTTTCAGCTCACTAGCTAAGTGAAAGAGCCTATGGAGACCTGCTAACACTCACCTGAGTGACTCACTGTGCTGGATGTTTGTATCAGATGAAAACACTCACCTGTGGTGTTACCTGTGGAGAGGTGGGGTTGAAATGATCACAGTTAATGAGCATTTGACTTCATTGAATTTTATTCATCTATGTGTGCAGTGAATGAATACATGTCAGGTCCGGTTTGACTGAGTCCAGCCTCAGAGACACACAACACTCATTTCATTTAAAGGCTGAACCAACCCTGACTCACCAGAGGTCACGCCCACATCAGTGACATCACAGCAGGTGTTTTCCATCAGCTGACACCACCTTATTCAAATAGTTTGTACAGGCTGACCATGCAGGTGATAGCTCTGAGAGAGAGAGAGAGAGAGAGATAGAGAGAGGGAGACAGACAGACAAACAGAGAGAGAGAGACAGACAGACAGAATGAGAGAGAGAGAGGGAGACAGACGGACAAACAGAGTGAGAGAGAGAGAGAGACGTGTGTGGCTGTACCATAATACCTACTGAGATAAGTTATCCTCTTCTCCTCAGTATAGTATGAGCTATAGTATAATTTCATTTTCAGAAATTTTGAGAAAACAATGTTATGTCAGTGTCCACTTACTAGATTTAATCTGGATCTTTCACCTGTATCTCATGGCTTTCTTGGAGTTAGCTGAGGTATCATCAGGTTACCTGTGGAGGTGTGATGATATGATGACAGGTCAGAGGAGGTGGTGACCCCCTGTCTCTGTGTGACCTGAGGACAGTGATCAGCTGTTTTCATCTGTGTCACAAAAACAAACTGTTGTTTATTATCATCTATAGTTTTATATTTTAAAGTTCATTAACATTAAACGTATCATGTGTCCTAATTGCACCATATCATGAACCAGCTACTCTATAACGGCAGCCACTACTGTCCATGTACAAGCTGTATGTTCACTCACACTGTTTCAGACTTCGATGAGCACAACAAAGACACAATGTTGTGTTGAACGAGTCTAACTGTACCTTAAATGATGATGTCCTCACACACAGTCGGGGTAGAGCCACTCCTGCAGGTGACAGCAGGTGACTGAGTCCAGCACGTGTCCTCAGACTGCTCTCTGTCTGCAGCGTATTTACATGGTCCTGCCTGCGAGCGTGACTGAGGGCACAGATGGACCAGTGTTTTGCACTGAACATGTCCGGTCTTGTGCTGAGTGATAGTAACCATGGTAACAGCAGGAGATCACACGCTCTGTTGTAGTCACTAGTCAGCGCTTGCTTCAGTTTCTCATATGCTAAACAATAATTTAGTGATAGTTGTGGTCATGTGACGTGGGGCCGTGAGGCAGAAAAAAAACACGTTTTAGCCTCTTTAGAAATATCCAGAGAAACAAACTAATATCAACTGAAGTGTTCAGTTTAATTAGAATATCTGCCGTCAAACAGACCTTTACTTTGAAACTACAGTTTCTGAAGCACTGAACTACTGTATTACTACACACAAGCAGCCTCCTATACCTGCTGCTTCTCTGAACATCTACTGCAGGTGTCACACTGACTACAGATAAGTACCTCACACAACCCCACGTCACATGACCACAACTATCACTTTATCATAAATAAATAAAAGATTATATATAGATTGCCTTTCATCCCAGAGGTGTCCCACAGAAGATCTCTCTTTGTCCTGAACTTGTTTTCTCTTGTCCCCAGGAAGACGTCAGTCACCAGCTCTGATCATGTAGTCAAATCTTCACAGGCAGGTTTGGGTTCAGTTAGCTGGTTGAGCTGCTTTTAAGGATGAGACGTTTGCAGAAACAAAATATGTAGAAACATAAAGTGAAGTGCTCTTTTTTCAAGTGTTTGTAAGTCTTCCAAAACATTTTCCCTCAAAGCTGCAACAGTCTGGTTCATAGTGGAGGGAAAGGGTGAGGCCGCTCAGCGTGAGTTCTGCCTGCAACAAGTCCCCCAACCTAAATTACCCTCGGATACGAAGACCAGCTGCAGGAGCACCAGACCTTTGTTGTCATGGTTACAATAATAAAGATACGGTAAATGTTGTGGAACGATCATGGATCAAGGCAACAACAGTCTCCTGTAAGAAAGTTCCCCTGACATGGACTTTGTCACCTGTCTTCCTCCTTCACTCCCGTCATAATCACTACGACCACTAGAGATCGCCTCACGATAAAATCTGATGGTGTGTTGTTTCAGTGTAGAAGGAGTCAGGACTCCCTGCTTGGGCAGACAGTTCACAGTCACCCCTCTCTCTCTCTCAGACCAGGAGCATGATTACAGACCTGTCACTCAGTCATGTGATGGACGCGAAGAGAGAAACGTTTGTTTGTCCTCACACAGAAAACCAGCTCAGACATTTGAACTGTGACTCAGAGTCAGGTTCAGTCCGGCTGCATGTTCTCAGCAGTTAGTGGCTGTGTCTTCGATAAAAAGCTGCTTTTTACTCTCAAATATTCATAAATATTATTGGTTCTACTACATGAAGCCAGAATCAATAGATCACATCTAAGTCACATCTGGACTGAGAAACCCTTTAACCCTCTCCGTCTGACCGCTATCATCCCTGTCTGTGCAGCACTCAGCAGAGAGCAGTGTAAACACAGTACAGGCCATCACTCACATGGTTCCCTGCTAGTCCTAATCCACAGAGTGAGGATTAATCCAGAGGTTACCAGATGTTAACGCATAATCAATCAGGGAAGTTAGGACTCACAATGGATGATATAAAATCAGATCTTAATATTGAGATGAAAATAAGATTAAACTCTTTTACATGGCTCAGTTACCAACATACAGGAGTGTATTTGTCATATTAAACAGTGATTGAAAATTATCTAAGACCCAGTCATCCACACATAAATACCACAGATTCTCAGATACTGGGCACAATTTACCTTGACCACAGAGACCACCAGGGTAATGGGACTAAATGATTCATTTATTCATTAAAAAATATCTGTAATTAAAAATAGTTTGCTGTATTTGAATCACTAGCTTTATTCAGTGACTGGATATAAAGATGGACTGAGTCGTAGAGGAAGGAATGTTCATTTATTAAAGAAGCCACATGGTGTGTTATTGGTACATAGCCAGTGTTTGCATTAACAGCTCATAATTTACCATGAACTTGTCTTCTTCTACTGAAGTTAGCATGCTAAGCAGCTAGCCCTGGTACAACTAGAACATCTTGTCACTTGTCGATACCGAGTCACTGTCATTTCTTGGACTGTGAACGCAGTGATGGCTGATGGCCAAGCAACCATCACCACCACCTGCTCGGCAACAGAGAAAACTTACAATTAGCCCCTTTAAAGTTCCATCCAGTCTAAAGGTAGATGTCCATATGTTTTTTATTATAAAGCAGGTCTAGGTTCTATATTAATACTGTGAAAGTATCAAAGCCTCAGTCCACAGAGAAATGCACACAGCCTGTATTCAGACACTGAGCCTTAAAACCAGCTGTCAGGACTTCTGGAACTTTGTGATGTCACAACAAAGCAGTCACCACCCTCAGTCTTGTCCCAAGCCCCACCCACCTGGACCCACCATCCAACCTTGCAGGATTTGGTTTCTTTTAGTGTTTAACTGAAATCAGCTGTATTTTTATTGGATCACTCAGAAAACAGTCAGCCAGTCAGAGGAGAGGCTCAGAGTCTCTCTTCTGATTAGCTGACTGACCTATTGTAACTAGAGCTCCAGAGAGAAGCCTGAGAGAGGAGATGTAAACTAAACTGAGATGGTTTTGGGTTCTTTAAATCACAAATATATCTTCTGATGGAGATCAACACTTCAGATAAAGCACAGTAAAACATGGACCTTTAATTATCTCTTCTTTCTGGGAATCTGTCTTTCTGATGAAGCCCTGCTGTCAGGTGATCATTGATGAGAAAGAGGAAAAGACAATATGAAGTGTGAAATTAAAAATGTGAATACTGTACTATAAACATACAGTCAGAGTCATGGATCCTGATCTGAAACCTGACACAGAGAATAATATTGTTGGACTGAATCAAATGAAAGTTCCTCCAAACAGAAAAGAAGAAAAATATCCAGATGTCCTGTTCCTCTTGATTAGATTATATAGATAAACCTGTGTTGGTGCACTGAAGTATGTGAAGTATGTGTGTGTCTTTGCCTTCTCCTTCATCAGTCTGTCTTTACTCCTCTTCCTCTCTTCATCTCTCTCACACCTCTGCTGTACCTAACCTAACTTAAGTTAAGATTTTCTTAAAAGTCTCATTTAAAGTTTCCTTAAAATAAACACCCCTACATCTTTTCCTTAAGGTTTCCTTAACATGTTAACTTCAGTGTGTAAGTTTCTCTCCTTATCTTGGTTGTATACTAAAGGAATCACTCAAGTCAGTTAAACCATTGCATAATAGACCTTGGTGATCAAAGTAAGGATAAAAACTGAAGATACCTCTGACTCTCTGTTATCTGAGTTAATGTTGATAAATGAAGAACATGAATCTCAGGATGAGTGGGAAACATGACGATACAGTAGAATTTTTCTGCTGCAAATGCCTTAACTTTTTTCCTTAACTAAGAAAACCTTTTAAGAGTTCCTGTGCAACATCCTCAACATCAAGTCATGGTGTTGACTGATTATTTCACTCATCATGTGTCTTTACTGTATAAAAACATCCTGTGAACATGTTGAAATAACGACTCTTCTCTCTGTCCTTCTGTGTCATCTTTCAGAGGATGAACCTGTAGTTTTCACCACCAACTCCCTCCAGAGGCGTAAAAAGGGGCTGGGCTTAACTGGCCTGCGCACCTCTGTCTCAGGCTCCACCCACACCAAGAACAAACCGGGCCTGATGATTGGCCGGCCACAGGACTTCAGACAGATCTCATCCATCATTGACGTGGACATCTTACCTGAGACACACCGGCGCGTTCGACTGCACAAACACGGTACCCACAAACCCCTGGGCTTCTACATCCGTGACGGGGTGAGCGTGCGGGTGACACCACAGGGTGTAGAGAAGGTGAGATCAGTTATTTAATTGAGTCTACTCGTCAATTATCACTCCACATTTCAAATGACAAAGTTAATGATAAATATAGTATGTCTCACTCAGATATAAGGTTCTGTTGTATTTGGACATAATCTTAATATGAATCTTTACATTGTTGGGGGCGTCACTGCTGAACTCACTCTTCAAGCAAGCAACAATCAACAGTTTGATTGCTGATTTGACTTTAGTAGTTAAAGATCAAAGGTCAAGATCAGCGTGACCTCACAAAACACTTTTTAGTCATTACTCAAGACTTCACTGAGCAATTATGACAAAATTTTACACAAATGGTTAAAATGGAAAAACAGGATGTGATCTGAAACTAGTCTGAGTGGCGGAGGTCGACAGCTATGAGGTGGTGATTCTAGTTAAGAAATAAAATGTAATGTGTAGATTTGTATGTGGGTGGGCTGTTCTCATCTCACACCTCCATCTCATCTCTTAATATTTTCATTGAGACACTAAACCTCCACCACTTCTTCCAGTTTTCCATCACTCACCCTTAAACCGCTGTGGGTCAATCTTTCTTTACATCATTAAACACATCATTTAGAGGAGTGGTGAGTTCAGTGTGTGCTCATACAGTTTATTTCATTCTCAATAATAAGTCCGCAACAACATTTAGAGAATAAACCAAGATAAAGATAGAGAAAAGCTGTTATGAACCAAGCAAACGTATATGTACATATATTGAATTGCCATCTATGAAATATATGTACATATAGAATAAAACATAGATGTAAACATTTTTATGAAACCTATTAGAAGTTGGAACAATTTCATATATTAACATATATGTCAAACCCATGTAAATAATTATGTTTATATTATAGACATACACTGCCTGGCCAAAAAAAAAGTCGCCACCTGGATTTAACTAAGCAAATAGGTACGAGCCTCCTATTGGATAATTACTGCATGGGCGATTATCTTTCAGCTGGCAGTTATTTAACCCCAACTGGTGCAATGAGTTGCTTCTCATTTCTTAAACAACCATGTCGAAAGACACATCCCGTGGTCGTGGAAAAGATGTTAGTCTGTTTGAGAAGGGTCAAATTATTGGCATGCATCAAGCAGAGAAAACATCTAAGGAGATTGCAGAAACTACTAAAATTGAGTTAAGAATTGTCCAACGCATTATTAAAAACTGGAAGGATAGTGGGGACCCATCGTCTTCGAGGAAGAAATGTGGCCGGAAAAAAATCCTGATTGATCGTGATCAGCGATCACTTAAACGTTTGGTGAAATCAAATTGAAGAAAAACAACAGTAGAACTCGGGGCTATGTTTAATAGTGAGTAAGAGCATTTCCACACGCACAATGTGAAGGGAACTCAAGGGATTGGGACTGAACAGCTGTGTAGCCTTAAGAAAACCATTAATCAGTGAGGCTAACCGGAAAAAAAGGCTTCAATTTGCTAGGGAGCATAAAGATTGGACTCTGGAGCAATGGAAGAAGGTCATGTGGTCTGATGAGTCCAGATTTACCCTGTTCCAGAGTGATGGGCGCATCAGGGTAAGAAGAGAGGCAGATGAAGCGATGCACCCATCATGCCTAGTGCCGACTGTACAAGCCTGTGGGGGCAGTGCTGTGATCTGGGGTTGCTGCAGTTGGTCAGGTCTAGGTTCAGCAACAGCATGTGGTCAAAGAATGAGGTCAGCTGACTACCTGAATATACTGAATGACCAGGTTATTCCATCAATGGATTTTTTCTTCCCTGATGGCACGGGGATATTCCAAGATGACAATGCCAGGATTCATCGGGCTCAAATTGAGAAAGAGTGGTTCAGGGAGCATGAGACATCATTTTCACACATGGATTGGCCACCACAGAGTCCAGACCTTAACCCCATTGAGAATCTTTGGGATGTGCTGGAGAGGGCTTTGCGCAGCGGTCAGACTCTACCATCATCAATACAAGATCTTGGTGAGAAATTAATGCAATACTGGATGGAAATAAATCTTGTGACATTGCAGAAGCTTATCGAAACAATGCCACAGCGAATGTGTGCCGTAATCAAAGCTAAAGGCGGTCCAACGAAATATTAGAGTGTGTGACCTTTTTTTTTTTGGTGGCGACTTTTTTTTTGGCCAGGCAGTGTATGTAATATATAAAATATATATCATCCCACAGCCTGAAGAGACATGTTTAAAATTACTGAGAAATGAATTATAAAAATAAAAAAAATCATATATTTAATTTATATATATATATATATATATAAATTAAATATATCCCTCTATCTATCCACTATCTATACTGCTTATCAGAACCGGGTTGCGGGGGGGCTGGAGCCAATCCTAGCCAACATTGGGCGAGGGCGGGGTACACCCTGGACAGGACGCCAGTCTATCACAGGGCTGACACAAAGAGACAAACAACCATTCACACTCACATTCACACCTATGGGCAACTTAGAGTCACCAGAGGGAACCCACACAGACACGGGGAGAACATGCAAACTCCACACAGAAAGGACCCAGGCCCGGGGTCCGAACTAAATTAAATATATGATTACCATATATGGTCACAACATGTTATACTGTATAAAGGTTCATCTTATAGACATTTCTGATATATGTACACATACAAATTTTACTTTGGGTATTTCATCTATGTTATAAACTTATATCTTCATATATTTATATGTGTGATAATGATATACCCCCACATTGTTGGCAACATCGATCTTGACAGAGGTGTCCCATTACATTTCTCTATGGGAGGGGTCAAGGTTCAACAACAACAATGCAGGGAAATGCCTGTGCCAGTGTAGTGTGAGGAACACAACCATAATAATAATGTGTGTCATTAATCATATCAACATCACAGTGATGAAAGACACACAGAGTCTCTTCATCTTCCATACAGCTGATCTGAAAGCAGCTCAGACGGCTCTGACTTCTGTCTGACAACAAGTCTGTTCTGACTGGACACATCCAGGTTTCCAACACTAATACAAACAGTTCAAATGAAGCTTCTATAAATGAGTCATCATGTCAGTAGAGACAGTAACAGAGATGTTTGTAGGGACAGTTTGTTATCATCATCAACAACACACAGATGTCAGCAGCTGTTCTGACAGCTGGTCTTAGAGGAGATTTTCTAAAATCAATGTTCCTCTTCTTGTTTTGACTCATTTAGATGGAGGGAAGTTTATGTTTATTTATTAACAGAGATTTGCATAATGATAAATAATAATTACAATAATCTGTAGCCTCCTGACAGATGTTACAGGTCACACTAAAACATGAAATTTTAATTTTTCTAATAAATCACTCAACACAAAGACATAGACACAGCTGTATTAGATGGACCAGCTCATTCCTGTCGTGTAATCATTAATCATTCATGTCAGTGACGCACAGACTCTGAGGACCCCAGGACTCGTTTGAATCAAACACATTCCATGTTCACTGAACCTCCACCAGACCAAGGACAAGAGAAGCTTAATCATTAACTCTGACCTATAATGGACAAGTAGTTCTCATTTTGTCTCCAGGTGTAAAATCTGTGTCACCTTTCCTCCATCCTGCAGGTTCCAGGGGTGTTCATATCTCGTCTGGTGCGTGGCGGGCTGGCAGAGAGCACGGGGCTGCTGGGAGTTAACGACGAGATTCTTGAGGTGAACGGAATCGATGTCGCAGGAAAATCTCTGGACCAGGTAAAAACTCAGTGGTTCACCTTCACCTTCACGGAGACTGTATGAAATATTCAGTAGAGACAGAAGGACGTTGCCTGATTGACCAATAAGAGTGTAGGCAGTGTTTTCTTGTATGGGACCCTGTGAGCTGTTACATGATAATATTATTAACCTGGATGTTGATCCTGGTCGTTCCAGTCATTTCAGCACAGCTGCTTATGAGATGACTTTAAACATATCTAACATACTAATGAGGATTTTTTAAGAGTCTGATCTTATCTTATCTTATCTTCCAGTCAGAGTTGCTCTGATACTGACACTACAGTCACAGCCACCTTTGATGCTACCCAGTACACAGGATCAGGAGTCAGGGGGTATCTGAGTCTAATCACTGATCTGATACCACGTGATTAATTAATTCACTTTATAGTTTCAAACCCAGATAAAATGGCAGTTTCCTCTAAAACAGCAGCTTACACAGGAAGTTGTGCTGTGCCACAACAGGCAACCACAGTTTTAGAGCAGTGAAGAAGAACTGGTGTCTGGTGAATAATGTAACATTAGCTGTTAGCAAAACGTCAACAGTTTGGAAACATGTGGCAGTGGAAAGTGCCACCAGAAAAAAGACAGTGTGAACTCCTATACTAAAATATGACACGACACACATGTCACCTATATTATCATCACATATATACATCCTCTGTATATATGAGGATATAAGTTTACAGCGTATATGAAATACACATAGTAAAATTTGTATTGTATTTATATTAAAATATCTATGATGATTTTTAGATGGTATAATATGTTGTAACCATATGTTAATGATGTAGATTGAATTTATATATGTAAGTTTATCAAAACAACAAACACAAACTATATATGTTTATTTATGTTTTTCTTCTGTATTTCTCATAAATTTTAAACATGTCTCTTCTCGTCCTGATAAAGTGTCTCAGACTTTTAGACTCTACTCTTTATGACACCAAAACATCCTGACTGTGGGATGATATACTGTATATCTATGTAACATACAACAAAACAAACAACATGCAATATAAGAATACATACTTAAACATACATATTTATATGGGTATATTTGTCTGTATGAAATTATTCCAGTACTGTATGATTTGTACGTATGTGCTTTAATTTTATATGAACATATATTTCATATATTAAAATATAATATATGTATGTATGTTACCTTTGTGTTCGTGCAGTAAGGCTTTAATTTGGAGGGTTTAGTGTTGTTCATTCTTCTGACTGACAGTCAGAAAGATTCATGTATCTGTTCATGTTTTACACAAACTGGAGAAAATAAACTCTTCACTGAGAAGCTGACGAATGTCTTCACCCACAGCAGCTCTTCATGACCCAGTTCAAGGTTTTTTAAGGTTCCCCAGTGTGTACCTGCCGTCTCATGATCACACCCCAGCCTCAGTCAGAGCCATGACGGTGACAGAGTCATATCACATCCATACAGGGCCAGTGATGTACAGCTGATAAACATGTTTGAATGCATTGGTATCAGACCAGTACAACCTGACTGAAGTGTTTCTAAGTCTGGGCTTTTCTAACTGTTTTTATATTATGGTAAATCAGTTCAGTTATTTAAACTTGAAGAACACCACCACCACCACCATGTCACCATCGCATGGTGTTATCATCATTTTCATAAATATATTTTTCTTCCATCTTAATTCAACAAATCAGAGACAGACAGGAAGTCTGGTTTGGTCTTTGTTTAATGATGAACAGTCAGACTACATTTATTTTGTAGAAGAACTGTGATCCATGTGACTGATGTTGTCAATCATCATCATCATCATCATCATCAACCATCCACCTGTCATTCCAGGTCACAGACATGATGGTGGCCAACAGCCACAACCTCATTGTGACGGTGAAGCCAGCGAACCAGAGGAACAACGTAGTGCATCGTGGGAGTAAAATCTCGGTGGGCAACTCCGGTTCAGTGGGCTCAGCTGGATCTACAGGCTCCACTTTGTCACATGACTCACCAAGCCCCGCCTCTCAAAGCAACCCCATTACTGCAAGGTAGGACATGGACAGAAGAGCAGCTGCGTGAAGCTGCTAAGACGAGAATCCATGACGCCAGGACTGAGAGTTGGTCAGTGTTTTCCCCATGTCCGACCTGATCATAATGATCAACACAGAAACGAGCAGGAAAACAAGAGACAGAGATTATATCAACGGTCGAGGTTTCACAGAATGAAATTGGTGGGAGAACATTACATTCATGTGGAGTGGCACATGAGATATGGAAATAATATGTATCTAACATTTGGATAAACCTTCTTGGTTCAAGAATTACAATCATGAAAAAAATGTTAAAAATGTTTTAATTCGCTTTTTAATGCTTTTCAAAAAAGAAAAAAAAAAGGAACAGTAACATCACACAGAACAAAGACACCAACAAGGAAGTAACAGTAAAAACAATAAAAACTATAAAGCTATAAAATATATATAAATAAATGAAGGACATAAACATTAGCATCACCTCTCATAATGCTATCTCTCATGTATCACGATAACTGTAGCATAAGAGGTAAAAATAATTATCACCCCTGTATCAAAATGGCAGCAACAGATCAAACAGATCAGAACAAATACGAGCAAACATCCCTGTACATTACTATCATTCCTGTGTAAATAAGTCATCTCTCCAATAGAGATGAAACTGTATCAAAATTTTATATCACGATGTTAGTGACCAAAATGATCACAGTTATCAGTATTATCATAGTAAAAAATATGCTGAAAATATTCAAAAGGTAATAAAAGACAACCTGAAATAATTTCAGCTTTTAAACTTTAAAATAATAACATGTCCAACAGATAGTAATACTGCTGCATGTCCACTCTGTGAACAAGGGAATAACAAATATATAATAATAATAATAATGATGATGATGATGATGATGATGATGATGAAGAAGATGATGATGATAATGATAATTATAATAATAATAATAATAATATTGCTTTCCTGCTCTAACGTCTTTCAGAGCACGCATACTGTAAACACACCTGTCACCTGTCCAGCACGGTGCTGCTAAACCACCAAATACAGCAGCTACACTGTTCTCTGGGATGACAGTGAGCTGCAGCCCTGAAATAAGTTTCAAAAACACACACTCACCGACCAAAATGTCTCACACAGAGTCTCCAACACTGACAGGAACAACAATGGAGACGCAACAGATCCATTTTATCCAGTTTACACAGCAGCTGGCAGCTCACTCTTTTTCCCTGTGTTTGTGTGTGTGCTCTGTTACTGCAGCTGTGTGTGTCCTCTCCGAACATAAACAAAAATTTGTCCGTCAGTGCAAAAACAGTTGCGTTCATATACCTGCTGGTTTTGGTGTAAAACGTATTAGAAGTCTGAAAAATCTCCAGTGATGCTGTGTTTGACTGACTCTAAACAAACCCACATTGATGGGCGCACATGTCTGGGAGACTGTGGCTACAGAATCTAACATGAGTTAAATTAACCAGTAATTAACACAGTAATCGACCACGGTTATAGTGATAATTAAAATTTAAACAGTTATAACCGTCTTACTGTGATTTAGTGTGAAAGTGGTAACTGTTTAATCTCTACTCTTCCATTTCCTGGTAACACCATCATCATACATTACAGGCCATCTGACAAATCTTAGTTTACTTACTGGTCACATCTTACATGCACTAACACTGTCAACCTGTCCCTGGTAGGCCACTGAATATTAATATTCATCAGTATTTTCCACAGCACCTCCTGCCTGTCACACTTGGTGGCACCTGATAAAAACAGTGCTATTGATTATATTGATGTTGGAGAACTGGTGGAAAAACATGAGCTTCAACACACAACCAGCATTAATCAGATTTATCAGCCACACACTCAGTGAGACCAGAGAATGAAGGTTCAGCATATTTCTGTTTGTTTTGTTTTTGTATTCTGTTCTGTTTTTTTTTTTTCAAATCTGTTGGTTCACTCTCACTGTTTTCATCAGACTCAGTCAGAGCAGCTGGTGGAGCCCAAACACAGAGCGAACACAGAGGCAACACTAACAAACTATTAAACTTCTGAATCAGACTGTAACTTCTAGATCCAATCTATAACCATCATAACCATGTTGTCTGTTGTTACCATAGCAACAGCATTGCAGAGGGTGACAGCGATGATGAAGATGATGATGGTGATGTCATTCTGGAGAACGACCTGACGCCCTACAGCTCCCACCGGATCACCAACAGCAACAACACTAACCTCAACAACAGAGACTCACCTAGCAACAAGCCGCACCACTCCACTGTGGGTAGGCCCCTCCCACAGAGCATCTCATTGCCCAACAGCGTTGGAGCATCCCTGAGTGACAGCTCCACGGCGATGTCCAGCCACAACGGAAACACGGCCAGTAGCAGTCACGAGAGTATGAGAGAGGACGGCAACATCATAACACTGTAACCATGACGATACTGACACCTGACACTGTAGCAGTGAGGGATGGTACAACCACAGAGCACTGTAACAACAGCAGGTAGCTGTGCTCCCTTCAGCCAGACGACAGACTGAGCAGCAGCTTCTTCCTGTTGAGTCACTGATTCTGTTTTTAAGGTGGACTGAGTCAGACACAGATGCAGACAGACATACAGACGCAGCCACAGACACAGTTGCAGACGCAGACACAGTTGCAGGCCGACGCAGACAGAGACGCAGACAGAGACGCAGACAGAGACGCAGACAAAGACACAGTTGCAGACAGACGCAGACAGAGATGCAGATGCAGTTGCTGACAGACGCAGACAGACACACAGACGCAGATACATGTGCAGACACAGTTGCAGACAGACATAGACAGAGATGCAGACATAGTCACAGAACAGGGGGTTCTGCTGGTTTCTGACCAGCCTTAGTGGACCATGGGTTTTCACAATCTACAGACGGAACAACACTGACAACACTAAGTGTCTGCAGCATGAGGCTGATGTGATGTACAGAATCTGGTTCTATAAACAATTTATATTCACCCCAGGGAGATGATTTAATGCCATAATGTGTCAGCTGGTCAGTATAACAAATAATGATGATGCTCCTGTAAATGAGTCAGTGTGATATCCACATATCCAGGAAATCATCTCATGACAAAATTACGTGTGAAGGGCTGTAAAACCTACAAAGCTATCAGAGACATCACAACAACACAGTGATAGAGCAGTATACTTTCATCAGGGCTTATTTTCATTGCAGTGTAAAGCACAGTTTGGTATTTTGCTGACCTGTGTGGAGCTTTGTGTCCTGCAGAGCTCACAGGTCCATTCACATGAGGAGAGAAGAGAGTAAACCATATCTGCTCCTGGAACAGATTACATACCTGGAAAACTTTCTCCTTCACTTCATGAAATCCTGCATCCATGACATGTGCTGTGCAGTGATAAATCAGAAGTTTCGGATCAGAGATGTGTGCTCAGAGCACAGCAGTGTTGTGATTGGCTGAGAGTGTATTTATCTGATCTGTACTCCACCTCACCCAGCACTGCTACACCTACAGGAGCCAAAACAGATGGTGGAGACACTCAAAGTCTGTGAGCCACCAGGTCCCAACTATAAATCACAAAACACCCAAACATGTAGAGGAAACCAGTTAAAAGTGAAACAAAAAAATTCTCCTTTGTAACTTTCTTGTTTAATATTTAATTATTTTGATTTATGATCTGATACACGATTCATCTCATGGGTTTACTTCAAGGCTTAAGATATTATATATATATATATATATATATATATATATATATATATATATATACATATATATATATATATATATCTGTGTGTGTGTGTGTGTGTGTGTGTGTGTGTGTGTAAATAAAAGACGTGGAACATTTGGGTCCACAACACTGCAAACATGAAGCTCAGCTCAGTTCCTGTGGCTCACATATGTCATTATGATGGTTTTCAATCATTTCTGCAGCAGTTATTCAGAAAATATTTTGGAGATGAGAGGGGAAAGTTAGTTAGATGCAGGTTTACATCATATAACTCTAATAACATACACACACACACACACACACACACATAGAGAGCTGCAGGGATGATGTGTTTCTGTAGTCCATCCCTGAAGTCATCATCACCTGTTTCCCTCCACAAACAGCCAATAGGATTTCTCCGTTGTGTTTCGGATGATTAAAGAAAATCAGCAACAGTTTCTGATGCTGACAGGTTTTGTTCAGCAGGATCATCTTCACTAATGACTCCACTTTATGATGTTTGAACCCTAAATACAATCAGCAGCAGTAAAAAGCTCATGTTAGGCTATAAACCAACGGCACCACGGTCGCATGACTTCACCGTCACCACCACTAACCTTCAACCTGTAGTTTGATTTAGCTCTGAGCTCTTCTTCAAAATTCTTTCCTCTGACAGAGTTAGTGACAGTTTGTAGAAACACAGCGAGGCTGTAAAGGTGGACTGGTGAGGAGATCGGTTTTCATGTTGGGCTGATGACGTTTAACATCCCCGACAACCTCTGTCATCTCATTTAGACACTTGTTAGCAACCGGCCAGTTTTTTAACAGACGGTGAAGCTTCAAGAAATCAGGAGCTGCTGTTAAACACAGACCTGATTTCAGTCATCAAGCAGAAACATTCAAACAACTAGAGACTAGGGACCAGGGGACAGGAAGTGAGGACATGTGACTAAGGTCCAGGTTTTAGGACTCAGTCCTGCAGAACTGTATAGAACAAGCACACAAACACACGAACATGAACCATCAGAGAGTCAAGGTCAAAATAAGGAAATTTCTCTAAAGTTTGAACAGTTTGGGAGCAGTGCATTATGGGACAATATGCTCTTGTTCTCTTATCTGGGGTGTATAAACGTGTGTATGTCTGTGTTCTGGAGGTATTGCCTTACGGTTTGTCACACTCTACTCTCTGTGTTTCCTCTGACCTGTCAACCAGTCTCAGTCTGTTTATTAAACAAAGTGTAGATTTAGTTTCCTGATGAGCAGATTTATAGACCTGTAGACCCGTAGACCTGCAGACTTGTAGACCTGCAGACCTGTAGCTGTAAAGCTTTAAAATGTTCCTCTAAAATATTAAAAATATTCTTGTTTACATTAAATATGGAGCCAAAGCAGTTACTGTTTTATGTAACAACAGTGTAGACACATGTGTCAGGAAGTAACAGGCAGGTCAGTAACGGGAGCCACAGGTCCACACAGGTCCACACAGCTTCATCTTCCACGTCTCTGCTTCAGTCCAGCTCTTCACTGTCAAACACATCAAACCATCAGCTCTGTTATTAACACTGGTCCACTGACAGAACCATACATCACTCCCCCTGGCCTGAATATAGTTTGGCAAAGTTTGATGTCACATTAACACTTTTTTTTCATTGTGATGTTCATGTAAAATGTAAATGTAAAAGATGATGAGGGAGACTTTCGTTAGCGGGGAGAAGTTTTTATGTCAGAGAACATTTTATAATATGTGTAAAATATGAGAGTATTTTTTCTTATTCTTGTACTTTTAAACTGCACAGGAGAGGAAAGAGGTGAGCAGTGTGTGTGTTCACATGCACACACTGCACTGGGCGTGCAGGCGTCATTAAAGATGAGGGAGGTCTGGTTCCCCTTCAGTGAATGATGGAGTCGTCCTCCGGCGTGCTCATCATGGCAGCCATCACTTACCTATGCTGCTCTGTGACTGACCAACAAGCACAGGGTTGGAAGTACTGCAGACAAACACTAAGTGTGTGTGTGACTGGGTTATCAGCTGGACCACCAGGGGCCCCAAAGGGCCCCAGCCTCAGTGTTTGCACCATTAACACACATCAAGCGAAATGATGAGGCTCCTGATGTGTTGAAGGAACCAGTGTCAGCGTTTACATGAGCTGCTTTCTTATTAAATCTGTGTGAAGTCACCTCCCTCCTCACACACAGCTCTGACAGACCGGTGTTCTCACCCAGAGCCAGGTGGACACAGCTCCAGGACCCCGATTAGCTTAGTTTAGCATGAAGAATGGCAGCGGGTAGAAACTGCTAGCCTAGCTCCATCTCTGTCTTCCTCCAAAACTGTTTGTATATATTTTATAATAGAAATTTGAAGGTGAGAATAAGAAGTGGTGTGTTCGGGAGCTGTTAGCTGTTTCTAAATCACCCAGCTGTCGCTAGGTGAACCGTGGATATAACATCTGTACTCGAAGCTTAAATGTTACTCATCACACAAGAACTCAGTCAGTAATAAAAACTGACCCTGGATCATCACCACAACCTGGAACCAGAACAGCGTCTCAGCACCTTCCATTAATAACAGACTGCTCTGCTTAACTTTCATGTGGTTCGGTTTAATGTGCAGAAAGACTAAATTTGATCTGTTTCCTTCCTAACCTGAGTTTATAGTCCTGACTCAATTATTTATTCTGTACATGACCAGTGTGCAGCACCTCCGGTGTTTCTGGAAGGAGTACTTGTCCTTCTTTGATGAAGAGATGTTCTCAGTTTCTCTCTTTATGCTAAGCTAGGCTAAACATGTCCTGGACGTAGCTCAGTGCTGGACAGTCAGCGGTGAAACCACTGACCTGCTCGTCTGACTCTGGAGCACAAACAGTCAAACATCAGACTGTTCCTTTAGTGAGTGACCATGAAGTTTCTGTGCTGGAGTCAAATAAATAACTGTAGGATAACTTCAGTTCAGCTGCTCCGCCTCTGCTGCAGTCGGTGACAGGAAGTAAAATGAAACCTTTCACCATCCTGCTCATGTCTGACTGAACAGGAAACAGCCGCTCTGTGTTTGTGGTGATCACGTGGTCAAACCCCTCGGTGTCACGTCACCGTTGAACTCCGTGCCGAGGTCGGCCCAGAGACATTGTGGACGCTCAAAACTAGGATGTCCTCCCTGACTGTACCAGTTTTTAGACAATAAAGGAAGTGCCTTTTCCCAGTGAGGATACTTGTGTTTGATTGGATGTCATGTCCTGTGTGATGTTCAGTACCTGGCAGCGGGTTGTGTCAGCTGACCACAGCAGCTGGACTCTCATTGGACACTTGTGATCTGTGTAACCTGCACTGCACACAGCTGGTTTCTCTAGAGTCTGTAACTAAACTGTGAATGTCATTTGGAGGTGAAATATGATGATTATCAAATTATTATATTAAGGTAATAAAGTATTATTACAAGCTACGGGGTCTCATTTCTTCATTTCTGGTCAAAGGTCAAAGGTCAACCTCACCTATGTACCATTCTTGTTCCTGTGATATATCACGATTACCTGGAGAGAATTTCATTACATCTGTCATGAACATTCACCTGATTAGACTTTGGTGGTCAAAGGTCAAAGGTGACTATGACCTCACGCGAGTTTTTGACCCAAACTCAAACATTTAACAGACTAATTAATTTAATTATTTAAGTCTTCACTTCATATATTATGTGTAACAACTGGTAAAGGTAAATACACAACTCAGGGACAAACACAGTGAGAGTGTGCTGGGGGGCAGTGTGGGGGAATCTCTGAAGGTGAAGACAGGGTTAAGCTCACACCTCGCTCTCTCCCCCCGCTGAGGGAAACAAGGGATTGGAGCAGCAGCGTGATGAAAGGTCGCAGGGTCGGTTTGTTGAGAAATGTGATCGGTCCAAACAGAGGTGATACCCGTGACAGGATTAGCTAAACCAAGCAGCGCTGCTGTTTGTCTTACTGAGGCTGATAGAGTCTGTTTATATGGCCGGAGGAAATGGGGCTCTGAGTGGTGTAGGTGGTGGAGGGGACAGAGAGGTCACAGTGTTCAGCTTATTGAGCTAGAGCTGTGCAAAATGCCTCCATTCATACAAGGACGTGGTCAGAACCTGATGCACGTACGACTCTGGCTCCTGAGGGACGCCTGCTGCTAGCAAGCTAATGTGCTAACTGGCTGCTGACAGCATTGTTTTTAACACATTCTTATTTCAGCAGGAACTGATCTTGGAATATGAAAAATGTCTTTGTCATCGCACTATAATAAAATAAAAGCTTCCTTCCCTTTTTTTTTACTCAGACGATGGGACAGATGTGGTGCAGCTGTTCTGATGTATAAACCTGTGAAAAACGAAAAACAAAAAAAATTACAAAACGAGCCCATTCCCTCTTTTTCCAGTGTCCATGAACTTTGAAGATCAAGATCAAAATCGGAACAAAGCGGGAACAAAGTGAAGACCACAGGTGACTGACGTCAATGGAGCGGGTGAGCAGTGAACCGTCAAAATAAAAGTGAAATGTGAGAAGACTATATTGTCAGGAGATAGTATCAGGCACTTAGTGAATGAGCTTCAGATTAAAGTTGGCTGGTTAGTTTGATTTCAATTCATTCAATTCATGTGTTTCTGTGATTCGTTTTTAAGTTTATAATTTCAAACTGCACATTAAGCAGCTTAATGGAAACACACCTACTGTCAGTGTTTAGAGGGAAATCTTCATCAGAAAGATCATAGCATGATTTCTAATGTGGCCTCATCTGTCTGCAAAACACAATCACGTTCAAATGTTCAATGGAAACTACAGTGTTTTTATTTTCTAATTAATTTATTTGTGTATTTATGAGTGACAGTGGAGGACACATTAGAACAGGTTTATTTGGTAGCAGCCTTTTTATTTACTGGTGTCAT
This sequence comes from Trachinotus anak, assembly GCF_046630095.1. Classification (NCBI taxonomy): domain Eukaryota; kingdom Metazoa; phylum Chordata; class Actinopteri; order Carangiformes; family Carangidae; genus Trachinotus; species Trachinotus anak. Next base: position 1,785,159 of record NW_027273853.1, on the reverse strand, counting down.
GTGCAGAATCATTTTTACATTATTATTATCATTATCATTATCATTATTGTTATTATTATCATTATTATTATTAGTAGTAGTAGTAGTAGTAGTTTTATTAGTATTATTTAAAACCTCATCAGTGTAATAATCTTCACAGTGGGTGATGGGGACCTCTGC